>NC_065539.1:40659642-41325714 GCF_932294415.1 Quercus robur | reverse complement strand
CCCATCGGTCTCTATTTATAGACCTCCCTTAGTGAGGTCATCATGATGAGAGAGTGGTTTCCCATGTTGATGGGTTCCTTTGAGCTATATTCCTGACCAAATGTGACCTACTATTCGTGGCTGACATGACTCTCTTGGAACTTGGAACTTGCACCAAGCACCAATAATTGCTCTACAGGTGAATTCTCCCAAGCCATTATCTCTTGACCTCAGTATAGTAGAAGTTGTTCGGTTAGGTCGAGAGCTCGGACCAGGCCTATTTAGGGTGTAAGCTAGATGCTCGGTTAGCAAGTAGCGTGAGATGGGCCCATTTAAGAGATGTGTCATGAGCTCAATGCAGGCCGATAGCCGTGGACTGTACAAAGGAGATTATTAAATAATTCTTATTCTCTCAACCTAAACTTGTATTTTGCCATGTTTAAGTAGGTACACCAAATTGGACTGAAGTGATCTAAAATGGACCAAATTGGACCGAATAGACCTAAGTGGACTGAAGAAGCAAATTGGACCAATATACCTAACTGAACTAAATGGACCAAATTGGACCGAATATATCTAGGTGGACCGTATGGACCGAATAGATAGAAGTGGACTGAATGAGCCGAATGGACCAAATGGACTAAACAAGACTGAATTGACCAAAGTAGACTAAATAGACTGAATTGGACAGAATTGACCGAAGTAGACCGAATGGACCTAATTGAACTGAAGTGGACCGACGTAGACAGAATTGGACCAAAATTGACTGAAGTGGACTAAAGTAGACCGAACCGAACTGAAATGGACCAAATGTCAATATGTTATTAGCATAGCCAAGATTGTATTTTGATATAAATTCAAATTCTTACTTCCAAAAAAATCAAGTATTAACCCAAACAAAAATCAAACCAAAAATAAAAGAGAGATATATATACTACTTGTAATGGGGAACTAAAAAAAAAAAAAAAAAAAACCAAAGAGTATGAACCCAAAATAGAGTTTTAAAAATTACAACGATTCATCAATATAAAGTATAGTTGCAAGAAAAAATTAAAAAATGGAGAGAGAGAGAGAGAGAGAGAGAGAGAGAGAGAGAGAACAATAAGATATTTATAGAAAATAATGTGAGAAAAAAGTAAAAATAAAAAATATTGTTATAAACACCACATTATCCAAGTCATGTTATGTTATGTTATGTGATAAAATAACATTATATTCTTATATACTATCTTTATATAATGCTATAGGATAACATCTATGAAATCAAAGAGAAGAAAAAAGATAAAAACTTAAAAACACAACTTAATCACATCAACTCAAAGTAGAGTTCCAAATAATACAAAAACTCATCAACTTAAAGTAGAGATGCAAGAAAAAAAAATTCACCAAAAAATGGAAAAAAAAATTAGAGAGAGATAGAGAGAAATAACCTTATGTGTGTAGGAAAACTACTTATAGAATGAAATAAAAAATTGTAAATTTATAGTAAGGAGGGGAAAAAGAAAAGCCAAAAATAAAAGAAGATAAAGGGGTAGAAGAACAATGATATTAAAATAGATGGTAATGGGAAGATGAAAAGGTAAAAGAGAGGGGAAAAGTTGAAGAAGGTATAACATTAAGTTGAGAAATTAATAAGAAAAAAAAAATTAAAAAGAGAGAGAATGTTAGAAATAGGTGGATGATGTGACTGCTGATGTAACTTAATAGAAGTGTAGCAACAATAAATACTACACTTCAGCTTTTAGATATATAATAATATATTTATATATAGATGTGTTTAGGATTGTGAAAAATAGAAGATGATGGTGCCTTAACATCTAAAATGCCCCTCTCAACAATCATGTTTTTATCTCACACTATAACAAAAGAGAAGTGCTGATTACTTCAAAAATCATACAAAAGCTTACTTCATCTACAAGCCCATCTGAAATTTTTGTTAAATGTTTCAAACTGTAACCTTTTGTTTTGTTTTATTCTTATTTTTTTTCAACATTAGTATTCTTTTTTTTTAATCATATATATATATGGTGGTGGCCTGGTGGGGACTGCCATTGCCACCAGAGATTAAACTGCTGACCATGATCTAACCCACTACCTTTGTGGAGTCTTTCTTCTTCTTCTTCTTCTTTTAATTTTTTTTTTTTTTATGGTTGAGTAAACAGTAATACTTATTATATATATATATATATATATATGGTGGTGGCCTGGTGGGGACTACTATTGCCACCAAAGATTAATCTGCTAACCATGACTGACCCACTACCTTTGTAGAGTCTTCTTTTTTTTCTTTTTTTTGGTTGAGTAAACAGTAATACTTATTAGAACACACACGAAAATAGTAAAATTAGCGTTTTAAACCGGATTTATAATACATTACATTATCAGAGTACAACTATAAAAGGGTCTAACCTTTGTAATTGTAGACTGAGATTATAACCCTTTGTGGAGTCTATAAAGCTAAAAATGGTATATAAAAGGAAGAAAGGAAGGAAAGAGCTAAAGTTCTACCAATTTTATTGCAATACCGCATTCATGACATAATTTAAATATTTTTAATTATTTATTAAGTGTTTAATGGACACATTATTTTGTAAAGTGTATGTAATAAAATTTATAATATATCTAACATAAAAAAATAAAATAAATCAAAGCTGCATACCAAAAAAAAAAAAAAAAAAGAGAGAACAATTAGACAATAATAAATGTGAATGGTCATAAACATCCCACCCTCACCACTATAACCTTTCCTTCACTTTGGATTTGTTTCAAATATTTCATCACACTTACAAGGAAAGTTAGTATATTTTACCCTTTTATTTTATTATAAAATATTATCAATGGGGGTAATGTCAATGGTGCCAAATGACTTCTTATTATTCAGCTCCCAATTTTGTTCATCAGAGCCAATGCTTAGGTTTACACATGCACTAACACAATTGGGTGCAATTTTAAGGATTTTGTTTAGGTCCAGTACATCTAGTACACTAAACTCGGCCAGATGGTGACACGTGGCCAAAAGTAAGTACAAGTCATCGTCTCAACAGATCCAGTATTACTGGACACTAAATCTAAGCCTGTCCCCAATTTTAATGCTATGAGACAACTTTTTTATTATACAACAATAAAAACACACTATCTTAACAACTGTGAAGAAGGTTTTTTTTTTTTTTTTTTGTTACTAGATTTTATTGTTATTTACAGTTTCAGACAAGTCTTGTAATCAGCTTGACTGGAATGAGAAAACGATCTCATCATGTTCAGCGGAATTCTGCAAATGCAAGTTTGCTAAGCAATCGAACTATGTTGTTTAAAGGCACATCAAGTTAGGCACGGTTAGAAGTAGGACGGTGTATCTCAAGCATTACGTGACTGTTGTTGATGCACTAACCAGAAATAAGATAACAACAATACAATGAATGATGTCGTTAAGCAACAGAATTAATAAGCACGTGAAATTGAGTAAAAGCTATTAAAAATTTATCAAATGCAATGAAAGAAATCATATATTCTCAAATGACAAATCACAATCAGAGCAACAAATGGCACCGTCATGATGTGAAGTTGCAACAAACCCAACAGTAAAATTTGAAGTTTTCCTTCAAAGGAAATTCCACTTACACTTCCAGTTTTCTTTTCCTATACCATTTCATCAACTAGTCTGTCATTTACAGTTTTCACACGCTTATATAATAGAACACTGCAAGAATATTGAATACGGTGTAACCAGAACTGTCTGCAATTTACATTGCTGTGAATGCCAACTTATTAAGGCTAAAGATGCATTAACATATTTGATCATGTGTGTTTGTTTTTCCAATCCAAACCAGATTGATAAGACCAATGATGTTGCTTACCAATTATGCTTTGCAAGGAGCTGGTGCCTGGAAGGAGATGCATCAGGCAGTAGAAATTTGTAGCTATATTTCTGTGAAGGATTCTAGCAATTCAGTTTCTTGCTTTCAGGTATTGTCTATTTTGTATTTCAACCCTGTCTCACAGTGTTTCCCTAGCTACTTTTTGACCACTACTTCGCAATTAGCCAAAGAATGTAGAAAAATGCTAAACTACTACAAATTTTATTATAAAATGCTTACAAATAATAAATCAATGTTGGATTACTTTTCTATATTCAGTGACATATCAATTTGTAAAACTTATTATATTTTGTCATTTTGTAGTATTTTAGACAGTAATCTAAAAATGTATTTAGTATCACATCATTTAAAATTTTAAATGCAATAACTTTAGGATCACAATAGCTATCACAAAATTTTCACAATTATTGAGAAGACATGTTGTTAATGGTAAATAACAAAGTGAATCAGTGATGGACTTAGATGAAAACCGTTAAAATCTTTGCCAATTCAAATGTTGTATAAAATGTGGCCGCAGCATTACTCTTTTAAATAATGGGACAGTGAACATGGTTGGATTTAGGAATAAAACCTTAACCACATAATAGTTTCTCTCCATTAATATGTTCACATGCTATGCTAATAATAAACCGGCGGTGCAATGAGAACTGAAAACAGATAGCACGCCTCCTTTTTAGCAGTACACTCTTGTAGTTTTTGTAATTTCCAAAAGGCATTATTGTACTTGTCCTCTGCACCCTTTTGGTTTCTCAAGAATGATCAATTGCAAATATAGAAAATTGATTCTTGCACCCTTTCTCAAATCAAATCAAACTGAGTCGAAAGAACCCGTGAACCGTGATATGGATAGGGTGGTATTAATTAGGTTTTATCTTAAGTAGACAAATATGTTATTCGACTTCGACTCTTGTGTGTGTGTGTGTTTTTGACTTCGAGTTGAAGTGGCATCAAACAAGTACTTATGGTGTAGAGTGTCCAAAATGTGCACTTAAATACTCTCCCTAGAAAGTCACACAATGGTGTTTTAAGAGTGTTTCACTCAAGTTTCCAGGGTGAGCTAATCGACATGTATACTCTTGGAACAAACAGACATGTTCACATTAGACCCATCTGAAAAATCCCAGAAAAGTTTCTTAATTGCTATCTCGGCTAAAATGTTTGCAAAAAGGCCACAGCCACATGGCTCTATATTCCTTTGTCACATTCATGCACTCCTTAATGCAGCAAGGCCAGAGCACATCCAGACATCCTCATATGCCTAAAGGCATATTGCCATGTTTTGAAGCAGATTTCTCGTTTGATTTTAATTTTAATTTTTTTTTTTTTTTTTTACATCAAAAGGAATGATGACAACCCATCACTCCCTCTTATGAATTGCTTTTGGGCCTTTTAATGCAGTTATAATATATATAAAATTCGCTTTACGTAAAGGATCATTGAGATTTGAGACCATACTTTTTGAGTAGTTTTGTTCTGTAAATTAATTTTGTAAAAAGATCATTCTTACTGGCTTTGGATGGATTTCCAATTGGTAACTCTCTCTAGAATCTAGTTTAAATGTCAATGTTTATTCTTCCATATATGAAATGGAAAATTCATGCTTTAGCTGCCAGAAAAAAGTTGCCAACTTATTAGTCTATAAAGGGATTGTTAGGTAAGAAACACCCAAAACCACAGTTAATTTCACTGGTTGTTAACATATTATTAGCTAAAAAGCTACAGCCTCAGGGGCTGGTCTGTTTTTCTAATTTTGTAAAAACAATTGTCACTTTCTGCTCAAGCCCACCAACAAGAATGAGGATCTCAATCCATTGCCTAATTCTTTATGTTTAACCCTATCCAAACCTAATCTTAATTTTGCTTAACAGATACGACAGATAATATGTTAAAGAGTTCCTAACCAGAACAAATTTGATTTGACATTTTTTTTTTTTTTTTTTTTTTTGGAGAAACCAGATCCGAAGGCCATGTATTAATTTTATTTTATTTGATATTGACATTGATCATGAATATAGTGAAGAATGGGACCCATTGTTTATTATTTCTTTAAATTTATCTTTTGCTAGTGGCAATCACTATTTCAAGTCACATTCTTAGAGCACTTTCACGGTTTCATCCACTAAAAACCGAGTTGAATCTTGTATAAAATTATTGTTGTGACTTGTCATCATTGAGGTGATATTCCAATATTGCAACAAGTAATCGTGGAACAATCACAACCAACAGTAAAACTTTTATAATTTATTACAAAAGAATAACATTTATATAACCAAAAACCATTTCAAAAGGTAAAAGCAAAAAGATACACAAAACTATTGACCTCTAGAATAGGACAAAAATATTTTTCTCATAAAGAAATTATAATTGCAAATGCATTAAGATGCACCAACCCCTATAAAGCCTAAAGGGTGTTGTTCTTAGTAAATGGCTTTAAACACCCATTAACGTGTGTTTGAGACAACCATTTGGAGGTTGGAGAAGAGTTTCACCTTAGAAGACAACTTTTATAGAAAGAAATTATGCTTTTAATACAATAGAATTGAGTAATAATTAATAATTATGCCTGTGTAAGCTTTAAGATGACAGCTTTGGATTGTAGTCATTATTTTATAGAATCCACTACCCAAAGTTGGTCTTCATTTTTATTCAATTATATTGTATTTATTCTCTCTCTAAATTTGGTGCTTTATTTTTTTACTATATAATTAAAACCATCTTTATTATTAGATACTAATGGCAGCCGTCTGACTACGAAAATGATCTTTATGAAAAGGACATTGATTAAGATAGAATATTATAGGAAACAGAAAACACGTTCGGCAACAAAGAAAGGAATACTGTAAAGTTTTCAATTCAAGAAAAAGAATAAATTCAATGCAAGAAATAATGAGATATGTTAGGTAACATATTGTTTTCTTGAAATTTTAATGAAAGGGTAATGTTTAAGAAATTTCATTCGGTTCAAAAAAAAAAAAAAAAAAGAAATTTCATTAATTTCCATTAATTTCAATTCAAAAAAAAATATTCATTAATTTTATTATTCTCTGAATTTTCAAAATTAATGAGCTAATAAAATATTGAAAATGATCCCTCCAGTTTTCAAAATTTTAATGTCGAATAAACTTTTTAGGGTGGTACTTAATGAATTCAGTAAAGGATGGAAACATCCAAGAAAATTTGTTAGGCCAGCATTTTTGCATTATTTAAAAAAAATTCATAAAGAGGTTGAATTAGGAAATACTTATCCCACACATTAAGTTATATATACAATTTTTTTTTTTTTTTTGAGAAGATACATATATAAAATTGAAATAGATAGCAAAACATGAATTTAATATTAAAATTTTGAAATCAAGAGTCTTATAATTTAATTGATTGATATTCTTAATGTTTTTAATGAAAATATCAAAGATTAAGTTCCTTCACCCCAACTATTGAATTATAGATTCTCTTTTTTTTTTTTTTTTTGAAACTAACTATTGAATTATAGATTCTCAAAATAAATAAATAAAACTATTGAATTATAAAAAATATTAAAAATTTGAAAAAAAAAAAAAAGAAGAAATTTCTAGATCCTGATTTTGTGATAATAGCATGTGATTTAATGTATAATATTGACATTTTAAAAACTTGCAATTATCATTGGCATAGTGATAGTAAGATAAGAGTGCTATTGACTTGGTTTAAATTGAAACTATTGAAAATTTTCTATTCAAAAAAAGAAACTATTGATAATTTCGAGAGATGAAATTAAACATTATAGGAAATTAATATATATATATGTGTGTAGGTTCAAAAAAAAAAAAAAAAATATATATATATATATATATATGTATGTATGTATATATTGGATTCTCAAAAAAAAAAAATGTATGTATGTATATATGTATACACTGTGTTATCAGGGGTCCTACCTATGCTCCCATTATAATTAAATTGAATTAAAAAAATAGGAGGTTGTGTGTCCAGTGTAGTGTGGAGTTGAAGAATGAAGATGAATTTAACACCCCCCAAAAAAGGGAAAACAGAAGGAAGATAAAGGGTTTGATTCCTTAAAGAAGGTCAAGGACCCAACAAAGATTAGTAGCTGAGGTTTTGTCTGATATGTTTAGGGTCAATTCAATTGAAGAGCAGGAAGAACAATCAAGCCCCCTATTATTTGTGGGTTCTTGTGGGTCAATAGTTATTGCATAGAGACAACAACTCAAAATAAGGTCCATTGACTCTCATTCTTCCTTTGGATGAAATGATAAAAAGGGCACAACACAAGCCTCAAGTTTCCATGCAGTAATTATTCATATCTTAGAACTTCTTTGAAGAGAAAAGGAAATCCCATCTCTTTTTGTCTTCTCAGAAATGTGAGTCTTTTGCTTCACTTGCATTTGCAGACCATTGTTGACTTAAATTGCAAGCCATGAAGCAAGGTACACCTCCACCGCCACCGCCACCAGCATCCACTACAACAACAAGAAAGAGAAATGAATGCAACATGTCACCGTCCACAACCCCATCTCGCTTAAGAGCTTCTCCTAAAGCTAAACCCAAGGACTCTCCAATTCCAAAGCCTACACCACCATCATCAGCCAGGAAGCCTCTTCTTCTGACCAAGCCTAAATCCATTGATCACTCTTCTCAAAAGGGTACCCAAGTTGTGGACTTTAACAAAGCTATGACTCGCACCAGTACTGGAAACCGCCATGTTGTTGAGCAATTTGCTCGGCCACGCCAACTACGGTCTTCAAATCCCAGAAACGAAGATGACCCAGATGGGAAAAACAAGGACTTGGTTGAGAATTTGCAGTCTGAGGTATTGGCCTTGAAGGCAGAGTTGGATAAGGCTCAGAGTTTGAACTTGGACTTGCTTTCACAGAACAAGAAGCTCACTGAGGATCTTGCTGCTGCTCAAGCAAAGATAGCAGCTCTTAGCTGTCGTGACCAGGTGAGACTTTCTTATAAATTTATCAACTTTTTCATTTTGTTACTGCTCTAGATGCTAATTGCAAATTTTTGTTTCAAAATTTAACAGGAATTATATTTATACACACATAAATCAATCATCACTTCAATTGTTTTGTCAAATGTTCTTAAATGTTGCTAACTTTCACTTAAAACATGCAATAAAAAAACAATCTTGTACCAGTTTCATACAGAATAAATATGAGGGTCTTAAAATTTTCAAGTAGTATAACAATTTTGAATTTTTTTTTTTTTTTTGGATGAAGAGGGAGTCACTTGGGGAGTACCAGAGCCCTAAATTTAGAGACATTCAGAAACTAATTGCCAGCAAATTGGAACACTCAATTGTGAAAAAGGAGCCAATCAATGAGGTGAGTACTATTCAAAAACCACCACCTCCACCACCACTAGCATTACGTCCGATTCCTAAAGTCGCGGATTTAGAAAGAAAGGCTCGGCCTTGTACATCCTTGCCACCACCTCCACCACCACCACCACCCCCACCTCAGCCCTCAGCTGGTGTGGCTACTACTCAAAAGGCTCCAGCACTTGTAGAATTTTATCACTCATTAAAAAGGCAAGAGGGGAAGAAGAGAGACTCTCCAGGATCAGGGCATCATCATAAACCAGCAGCTATTAGTGCACATAGTAGCATAGTTGGAGAAATTCAAAACCGTTCAGCACATCTGTTAGCTGTAAGCATTTCAATTTCCTACCGATTAACTGCTTGATTTATTTCTACTCATACTGATTCAGTTTGAAGTTTGAACCATTAATTAACAACTGATTATGATTTCCAGATTAAAGCAGATATTGAAACTAAAGGAGATTTGATCAATGGCCTTATCCAGAAGGTGCTAGCTGCAGCTTATACAAATATAGAAGATGTCTTAAAATTCGTAGATTGGCTTGACACAGAACTCTCATCATTGGTAATTTATAAAGCCTTCTGATATAATTAAGATTCTGCTTAATTAAATAAGAGCCGATATATGTTTACATAAACATCTACTCTTTCTGTTACTTGGAAACTCTATTTTGTAAGTCTCAAGGTACCTTAGAAGCCGTTGCCCCTATAGGTATGTAGATGATAGCTAGTCAATGTCTATCAAACAGAACGAGAATAACATTGGGCCAGAGTCCAATATCATTGAGTTTGGTAGATTTTCCCTATTTGAAACCCACACATTCTCTCTCTTGTATTATTTTTGGCCATTATGGTAGTTATATATGTTAATCTATAATTTTCTGGAGATTTGGAAATTTAAACCTAAGGCATTATTTCCCCTAAGGGATGCTTAATTATTTGAGAAATTCAGATTCATGAATAGATGCATCACTTTTTCCATGTCATAGTCTTGGTTAAAGGCATACTTACAACAATTGTATGTCTTGTGATAATTGGATTTGCATCACATGCAGTCTGAGTTTGATGCATAATGTATGTGACATGCTTTGAATCATTTTACTATTTTGGACCTTGTGTACATAATGCTAGAATGCTAGTAATTACTATAATATGTGTGAGGACAATGTTTAACAGCATTCTGTGATGATCATTTGTTTCCTCCAAAGATGTGCTTTTCCTGTGCATAGTTCTAAGATAGCGTTTCTGAAGATGAGACATTTTTTCTTTTATAAATAAATAAAGGCACGATTTATGGAGGACATTTACTGTGGTGTTCTGGTTCTGTAAGAGAATTTCACATTGGCAATAACATTGACTCTTACCTTTCTTTATTTTTCTTATTTTTTTCCTCTCACATTTGACTTATATCCTGTCTTTACAGGCTGATGAGCAGGCTGTGTTAAAGCATTTCAAGTGGCCAGAGAGGAAAGCTGATGCCATGCGAGAAGCAGCAATTGAATATCGTGGCCTTAAACTGTTGGAAAGTGAGATCTCTTCCTATCAAGATGACACTAACATTCCCTGCGGGGCTGCCTTAAAGAAGATGGCCAGCTTACTAGACAAGTAGGAACTAAGTGAAATATGTTCTAATTCTTTTATCTATTCATAATCATATTCATAGCCTTTTATCTAGTCAGAGTGTTGATTTTCCCCTCTCTTGTCTGATTGTGCAAGGTCGGAGCAGAGAATACAAAGGCTGATCAAGCTGCGAAATTCAGTTATGCAGTCTTATAAGGAGTACAAAATTCCTACTGAGTGGATGCTTGATTCAGGAATCGTGAGCAAGGTATGCTCTTCCAAATTACCAAGTGGGAAAGTTGGAAGCTATGTCACTATTATTGCACGTTCTTTAAATTGTAATACGGTGTATTGAATTTGTTTTTTATTTGCAAATTTGTACAGATAAAGCAGGCTTCTATGAATCTGGCTAAGATGTACATGAAAAGAGTGACATTGGAGCTTGAGTCCATTCGAAATTCAGATAGGGAATGTGGTCAAGAATCTCTTCTGCTTCAGGGTGTGCAGTTTGCATATAGAGCTCACCAGGTAATCCTTACGTCAGCAGTTTCTGTGATCTCAATAATTTTGAAATATAAACTGGAAAATTCTCAAGTCGAAAAGGTAAACATAGCAATCCCATTGGAAGCATGTGAAGAGTAAGGACTGTGGTGATTAGACCTCACTACATTTTAGTTGTTAGGCTGTCTATAAAGTCTACCGAATAGGAACTCAGTTTCCTCTAGTCCAAATCTCCTTCTATGGGAGTAAAACTGCCAGGTTGGCAGAATTAGATTAATTTCTTTTCTTTATTATTTTACTATTGTTTCTTTTCCCTACTCTTTTTCAACATGCACGTGACTTTCAGATATACTAAAAAGGTTGTACCCAGTGCATTAAGCACCCACTTCTGCAAGGTCTGATATACTACAAGGACAAAAGTTTGTAAATTAAAAATGTAATATTTAATGAATACAGTTGAAAAGCCAGCAACAAAGGAGATAAAAGTAATTGTGATGGTGCAGTTCGGCACTGATTTTAGTTTTTTCAAACTTAAAATTCTTTGCAAACTTTAGTAATTGTTTAAATTCATAAAGCATGCTCTTGTGAGCTTAGCTTGTGATATGGAATTTGTTTTTCTTGGATGAAAATTGTGAAAATTCTTCTTCATTCAGTTTTGTGGTATGCATGTCTGCAGTTTGCTGGTGGTCTCGATTCAGAAACATTGTGCGCTTTTGAAGAGATAAGGCAGCAAGTTCCACAATACTTAGGCGGGTCTCGAGAATTGTTGGCTGCCATACCATCATAACGAGCCATGTGAAAATTACAACAACTAAATCATGGATACTCAGCTGATAATAGATAAAAAGATCAAATATACAAGTTCCTGCAGGTAGTGAATGAAATGTCCTTGAGAAATATTCCATACTTTGGTAAGATGATGCGATTCCAAACTGGATATCACATGGGCTCTTCAACTGTCAAAGTTCCATTAGATTGACTGACTGGAGTAATTCTATATTGTTTTAATACTATGGCCAACTCATTTTGGAGGGATGTACTGTTGTACTAGATGCCAGTGACAGTGAAGTTTGTGCTGGCTAAAGCAGTATTCAAAGTCCAAACCCACAAGAATTTTGGGAGGAATTAGGGCCTAGCTACTTAGTTTGTATAAGCAAGGTGTAGTTTGAATTATATTAAGCCCATCATCAATTTAGCATGTTACCAATACCATTATTTTTTGACATTTCAACAAAAAGCAACTGTTGAACCATTCTATTAAAGAATGTATTTTGTGAAGCTCCTATTTATATGCATCTTAGTTGTAATGACTTATATAAGTGCGTGGCTTGTTCATTAGTACTGCCTTCTGGTTCGTTAGGCTGGTTGCAAACTTGTTAGTGTCTTATTTTTTGGCTGGAGAAACTTTTGGTTCCATCATCAGATCAGATCGAGTTATCATTAAGATAGTCAATGAGCTAAAAAAAAGGCATGTTGGACAATTCAGCTTATTAGAGCATCCGCACCAGTGGATGCAAAATACAAAATGTGCGCATATTGATGCTAAAGCTGTTCGTATTTATCAATGTGAAAGGCTGATTTTTGAGCCTAACTTCTTTGGGCTTTAAGGCTCAGCTAAACAGAACTCCATTTTAGGCCCAAATGGGTGGACATAATGAGGCTTATTTGGGCCTAAGAATGGACAGTTAGAACAAGGTGGCTGTTGGCCCACTACAACCTAAAACAATGCAAGCATATTGGTTGAGCAATTACAAAGCTTAATTTATAATAAATAAATTTAAAAAAGAAAAAAAAAAGTGACAAGGCATAAGAGTTTCATTGAATTTGACCCAAAGAAAGTCAAACTCATTCCCAAAGAAGGTAAGGTCTAAATCCTTAAAGGATGCGAGTTTCTTTACCAATGTGTTATTCTACTTTCAGGCTTTCAACTAAGTGTCAGTTTGGACTTTGAAAACTCTTAAGAGAAGGGCAACAGATGACATCAACTATTGTATCTTGCAGCTAAATTTTCTCCCACCTTTTCAGCCAAAGCAATGGGAATTTTTTAGGGTTGTGCCTTCCAAGGGGGCTGATTGTTGTTCTCTCCTCTTTTGGGAAGGGAGACAATAAGGGTTTTTATTTCAGGTGGGTTTTTTGGACTGTAAATAAGAATGGGTGAGATGATTTATTGGATAAGAATGAGTGAAATGTGTCACCAGAATACTCTAGCAATTGAGACCATTGAATAGTTTACCTATGCAATGAATTAAAACCTAGATTGTGGTGCACTTAACTGTACAGACTTTAAATCAATAGTTAATAATAACTCAGAAATCTTATGTACCTACCTTGTGAAATCCCAATGCAAGCTACCTTAACTCGCCCACCTAATAAAGGAGTTAACTAATTCAGCAACAAGCCTAATACCTTTCCCTGTGGACCAAACAAAATTGTCTATTAAGATTTGTCGTTGTGAAGTTTTGTTAGAATAATGAATTTAACACTCAAGAAGAAAGTATAAAATATTTTGTAATATTTCCACCACACTCAAGTAGACTATACTTAAGAATTCTCAATAAAACAAATCTTTTATTGATACTTAAAACATTACATATACTTTGCTACAAATCACTCTTGCTTTTAATTTTCCTTACACTTAGTTGATTTCTTGCTATTTTATGTGTTGGATGCTCTACAACTGGTGAGAATAGTTATATACAACCCAAAAGGAGACAAGTTCCTAAATCAGTCACCTATAGTTGAAAATGATGCAAAGGAAAAGTCAATAAAAGTGACATCAATTCATCTTGAATTCCATGTTCACGTTGCTTTGTTTTGCTCACAATTTAAAGTGTCAAAGACAACCCGCCTACTAGCTTAACCTATTGTCCAAATCTTATTTTCTAGTCATCCTAAAAGACATGCAAACTTATAACATACCAACACGAAAACTTACTAAATGGCACATGCAAAATGCTTGAAGAAAAATCACCATTCAATGTTAGTGATGAATCTTGTATTGCCCACCCAAATCTTATTTCTAAGGGGTGCAACCAACCCTTGAAAAAGGTGCACACCATCTGCCTTATGCAAAAACAGGATGCTGACTCCTTAATAATGGGACCATGAAAATTTCCAACCAAATCAAGCTACTCTCCACTATAAAAGGGGATCAGCTTACACCAAAAATCAAAAAGAAACTTAACATATTCCTTTTGTCCCATAGGATCCATCTCATCATTCAAATAATATTCGTGGTGTCTCATAATCTTTTTCATGCACCTATTGTTCGCATTCTCTCCTATTTAAATTTACATATGTCGGGTCTTGTTGATCACATTTATTGTAGGTCATCGCAATAGGATACAAATTTCCCTAAAATTGAATAGAAAAATTTCATAAAACAGAATAGACAAATTTCTCAACATAGAACAATGCAAATTCTATCTATCATTTTTTTTGCTTATGTTGTTCATTTTTTCTTCATTGGCATAACTCCAATCAATGTACAATTCATTACAGGAGATTTTTTGTATTGTAAACAAAGAGTTATTAATATGATGAGTTCTTAATATGAGTTATTATAATCTTCTTCTTCTTCTTCTTCTTCTTCTTTTTGAATTAACCCAATAAAAAATCATTCAATCTTCAAATCAATGGGGGGGGCCTACACAAGCGGTGGATCATGTGGTTTAATTCAATGCAAAGCAAAGAATAGTTGAATAGGGAAGATTTTCATCACTTAACCCGAAAACTTCCCCCTCATTTATTAATCTTGAAAAATGAGATTAGTTGCATAAATTCAACCTAAGGTATGCTATAACCTATAAGCGGCAAAATGTAAGCCTATTTAGTAGAAAGTTTTAGGCTTTACTCCCTCTTTAAACTTAACTAGTAAGTTGCTCGTGCGATGGACGGATAATGTTATAATGTTTTATGTAAATTTGTTTTTGGAAAATATTATACATATATTATAGCATATTTATTATAAAACTTTGTTAGTGATGAGTTCATCATAAAAAGTAACAATTATAAATTGCACACATATATCTATTATAATTATTTTGTTCAAGTAATGAGCAATAATTAAAACAACTTTGGCATAATATTGTGTAATAAAAGTTGATAAAAGCATATTAATTCATTCTATATTATTGGTTTTTATTATGTAATGTACTAAAAAGCTTCATTACGAAATCTTTTTTTTTTCTTCAATGCTTTGTTATTGCAGTATGGTAACGCTTGTTATAATCATTAATTTCTCCATCTTCAACGTTTGAAGTTTAGTCCGTCCATATTTGAGCTTTCATCACTTTTTCCTTTTATTGCATCATTTGTGTTAATCACTAATGAATTGGCACCGAGAGATTCTTGATTGGATCTTACAAAGTTTGGTCTTTGTCGCTAAGATTTTTCGTGGGGATTTGCATTTATGTTAAATTCTAATAACGTGATAGCTTTTTTGTAAATATTTTTATTTTTTTATTTTTGTTAATTTTGGAATATTGCAGCAAAAAGAATTAATATAGCATATTGGATTGTGTATTTTTTTTTCTTCTTCCATATCTTTTTGTCATTTGAAGGTGCATCAAAAATCTTAGCAACTATGTTGTAGGGTCCTTGGGCCTAGAAGTGCTTTATTTATTCATATGTTGGCCTATAGCCCAAGTTGAGGACAAAGATCCATTCGAGGATGAGATGTCTTCATCAGAGGAAATTACACTGATGGAGGAATGATAGGGTTTAGGTCTTAAAGGCTTTGGAAAGTGTGCCGAGAATGAAAATTTTCTCGGTTGAGCTTGGCCGAGGTCCTGAGAAATGGATTTACAGCAAAAATGGCAATCCCTGAAATTCGTTTGAGGTGGACAAGCAATGCAAAGATATGAGATAAGGATGAACCCCAAAATATCTGGGGAGAAAGCTGCTGCCTTCGCATTAAATGCACTGCAGCTAATCCCTTGGCCGCATTAATGTAGAAGTGATGCCTGAACAGTGTATTTCAGCCTTACAACTACTACTTGAAGACGGATGAAAAAGACTGATGGAACAAGTATCAACCCTAACCATCTAGATTACAGGTGGACAGTTGAGGTAAAGGGAGGAGGAGGTATAAAAGGAAAGAGAGAGAACAAGAAAGGGAATCGGAGAGGAGATAGAAAAAACACTGTAGTAATCCACAATCAAACTTGTAACACTTTTTAAGAACATTGTTTTTGAACTATTGTCCTCGAACCAAGCCGAGGACGTTCCTTCTTCATTTGATAAGAGTTCATTTTTATCTTTTTGTCATGAAGCCTATCCATGTTGTTGTCTAATTAACTGAAGCCCAGTGTTTCGACCCATTTCTCTACAAATTCATTGTTTTGGGCCTCTTGGGTCAAAGTCTATCCACGTTCTGGGCTAGCTTTTCCAAATCGAGTCCTTACAATTGGCACTGTTTGTGGGAAATACTGGTGCAGTAGTGAGTTAGACGCTCAACGATGGTAGGATCAAGTCCAAATCCAGCAAAATCTATGGGCTCTTAGCATCAAGATCACTTCCGTGAACTTGAGCGAAAGAGAGATAGTGAGGGAAGTGTGCACACTACGCACACCAACAAGAGTCAGTCTTGAGGTAAAAACCATATCTCTCATGAGGAAAATGCGAGAAACATGCAAAAGGAGATTGATCACCTAAAGAGAAGCTTATGCCATGAGCACAAAAGGCGAGCTCCCTCCAACTCTGACTACTCATCCGATGATGAGGAGGATCAAGATTATAGGCAAAGGTCAAGAACTCCCCCTAGTGAATCTTTCTTGTATGACGAAGATTATTGCCATAGTCATAGAAGCAACAATTCGTCTTCAAGAGGCCTGGTGAATGATGCTATGAATAAAGCACTCAATCAAGTTTCTAAATCACCCTTCACTCGCTGGATTGAGGGAGGAAGATTTCCTCGACGGTTCACTCAACCCACTTTCACCTTGTATAATGGCAGAACGAACCCTGTTGAACACATCAGTCACTTCAATCAAAAGATGACGATACACTCTAAGAATGAAGCCTTAATGTGCAAGGTATTTCCGTCTAGTTTGGGGCCTGTGGCAATGAGGTGGTTTAATGGTCTAAGGGCGGGATCCATCAATTCGTTTAAGGAGCTCACCCAGATGTTTGGGTCCCGTTTTATTACATGCAGTAAGGCGCCTCGTCCTTTGGCTTCTTTGCTATCTCTATCCATGAGAGAGGACGAAACTCTGAAAACATACTCGGGCCGATATTGGAAGATGTTCAACGAGATAGAGGGCGATTTTAAGGACGTGGCTATCAGTACTTTCAAGCTTGGCTTGCCTGCAGGTAGAGATGGCCATACCCATTGGGTAATGGATATCCTACCCTACCTGATCCAAATGTTTTGGATAATACTTGGTTCTTCATGGGTAGAACCTAAATGGGTAGGGTATGGATATTACCCGAATAGTTCGGGTAGGGTATGGATATTATCCATACCCGACCCGTAAAAAATAATAAAAAAAACCCTAAGTCTCTCCACTTTTACTCACACACACACTCTCTCTCTCTCACCTGAGCCTCCATCCTCACCATCACCCTCTCTCTCTCAGAGCTCTCCAGTCTCCGCCTCTCCTCACCGTCATTCTCTCTCTCTGTTTCTCCTCACCGCTTCTACTTTATTGGTTTCTGGGTTTGGCGTTTTGGGAAGGTTCTGTCTCTCGCATATACCCACAATTATTGGTTTTGGCATCGATTTTTTGCTTGATTCTCGTTCCTCGTCTCTGCGAATCAACTAGGTCTTCCTACCACTCTCTTTCCTCAAGTAAATGACTCATTCTTTTTCCCTCTTTTGCTAGTTTGGCTTCAAAAGAAAAATCTTTTCTGTGGGTATCTGGGTTTGATGGAAATTCCTTGGGTTTTGCGTGTTTGAACGGAGACTATCAAATTTATACGGTTCACTTCTATTCCTCCTTGTTCTCTTGTCCTATTTTCATTGATTTTTTTTTTAATAATATGGTAAAAAAAGCCCATTTGAAGTTTCAAAAAGATCGGTGAGATGTGGAAAATTTCCTGGGTTCTGCCTATTTAAACGGAAAAAAAATAAAAATAAAATAAAATTGTGCTTCCATATTCTGTTGCCCTTTTTGATATATTGATTTAGAGTCTCTATGTGAGAGAGGAGAAATTTCTTGCGTTTTGTTCCCCTTGTTGACATGCCGTTTTCTCTTTGATTTTTCAAATAAAAGCTCTTCACTGATACAGGAAAAGAAATTTCGCATGTGAAATTTCAAAAAGAGCTGTGAGATGTGGACCTTTTTCCTGGATTTTGTTTAAGTGGAAAATATCCTAACTTGTACAGTTTGTGCTTTTGTTCTCCCTGTTGACATGCACTTTTCTCTTTAATTTTTCTAAATAAAAAATTTTGTAAAATTTATTTTAGGAGTTGCCATTTGCTTGACAAACAACTGAAGAGACAGAGGAAAATGTTGCTTCTTTATTTAATAAAATTTCTATCTCTATCTCAAAAAAAAAAAAAAAAAAGAGAGAGAGAGAAAGAAGCAGATACAAACTAATCAATAAAATTTTTTTATTGATTAGTTTTTATATTAAAATGTTTTGAATTAAAAAAAAAAATTTAAATGGGTTTCGGGTTTCGGGTAGGGTATGGATATCCATGGATAATATATTCGGGTATGGATATTAACGGGTATTGATAATCGGGTATCCATGGGTAAACTTTTCGGGTCGGGTATGGGTATACCCAATCCATACCCTACCTATGGCCATCCCTACCTGCAGGACACGGTCTAAGGAAATCTTTGACGGGGAAACCTGTCACCAGTATTCGTCAATTGATGGACCGGATTGACAAGTATAAGAGAGTTGAAGAAGACCAGCTGCAAGATAAGGGGAAGAGTAAGGTTATCCCTCAGGAGAGGAGGGATTTCAAGTTGGAACGTTATAACAATAACAAACCCCGGCGAGATTTTGCCGAACAATCTGGACCCGCAGCCCCACAGGAAGTAAACACTGTGTTTCGAGAACCGGTGCATCAAGTTTTGAAAAAGAGCAAGAGTAAGCCATATTTTAAATGGCCGAACAAGTGAGTGGAGATCCTTCAAGGTGTAATCAAAGCCTCCATTGCCACTATCATCAGGACCGAGGACATACCACTGAAGATTGTCAAACATTGTGGAACCATCTGGAGCAATTAGTAAAGGAGGGGAAGTTGCAACAATTTCTTTACCGACCCAATGGGCAGGGAAACCAGGCGAGGTCACAGGGCCAGGGGAGTGCTTCTTCAGGGCCACCATTAGGCATGATCAATGTTATATTTGCTACACTTGAAAGGACTGGCTCTCAACCTACGAGGGTGATGTCTGTGGCCAGGTCTCTAGCCGAAGACTTAAACTCCGAACCGAAGAGAGCCAAAGTAGAGATCCGACCTTTATTGAGTTTCTCGGATGAAGATAAGATCGGGACTATCCAACCACATGGTGACGCTTTAGTGGTCACCCTTCAAATAGGGGGGTATGATGTGAAGAGAATGATGGTGGATCAAGGCAGTTATGTAGAAGTCATGTATCCTGACCTATACAAAGGATTGAACTTGAAACCTGAAGACCTGACAGCTTACGATTCGCCTCTGGTGGGTTTTGATGGAAAACTTGTTGCCCCGAAGGGTCAAATTCGATTACCAGTGCAGGCCGGTTCAGAAGTAATAGAAGTAGATTTCATAGTGGTGGATGCATACTCCTCCTACACAGCCATTGTTGCTAGACCCTAGCTTCACACTTTGGGTGCCATTTTTTCAACTTTGCATCAGAAGGTTAAGTATTTGTCAGGAGACCGAGTTGAGGAACTAGTAGGGAACCAAGCTATGGCTAGGCAATGCCTTGTGTCTGCAATTTAGCATCAGCCAGTAGCTAAGTCCTCGGCCATAGTCAAAGAAGGTTTATAGCAGTCAATGTCTCTGGAATTACCAATGAGGGCACCTACCGAGGATGCCAAATGTGAGGATTTGGAGAAATTCCCCATTGGTGATGATCCAGACAAGTTTTTTCTGGTTGGGTCTCAGCTTCCATCTTGGGAGAAAAAAGAGTTAGTTATTTTCCTTAAAAACAACATCGATGTGTTTGCTTGGGATGCTTACGAGACCCCGAGAGTGGATCCGAGCTTCATTTGCCATCATCTAAACTTCAATCCATCAGTCATCCCTAAGAAACAACCACCTCGGCGTTCATCCAAGGAGCACTCAGACGCTATAAAGGACAAGGTGATGAAGCTTAAGCGAGCTGGGACTATTAAAGAGGTTTTTTACCTTGAATGGCTGGCTAACACCGTAGTGGTTAAGAAGAAGACGGGAAAGTGGCGTGTATGTGTAGATTTTACAGACTTGAACAAAACCTACCCAAAAGATCCTTTCCCTATGCCTCGGATTGATCAACTAGTGGACGCCATTGTAGGCCATCCTCAAATGAGCATTTTGGATGCCTTTCAGGGGTATCATCAAATACCTCTAGCTCAGGACGACCAAGAGAGGACGGCTTTTGTTACTCCTGTGGGAAACTATCATTACAAAGTGATGCCCTTTGGTTTAAAGAATGCAGGGGATACCTATCAAAAGATGATGACCAGGATGTTTGAACCACAGTTGGGAAAAACTATTGAGATTTATATCGATGATATGGTGATAAAGAGCAAGGCAAAGTCCAAGCATGTTAGTGATCTCGGGAATATTTTTGAGATATTGAGGAAGCACAAACTACGACTTAATGCTTCCAAATGCTTTTTTGGTGTCGGGTCTAGCAAGTTTTTGGGATACATGGTCACGTACCACGGAATTGAAGTCAATCCTAACTAGATTAAGGCGATCAACAATTTGCAACCACCTTGGAATCCGAAAGAGGTCCAGAAGCTTACGAGAATGACCGCCGCCCTGAATCGGTTCATCTCTCAGTCAGCTGACAGGTGTAGACCTTTCTTTAAATTGTTAAATAAGTGGAAAGGGTTTGAATGGACCGATGAATGTGCCCGGGCTTTCTAGCAATTAAAAGAATACCTTTCTCGACCACCAATCATGTCAAGGCCTGAGACGGATGAAGTTCTTCTCGCTTACCTTGCCGTGGCCACTCATGCAGTAAGTCTAGTTTTGATTCGTGTCAACTGTGGTGTGCAGAAACTAGTTTATTACATAAGCAAGTCATTACATGAAGCTGAAGTCCAATACTTACCACTTGAAAAGGCTATTTTGGCGGTCATGCATGGCACACGTAAGCTCCCCCACTATTTCCAATCACACACGGTTGTTGTTTTAACTCAACTCCCGCTCAAATCCCTACTTCACAGTGCTGATTACATAGGGAGATTTACGAAGTGGGGCACGATCCTAGGGGCTTTTGATATCAAATATATGCCACACACTTTGGTCAAAGGTCAGGTCTTTGCTGATTTGGTAGCTGAGTTTGCCGAGACCCCGTCAGAAGATAGATTAGAAGAGCAAAACATGGATGAAAAGTCGGTTGGTATAATCTTCTTGCAAGAACCTTTGTCATGGAAAGTTTACGTTGATGGTGCAGCTAACTACAAAGGATCTGGAGTGGGACTAGTCCTGGTATCCTTAGAAAGGATCACAATCGAGAAGTCCTTAAGATTGGGGTTCCCAGCTACAAATAATGAAGCCGAGTACGAAACTCTTTTAATAGGGATGACTATGGTTCAAAAGATGGGTGGAAAGGCAGTGGAGATGTTTTTTGATTCAAGACTGGTGGTAGGCCAAGTCCAAGGGGAGTTGGAGGCAAGGGACCCCAGAATGCAGGAGTATTTGAACCAGGTTAGACACTTGCAATCTGGATTTGAGTATTTTGCTTTATCGCAAGTTCCTAGAAATAAAAATGCACATTCGGATTCTCTTGCCACACTGGCAACCTCCTCGGCACAAGACGTACCTCTGGTAATCCTTGTGGAAGACTTACACAAACCCTCCGGAGAGGTAAGAAATGTGATTCAAGTTCATCAAGTCAGAATGGGGCCTAGCTGGATGGACCCTATAGCACTATTCCTTAAAGAAGATGTATTGCCCGAGAATAAGTCTGAGGCTGACATAGTGCGAAGAAAAGCACCTCGATTTTGGCTGTCTAAAGACCAAAAACTGTATAAAACTTCTCTGGCCCATATCTGTTGTGCGTGCACCCTGAGGCAATGGAGCAACTCCTAGAAGAATTGCACGAAGGAATATGTGGAAGCCACACGGGAGGTAGATCCCTGTATCACAGGGCCCTCATGCAAGGCTACTGGTGGCTAAACATGCAAAGGGAAGCTCAAGACTATGTGAAGAAGTGTGACCAATGCCAAAAGTTTGCACCAAACATCCACCAACCTGGGGGAGTCCTTAATCCCCTGACTAGCCCTTGGCCTTTTGCTCAATGAGGCTTAGATATTGTGGGGCCTTTCCCTAAAGTAGCAGGGAATAAGAGATATTTGTTAGTCGACACAGATTATTTTACTAAATGGGTCGAACCTGAACCCCTATCAAACATCAGGGACGTAGATGTCAAAAAATTTGTTTGGAAGAATATCGTCACACGGTTTGGGATTCCTCACGCTCTCATCTCAGATAACGGGCTACAATTTGATAGCAAAGCCTTTAGAAGATACTGCTATGACCTTGGAATTAAGAATAGGTATTCCACTTCGGCCTATCCACAAGGAAATGGGTAAACTAAGGCTGTAAACAAAGTTATAGTGAATGGACTCAAAAAAAGGCTAGACGATGCAAAAGGGAAGTGGGTAGAGGAATTGCCAGACGTCCTTTGGACCTACAGGACTACACCTCGTAGATCCACTGGAGAGACGCCTTTTTCAATGACTTATGGTGCCGAGGCTATCATCCCATTAGAGACTGGTTTCCCCAAACTCAGAACAAGTTCTTTTGACCTAGGCAGCAACAATGGGCTGTTGGAAAAAAGCCTAGATTTAATTAAAGAGCGACGAGAGAATGCCAAAGTCCAATTAGCTTATTATCAACACAAGCTCAAACAAAAATACAATGCTAATGTGAAGCTGAGGCCACTGACATTTAGAGATTTGGTTCTAAGAAAAGTTATGGGGACAGCCAAGAACCCAACATGGGGGAAGTTGGGACCTAACTGGGAAGGGCCCTATCGCATTACATCAATGGCCGGGATTGGTGCGTATTATCTAGAAGATCTAGAAAAGAGGGCCATACCACGCCCCTGGAATGTATATAACCTAAAGAGATATTATTATTAATGGAGGTTCTTTTGGCTTCATTTTGGGTTTGTTATATTGCTTATCACGTGTTCTGGACATCTACTTAAGTATCAAACTGAACCTTGGTCATGCCTGGCTCCTCGGATCACATGCCTTGGGAAAATTGATAACTTTATTCATTATTCTAAGTATTAAACAGAACCTAAGCTATGCCTGGCTCCTCGGACCATCTGCTTTGGGAAAATTAATACTCATCGGCATCTACTTAAGTATCAAACTGAACCTTGGCCATGCCTGGCTCCTCGGACCACATGCCTTGGGAAAATTGATAACTTTATTCATTATTCTAAGTGTTAAATAGAACCTAAACTATGCCTGGCTCCTCGAACCATCTGCTTTGGGAAAATTAATACTCATTGGCATCTACTTAAGTATCAAATTGAACCTTGGCCATGCCTGACTCCTCGGACCACATGCCTTGGGAAAATTGATAACTTTATTCATTATTCTAAGTATTAAATAGAACCTAAGCTGTGCTTGGCTCCTCGGACCATCTGCTTTGGGAAAACTAATACTCATTGGCATCTACTTAAGTATCAAACTGAACATTGGCCATGCCTAGCTCCTCGAACCACATGCCTTGGGAAAATTGATAACTTTATTCATTATTCTAAGTGTTAAACAGAACCTAAGCTATGCCTGGCTCCTCGGACCATCTACTTTGGGAAAATTAATATTCATTGGCATCTACTTAAGTATCAAACTGAAACTTGACCATGCCTGGCTCCTCGGACCACATGCCTTGGGAAAATTGATAACTTTATTCATTATTCTAAGTATTAAACAGAACCTAAGCTATGCCTGGCTCTTCGGACCATCTGCTTTGGAAAAATTAATACTCATTGGCATCTACTTAAGTATCAAACTGAAACTTGACCATGCCTGGCTCCTCGGACCACATGCCTTGGGAAAATTGATAACTTTATTCATTATTCTAAGTATTAAACAGAACCTAAGCTATGCCTGGCTCTTCGGACCATCTGCTTTGGAAAAATTAATACTCATTGGCATCTACTTAAGTATCAAACTAAACCTTGGCCATGCCTGGCTCCTCGGACCACATGTCTTGGGAAAATTGATAACTTTATTTATTATTCTAAGTATTAAACAGAACCTAAGCTATGCTTGGTTCTTTGAATCATCTGCTTTGGGAAAATTAATACTCATTGGCATCTACTTAAGTATCAAACTGAACATTGGCCATGCCTGGCTCCTCGAACCACATGCCTTGGGAAAATTGATAACTTTGTTCATTGCTCTAAGTCTGGTTACTTACACCTCTACCTTAAGAAAGTAAACACAACTTGACCATCACCTAAGTGACTAAGTGTGACATACTCTGGGTACAATTACAATGGTTGAAATTAGATGTTCATGAGCATCACTTAAAGCATTTGCAGGTATACCCATGTTTGTATGAAAGTGGTCTACTATGCAATTCCTTTAAGGTTATTTTTAAGTAAGTTTTAAAAAAACAAATCATGCTGGGCCGAGGTATGTAACTTAGTAGATTCGGGTTGTTTTAACATTGATCACACTCTCATGTAAGGCACGTATTATTACTTAGACGGATTGGTCATTCAAGTTATATTCCATCACAACAAGCAAAATCATAAAAAGAAAATCTGCAACTTTCATTAAAGTTTAGTTCTTAACAAAGGCAAATAACTAACAAAGAAAAGATACAATTATTTTTTCATCTTAATTACAAGTTTTTCTTTAACATCTTTGGGGGGCTGGGTATTTGCTGCAGTGGGGGGTACTTGAGCTTTATCCTTGGGATCTGCTTTTGAAGGTATAGCAAGGGTTGCCAATACCAGCTCCATGTTCTGGGAAGTTTCTTTTTATTTAGGAAGATCCCCTGGAACAGTTGGAGCTAAACCAACACCCTGGATTGCACCTTGGTTGGCATCTCCAGCTTTTATAGTATCCTCGGCTTGCTCCCCACCCTCAAAGGAAGTGTTGACTGCAGAAGGGGCTCTGGTTGGACTTCCTTGGGCGTCAACTGCTTCCGAGGACGCCGGGTCGGCCTTAGAATCCGAAGAGCTTGCAGGGCGTATGGCCGGCGGGTAGTAGACACTTTCTGCCCTCCTGAGCACGAAAGAGGCTTCAACCCCAGCCTAGTTGAGGGCTTCTTCCCATGTCTGGGCACAATAAGTTCTACACACGGCTGGGACTTCGGCCCTTAGGGTGTCCTCAGTCTCAGCCATGCCTACGTCATAGCCATGCTGCTCAGCTTCATCTTTGGCTTTCTCCGCCTCTTCTTGGGCTTTCTCGGTAGTAGCTCTGGCCTTCTCGACCTCTTCTAGTTTCTTTTTTAATGCAGCGATTTGAGTTTTGGAAGAGGTCAGGTTGTCCTCGGTGATACGCAGCAACAATCTCTGACTCTCAGCTTGCTTTTCTACACTCTCCAGAGAGGCCACCGCGTACTTCCTTTCCTTCTCCTCCTCCTGTAGCTTCCTCTTGAGCTCTTGGATACTCTTATCAGCAACTTGAAAAGCTTCTACCGCAGCATTGCGCCTCCCCTCTTCTTCCTTCATTTGCCTATAGCAAGAGTTGGTAATCTCCTTTACCCAGAAGGAGGCTTGAACATCCTGCCAAAGAAATCAACAAGGATTAATAAAAGAAGTTAAAAGAAAATAAACTAAGGATATAGGAAAGGAATATACCAGGGCAAGGTATCTTTTGAGGTTAAGGAAGACTTCATGTTTCCTCATGCCTCGTAGCTTAGCCGTGTCCCCAATTAAGAAGGAGCAAAGCCTGCTCCATTGCGTTTGCAGCGTAGCTACTCTTTCCTCCTTGGAAATCGCGAATAGAGGCATCAGCGAGAAGAGGTTCCACATCCAACATTGGGGTAGGGAGCCAGGCTGGAGGCCCCATCTAAGAATCACTTCTCTTCTTGGCTCCCCATTGCCCCACCTTAGCTTGTTTGGGGGCCCTTTAAACTTCGTCTTCACGGGGAGGAAGGGTTTGTTTAGTTCCTATCACTCCCTTTCCCTTTGCATCTCTTTTTCTCTTCAGCTTTGTTGCTTGAGAGGGCAAGACGGGTGGAGTAATGGGAATCTTGTTTTGAGAGGGAGTAGGAGGCTTGGCCTGGGCAACCTTCCCAGATGCGTCCCTCCCAGGTTATGACTTATCAAGTCGAGCAAGCTGGACTTGGGTTTGCGTTGTATCCCCATCTCGTCGATTAAGGGTGAGAACGGAGGGCCGAGATTAGGATTTGAAGCTTCCGGGGAGAATTCTCGGTTGAAGACTTCAAACTCTTCCTCAGAATCGGCTAACTCTACCACTTCCTCTCCTTGTATACTAGGGGGGTAACATGAGGCGGTCGCACTAGTTGTCTGTTGTAGTGATGAGGCCTCTACTGTTGGTATACCTTCAAGAATGGGGGTTATAACTTCTTCGATTTCTACTTTTGGGCCAGGAAGAAGGAAACCGGGAGCAGCTATACTTATCCGATGTAGATGGGGGTCTGTAGCCCTTATAACGCACTTCAGAGCTTGGAAGCTGAACGAGATTGGCATGTATCCGAGGATCAGGTGAGCCGCTCGTAATTGGCCATCCAAATTTACAAATACCTCGGCTTTAAGGATTTTTTCTAAGCTATCCTTATTGACTAGGTTGAAGTTCGGTTTAGCATCGCATTTATCTGCAAATCCATCGGTGAAATAAAATATTGTCAGAAACAAAGATACCATGAACCAAAGAAAGAACTTGTACATGAAGACCCTAGTCTAAGTACCCCACTTGGTTCTCCTTCTCTCGTCGGGCAAGGGAGACCATCACTCCACTCCCCTGACAAGATCAAGAAGTCTTTATTCAACCCCTTGTTGGATTTGGAGAGGCACTAAATGAGCCTAACCTCGGGATACCTTGATTTCAAGTAGTATCCCTGTCCCTTTAAGCGGTGAAGGTTATAGACCCAATTTACATCATGATGGGTTAGACCTAAACCCATTTTTTCGTTGAAAGCATCCACGGAGCCTAGGATCCTAAACATATTAGGAGCACATTAAGTGGGAGCTAACCTATGAGCTCTAAGGTAGTCCCTAGTGACTCCACCCATGGGGATTTTCATCCCCCCTTCTATGAATGCTATCATTGGGATCACTACCTCCCCGACCTACCTATCCTCATGCCATTGACTCTCATCACAGTATCTAATTCCTACTCCTGAAAGGATGTTATAAAGAGCCCTAAAGTTTTCTATCTCCTCCTCGGAATCTACTAAATTCTTAAATCTACCCATTTCTAGGAAAAGCTGGGAAGAACTAAAGAGATTGAAAAAGAAAGAACGTGAAGAAAAGAGAAGGATGTAGAAACTTAAAGAGCAAAAGTTTAAGAAGACTTACGGAGAGAGTAAAGGTGTCCTTGGAAGGTCCTTAGTATTTGTAAGGGCTCAGGAAGGTTGAAAAGGTGTGCAGGTTCAACGTATGAGTGCTAGAACGAAATGAATGCTAAAAAAAAGTTGAGTTAATTGGTATTTATACCAAGGAGAGAGCAGAGAGCGGGAAAATTCCCGCTCAATTCCCAACAAAGCCCTCAGCCTTACAATTCACATCATGCCGTAGAACGTGGGGGACAAAGAGCCGTCAGAATTTATTAAGGACGTGCCTCGAATGCCGCAACGTCAGGAGCGCATTTTGGGCAGACAAAAAGGCGTCTTCATAAGCAAAGGAGGAACAAAATGGGTGCGGAGCTAATCTGGAGTTATCGAGATCCTCCTTTCTTCCCAAGGAGACAGAAAGGGGAATCTCGAGGGGCTATTGTAGGGTCCTTGGGCCTAGAAGTGCTTTATTTATTCATATGTTGGGCCTATGGCCCAAGCCGAGGACAAAGATCCGTCCAAGGATGAGATGTCTTCGTCGAAGGAAATTACACTGATGAAGGAATGATAGGGTTTAGGTCTTTAAGGCTCTGGAAAGTGTGCCAAGAACGAAATTTCTCGACCGAGCTTGGTCGAGGTCCTGAGAAATGGATTTACAGCAAAAATGGTAGTCCCCGAAATTCGTTTGAGGTGGACAATCAATGCAGAGATATGAGATAAGGATGAACCCCAAAATATCTGGGGAGAAAGCTACTGCCTCCGCATTAAATGCACTACAGCTAATCCCCTAGCCGCATTAATGTAGAAGTGATGCCTGAATAGTGTATTTCAGCCTTACAACTACTACTTGAAGACTGATGAGAAGGACTGATGGGACAAGTATCAATCCTAACCATCTAGCTTACAGGTGGACGGTTGAGGTAAAGGGAGGAGGAGGTATAAATGGAAAGAGAGAACAAGAAAGGGGATCAGAGAGGAGATAGAAAAAACACTATAGCAATCCACAATCAAACTTGTAACACTTTTTAAGAACATTGTTTTTGAACTATTGTCCTCGGACCAAGTCGAGGACGTTTCTTCTTCATTTGATAAGAGTTCATTTTTATCTTTTTGTCATAAAGCCTATCCATGTTGTTGTCTGATTAACTGAAGCCCAGTGTTTCGACCCATTTCTCTACAAATTCATTGTTTTGGGCCTCTTGGGCCAAAGTCTATCCACGTTCTGGGCTAGCTTTTCCAAATCGGGTCCTTACATATGTAATTTTCAAACCCATCATTTAGATTGAATTCATTCAAATGAAGTAGGAAAATCCATTTTTTTCCTAATTTTTTTTTTTCAAATCACGTGGGATTCCTTCTCCAATATTAATAGTTTTACAATAATTTAAATAAGTTGTACCTCAATTTATTTTTCAACAAGATCTTTTGTAGATTTATTTAAGATTTTCTCGGCATCTTGATCAAATATCACAAAATTTGTTTTGTCAATTGCATCAAAAAATTCAATTTGAATCCTGTATCTAAAGTAGTTTGCAATTGTATATATATAGTAGTTATAGTGAGATAAATATATTATAAATATTTGGAGAGTATGTAGTTAATGTATGTGCCTTTAACTTTGGAATAGAAAGATTTGTTTTTGTTTCACATTTTGCACACCAAAATGATCCTACTTGTGGTTTGACATTCCTTTCCCAAAGTACACACAAAATGTAATACCAACTCATTGTTGTTTCAATGTTACTTATTGTTGCAATACCCTAGTGGTTCACATCTTGCAATGAACTTGAAATTAATATGTATTATTTTTCTAATGTAAATAATATGATGTATCATTATTTTTTTACATAAATGATGATTATAATTTGAAATAATTAACAAACCTGTTTCGTAGAATCTCATTCATTGCATTTTATCTTTACTATTGTCTTCATATTATTTAAAAATAAATCCTCCTATGAAAATTGTTTTGCATGTATTTTTGGTATTTCTTGTATAGGATCATGTTTTTTACCATTCCTATCATTGAATTTTTTTAAAGAAAGTATTAAGTTAATAGCATTTAGTGAGATAGTATATGCTATTTATTAGACTTTTTTTTATTATAAATTTTAGAAATATGCACTTGTCAATTATTTCAGCAACCTCAGGAATCTCAAGATTTATATATATTTTTGTTGCACTGGTCGATGACAAAGAATTTGTTTGCATAATTTGCATAGAACATTATTAATAGACAAAAGCATATTGAATTGATATTGAAGAAAAATGAAGACATGATTTCATGATAATGATATTTTCTAAAAGTATCATCTATACGTGGGGGAGGAAGAAGAGAGTTTGTAAGAGGGTAAGAGTTTTTACTTTGATTTACATGTGAGAATGGTCAAACTTAGGTTATAATATGTAAAGTAATAACTAGACTTAAGTTTTTCATAAGGTTTGGTATACTTTTAAAAGGTAATCTATTTTGCAGTGAATAATTTTTGGAGTAATTGTGAAAAACAAGCCATATTTTATATAATAGTAAAAAGAAATTACTATGATATATATTGGGTAACAGTAAAAAGAACTTAATAAAAAGGGATGAAAATGCTAAATTTATATAATAGTAAAAATAAGTTACTATGATCTATCGGGTAACAGTAAAAAAAATTAATGAAAAGAGATGAAAAATGCTAAATGCAACATTAGAGTGCCACGTGGTAAGACCTCATGGACTCTCATATGAGGTCTTTGCTTTTTTATATATATATATATATATGTATATATATTTGATTCCATCCATCAATCAACCATGTTATGACTTGTAGCTAAGCCAAAGAAAATCATCCCACAATATAAAAAACTAAAATGCATACTCTTAAAAATGACTTCTAAGATTATATGAAGATTAAGTTTCATAAACCATTAACACTTAAGAAGTTAAAAAATCATCAGAGCAAGATTTGGGGAATATTCTCATGCTTATTGGGACTTCGACATCATATATGGTGACATTACCAATAAGCTATCATTTGAACTCCAATGGTATGAACTTAAATCCTGGAATCTTTAATATTTTATGTAGTGTAGATTTATTTATTCGTTTCTTGTTAAATGTTAAATAGAATTTTTTTTTTTTTTTTTTTTTTATCAAGTTAAATAGAATTATTAAAATGAAAGGAATGCGAAGTTTTTGGACTTTGGAGAATATGCTTTTGTCCAATGCCACCCAAAACAACTCTTTATTGTTGTTGCTTCCATTCTGTCAATGATGAGTCAGTCACCAACATTCCCACCTATATATTATTCGACCAATAATTAATTTTATTTAGAATAGGAGCTGTGTAGATCCGAACAATGGTTCAAACATTTGAACGGTTGATAGAGTCTTTTAATTCAGCTACAGCGACCAGCTAAACCTACGTGTCAGATTACGTGGCACCACGTGGGTAAATCACGACCGTACGATATAATCCAACGACTACGAGGAAGCGTCTTCGTGTGTCGGCACGAAGAAAATGCGTGGGAAAACGAAAACGGTCACGAGCCTCCAAGGTTTGGAGCCACGTCATCATTAACGAACCGGAGACAGCCACGTATGCAAACAGTTACTGTAAATTCGAACCTACTACTACGTAAAAACACACTTTTGCCTGTACTCTATAAAGAAACCTCGTTCTGTAGCTCCCAGAGTTTGGTTCCAAAATTTTAGATAAAGTCAAAAAAAAAAAAAAAAAAAAACCTCTGCGTTGTGTGTTGGGTTTTCAAGTTTCAGCGTCAGAATGGAAGTTTCCGGCGTGACTTTCCGGCGGGTTCCTTGTCTTTCCGGAGCTGTGATCGAGACCCACTTTGAAAATACCAAGCCATGTAGAGCTGCTATGAGAGTGAGACCACCCAGAAAGTTTTCTATGGTTATGAATTCTGGGTTTTGTGATTACCGGCATACACAGTACTATTATGCGGGTACAGGTCTCAGGTGTGTTGGACTTGAGAAGAAGGAGGAGAAGAAGAAGAAGAAGGAGAAGAATGGTTCGGATGAACTTACACCAAAGAAGAAGTTGAAATTGCTAGAGTCTCTCACAAGGGACTTGTCCAAGTTTTCTGATATTGGCTTTGGCTTAGATTCTGACAACGATTTGCTTCATCAAGTTCAAGGGAAGGTGCTCTCGGTAGGTTTTTTTCTTTTTCTTTCCAATTCTTTTTTTTTTTTTTTTTTTTTTTTTTTAATTTGATCTTGTGGAAATGTGGAATTTAATTATGGTTGAAGTTGGTTGTGGGTCTTTGTTGCCTGCACCGTTTTTGGTCGTGTAAATTGGCTGGACTTTTAAAAAGTATAGTAAATAATTTGAAGTTTGTGTTGGAGATTATTAGATTGAGTGAATAGTGATGCAAGGATATTACAAATATCACTTCTTAAACCTTACAAATTCACAGGTTTCTAATCACAAATAACAATTCAGATATTGAAGGGCCGCAACCACATTCATTATCGCATCAATTAGTTAATAATTTTTTTTTAGCAAAATTGACAGTAATTTTAGCAATTTCCTTTTTAGATTAGCTAACATGAAATTCTGTAGGATGTATCAGCTTCTTTATTTATGTTGGCATAGATCGAAACTATTTGATTGTTTATTTAGACCAAAAAGCCTTTTTTTTTTCCTTTTAGTTTTTTGATATTGTTGTGTACGTTTTGAAAAGTTGCACAAACAATTTGAGATGGTCTAGTTTTTCTTGCATAGAATGAGGAAATTATAGACCGAAGGGCTGAAATTTTTTCCTTACATTTCTATTTTACCCTATGTAGGATGCAGCAGACGTATTGATGAAACAACTGCAACATCTAAGGGCGGAGGAGGAGGAATTGAAGAGGAAAAGGAAAGAAGAGAAGGCCAAGCATAAAGCCACACAAATGAATAGGATGGTTGATTGTGAATCATCATCATCTGAATCTTCTGAATCGAGTGACAGTGAATGCGAAGATGTGATTGACATGAGCAGCTTGAGAAGCGAACCCCTTGCACAAACAGCAGAATCAGTAGTAGATGTGCAATTACTTTCTCAAAAAACAGCAACAACATTGACCCTTCCTAGCACGCTGACCCAAGAAGGGAACACAACTGAGGCAAATGGTTTGGGAGATCACAGATTAGATATTAATGGAGTAGAATGCTGCACTAGAACTAGTACTAGTTTTAGCAGTAGTAGTGCTGTTAGCCATAATGAAAGTAGTAGCTCAGTAACAGTACCATCATCAGCAAAGAGGATTGAGGTTTGCATGGGTAAAAAGTGTGGAAAATCAGGAGGTCCTGCATTGTTGGAAGAATTCGAACGGGTAGTCGGTGTTGAGGGTGCTGTTGTTGGGTGTAAATGCTTGGGCAAGTGCAAAGATGGTCCTAATGTGAGGGTTTTGAACAGTGTTGATGGCAGTCATGCTGAGGGAGTAGATGTTTCTGTTAGGACTCCAACGAATCCCTTGTTCATTGGTGTGGGATTGGACGATGTGGGTGTTATTGTGGCTAATTTCTTAGGGGATGAGCAGAAAGACTTGGGTTTGGCAGCAGCAGTTTAGAAGAGCTGTTTGCTTTCTGTGAGTGATATTTGGTGCAATCGGCTCACTTGCGATAATCAAGTTTGCATTATTATTGGCATTCTTGGAGATCCTCATTTCACTTGTGTAAAATGTAAATGCAAACACAGATTGTAATTGTAATAAATTGTATTTGGCAATTATTTCGTTACTTGGAAGGGTGTGATCAGGGTATATGACATCACTGCAAATGTGCGTTACTAACTCATCCCCCCTTTGCACACATGCACGCACAGAAAAATACAAAACAAAACGAAGTTTCTTATCTGAAACTTGTATTACAACAAAAAGTTTATTTTGAGACATGTCTAATCCAAAACCATTTGGATTGATGGTATCTTATGCAATACTTAGATACAATTAGGGTTTCCCAATTGAAAAATTGTATGACCAATGTAGTTGAACAAAGTTTAGTTCCAAATTAGATCTAGCTCCTTTAATCCATTACCAATACGAAGTTTAGTTTCAAATTAGAGCTAACTCCTTCAATCCATTACCAATACCAATACATGGTGATTTATAAGATTATTTGTGTATTATTTAATCAAGTCGCTAATTCATTAAAGGAAAAAAGTCATGAATAAAGCTATACATAGATAATTTCCTTAATCTACACAGTATGTTGGAGGAAGATAACTCCAAATCTGGTTTGAAGCCAAACGTCTCCCTGCATTTATGAGTTATCTTTTATTTTTACTTTTTTCACAAATAGGGTAGAGTGGGTCTGAGGTTGAAAACCCACTGGTAAATGTGTAACAGTGTAACTTACAAGTGGAACGAAGGGGGGAAATCGTGCAAAGTATATGGCATATGTTACACTTCGTCTTCAAGTGACGTGACAGAATTTTAAAATCTACAATTTGTGTGTGTGTGAGAGAGAGAGAGAGAGGCAGAGAGACAGAGAGGAACTTCCACCGCAATAATCATACGCTTCTTTGCAAACAGACTACCAGTACTACCACTATATAACAATGTTCACATCAGCTATACCGGTGTATTCATATTGAATGCTTATGTTGCCAAAAAAAAATGAAAGAGAAGCCCAAGATTGGATCAGGATCCTCTACATAAATCTACACGCCTCAGGTCAATGGGGTTAGTTACCGAACATAAATCTAAGTTCGGGTTCCTCTTCCCTTGGAGTGCTGGGAAAACCTTCCGACTTCCAAAACCCACCAAAGCATCAAGAACAATAAAACTGCACCACCCTAACAGTAAAATGGAGGGTGAAGAGGACACAATATGATGATAATACTACTGCATACCTCTGAGTCTCTGACCATTTCATGAAGGCAATTTCCATGTGCCTGTACATTTGTAGCTATGCTTGTGTAAGAAAATAAAATATTAACATTGTCACAGGGTGTACAGCTCAGTGCCGAGGATGTTTGAGCTTGGGCTGATGTTCCAAGTCATCCATGTTGCTACAGCGCTTCATATAAGAATCGAGTGTTTTCTGCTTTAAAGGGCTGCTGCTTGTTTGGCTGGATGAAACTTTCTGCTTTAAAGGGCTGCTGCTTGTTTGGCTGGATGAAACTTTCTGCTTTAAAGGGCTGCTGCTTGTTTGGCTGGATGAAACTTCCAAGGTTTTCTCATGGCCATCAAGCATCTGATTGTTCAGTAAATGAAAGTCAGATTATAGACTAAAGGACAAAATCAACCAGTACTAGCATTAACCCCCAATTGCCAATCACAGCATATGAGAAATGTTTTGTTCCCCATGTTTCTTTTTCCAAGAGGTAAAGTCGGAAGAAAACTTCAATTTGTAAGCACTTCAAACCTACTGGAGAGGAATGTAGAAGCTCTATATCAGAGCACAGTGCTGCGACTGCAAATGCTATATTTTGATATAGAAACAACCTCAGAGCTCCCTAGAAAAATAAAGACACAAATCCACATGAACACACACACACAAGCAATATTACCTGTCCTAAATTTTCCAACTTGCTCTGAACAACATCCCTGTGGAGAAATAATATATCAAAGTTACTTACCAACTCATTGTCATCATCATCATCATCATCATCATCATCATAATCAATACCCACAGCCCCATTCAACCGTTCAAACTTCAATAAAGAAAAAATTCATATCATTTAGGTAAAGCAAATAGCATATGAACGTACCAAATGATGTCATCAACTGTGTCATTTGCTAGCAGGTAGTAGATATTGACGGCAGACACCTAGAAACATAAAGCAAGCATGTCAGAGAACAAGACAAACACACATTGAGGAGGATAGCTAGTAGAATTTTCAAGAACTCAAAATAATGAGCAATACAGGTACAGAAAATTCCAAATTAATTGAGTAATATCATGTCCTTGCACATGTGATCACTGATGTGATGGAATCACCTATGAAGTCAACACTGGGATAATCAAAAAGTAAATATAGACAAGGACATGATGGCTAGAGGCTCGCTTGCCAGCCACTCAGGCTTCGTGTTTTATTTCCATTATCCTAAATGTCTCCTCCGCTCCCCCAAGAGCCTAGCCCCTTCTATCTTATCTACTGTCTTGCTCTCAACTCCCTATAGCACCAGCTGCTCTCTGTAATAGCTTGCAAAGAACACATGCCAAACTACAATCTTGCCAAACAAATGTAAATACAATGGGTAACTCTGAATTATTGTGGACAATGTCTCTCAACTCCAGAAAGCTATTTTCCTGTAGTTTACCTGACCAATCCTATGAGCACGATCTTCAGCTTGAATCAGATCACCTGGAGTCCAAGACAACTCTGCAAAAATAACGGTGGATGCAGCCGTTAAAGTTAACCCAACACCTCCAGCTTTGATAGATAGCTGCACAATGACAATTATAAATGCAAAATTCAGATTCGGATTATAGGTTTAACACCAGAATTCCAAGTAAACAGAAGATTGATGAGACAAAACATGTAACAATCTATGGAAACAAATGAAGCAAATTGACATACTACTGCTGCCCTAGTAGCATCTTTCTCCTGAAAATCTGTAACCAAAGCTTGCCTTGAAGCTGCAGGAGTACCACCATCAATACGAATGCAACCCACTTTCTTCTTCTGTAATTTTGGTAGTTTTTATGAGAATAGATCAATCGTAAGAAAGTTCAATTAAGTTAATAGTGATCTTACAAGAAGAAATTGATATATTGAGTCAATCATTGGCTGGTGGTGTGCAAATATAAGGAACTTACATCCTGCCTGCAACAATCAAGTGACAATGTTAACAGGCTTAAAACGAGTATTCAAGCTAAAATGGTCCAAGAATACTTTATCATAGATCAGAGAATCATAACAATAATAACAATAACCAAGCCCTAGTCCCAAAATTTGGGGTTGGCCATGGATCCTTGATAGGCTAATCAAGGTTGGCCATATGTATTCTTTTCTCCCATTCTACCTTATCCAAAGTCAGAGAACCATAACCTCACACATTTGGTGAGACAATTAACTCAGTAACACAAGCAATCTAGACAACTGAACCAAAGGTCACCACTTAAGTGGGATTTAAGGAGAAGTTCAGTAAAAACCTTAGTAGTTTGTACAGGTATAAACACAAGCATTGCGGTAAAAACCTAAACAGGAAGTACTCTGACAAGGAAAATGTAAAGTTGTCCCATTACATGTAATAAGAGGTTTACAAAGGCATGTCAATTTGAGGTATATCACATATTCAATTATTTAAAACCAAAAAAATTAAAAATTAAAAAGTGCCAAAATTGCAACTTTTAATTAATTAAGCATTCACAATATTGGCAATCCAACTATCCAAAACTACCACTTATAAGGGGCTTCATCCATGTAGTTAAAACTTAAAAGCAACAGGCAAAGATGAATTGCACAAACATGCCCCACAGACTTCATCATGAATGTAAGCACATCAAAAGTATGCAGTTACACAAAAAAATACACACACACAGATTTTTAAAACAGTGAACTGGTAAAACATGTGCAGGCATTGAGCATATCACCAGAACCAGATCCCATCTTTTATTTTGGAGATTTCTCTGAATACATTTAACCCTTCACTGGCATTTTGCAGTGGTGCTCTCCATTTGTTTTCAAAGTAAAATATTTTCAGGAAGATATTTTCACATTTTTCAGCATTTGTTTTGTAGTTAAACATTTGGTCAAAAGTAAAATATTTTCAGTCAACCAGAATGACCAAGGCAAACAAGTGTAAAATGTTTTACACTTGAAATATTGGTAAAACATTTTACACTTTCTCTCTAAACGCAGATCACCCACACCCCCCACCGTGTGGCTTCTTCCCTCTTCTCCTAAACCCCCTCCTCTCTCTTCTCGTCTTTCTGGCAGTAACTTGGGACTCTGACTTATGCTGGTGGTGAGGACGGTCAGCCTTGATGTCTCCGGTGTGGAAGTCGCAGCAGTAATGCGGTGCAGATCTTCCTCCTCTTCCTCATTTTTTTCAGGCCGCATCTCTCAAATCTAGGTAGTTATGGTTGCGGAGGTCGTGGTGGCTGGCTGGGTTTGGTGTTGCTGGGTTTTGTGACTGTAATGGCTGAGATTATGGTAGGTGGTGGTGGCGGCTGTGTGGCTGGGTTTGAGGTTGTTGGTGGTGGTTGGTTTGTGCTTGCATTTTCAAGTGCTTAGTCATGCCAAACACTTGAAAATGTCTTCACTGAAATTATTTTCATGTAAAATATTTTACATTTGAAAGTATTTTACTTCGAAACAAACGAAGCATAAATAAATAAGGAAGAACATAATTGAAGCAGGGGTCAAGGTAGAAGTACCTCGATGACAGTTCCTAGGTAATCTAGAACTGCAGGAATCTTGGCTTCAGCAGAACTAGTATATATCTGGAATCAAATAAAAGAGTTAGCAAGTGAGAGAATTTAGTTTAGTAATAAAAATATAAAGAAATACCACTACACTTAACAGTCTATATAAAAAAGGGGTTAAATATGAACCTATTTCACATAATTAATAAAAGTCGTGTAAGCAATTGTACTGACCTTTTGAACAAATTATGCCCTATAAATTCTTAGATACGTTCAGAATGCAGATTGATACCTTGTTAATAAGATTCTTCTGATTAAATTTGAGTGAATCAACCTCTTCTTTTGATTGGCAGGCCTTAATTTTGCCTTTTACTACCTCCAACTACAAAACAGACATCAATATGAGCTGCATTCTTTTGTGATTTTGTCCTTATTTTCTTCAAGTAAACAAAAAAACCCTGCAGCTTTAAGAACTTTCAGAAATCATTTACAAAGAATGAATAACACACATACTTTGTAGAAGATAATAAGACTAACATGCATGGGAAAAGTAGAAAATACAACTGTATAAGATATGAGGAAAAGAAATATGGGAGCCTTTTAGAAGAAAGAGTAAGCAAGGAAAAACCAAGCTGTGAAGGAAAGGACAAAGAATTGTGCTAACAAAAATTGGGAGGAGAAAAATGCTCCACTTGCTCAATCACTTTTGGGATGTATGAGTCCAATGCAGTTCAACATTATAATATCCATCAAATAAGTGATACGTAGTTTAAAATCAAAATATATCCTCAACCAGCGGCCAAGGATAAGTCAAATTGACCCTGGAAGATTTACCTAAGAATCACTGAAACTGGTTTCACTTGTTTGACATCTTTAGCATCTGTTCAATATAGTTTGAGCTGGCCAAAGTACAGGATTTTAAAGCCCCACTTTTTCTAGGTATAGCTATACTTTTTTACCCAGTTACTTATTTATTTTACAGCAAAAATAAGCCAATGGAAATAGGCTATATCAAATGCACACTCAGAATCGCATACCATGCAACCATGAAACCATAAGTATTACACAGAATTTCCCTAGGGCATCATCCAAACTAAACTTCCATAAACAGCTACAGTTGCAATTCATGAGTGACCAAACTTTGCTTTCCAAAATATTCATAATTAATGTTATCAGAGAAAGTTAAATAAATAAATAAAATCAACGAGTTAAATTACCTCACAGAATAAAGCATTGATTTGTTTCATGTCCTTTTCTGCCAATTCTAGGAAGACCTAAGAATCAATTAAGAATAATTATAAAATGTTACACAGGAACCATAAAGATAAACATATTTTCTAACTTCCTACCAATACATATACAATATTGGGCACAAGGGCTTGCAAATGTACATAGACAGAAATGCTTATCTGTGTGCATATAAATGCACTTGTGCAAACACATTTCCCCCAAAACACACACATGAACCACATACACAAGCAGAGAGAGAGAGAGAGAGAGACGTAATATGGACAAGAATTACTAAGCATTTTGGCAATGCCAAGTGAATTTCAAATTAATGTTTATTTCTTGTCTGGATAAGAGAAAGAATTCCCAAAAAAACTATTAAAGGTACTTCTTTTTTTTTTTTTTTTTTTTAATAATATAATGTTATTTTACAATAGCTTAAGGTTATTCTTGTAATCATATCATAAACCCTAATAAAGACGTGCTAAGGTGAGGGATTGATTAACAAAGCACTAAACATTTTCTCAAATATCTCTCTCATATTTTACAACTCAACTAGGTATCAGAGCATATCAATCCAACCCAGAACACATTAGAACAATCTGGTGGTCAACATCATATGACCAAGCCACCAAGGTGTGCTGACATCACCATCTGCACACTGACTTTATCATTTTCAATCAATTTTTATTCCCAGCACATCAGAGTTTCATCCACAATATGGACTTTTAAATGTCAAAACAGCTGCAACAAAATTCTGGAACAAAAGTCTCCAAAACCAAACTGCATGGCTTTTCCCAATTTGGATTGCAAGACTAAATGCCTGCATCCCACAAACCCACTGATGCTACAGACCAGCCTTTTTTTTTTTAATTGGGGCAAAATAAACCACTCGGTAATTACAAAGGCAAAGAGAAATCATTTGCTACAATCCAACAACATTATAAGAGTTAACATTTATCAAATGAAAAGATCAAAATAAAAGACCAACTACAGATTCAGCTGCAGATTAAAGACAAGGAAAGAAAAACTACCTGTTGCCTACGCTTCACAGGAAGCTCAGTAAGAACATCCTTTTTAAGTCTGCGGATCATCACAGTTGCCTTGATCAAATTGTGCAATTCTTCATGGTTACTTGCACCTTGATAAATTCCAAAGATTCCCTGCAAGATAGCAACAGATGTGGCATTTTTAAAGAACTATATAACAGTACAATGAATAAACTATACAGGTTTTAAATTCAAAAGGACTTGTCACTTACACCCTTGCAATACCGGTTACCATATTCGTGAACATTCTTATATACATCAGGATATAATGCTTCCAGCTGCAAAGTGAACCACAATTTTGTACAGAATGATTATAAATTTTGTTCTTTTGATGGTAACACTTTACCATAAAAATAGCAAGCAAAAGTACCTGCTTGAATAGCTCAATTGGTCGGGATAAAGCCGGAGTTCCACTAAGCAATATTGCATATTTAGCTTTCTGAAATCATTAATAATGTCAGTTTTGTACAGACAAAGAACAAGAGAAAAAAGACACATGTAGATCAACATGCAGCTGGCCCACTCTACATGAACTATGTATTTTTTTTGATAAGTAACCTTACATGAACTATATTCTACACTATTGCAGACCAAAATAAAAAAAAAAAAAATCAAAGAGAATGAGCTAAAATATGTAGTACAATGATTGTTTGCGGAAGGTTTACATTCAATCATGAAAAAGTATTGATGTATTCGGTATTTTCAGTATCTTAATCTGCTATATCTATTGAACTTGTCCATTTGAGATAGTTGGAGAAGAAAATTGCATGGCAAGCTAAAAGGTGCTTCTCATACTAACAGATGAGCACATTTTATTGGGCTTAGCAAGACCAAAGGAAAAAATGTAACTGTTTAAGCTTCTTGTGTGCAAGGGGTGTGTTGCGGGGAGCATGAAGAAAATTTTATCTCTTTTTTTTTTTTTTAAGTATGAATAAAATTTTATATTAATTTAGTTTTATTTAATTTTGGAAGTCAATTGTATTTTTATTGGTCAGTTGGATTTTATTTTAAGTCTTATTAATTAGTTAGGTTATTAGCAGTTTATTTAAATTTCCTAGAGTCAAAGATATTTTGTAATTCACAGTATGTCTTTCCACCCAATGATGTACAACCCAGAATTCTATTGAGCAGTTTTGCGTGGTTTTTAATTCATAATCAGCCTTCACTCACCACCACTGCCTTCACCTCTTCTTCATATATACACATATACGTATAATAATATGGCCTAAGTTGACTAGATTTAGGGCTTAGACCAAGTAGTCTATTGTACTCCTATAGAGACAAGTTAAGGATATATAAAAAATTTCTTGATAATTTTCCAATGGTCTGGTACCAACTCCAACCAACCTAGGTGCTGATTCCTGAGTTTTCTTTTATTTTGATAAGTAATATTTTTCTATTGATATCAAAAAAGGGACACCCTAGTACACAGGAAATGTACAGAGGGGTCAAGAAATCAATACAAAAATTACAAGAATCGAGAAAATCAAGAAAAGAAGAGAATGATTGGTTTTGTAAAGCAGACAACCAATCCAATAAAGTTCTAAAGAAAAATAACTTGAGGTCTAGTATGGATCTCTCTTTATCTTCAAAACACCTACTATTTCTTTCCCTCCAAAGAAACCACATTAATAAATGGTGAACAATTAACAATATATGACCATTTCAATGACGACCAAGCCTGCCTTGCCAGCAAGCAAGGAGCCCCACAACTGACTATGCATAACAAATCCATAGCAACTGGACAATTAAGAAAGAGATAGTCAACTGATTCACCATTACACTTGCACATATAACACCAATCCAATGTCCAAACCTTACCTTCCTTTTTCATAAATTGTCAATCGTCAAGCATTTCTTTAAAGCAGTAGTCCAGACAAAGAAAGCCACTTGAGAAGGAATCTTCTGCTTAAAGAAAGCAACTCAAGAAGGGATCTTCTAATTCCAAATACTTTTCCAAGGAAAAAAAAAATCATTAGAGCCCACTAGAAGACTATAATAATCAACCACGAACCCCTTATTTTTATCTAATTTCCAACTCATCTTATCCTCACCAAACCCCCTTACTATAGAGCCATATATGGTATCCATGAAGCTCGACACAGCCTCCAATTCCCGAGCATGAACACCCCTAAAGAAACTTACATCCCAAAAAAGGACCCCATTAGAGAACTTCATAACCTCAGCCACACTTGCCTCCTTATCTCGGCAAAATCTAAACAAATCAGGATAGCTGACAGCAAGAGGTCTCTCTCCACACCAACAGTCTTGCCAAAACTTCACCCTCAACCCATCACCAATATCATACAAAATAAAATGTGAAAAAGACGGCCATCCCCGACTAATATTTTTCCACAAACCAACACCATATGGAGCAGAAACTGGTCTGGTACACCAGCCACCCCATACAACCCCAGATGCCAACTCTAAGCTAATTTTATTGTTTTTGTTCTTAATTTTCATGTTGTATCAAATTTTGGTTTTGTCACAAATCAGTTTTGAAATCAGAGTTTGTTCTACATCAAGGTGTCAGATTAATTTGTTCAAAGTTGTCATCAAGGTTTGTACGAAGTCAATGTTGTCCACCACAAGCAAACCCAGTGACAGATTACATAGCCACCAGAGTTTATAATGTGATGTGATTGAAGATCATTATAAGGTTTCCAATTCAAATGCCTGGAGATTAGTGATAAAGTAATACACTAGAAAGTATAAAAGACCTATCCCTACAGTTATAGGCCTATTCAGGACTTGAGCATTGGATAGACGAATATACAATAGATAATAAATGCCCAAACATAATATTTAAATCTGATTGCTTCCTTAAAAGAAAATTAAAATTCCTCAAACTGACTAATAAGATTTCTTGAAAAGCCATTAAAAATCATTCTTAACTGAACTAGCTCACAAATAAAATTAACACTCCTTCAAATAGCAGAAGGGGGACAACATTTGAGAAACCTAAGCATCATGGTTTTAAAAACCAGACCGGGGCAAAACCGGATTTGCCTCCAGTTCCTGGTTTTCACTAGTTTTAGGCTTTTTTTTTTTCCAGACCAGACTGGTGGCCAGTTCCCAGTTCAAGCGGTCAGACTGGCCAGTCCAGTCCGGTTTTTAAAACCTTGCTAGCATTCAACATGGAGTATCAGTTATAGAGAGGCTCAAGCATAATCATGTACTACAAAAGAGCAAGACCGATGATTAATATTTGTGAATAAACATAGTAAATGAATAAAATTAGCAGATGCAATCATAGAGTCATCTTTTATCAAGAAAGACAAACCTTTATGACTGGAACAGAAGCAGTTGTCCTCTTTGCTTGAGCATTTTTGAGAAAGTGTGACTCATCTGCAATCACAACCTGAATAAAAAGAATTTATGAATCATTTCTAAGAGCAAATATATTTATCAATAAGAAATTATAAGCTACATGAATATATGTGATGTACAATCTCTCTCTCTGTCTTGCCCAAAAAATTCTAGAAGAAAGTGTTATACAGTTTAAGACCTCATATAGAGGAAAAATTATAACATGGAATAATGACCATATCCATTGCATCATATTGTTTAATGCTTTTTCTTTTTAAAAAATAAAAGATAATAAGCTTCATAACATCATCTTTGTTACTTAAATTTCCATGTTTAAGAGGGAAGGATTTTATCAATTTTACACTGTAATTTGAGATATGTACTACAATATATTTTATTTAAAAAATTCTACTTGAAAGAAGTAAATGAAAAATATATATATATATGATACAATTATCCAATAGTTTTAAGTTCTTTAGAAAACAAAAATATGAAGTGTGTGTGTGTGTGTGTGTGAGAGAGAGAGAGAGAGAGAGAGAAAGAGAAGCCTCTCATCCATCTGAACCTCATTTCAGCTGCTATTATTTTTTCATTCACATGTTTCGAAGATTCAGCATCATGATTACTTTTTTTTTTTTTTTTTAAAGATTCAGCATCAAACTGTCTTATTTACTATCATATCTGTCATGACAAAATGATGGTACAAAAGTAACTCCCACTACTAATTCTGCACTTCCACAGGCAATGTCCTCTTTAGAGTCACCTAATTGCAAAGATCCAAGATGACAAAGAATAAACAATTGAATATTGACTTAAAGGAAAGCTCGGTAAAAAAAATATAGAATGAGCAATACTTACCTTAAACTCAGATGCCATAAGTAGATTCTGTAGCTTAGGGACTACATCATAGGAGATGATGTTGAATAGGCCATCAAGACGAATGCAGCCCTTGGTACTTGATGACACTATTGTATATCCGGCTCTGTTTGAACCACCACATTGAGACAGAACAACCTAGACATTAACTCGTTTGCAAGGGAAGAAAAAAATACGTTATAAAAAATTGACCAATACAACAAAAACTATATATCAATTTCACAGAAATAGAAAACAATGACAAGAAAAAAAAAGTGCTCAAAATTCCAGCTTCAGCAATGAAAAGTAAAGGCAACCAGAAAAGTTTTAGTTTAGACAACATACAAGTATATCTGATGGAGGAATATTCAGCCATTGCTGAATTGTCTGCAAGAAAGGAGAAAGTAAATGCAATGTGGGCAAGAGCCACCTTAATAGTCTGAAATATGAGGTCAAAGGAACACTTACAGAAGCCCAATGCAGCCGTAAGGAAGATGGGGTAAGAATAAGAACAGGCCATGAATCACGGATGCATGCACTTACAGCAATAGCCTGCAAAACCCACATGAAGTCAATATACATGCTTAAACCTCATGAAATTTTATTCATGGTTCAAATGAGAATAAAATGCCTGCAAAGTCTTTCCCAATCCCATTTCATCTGCTAGAAGAACACGCCCTCCATGCTGCAACACAAACCTAAAAAAAGCAAATAAATATGCATGTTAGTTTCAAATATTACCATAGTTCGATTATAATTAAGCAAGAGAGAATCTTCAACATGTTACTGGATAATATTAATCAATGCCTGTTCAATGACAGTAGTCTAATGAGGAAAAGTACCTAACACCATCTCGCTGAAAAGGCAAAAGCTTAGATTCAATAAAGCTAGGCATCCTGTCATATCGGTCTTGAAATAAGGCAGGACAAAAGAAAAGCCTCTTCAGAAAGTGTTTAAAAAATGAAAAAGGAATCCAAAAAAGTATATAAAATACTACTTTAGAACAAAAAGACATAAATAAATATATAAAATCCAAAACGAAGCCCCAGAATTGTCCTGCCATTGAGCATAAAATCCACTTTCAATGACACTTTAATCATCATTGTGCATGCTTATTCTATGTTTGGTTACTCATAGATTTCATATGGATATGATGTTAGAAACGCATGATGACATAGATTAAGCAATGTGCCCAAAGGGTAGCACAATCAATTGAGGATCACACCTCATGAAGTGGAGGTCACCAATTCAAATCTTCCTTTCTCCGTCCCCTTGGGGCCAATTTTTTTTTTTTTTTTTTTAATACATATAGCAAACTGAAAGAAAACATATAATATCTGAAAATTGTCAAAGCAGAGACAATGTATTCTAGAAGTCAATTTTATTATACATGCACATTGCTTACCTCGAAGATCTGGAACAGCAGAGGCAGCAGCAATAGCACGATGCACCAAAGGATCCATGTCCTCCACCTGGGAAAAAGTATCATAAAATCACCTTAGAAATAATGGAACTTGATTCGTATGAGTTCAAAATAAACCACCATTGGAGGCACCCAACTATAAAGAGCTGGAAAGGGCAAAAGTATTACCTCAACATTGTAACCAGGTATCTCACTAAGAACTTTTTCTGCTGAAGATAAAGAAGATATCGGGAATATCCACAACCTACAAGTCTAATAGTTATACACTTATACATCAAACTGAGGCAGCACCCTCAAAATAACTCCAGCAAATACGTAGAACAAGCAATCATAACTCCGAAGTCATACAAGATATAACTATAAAAAATAAACACACACACACACACACAGACCTTTCTTTTGCATTCCAAGAAGCTTTGGGAATTTTGCGGAACGCAGCTACTAGTACCTGATGCAAAATAAAACATAATGCATAAGCAAGATAAGAGTCACACTCAATGATAAAGAATGAACACACTGCAAGCAGATGGAAGTTAATACCTGGTCATATAAAAATTTAGCAGCAATGTTTCCGGTGGCATGAAGAAAAAATTTGACAGATGCCTTAGGCTTTGACAAAGGTTCATCTTTGATCACAGAAAGCCAAATATAGTCAGACACTAGCTGACATGAATTTATAATCATAAATTACAACCAAAATGACATAACAAGAAGGGCAATTAGATTAGTTGATTTAATGAGTAGGGACAGTTAAGAGACAGAGAAATGAATCCCTTCTATTATATGTGTGTTTATATTGTTAGAGATATTATGGCCCAAGAGGGCCTAAACCTATTTGTAGGTCCATGTACTTGTAGAGCAAGCACACTAATCTAGTTTAGTCTAGGGTTCTCTAATACTATATAAACCCTACATTGGGTTCATAGTACAAACACTCCAATAGCAACGAGGTAGCCATCAAGGGCTTTCCGCTATGGATGTAGGCAGTCAAGCCAAACCTTCCACTTTTCTCTTTTCTCTCACATGCTCAATCATTCAACAACTTTAATCTTCAGTGATTGTAAAGAACTCTTTCTTAATACTACAAGAGAAAGAGAGTCACAGTCAGTCCACAATGGGTAGAAACACCTCCGCCTCTACAATAATTGTTTCATGCATCGAATATATACATCCTCTCCTAGAAGCTTGCGGACCCCACATATATGATGATGTACTAGGAAGCATGAACGCAGATACACGGGTACTACAAGGCAACATGAGCAATTTTTGAAAAATTATAACATGACATGTCGGGTAAGACACATCGACACAAGCAAATTATGAAAAATGATAACACGACATGTCAGGTAGGATATGGATACGACATCCCAAATGAAGTGTTGTGCAACCTAGATGATGCATGAGATACTTTCTCATACCTTTGGGCTTAAGGAAATAAAATAAAAAGGAAAATGCTAAAGTTACAACAAATTTTACTTAAAAAAAAAAAAATCTTACAAACTAATGAGTGTTTGAATTACTTATTTGTGATGGTGACATGTCAGTTTGTAAGATCTATGTAGTAAAATTTATAATATCCTAAACATCAGTCAAATAAAAAGGCATATAATTTTGGAGAAAATGCAAGGCACATAATTGGTTTAAAAAAAGAAAGAAAGGAGATAGTAAACTAGGTTAGAAAAACAAACCAAAGTTTGGTTTAGATATGATTGATGAGGGCAATACTCTGGACCGAGGAGATATAGGCAAAGCTTGTTCAACCTGTAAAAATATATTTACAAATACAAACCATCACAATTCCAAAAAAAAAAAAAACCCAAGCAGAATGACATACGTTAAAGATATTATGAACTTTAAATAAAAAAAGAAATAAAGAACCCTAGAAATTAAAAGAAAAGAATGGAGTAAAACTTTAGTAAAAAGTTTATAAAGAGAGTGAGAGAGTAAAAAATAAAGACCCTGTTAATGGGTTTGGAGGGGGAGCGATCAAAGTAGTGGTTATTGTTGTTGAAATGTGAAGAGTGCGGTTGTTGCTGTTGTGACGGCGACGGCGGCGGCGGTATTGGTGGTGGTGGTGGTGGTGGTGGTTTAGCGGCGAATTTCAAGAGAGCGTCTCTTTCAAGAGTATCGAGTTCTTCCGCACTCAAGTCCCACTCCCACTCTTCATCATCCAAACTCATTTTTTTTTTTCTCTCTCTCTCTCTCTCTCTTCTCGTTTTGATTTTCAAAATAAACTCACTCGCTACTCACTAGTCACTACTCACTCTCTCATTCCTTCGGTTCTAAGTTAAATTTGTATAAACATTTGCATTTCTTGCAACTTTTTCTAATTTATTCTGCAACTTTTTCTTTTCGGCTTCTTTTTCATCTTTTCTGGACCGAGTTGGGCCGAAGCCCAAATTCATTCTGTCAACATGGCTCTGGCCTTTCGTGGGGTAGTGGCGCCCAATCTTGTAGGTCCAAAAGAGATTTGGGCCTTTTTTTGGGCAGAAACACGCTGTTCCGTGGGGTTTTTCCATTTTCCCCTAATCGCACTATTTTTCACCATTTGATCACTAAATTTATTGCTTCATGTATATGAAACAGAAGATTTGATTTAAATTGTGACATGGGATGGGCAGATTTGTGTCGAAATAGGTCGTCTCACTGTGTAACTTTTTTTTTTTTTTAATTGTCCAAGTTTATTTTTGAAACTTTAGTGACCACAGTCACTCATTAGGGAAACTTTAAGAATTAACAGTATATTTCAACCTCTTTTTCTTTTTTAATATATATAATAGCTTTTAGATTAATTGAGCTAATCATTGTGTACAATGCCTGTTAAAAAATATAGACTATGCTTATAATAAATGAACCAGACTATAATTATTAGGTCATTGATTTAAGCTATAGATCATAACTCAAATGTTAAATAAAGAAAAAAAGAAAGTAAATACGGTCTATACATTAGTAATTTATTATAAAATTTACGTTGTTCTTATCATGTCAATTTACATTTTTTAAAAATTATATTAGTCATTTAATAAAATTGACTTGTTAATGTCAAAAAATTTCAATGGATGCATTAATTTTATCATAAACCAAAAGTAGAAGTAGAGCCATGTAGGTCCTAATTCAATTGTTTGTTCATTTGTTTGTTGATTTTTTTTTTTTTTTTTTTTTTTGAGTTTCAGCTCCAAGGGTAAAGGATGAGAGATTTAATCTAGTGTTATTAATTTCGCTCTGTTCCAGCTAAAATGGCCAGAATATCTTATACTGGCATGCAGTCTAGTATGGTAATACCACCCGTTTTACCTCAGGTCAAATTCCAACTAGTTTTATGAAATTTTGTCCATCTCGTCATGTTCCAGCCAATTTTGACTGAAATGTACATTTCCGCCGGTATTAGATTTTGACTTAGAAAAAAAAAAAAAAACTACTAACCCATTAATTTGAGGCCCCTACCATGTAGTTGGTTGCCATTCTTCTTCTTCTCTTCTCCATTTCTTCATCTCTTTCTTCTTCTTCCTCTTTTCTCTGTTTCTCCTTCTTCCTTTTGTTTTTCTTCTTTTACTCTTTTAATTTTATAGTTTCTACTTTCTACTGTCTTCTAGAGTCTAGTACTCTTTTAAGTTTCAAATTTTACTGAGCCACACATTATTAGCTATGGTTAGCTTTAGAAATGACCAATGTTAATAATTTCGTTCTGTTCCAACCGGAATGGCCAAAATATCTCATACCGGCATGCAATCCAATACAGTAATACCCCTCATTCCACCTTGGGTCAAATTCCGACCAGTTTCGGGAAAGTCCAGCTAGTTTGAAGAAGTTTCGGCCAATTTCAGTTGAAATGTACATTTCGACTGGTATCAAATTAAAAATAAAAAAATAAAAAAAAAACCTACGAATTCATTAAGCTGAGGTCCCCACCATGTCGTTGGTTGCCATTCTTCTTCTTCTTCCTCTCTTCTCCCTCTTCTTCTTCTTCTTCTTCTTCTTCTTCTTCTTCTTTTACTCTTTTAATTTTCTAGTTTCTACTATCTTCTAAAGTCTAGTACTCCTTTAAGTTTCAACTTTAACTGAGCCAAACATTATTAGCTGTGCTTAGCTTTGGAAATGACCAATGTTATTAATTTCGTTCCGTTTCATCCGGAATAGCCGAAATATCTTGTACTGGCATGCAATCTGGTACCGTAATACCACCCATTCCACATCAGGTCAAATTCTAGCCAATTTCAAGAACTTTCGGCCAATTTCAGCTGAAATGTACATTTTAGCCAGTATCAGAGGTTGGGAATTAAAAAAAAAAAAAAAAAAACCCATCAATCTGAGGCCCCTACCATGTCATTGGCTGCCATTCTTCTTCTTCTTTTCTCCATTTTTTTCATCTCTTTCTTCTTCTTCTTCTCTTCTTTGTTTCTTCTTCTCCCACTTGTTCTTCTTCTTTTAATCTTTTAATATTATAGTCTCTACTTTCTATTGTCTTCTAAAGTCTATTACTCTTTTAAACTTCAACTTTAACTGAGCCAAACAATATTAACTATGTTTAGCTTTGGAAATGATCAATGTTATTAATTGCATTTCGTTATAGCCGGAATGGCCAGAATATCTCGTACCGGCATGCAATCTGGTACGATAATACCACCCATTCCACCTTGGGTCAAATTTTGGCAAATTTTGGGAAGTTCCCGCCATTTCATCAAGTTCTAGCCAATTTTGATTGAAATGTATATTTCAACTGATATCAGATTTTGACTTTTAAAAAAAAAAAAAAAAAAAAACCCATTAATCTAAGGTCCCCACCATGTTGCTGGTTTCCATTCTTCTTCTTCTCTTCTCCATTTCTTCATCTCCTTCTTCTTCCTCTCTTCTCCATTTCTTCTTCACCCTTTTGTTCCTCTTCTTTTACTCTTTTAATTTTCTAGTTTCTACTGTCTTCTAGGGTCTAGTACTCTTTTAAGTTTCAACTTTTACTAAACCATACATTAATAGCTGTGGTTAGTTTTGGAAATGACCAATGTTATTAATTTCATTCTGTTTTGACCGGAATGACTAGAATATCTCATACTGGCATGCAATCAGGTACTGTAATATCACCTGTTCCACTTCGGGTCAAATTTCAGGAAGCTTCGCCAATTTCGGTTGAACTGTACATTTCAGTCGGTATCAAATTTAGAGACTCTAAAAAAAAATTTTACATACCTATCAATCTGAGGTCCCTACCATGTTGCTAGTTGCCATTCTTCCTCTTCACTTCTCAATTTCTTCATCTCCTTCTTTTTCTTCTCTTCTCTATTTCTTCTTCACCCTCTTGTTCTTCTTCTTTTACTCTTTTAATTTTCTTGTTTCTACTATCTTTTGGAGTCTAGTACTCTTTTAAGTTTCAACTTTTACTGAGCCACACATTATTAGCTGTGGTTAGCTTTGGAAATGACCAATGTTATTAATTTTGTTCCATTTCGGTCGGAATGGCCAGAATATCTTGTACCAACATGCAATCCGATACAATAATACCACCCGTTCCACCTTGGGTTAAATTCCGTCCAATTTCAGGAAGTTCTAGCCATTCCGTCAAGTTTCGACCAATTTTGGCTGAAATGTACATTTCGGTTAGTATCAGATTTTGACTTAAAAATTAAAAAATAATAATAATACAAACCCATCAATCGGAGATCCCCACCATGTTGCTGGTTGCCATTCTTCTTCTTCTCCTCTCCATTTCTTCATCTCTTTCTTCTCCCTTTTGTTCTTCTTCTTTTACTCTTTTAATTTTTTAGTTTTTACTTTCTACTATCTTCTAGAGTCTAGTACCCTTTTAAGTTTTAACTTTTACTAAGCCACACATTATTAGCAATGTTTAGCTTTGAAAATGATCAATTTTATTAATTTCTTTCCATTCCAGCCAGAATATCTCGTATCGGCATGCAATCCGATACGGTAATACCACCCGTTCCACCTTGGGTTAAATTCTGGCTAGTTTCAAGAAGTTCTGGCCATTCCGTCAAGTTCTGGTCAATTTTGACTGAAATGTACATTTCGGCCGGTATCAGATTTTGATTTTAAAAAAAAAAAAAAATACAAACCCATCAATCTAAGATCCCCATTATGTTGTTGGTTGCCATTCTTCTTCTTCTCTTCTCCATTTCTTCATCTCTTTCTTCTTCCTCTCTTCCCCGTTTCTTCTTCTCCCTTTGGTTCTTCTTCTTTACTCTTTTAATTTTCTAGTTTCTAGTTTCTACTGTCTACGAGAGTCTAGTACTCTTTTAAGTATCAACTTTTACTGAACCACACATTATTAGTTGTGGTTGGTTTTGGAAATGACTAATGTTATTAATTTCGTTCAATTCCAATTGGAATGGTTGGAATATCTTGTACCAGCATGCAATCTGGTACAGTAATACCACCTGTTTCGCCTCGGGTAAAATTCCAGCTAGTTTCAGGAAGTTCTGATCATTTCATCTAGTTTCGGCCAATTTTGGTTAAAATTTACATTTATGCTAGTATCAGATTTTGACTTAAAAAAAAAAAAAAAAAAAAAAACCTTCAAACCCTTCAATCTGAGGTCCCCACCATGTTGCAGGTTTCCATTCTTCTTTTTCTTTTCCCCATTTCTCCTTTCTTCTCCATTTCTTCTTCTCCCACTTCTTCTTCGTCTTCTTTTACTCTTTTAATTTTCTAATTTTTACCTTTGACTATCTTCTAGAGTCTAGTACTCTTTTAAGTTTCAACTTTTACTGAGCCACACATTATTAGCTGTGGTTAGCTTTGAAAATAACCAATGTTATTAATTTCATTCCATTTTGCACGGAATGGTCGGAATATCTTGTACTAACATGCAATCCGATATAGTAATACCATCCGTTCCACCTTAGGTCAAATTTCGACCAGGTTCGAGAAGTTCCAGCCATTCCGTCAATATCTGGCCAATTTTGGCTGAAATGTACATTTCGACCAGTATCAGATTTTGGCTTTAAAAAAGGTAAAAAAAAAATACAAACCCATCAATCTGAGGTCCCCACCATGTCGCTTGTTGCCATTCTTCTTCTTTTCTTCTCCATTCTTCATCTCCTTCTTCTTCCTTTCTTCTCCCTCTTCTTCTTCTTCTTCTTCTTCTTCTTCTTCTTCTTCTTCTTTTACTCTTTTAATTTTCTAGTTTCTAATTTCTATTGTCTTCTATAGTCTATTACTCTTTTAAGTTTCAAATTTTACTGAGCCACACGTTATTAGCTGTGGCTTGCTTTGGAAATGAACAATGTTATTAATTTCGTTCTGTTTCGCTTGGAATGCCTGAAATATCTTGTATCGGATTGGTAATACCGCCCATTTCACCTCAAGTCAAATTCTGGCTAGTTTTGGGAAGTTCCAGCCATTCCTTCAAATTCTGACAAATTTCGGCTGAAATGTACATTTTGGCCGGTATCAGATTTTGACTTTAAAAAAGAAAAGAAAAGAAAATACTACAAACCCATCAATCTGAGGTCCCCCATCATGTCGCTGGTTATCATTCTTCTTTCTCTCTTCTCAATTTTTTCATCTCTTTCTTCTTCCTCTCTTCTCCATTTCTCCCTCTTCTTCTTTTTCTTTTACTCTTTTAATTTTCTAGTTTTTTGTTTCTACTGTCTTCGAGAGTCTAGTAGTCTTTTAAGTTTCAACTTTTACTAAGCCACATGTTATTGGCTGTGGTTAGCTTTGGAAATCAAATGACAAAGAAAAGTTTTTTAAAAATCATGTGTCAGACTAGGTGTTGTCTAGGTACAATGGTATATAACATTACTAATATATATTAATGTTTGTAATTGTAGGGACACGATTCTCAAACGGCCCAACAATGACGTTGGGCTCGCACGTGAAGGATCCCTCACAATAAGATTTGTAGAGAGTGGGCTTGAAAGGCTAGCGTTTGGTCACAGGGCGTTGGTCCAAACCGGACTTTAGGGAAACTCAGATAAGAAAAGGCTTCAGCCTGGATATCCAAGCTCTACCGCTTTATAACTTGAGGGATCGGACTCCTTGGATCATGTCCGAGGAGCACTAATGTCTTTCTTCGGTTACCCGGCGGTGGGTTTTTCGTGGTGGTGTACATATATTGTCCGGGCATTCTCATCCCTGGAGTTTTTCCCAGGAAGTGAGATGGGGATCCTTTTCTGATTAGTTTATCTTCTCTTTTATACTAGCCTACGTTCGCTGTCCTTTGTCCACGTGTAGGGTCAACTTTTTTAGGACTGCTATTTGTCCCGTCAGTCTAATCCCGGAATTGTTGGGGATGGTTAATAAAGCCTAAGAATCAAGTTCTGTTAGGTGTAGAGTCTTATTAGTGAAGGGTATTAAGGACAACTTCCCTGAGATATTTTCTGATCTTTAAAGTTTGCTCGTATACCACTTTCATCAATGAGACTTTGGATCTGCCGAGGACTAAGCTGTCCTCGACGGTATCTCTGGGCCATTTTGTGCTTCTTGTTTTGAGTTTGGGCCATGGCCTTCTTCGGCTTGGGCCTGTGGACTCCCCATGGGCAAGCGGGCCGGGCCCATAAATTATTGAGCCCCACAGTAATTTTATACTAAAAAAAAAGATATTATTATTAGTAAAAATGTTATGTTTTACAACATTTTCACAATACTTTCATACCAAATTATAGGTTGAAAGTTGTTATTGGTTTTAATTTGAACCTACTACTAAATTTAATTTTTTGCCTACCTATATCAACATGTACTAACCTGTCACTTAGGATTTGTTATTAAAGTATTATGAAAATATTGTTAACATAACATTTATGAATTTTATTGATTGAAAATATTGTTAACATAACATTTGTGAATGTTATTCGTTTCGTTCCGTTCTAGTCGAAATATCTTGTATTGGCATGCAATCCGGTACCGTAATACCACCCATTCCACATCAGGTTGAATTTAGGCAAGTTTCAAGAAGTTCTGGCCAATTTCAACTGAAATGTACATTTTAGCCGGTATCAGATTTTGGGACTGAAATGTACCTATATCAACTCGTAATAACTTGTCACTTAAAATTTGTTGTTAAAGTATTATGAAAATATTGTCAACATAACATTTATGAATTTTATTTAGAATCTATATATTAATTAAAATATTAATAACTTTTGTCCATGCAATAAGTGCTTCAACTCTCACATTTATTGTATTTTTTACAATTATCCAAAATGTGAATTTTATTTGTAGAAAAATTATAATAAATGTTTTTTTAATCCCACTATATTTAATTTTTTTAGACAATTAAATTAAATTCATTATTTTATATAATAGTAACACTTCTTTAATTGATACTTTTATATATATATGTGTGTGTGTGCCTTTTTTAGGAATTTTAAAACATTTTAAAATGGTACGTTGAAATAGACCAGTATCGAAATATTTCATTTTAGTAAACAAATCGAAACGGAATTAATAACATTGACTTAAACTAATGACTTAGGAGACGTGGTTTCCAATGGATTTGTGTTATCCTTGAGTTCTAAACTTTTTGTAATCATAATTTTGAAAAAAAATAAAAATAAAAAGTAGAATTTATTGTTTTATAGTTATAATGTGTTTACTGTGTCTCTTCTTGTAGAATGAGCCTCTATCTATACTTGAGATCTTATTGGTTATGTCTAGTTATGCTTTCAATGTGTTGCTTCATCGTTGCTCTTCAATGTCATGTGTCGCACTGATTATATTCTTAGCTATCTACACACTTATGCTTATTTCAAGTAATTAAATTCCCTAAGCTTTTCAACAAAGAAAAAAAAGGGGTGATAGAGAAGATTGGTTGTTATACACGATTGACCATTGCTTTAAACGACGTGTCTTCCGCTAAAAAGCATGCAGAATCTTGTGTCGTTTGGCATGTTAGATTATCACTCATTATCGTATGTGGCGTGGTCAAGTAAGTGACAACGTTGTTTCGTCAATCCGTACTCAAAAACAAAAGAGCATGCATATATGTATATCATCCTACAACTCCACGAAGTTACGTGGTGGTTTCCTCTTCCCTGATCGAACAAGTAATCGCAGTATGTTAGTTTGAGACTGAATGAGAATAACTCCCATGAAACTAAGGACAGCACACACACTAGCTAGCAAGGAAATAATTATCATGGACTAGTGGACGACAAAACCTTATGTTACCCACCACTTTAGTCAAAAACATCTTATACGTACTTGCTACTCTTTCGCGCATTGGCAACTCACTACATAAACGTATATATATCTATATAACTTCTCAATTATCAGCTACGACCACCTTGTGTCCTAAATCAGGTATATCAACTGCGAAGTTTCCTACCTTCTACTCAAATATACTATTCATCATCATCATAAGTAGTAGCCATGTCTGATTTTTCTTTTGTTATGTGTGTGTGTTTATTGTTACGACTCGCGGTCAATAGGCCTTTATGCACTTTCCAGCTCTTTCATACGTGCATGAACATGCCATTGATAGTTTTATTAAACTTAATTTCTTGATAGAGGGGCTTTAAAGTTTAAATGATCAAGTAGTGTGCAAATAAGGCATTCACAACCACTTTTTGGGAACTTGGAACAAGTAATTCTCTGTTATATTTACGATTGTTGGACAAATATTTGTAAAAATGAATATTATAAGCATCATCACTCTTTGATTTCATTCTGGTTTATGTATTTTGTGCCTTCAATATGCAATTGTTATATACGCTTTCTGAAATTCTTATTATTATTTTAAACCAGAGACTGCATGAGCATGGGGATTAAGTACTGTCTTCTGGTTGCAATCTGTATATGGGCTTTGTCAGACTCCTTGGCTTCCACAACTCCCTCTGCTGATGATGGGCTTGTTAGAATTGCTCTAAAGAAGCGCTCTTTAGACCTTAAAAGTCTAAAAGCTGCAAGAATAATCCCCAATAGAGATGCTTCTCATGCTAGAGGTCTTGGGGATACTATTAGTAATTCAAATGTTCTCAAAACAGATATAATATATCTAAAGAATTATTATGATGCCCAGTATTATGGAGAGATTGGTATTGGTACTCCCCGCCAAATATTTACTGTTGTCTTTGATACTGGCAGCTCCAATCTTTGGGTTCCCTCTTCAAAATGCGTCTTGTCTGTATGTTTTTTTTTACTAATATGAGTTCTTGTGTTTTATGCTCCTTCTTTCTATTGAAGTCCTTTGTAAAGCATGACTATATGTATGCAGATTGCTTGCTATATCCATTCTAAGTACAGGGCCAGGCTATCCCGTACCTATACCAAAATCGGTAAAAATAATTTCTGAATATTCATAACATATCTTGTATTTTTTTTGTTGCTATACAGTGATCATTCTCAAAGTTGTTTTTCAATCTTATTTAGGAAAACATTGCAAAATCCCTTATGGTTCTGGATCTGTTTTTGGTTTCTTCAGCCAAGATCATGTCAGAGTTGGGGACTTTGTCATTAAAGATCAAGTTGAGTTTTTTGATTTTAATTGCCCAAAGTTTCATTCATACTTTAAAATATGTTATGTTTTCATTGCACTCATGTTATGTCAGCTCTTATCGTTCAGGAATTTGTAGAGGTTACTCGGGAAGGATTTTTTCCATTCGTAACAACAGAGTATGATGGAGTGCTTGGGCTTGGGTTTCAGGATATTTCCGTGGGGCATGTCACGCCAGTGTGGTATAGTTTTCACATGATTTAGTGTTAAATTTGATGTATCTATTTGACTGTATACTTTTTTTCTTCATTAGTGAAGAGGATTTAAAGGGCTATTCTCCATTTTTTATTTCCTAACTTTTGAGGCCTTGTGCACACGACTTTTCTGAGGACAGGTATGATATGTTTTTCCAACATCATATAAGCCAGCAAATATTCTCTTTCTGGCTAAATCGAGATCCAACATCAAGGTTGGGAGGTGAGATTGTCTTTGGGGGTATCGATTGGAGGCACTTTAGGGGTGACCACACTTATGTCCCATTGACACACCAGGATTACTGGCAGGTCTATAAAATTAAGAATTTGTTACTCCCCTTTAGTATCTTCTTATCATCAATTTGTGTGACATTTGACTAAAACTAAATTCATCTATCCAGATTGAGGTGGGAGACATTCTCATTGCAAACAGACCAACAGGTTCCATTACATTTCCATTCCTTTCTGTGTTTAGCTGTCTTGATAATTTAATTAGAGCGTGAATGAATTATATGTTAAGAAATTAAATTTGCTAAAAGTATGCACTAGTTCTATTGTAGGACAGCCTTGACAGTATATGAGGTCTATGCCTTTTCTGATCCAGTTAAGCCAAAATCTTATCTAAAACAATCTTGAAAATGTGAGAAGAATAATCAAGAAGGACTATCAAATTGTTGGTGAATTTCCAATTTATGTGTTCACTTGATTAGTGATCACTAGGTGTTTTGACTGAGGGTAATTTATTATTTTCTCTACATGAATTAAGAAGGAAAATAATCTCTTCAGTTATTATTTTGATATTTAAGGCATAAGAAGTACAACTTAGCTCATTTCCATTTTATTCAGTTCATACATGCGTAATAAACGACGACAACTTTTAAAATTTCCAGGATTATGCGAGTTTGGCTGTGCTGCCATTGTGGACTCAGGGACATCCTTACTTGCTGGTCCAACTGTATCAATACTATACTTTAAGCTAGTTTAAATTTCTCACTTTGCGGTATTTTCTTCTGTGACAATTTTTGTTCTACCTTGTTTTCAGACCATTGTGGCTCAAATAAATCATGCCATTGGAGCAGCAGGGATTGTGAGTATAGAATGTAAAACTGTCATGTATAAGTATGGCAGTATGATATGGGAATACCTAATAGAAGGGGTTCGTTTTCCTTAGCCCTTTAATTTTTCTATTAACTCTCTCAATGTTTATCTACAGCTCCTTCCTAGAATTTTAAGAGTTCACTTCCCGTGTTTGCAGGTAAGACCTGAGACAGTATGCGTAGGTGTTGGACTCTGCAATGGCACTCATCATTTAAGGTAATCAACTTGCGTTCTTTTTTGTTGTTTTATGGGATGATTATGGGGAAAGTTTTGTATTTCTTCATTCTCGGTTATCACAAGAAAAACCAAACTTTGCAGCACTGGGATTGCATCAATGGTTTATAATGAAACTCAGGCATCAGTTGATGATCATGAGAGTGCTCTCTGTACTTTTTGTGGGATGATTGTCTACTGGATTCAAGTACAGCTTAAGGAAAGGAGAACAAAGGAAAAAGTATTTACATATGTAAATGAGGTAATTTCTCTCCAAAGAAAAGAACTTTTTTTTTCTAATTGTCACATCACTTTTGTAAGTATAGACTAGGACTAACAACAATTATTTTTTTCTTTTTTCCCTTTTTTTATTTTTTATTTTTAAATTTCCATCTGTTAAAGCTGTGTGAGAGGCTCCCGAATCCAATAGGAAAGTCATTTATTGACTGCGATAATATAGCTGGCATGCCATATATTTCATTCACAATTGGGAACAAATCCTTCCCTCTCTCTCCAGAGCAGGTGTGTATCTTTTTATGCATTAGTTAACTTCTTTGCATTTTGTTTGGAAGAGCAAACATGATACACCATTGAAAATAATAATTCATGCCATAATATCAAATGGGTTGACCTTAGAATATAACAGCTCACATGACTAAATGTTCTGTATAATTTGATTTTCATTATCTTGATTTTTCATTACAAACAAAAACTATAAGGTTAGATGGGCTCAAGCTTTTATTCAGTGCTAGCTTGCTCAATTTTTTTTTTTTTTTTCCTATCACCTTTATGTATTTCTTTGTTACACAAGTAGCTTATCTATAAATAAATAAAAACATAATAAATAAAAAACCCTCAAATTTTGAGAATGAAAGCAAAATACTATAATGAATCTCTTCTAGTTTGTGTTCCAATCCTAATATAAATATGCTTATTGTTTTTGAAAATCTCTTACTCCTTTTGGACCTTCAACTCAGTACACGCTCAGAGTTGAAGAAAATTATGGCACTGTCTGCGTTAGTGGGTTTGGTGCTTTGGATGTTCCTCCTCCTCAAGGACCCCTCTGGTACGGCTTGATTATTCTCTCTCTCTCTCCATATATATATATATATATATATATGTAATGGCTTCCGACTTCATACATATTCACCAGTCTGAACTTGCATTCAGATGCCTATGCACCTAATTATGCATGAAAACTCTACATTTCTTAATGCATCATCAAGTTTGAAGGTTAAGATATATAAATGAATCTATAGTGTATTACAGAAATGTCTGAATGCAGGGTTCTTGGAGATTTGTTCCTGGGAGCATACCACACAGTGTTTGATTTTGGTAATCTCAGGGTGGGATTTGCCAAAGCTGCATAGAAGATTGTTTTTATGGTGTTAAAGCTAAGCCAGGCTATGGTAAAGCAATGATAGGGGTACATGACCCTTTCAATATGTAACATGCCCTTTTGACTTCCAAATTCCAATGCTTTAGAGCTTTGTGTAAAGGTAATTGGTGTGTTTATAAATAAATGTGACATCATTCGGTTTAGCATTAGATGATAGCAAAAAGAAATGTTACTTCTGTGGTCATATATGATAAGAAAAGTTTTAGTATACGGATTTAGTTTGCAACTTTGCATAAAGAGCTACAACAAAAATTTTGCCAAGTCTCTGCTTTCTTTAATTCCCTCTCAACCACTACATATTGATATTGTTAAATGTTTGGTCGAGCATTGTTAGGAAGTGAAGAAAGTAAAGAATAACAAAATCTGCAAATCTTTGTGCTGAAAAGTGGAAAGAAATGATTGTTGGAGGTAAGAATAAAAAAAATAAACAAAAGAAGTTGCACCAGCCGGGAATCGAACCCGGGTCTGTACCGTGGCAGGGTACTATTCTACCACTAGACCACTGGTGCTGTTGAAGACTTTCTTCACAGAGAATTAAATATTCCTAATCGTAATTTTTATTTTTCAATTCAAAAGAAAAGAAAAAGAAGAAGAGAATTTGGTCCACTTGTCGCATTTGATCCAGCCTGTATTAATAGAATTTTCTCCTTTGCATCAACTCCATGATAATTGCACTAATTAGTTTTTGGTGTAGGTAGAATATGAACCCTAAATCTTGAATTTAATAATAAGGACTTTACGAATTAAATTAATTGGAACCTATAACAATGTCTATAGTGTGGTATTATTTAAGATTTTAAATAATATGTCACAAGATACACATTTATATTTATAATATTTAATCTGAACCATGTAATATATTAATTTTAAAAATAGAGCTTTTTTTTTTTTAATAAATAATTCAATAGGTATTCTTTTTAATTGAGATTATTTAATAATTACAACAATAGGAATGAGTGATTTGAACATTGATATCTTTGTTGAAAATATCAATAGGTCAAATTGAGTTACAAAACTCTTATTTAAATGTAGAGGCTTTTGTTTATTTTTAAATGTAGAGGATTCTACTACACAGAAAATTGGGGAGTTCCACAAATTCAAAAATATGCAGCATTGTTTAATTAGGATGAAAATTGTTCAAACCTTTCTTTTCAAGAGGGGTAGGACAAGAAAATTGTTTTAAAAAAAATGCAGCTATAATTAACATCGTTTTTTTCCTTTGTCCAACAACACGAATGGATGGGAATTTATGCTTGCCAACCCAGTGATACAAGCCACCAAAACTGAAAAACATTTCTGTACATACCAGCTTCTTATTGCTAGGCAAACAAATTAATATTCACGTTTAAAACTAATCCAGTGCTTGCAGTACTAGTTTGTTTTGTTTCTTCATTTAGAAACAAGCTAGGACTAATTTGTGGCAAAAGTGGTGCAGGATTGATCAGGAAGTTGTGGGGCAACAGGCACTACAGCCATTTCATCAGAACAAGTGTCCTGTCCACTTATATTACTAGCATTATTTTTGTTCTGAGTTGAACCCATGATCGATGAAACAGCTGCCATTAGTGCTGTTGTGAAGTTTCGGTCTGTGGCAATAGCTGCAGTGACTGTATCCACCAATGTGGTGGGTGGCTTATTAGAAGACATCTACAAGGGATGATGATGATGCTCTGTGAGTTGTTGTTGTGGTGGAACTCCATTATGCAAGGGCAAAGGGAAGAAAGTTGGTGGGGAGGGAAGTGAGAAATTAGGTGGGCGTTGCATGGGGTGGTGAGTGGTGTGGGTTAAGTCGAGTGTGATTGTGGGATATGGTGAAGAGGTAGAGAGGGTGGCCATGGTGGGAGAGATAGTATAATTTGGTAACATTGATGGGAAGAGGCTTGGATTTGATGGGTTAAATTTGTGACTGCCATTACTACTAGTTGTTGTTGAGCCAGAAAGGAGCATGTTCACTGCTGCTGATGTTGTACTAGCCATGACCGTGGCTGCTGGTGGGAGAGAGTGGTTATGGTTTCCTTCATACGTTGTTATGAGGATGGACACGTCCTCAGCACACCTTTGCACCTGTTGCAAACACGTATATCTAGCATTAATAATAGGGAAAAATCTATTATGTACACTACAAAAATACACTGAAAACATAACTTAATAATAACACTTGCTACTAAAAAACACAAAAATAGGAGAATTCAACACTTCGTGTGTATGTTTGGATAGTGTTGAAAAACACTTTTCAACTATGTCCCACATTTTCTAATAGGTCTTGTGTTCTATTTAAGAGATCTGCAAGTACTTTTTTCAGCAAAAATAACTTCAAAACTGGATCCCACGGCACTATTCACACATTTAAAACTTATTTTGCTACAATATTTTCAATTTTTAGATTTCGGTAATAAGCGATATCCAAACACACCCTTCATTTAAATTAAAAAAAAATGTTATTATTGAATAAAAGAACAAAAAGAATGTTACTATACTATTTTGTTTTTTTTTTAATATCTCATGTATCATATATATATATATATATATATGAATATTTCTTGTTATATTGTGTTGGCTCTACATCTTTATAAAACCTACATGATGTGAGGAGGAATATGCATATATTCTATATATTCACAAGATACATTATTTTGTTATTAGCCCTTACAAGCACTAAATCCTAAAAACAGTAAAAAGAATCTTAAAAAAATGCCATAGCCGATTTATCTATATTATATATAAGAATGAATGCTTTCAAACCAAATCAATTGAATCACAAAAATACATTAATGATGCCTAAATATCAAACGTTTAGATAGGATTATAATTATCAGTTAAAACGAAGATTGGGAGCATTTTAGCATTCAAATCCGAAAAATAAAAGTTGATTGTGATACCAATTATTATGTGAAATGGAATAGATAAGTATGTGTTGTGCGGACTTGAGTTAAGTTTAACATCATATATTTACTATGTTGAATTAGGATCTATAAGCAATTACAAGGGATCATAATTGTAATTGATTAGTTCTTTTAGGATATAAATGCAAATGTGAATAGAGTTTTCTTCTAATTGTGTCAAATGGTATTAGAGTTAGTACCACCATGTGGTTCAAGGGGACTACAATGCTATCTAAACCCTAGCAAAAATGTTAGGAATTTATGTGGAGAGATTATAATATCTCGAATTTTGTGGGTTGGCATATTGGATAAGCTTGTATTTATGTAGATGTTTGTTGAGTCTCACCTTAGGTGTTTGTTAGTTTGAAATAAAATATATAAACAAGTATGGCTGAGAAGCCCTAATTGGAACTTAACAAACTCTTTTGAAGGACGAACGCAAATCTGATTATTGCTTTTGTTGGTGTAAAGAGAAAAATTTTCAAACAATCATAAAATTTCCACATCATATCACAAGTCCATATGGTAGGGTCGAAACAGCCAATTACAAGATGTCACATGCTATTTTGTGGGTTCCACTATTGTTATTAAAAAAATTAATGGAAATTTTATGAATGTCACTAAATGGAAATTACAAAAAATATCCAAGAGTCAATCTCATGTTGACATGTGCCAATATTTTAATTTAAAGTGGCAGAAGATGTTTAATTAAATATTGTCATGTGTTAAATAAAATTAAGACATTTTGACAAATCAACTAATATCATGTGTCTTAAAATATGAAGAACTTCTACATCCAAAGAATATTCATCTTAATCTCAGAATACGAATGGAATTAAGCTTTAAAGCCTCCAAAAAACTTCAAGAACTTTAATTCATCAAAGATTCATAGGATTCAAGCTTTAATGCCCCAAATAATTTCTACATCAAAACCTTCGAATGTGAAGAATATTCTAAGAACATCATTCATATCATTCTTACAAGTCTTAGAGTTCTACTAGAATTAAGTATCAAAACCACCAGACACTTCAAAAATTCTAATCCCTTGAAGATACTCGATTCAAGCTCTAAATCCCCAACGAAGTTCCACTCATAAGTTTTTGAATACAAAGAATGTGAAGAACAAAGAGTCTTTAGGAGGTGCATAACTAGGAATTCATCACAATTGGTAAAAAAATTCCAATCCACTTTTCAATCAGAGTGGAGGATATTTTGTATTCAAATCAAGACTATGTTGACACAATTCTCAAGGTGAAATTTTTTTCAAGGACATTAAATCATAGGATTAGTTTTTTCTAATAGAATATAAATATAAAGAACTATACCCTTTCATTCATCAATACAAATTTTACATTTGTGAAATATTTCAATTGTTTGATTTTCAAACTTGAAATTTTGTGTATACACTTGGGTTATGTAAGATGCATTTTACATAAGAAGGAGGGTTGGTTAGAGAAGGAGTTGCCATTGGAGAGGTTTCAAGGTGAAGGACTTGGAACGTGAGATTGTGAAATGAATGGAGCAGTGAGTGGTTTGGGAATATTCATAGGAAGAAGAAGTTGGCCAACCATGGTGAGTTGATTGATTGGATCAAAAGACATTTGTTATTTTTAATGTTTGTCTCCAAGAAAGACAGAGAAACCAAAGTTCAAAAGACATTTGATTTCATTAAAAGTTAATGAACAGCTAAGTTGTAGCATGATGTTTGGACTTTCCACTTTGAGCTGTGAGTCTGTGATGTAAAGCACTACAGTACGTGCCTCTTTAACCGGGTTCTAATTTTTGTGCTTCTTTTGTCTTTTTTTTTTTTTTTTTTTAACTTTGTTGAGTTGGTAACTTGGCATATTAGTATATAGATTTTATTTGTAATTTGTTTTTTTTTTTGAGCAAATTTTATTTGTAATTTGTTGGTTCATTTATTTATTTTAATGAAATTACATTACAAAAATAAATTTGTGGAGGCTTAACGAGTTTATAACGTATGATATCAAAGTTAGGTTAGTAGAACCATGTAGCTTAAGGGCATTGTAGCACAACATGGGTTCTATCAGATGTCAATAATTTGAGGGTAATTATGATACCCCAAATTATGTGGATTGGATTAGATCAAGAGTGTCAGGAAAAGAAAAAAAAAGAATTTCAATTAAACTACGTATTTTGCCATTGATAGCTGATTGAACACTTTGACCTAGCTAATAGCTATGTGTTTTTGTTTCTTTTCTGATACGATTTGGAGAGGGCGAGCCAGGCATGCACTTGCTGATCCTGCTAATCATTGTCCCATCTCTTTTATAGCCACGCTCGAGTTACAAGCTTGGTATTTTTGTTTCTAGATTAGGCTATAACCAGCTTGTATTCTTTTACATTTTTTTTGCTTGATTAAAAAATTTAATTCATTCAAAATTATATGAAAGAGTAGTCTCACCTGCTTACGAACTGGACATCCATTGGCCATGGTGCAACGATAGTAAGCACGAGGACAGGGGTTACCCTTTGCCATTTTTTGACCATATTTCCTCCACTGACATCCATCGCTCATCTAAAACACCAAAATTTCTTCATTAATTTACTTCATGGAGTTATGTTGATTCCATTAAGTTTGCCACAATTTTTTCCAGCTTATTTGATTTATATACAAATTTTTAAAATTTTATTTTTACTTGGTAGTTGGTACAACTACACTATAAACCAATGAAAATAAGCACTCTCAAATGAACACTTTGAAAGGAATATCAAAATATAGTTAATGACCATACCAAAGGGGCATCCGATCTTGCTCTTATGGACACCCTTGCCTTCTTGCAAAATACCTGTTGATCAGGTCTATTCTCCTCCTCTAAGTTTTGTCCTAGTGCACCCCAATGATGTGTTGTATGATCAACATCATCATCATTGTTTGAGGACCCATGTTTCCTGCCAATCTGATCGGTCATGCTGTGGTCCATTTCCTTCGACATTACTTCCATATTATTGTTTTCTGGAGAAGCCAAACTTTCTTGTGTCTTGTCCTCTGAATGCACAGCCTCATTTATATCCAATATTGAAGTAGATGTCATCGGGTCTTTGGATTGTCGGGCGGGTAGGGTCGAACCACCCACTTCTTGTCTCTCATCCTTCTGATTATAAAATGATGTATTTCATTATTAGTGAGTCAATATTTTATTTTTGGAATCTAATTCACTAAATACATTTTTAAATTTGTAAATGTAATATATAATTTGACGTGTAAAATGGATCATCTCAAATGGAGATGGTTTTGTTTTTAGCTTTTACATTAGTCCAATTGAACTACAGACTCTTGCCAAATGTAGCAAATTGTTCTGAATGATACAAAATAGATTAAATGAGATTGGTCAACGCTACTCGCAAGTCTTCACAAACAGATTGATATTGAAGGTATGATTATGTATACATATATAAAAACAAAAACAAAAAGTGGTCTTGTTCAATGTTTGCAACTATATATGAACAATTACTACACCAATTAACCAGCTAAATCTAGTTTGGTTGATTTATAAGAGGATGAGAAACCAAAATTACCGGCAGCGAATGATTAACGTGGGCTGGTTTTGGCATCACTGAAAGGAGGTGATCATGAAGAGCTGTGTAATTCTTGGTGGCCCGATCCAACAAGCTTCTCAGATTTCGATTCTCATCTCTTACTTGCTCAAGCTTGACCCGTAGCATACTCAACTGAATATCATATATATATGAAACTCGATATTAACACTTGTTTTTTTAATATATATATATATATATATATTTACCTATAAAATACTTTTTAAAAAAATACTTACCTTTTCCTACAAAAAAGAATAAAGGAATAAAAATAAAAGAAGAAGTTATGGATCAAATACTAAGAATATTCAGGTTAAGAATATACAGAAACTCATAAACATATAAATATATATATATAAAAAAAAAAAAAAAAAAAAAAAAAAAAAAAAAAAAAAAAAAAAAAACATGTATGTTGTGCATGAGAAAGCAAGCTAAAAAGTAACTTACTCTAGCGCAGTTTGCATAATATGTACATGTGTATAAGAAAAGGCAGATGAAATTGAAAACACACACACTTACATTAATATTGGAGGGCTCCTTTGGAGTCAGTAATGGTGGTGATGCAACCTTGTCATCTTGGTGTCGAAATTCTGGTGACCCTTTTCGAATTAGCAGCTCGCAGTTATCATTAGCAGAAAAAAAGTCAAATTCTTTGATCACTACAGGTTTTGCATCCATGGAATTCTCTACAGGCTCATTAGCTTCACCAGCTCGAGATGATATCATATTCCCTGGAGTTTTCAGATCAAAAACTCTCTAAATTTTTTTTGGAGAATAATATTCACAATAAAAGAGGGCATACACAAGTATATACCGCGTTCAATTCACTGGTTTTCTTGTAAGTCTTCTCTTGTATTTAAACAAAAGACTTCCATGACTTTTATAACAAAAGCAATACATAAAATATAGAATAAAATAATAGATGTTTGGGATAGCTATTGCCTACTAGAAACCCTCTTTCTTTTCTAATCTGTAAGAGAAGACTTGAACCGCTTTGGTCGTGTGGAAAAAAAGGATGGTACGCAGGCTGAGATCAGCGAAGTTGAGGAGTGGGTTTTAAATCTGAAAGAATTGTCTTTTAGTGGTGAAGAAGCAAGAACTAATAAATTGAATTACTCCATATTATTTACTATGTTTAAATCCTATCTATCAATTTCAAGGATTAGATTTTGTCATATTATAAATGACAGTGTTTGTTACACACCTATTTCTTAAAAATGAAATTGTGTTTTCAACTCACAATTATTTAGTTAAAAAAATGTGTGCCTACATAACATGTTTTATCATATTATAAATATTTAAATGGATACAAAAATAGTAGTAATAATCAATATTTGTTTAAACATTGATGACGTAACTAATTCAATTTACTCATTTCATTATAAATGAATAAGATTTAATTTGCTAATGTGTATGTTTACTAGGTTGAATTAGACTATATCAATGATTATAAGGAGCTTTAATTGTAACTTTAACTAATCCAATTTGAAGTATAAGCATAAATGTGATTAGCATTTTCCTCAGGTCATGACAAAATGCATGTTTATTGTTTAAGGACAATCCCACATTGAACACACCCTCTCTCTCTCTCTCATTAATGGTAATTACAACTTCAATCTTATAAGAAAGACATAGATCACTCAAATGGTTAAGTCAGTGTTTTGATTTAGATTAAGAGAAATCAGTAGTAAATTCTTTAGAGTTTTCTCCCATACCTTTGCTAGGTGTGAGACCCCCTTATATAGTTAGGGATTTTGCCTTTTTCAAGCTTAAAACGTCCTATAGATTTAGGTTTTTCAGAGGATATGATGCCTATCACTTAGGCCAAATTGGTTGGGGAGCACTATTGGCGACTCAAAAAGGGGATCGACAAGTTGCATCGCCTAAATGCAATATGAGATTTTTGGGGCACAATAAATGTTGAGGTGAGTTGCTTGTCACCGAGTGATACTTCTTTTGAGACGGTGGCTTCAAGTCAGCCTAACATTTGGTGAGTTATATGGGTGATGCTTGTAGATATTTTGTTGGGTCTGAACTCTCTCCATTAACCTCAGTTGTGGTTGGTTGGTCATAGAACCTCCCTAAGTCATAAGAAAGTGGACACTAGCACTACAAAATAGGATCCCCTCCATTTTGACATTTCATGATTAAGATTTTATATTTAAAATCTAATAGAGTACAGACAATCATGTTAATTATTTAAAATTTTGAATAAATGCAGTGTAATGCAATAATTTTTTTTATGTTTATTTTAATTATATCCAATCCTATGAACAATCAGGTACCAAAACATCAAACTTGATCCTCATTTATATATATATATATATATATATATATATATATATATATTATAGTTATAATAGGGTAAGTGTTTTGAATCATGGACACTTCTGTTAGAAACACCAAAAAGTACTAGTTGAGATACAAAACTCTTTGCACTAATACTTTCAACACACATGCACACACATATATAGTGTACCTCTTAGTATTTTACTACTATTAGCTTGCTCGTTGAAACTGCTCTGTGTAGGATTTTTCGCTCCTATTATGATAAGAATCATAAGATATGCCTATCCCCAATAAATGAACAGAGACAAATTCCAATTTATGTTAATGTAAAAGTGAAACTACGATATTGGTCTCTCAAGCTTACCATGTGTACACAATTAGTCTCTCAAGTTTGAACCGTGAGCAATTGGTCCTTTAAGTTTTCAAAATGAACAATATAAGTCCTTTTACTAACTGCCATTAACGGTGTTACTTATGTGGATAATGGACAATGACTTGACACTTTTTCTAATGATGTGGCATATTTAATTAAAAATTTTCAAATTAAAATTACAGAAACAAGTCCCAGCATTTTTTTTTTTTTTGGCGTAAACTGGAATTTTATTAAATGTAAACAAAAACACATTTTAAAAAGTCTTACAACACCACAAACTTCACAGCCCAACCAGGTTGATAAAGATACACACACTAACAAGACATATATTAACATAACAACTACACTGAACTGTAACAAAATACAAAAACAAAGTAAACTAAAATAGCTAAACATTGGCAGACACTCCACGGGATGAAACAAAACCCATGGAGTCCCAGTAGAGGCATAGCAGCAAAAAAGTAGGGCATGTATCATATAGCACTTCTCAGCATCTTTGCTTCTCTTTTGATAGGCCAAGAATGTATTGACCCCTTGTGATCAATTAACAAATTAATTAGCCAAGTTAATTAATTAATTTAATTAGCATACAACATGCGTGGTAGCACAAACAAATCGCCAATTAACTAAATGTAGTGGAAATTAAATTGAAACGGTAATTTGTTTATGAATGGGGAAAACCTACACAGCAAAAACCCCACTGGGTTATTTTAAGGTTACCACTCCCGAGAATTCACTATTATCACAACAAACGGTTACAAGTAAAGGAATCACAGTACCTTATACCAACTTACAGTTGAATCCTTATCCTAATACCCAATTGGACTTATTTTGTAGTGACAATCTCTCATTTTCAATGCATGACTTCTAGTATGTGACTAACCAATTCGATGCGCGGATCCCAAGACGTAGCTTACTCACCAACTTAAGAAAATTGTTGGCTACAAAGTTCTTCAGTTCTTCACACAATGAAGATCACGAAACCCCTTGGTTACAAAACTCTACGGTGTACAAACACAGCAGCTTTTTCAAAAGAAAGATGAATTATGGCAAATTCTATTTCTTGTCACAATTTGTATGAACACAACTTTGCTTCATACTCATGCAACCTTTGACGACCCTTAAAATAATCTTTATATATGTTTAGGGTTGAAAGAAAAGAAAACTCAAACATATACACACAGATTGGATGAAAATCAGAGTTGAAAATCTGTTTTTCATAAACCTCGATAGATAGCTTATCTATCGAGCTAGCTGTCGAGTATCAGGTTTCAACAGCTTTTAAACCTTGATAGATACTAGCTATCGAGTTAGCTATCGAGTTTTAAAATCCAGCACTTCTTTACTTATTTCTTGTACATGAGTTGCATGACTTTAACACTTGAACTTAAAACCTTGTTCCTTGAAGTATTAAACACATCTGAGATCTACCCAATTACAAGTAAAGTGCGTTTTGTCAAAACATTAGCCAATTATATAAAATATTAACATATGTTTCTAACATGATTTACATATGTCCTAACATCTTTTGTTGTTTCTTTCTTTTATTTTCTTTAAATGTTTGATTTGGTTTGTGTTTTGTGGGTGAGGGTTGAACTCAAATGGGTTTTATTTCTGGGTTTGAGAATCTATTTTTATGAATTTTGTTTTGTTGGTGGGGTTAAATTCAACTGGGTTTTATTTTATTTGAAACAAGAAGACCACCAAAATAGCAAAACAGTAAACACCAAAAAAAAAAAAAAAAATGAAGAAGAAGACCTTAGACCACCAGTGTGTGGGTTCATGCAAGAGAGAAAGGAAATAAAAAGAAAAAGAAGAAAGAAGGGTTCATGCAAGAGAGAAAGGAAATAAAAAGAAAAATAAGAAAAAAGAAAAAAGAAGACAATCAGTGGGTTTCGTGCAAGACACGAAAGAAAAAAAAAAGAAAAAAAAAAAAAAAGTCATTTAGAAGAAAAGAAAAAGTTGTTTGTGTTCACATCGGTAGGTCCCACGAATTTTGATATATTTACAATTGGTAGAAAAAAAAAAAGAGTTTTTTATTTATTTATTTTTTTTTAAAAAATTTGGTACCATTGTAAAAAAAGTTTCTCATGTGTACTTTTAATTTGTAATTTTTTAATTAAAATATGCCACCTCGTTAAAATAAAATTTCTAATTATTGTTCGTTAACCACATAAGTAATACCGTTAATAACCGTTAGTAAAATGACTTATACTGTTCATTTTACAAACTTGAGGGACTAATTACGCACACTTCAAATTTGAAGGACCAATTGCATACATAGGATAAACTTGAGAATGTAAACTAATCAAAAAAAAGTTTCCTAGCCTGTTATATATATAAAAAAAGAAAAAAAAAAAAGAAAAAAAGTTTCCTAGCCAGTGTTCGACAAGGAAATTTCCGCCTGCACTTGTTTTATCAAGCCCCGAATGCACGTTGTGTCTTAACTTCTCAACTTTAAAAAGTGACATACTTTGAATCAGCAATCCAAATGTGCCCTTTGCTCTATTGAAATTTTGACAAATATAAGATAAATCAATTGAATTATTGGGAAAAAGTTCTTGCTAATTAAGATCTCCTTCTCTCTTTTTCTTTTTTACAAGGTTTGACGGCAAACTTAGTTGTAGTCATCCATTCATGTATTATCTTTCTATTAAATATAAATTTTGACAAATCTATTATTAAATTATATTTTCGTTGTATATTTTCCATATTTGCAAAATTTCTATACATAAGATGAAAGATTAATAACTATATTATCAATAAAATGTTTAAATTTTAAGTTTTTGTAGTATAAAATTATGCATAAAAAATAAATTTATAGATTGAATAATAAATAGTATTCTATGGTACGAAATTTGAAATACATGTTAAGAAAATAAAAAAATACAATTCAATAATTATAATTTTAAAATATGTAACCATATTAACTTTTTTAGTAGGAGTTATAATCAAATTTTGCACCTTTTCTTTTTGGTTGTTGGGGCACTAAGATCAATGTGTTTTTATATATAGGAAATAGCTTAAATGTATCTTGTGAGCCTTAATTCTGGTCAGCAATATCGGCCTATTTGCAATAGTTCGCTTAATCATAAATTTATAATTAGGAGTCACCAAGTCAAATCACTAATTAGAAGCACCGAAATTATCGGAGAATGAGTTATACAAAGTTACAAACTAGAAATTAAAGAAGATAGCCCTTTCAAACAGATTTCAGAGATGAAAGACATCCAAGTTTAAACTTCATGCCCAAAAGAAATTTATAGAAGAAAAATGACTTGGAAATATAACCAGTTATACAGATTATTTAAGAAAGAAAAGGAAATGAGAGTAATATTAATAAATTTTAACTTTATAATATAGACCATAGAGCATATCTGCAACTGCAACCATTGACGGAATATTTCTATGACGTTTACGCTTAGATAATTTATTCATTTATAAACTGTCAGTATCTCTGCTATCTTAAGCAGTTAATGCAGTGTTCATATTTCAAAGAAGATGATCTTTGTAATCTTTATTCAACCAAAGAAATCACTGGCACGCCAATGATCATTTACTATAAAATATTGTGACTAAACTAGTATAATATTTAATAGCACAATCAATTAGCTAGATCAACATTAAAAAAATAGAGAAAGAAATCTCAGTTTGATCGGTCAAGATGTTGAAAATGTGGTCATCGGAGAAGATGCTCTATATTAATGCTAAACTCCAAAGCTCTTGTAGAGAGTTTAGTAAAGGATGAGCAGGCTGTCACTAACTCATAAACATACAAATAAGTCTAGGTCTTGCTTTCCATGTGAAAGAGTATCTTTCTTGTCTGATATAAACTTTAGATGAATTATGTCACTTTTTTTAATGCTTTTCACCTTCAACAACGGTTTGACAAATAGACCTATTAACAAAGACCGAGTACTAATCCAGCTATGTGATCACCTAATTTAACATAATTTACTCTGTCCTTTAATTAAGTCTATAACTGTTTCTGTATGATATTAATTATAAGAAGAAGAAACCTTCCACTAATTTTCTTGAAATTCTCTGGTCAAACCGTCTTTCACCTACAACATTGTTGTCCTATTAGGGTTCAAAGTTCAGAAGGAAAATCCTTTGTGTGCTCATTCAAATTGTCTATGCCGCCTGATCCCAAGAAAACTTCTCAAAGTCCCTTTCGTAGTCATTCAAATTTTCAAATTGTATGGCTATTCATGTATAGGGTTACCTTTATGAACCGTTCCGGTTTGACTTGTGAGAAAAATTATTTATAATAATCTATTTAGTAAACGAATCAAGCTCATGCCCACCTTTTGGCTCAACTATTAGATGAGATAAATTTAAATATGATAATGAATTCATGAGCAATTTCTAATTTAGATACATCTCACACAGTTTCTATGGTATATACTCCACAGTACACACACATTAGTTTGACATATTTTTCCTAAAAATTAGCACACAATGTCTATATTTAAAAATATCTCACATACTTTTATATTGTCTCTCCATTCATTCTCACCGTCATTTCTCTCTATGCCAAAACTATGTTCTACAAACTCTTTGGTTGAATTGATCTGTCACTGCGAAACCAAACCAAAAATTATGGTTTATTATATTATTAGTAGTTTAGTACCAATTAACAGATGGAAAGAATAAATAGTTTATTTTGGCGGTAGTTCAGTACTACAAAAGAAATCAAATTCTGTCTTTGTTTTTGTTTTTGTTTTGTTTTGTTTTTTTTTTTTGTTTTGTTTTTTTTTCTTTGTGCTAATTATTTCACTGGGTTTCAATAATGGCTGTCGCATTTAGTTTACTGTGTTAACAACTATGAGTTTTTTTTTCCTTCCATTTTATGAACAAGTTGTGAGTGAGATTGCGTTGCCATTAAAGTCCGATATGATATACAAGGAGTAAAGATGAGATTTTGAGAGTTTGGGGGTATGTTTGGGTACGTTGTTATTTGTCTCTTTATTTATTTATTTATTTTATATATAACTATATTTCATTTTATTACTTGATTTAATTTGAAAGTATATATTTCTCTTTTACATTGACAATTCTAGAATAAAAGGTAGAAGATGAATTATTACCACCAATGTGATTGTGTTTATATTTAGGGTATATGTTGATTTGGTTTGGTGTATTCATTTTTTTCCTTTTCAAGAACTTAATATATACACTTTTACAATTTGGGTAGAATTGTGGAAGTAGTGTTTTATTTTGCAATCAATGGTTAATATGAATTTTGTATTGAGTTAAAGAAATGAATGAATGTGAAATTATTTATAAACCCAAAATAAAAAAGAGTCTAGTTGCACGCGCGACATGCATGTGATGAGGTTAATATTCTTTAAAGCATGTGCTTAATTTGCTAACCAATAGGAAGGAGTCATGTGTGGTCAATTGAAATAAAGCATGAATTGTATAAATAAATGAATGTAACCATCACTTTTAATAAAGAAAAAAAAAATCCTTTTGTTGTTAAATGTCTTGTTGTTTCTCTTGTCTTTATTATTTGGAGGTAAAAACTCTCTCAAAGTAGTCTCATTCTTAAGGTGGTGACACTCTCAAAGTAGTCACTACCTCAGCACTTGCTACAAAGTCTATTGCCAAATTGAGACTCTAATCTCTTCCACTTAAAAGAACCCAAATCAAACACCAAACCACCTTAACCCTAAGTCCATATCCAAACCCTAAGAGCTTAGACACCAAATTCTAGTGTCTCAATCATGAAGAACTATGAAAAATCTCAAAGAACCCTAATCCTAAGTCATAACCGAAATCCAAGAGGGCTTCAACACCTAATCCTAGAATTCAAACCTTCAAGAATTCACTCGATTAATCTCAAGAAACCTAACCCTAATTGAGTTACTTATAATATATTCATCTTCTCTCACTATGTGTGTGTCTCACAATATGTGGACCTACACATTGTGAGAAAGAAGATGCATATATCTAACGCATAAGATATTTTTTTCATGTAAGACTGAAAAAAAAATAAAAAAAAATTAACTTTTAGTGTTTTACCCTTAATCAAATATGATATGGAATTTTTTATTTATTTTCATGTAAGACTCAAAGTTGCACTTCTAGATTTTCTTTTCTTTTTCACAAAAAAAGAAAAAAAAGAAAAAAAAAAGGATTAGACCTCATGTCAAATTTCCATATCATGTTTACGAACGCGCACCCTAGGTACGGTGGTCACTCCACAAGTATAAATACTTGTGGGGTGTGGGGGGCAAGGGTCGGGGTTCAAGTCTCCAGATGTGAGTTTCACATACATATACACTTATATTAGGCTAGAGTAGAAATTATATCTTGTAAAAAAAAAAAAAAAAAAATTTCCATATCATGTTTGATTAAGGGTAAAACACTATAACTTAAATATAGTTCCTTAATTGTAGAACACTAGGTTCCTCAATTAAATATAAACACTTGATTACATTATATTAATATGCATGACTAGAATAAAATTCAAAGTCTCAATCAATTTTAACCAAACTAAACTTGGCACATAAATGAATACCGATTATATTAATATGCATGACTAGAATAAAGTTCAAAGTCTCAATCAATTTTAACCAAACTAAACTTGGCACATAAATGAATACCGATTATATTAATATGCATGACTAGAATAAAGTTCAAAGTCTCAATCAATTTTAACCAAACTAAACTTGGCACATAAATGAATACCGTGTGGTCCACGTACAAATTGTGAGAAAGAAGATACACATGTGATGCATAAGATACTTTTTCATGTAGGACTCAAAAGTTATTCTTCTAGAGTTTCTAAATTTTTTTTCATAAAATACTATTTAAGAAGAATGAAGTTTCCGGATTATGCCCTCACGTAACTTCTATATCACGTTTGATTAATATGACTGGAAAAATTCCCCGTAAGTGTTAACCACAGTTCCAAAAAATATAATAAATATTATCCAAATAAAAGTTGGCACATAAAAGTGAACATCCCAAAGTGCGATTTTGGACTTCTAGATAGCATCATGGATACGGAACCAGCCAAAGGTAAGTGAATATTCAAAGGTCAATGAGGAAAATATTTTACGACAATTGACGTCAACCAAAATTTTTGAATAGCTCTTGCCAATCTAATTGACGTCAAATTAAAGAAAATTATTGGCATTGGAATAAGAAAGTGCTGAAGAGAACTTCTTCGAAAGTGCTGAAGAGAGCTTCTTCGAACTTTCTCTTTTCCATTTTTTTTTTCCTTGGTGTACAAAAAGAAAACTTTGTTGCATCCCTTCTTTTGCAGCAATTGTATCTGGTGATCAGTGGTATTGAACTCTAAGTTCTTCCAAGACAATAATTTGTGTGCCATAACTTTTCCCACAATTTTCACGTGGTAAATTGTGAATGTCTACCTACAGATTTTCCCTTGAACGATTGCCCGAGTATTGTAATCTTGAGACCAAGCTGGGCCAGGCCTGGGCCTTATGGGCCCGCATACGGCCGTCCACTCTAAAGCGGGTGTTGGCCTCAAATCATCAAATTCTAACGGTAAAGAACAGTAAACACATGGGTTACAAATTGGAAGACTATGAACAATCATTGATATTCTAAATCTTTGTTCTTTTGTGGTAGCTATCCAAAGAAGGGTTTTGTGGTGAAAAGCGGAGAATCTTCCATGAACATATCGGAGATAAATAGCACGTTGTCATTAAATACTTGGAAAATATAGCTTGCGAATTCAGCTTTTATTCAAAAGGATGGAGGAGGACCACTGAAGTCTTTGCACACTAGCTCTAGTCCATTCAAAAAAGTAGGCAAGTTGTTCGTGGCTTGATGTGATATTCAGAGAAAACTGATGGGCCCATCTTCCTCAGTCAAACAAAACCATCTCATGATTTTTTTATTTTAGATACAATCTCATGATTTTTTTAATGGTAAAGAATTTTTTTTTTTCCTTAAATGAAAAAGAGGGCCTCTAGTATGTGAACTCATCTATCCCATGAAAAAAAAAAGAAAAAGTTGGTTGCGGAAGCATCACTATTACCCTTGTTCAAAATCTTGGATATAATATAATGCTCAAAGTCTCATCATTTTGAAAAGTCAATCTAGATATAGGAATAGTAACTTGACCTAGACAGAGATTTTAATGAAGTGCTTATGGGAGATGACAAGTTTGGAGGGAGATCAGTTAACATAGGTAGAGCCATGCATTTTCAAGAATGCTTGGACAATTGTAGAATGATGGATAGTGGATTCACTGGGCCTCGCTATACCTGGTCTAATCACAGGCCTCTGTCAGACCTGGTCCAGGAACGAATTAATAGTGTTTTTGTCAACTCTAAGGGAATGACCTTCACCCGAAAGCGGCTGTTTCTCATCCAGAAAAAAACACACTCATACCACTGCCCTGTAAAGTTGTGTTTAGACAACAACTGAAATTTCACCCGCCTAGGCCTTTTAGGTTTCAGCCTATTTGGCTTTCCCATCCTTCCTTTCTAGGAGTGGTTAGGGATGCTTGGACCAACCCTCCTTCCTTACACCAAGCCAAGTCTACATTCATTGAGAAGGCCAATGCCTGGGATAGAGCTGAATTTAGGAATCTGTTTCACAGGAAGAGAAGAATTTTGGCAAGAATCAAGGGAATCCAAGAGAACTTGTTGGTTAGGCCCAATAAATTTCTTGTGGATTTGGAGAGGAAGCTGAGATTGGAATACGCAAAAGTGGCAAAACTGGAGGAAGAGTTTTGGGCTATGAAAGCCCATATCTTGTGGTTTGTAGAGGGTGATTGAAACACCGCCTTCTACCATACTTCAACCCTCATACGTAGAAGAAGAAACTGCATTCTTTGTATGAATGATAGAGTTGGGAACTGGTTGAATGGAGATAGAGAGATTGCAAAATTTCATCAGAGGGGGGTTCATTGGCCTTTTATCCTCAGGCCACACCTCTGCCCCCATAGCTGAATAGAACCCTCCTTGCTGGTACAACCATGTAAATGAAGAAGAAGCGACATCCATTGATTATCCTATGACTGATGAGTAGATATCGACCAGGTTATGGGGCCTTAAGCCATTCAAAGCTCCTAGTCTGGATGGTCTACACGCTAGCTTCTTCCAACGATTTTGGTTAGTTGTGGGGAATTCAGTGAAAAAGGAAGTGAAGTCAATCTTCAATTCTGGAACTATTTTGGGATATATGAATGAAACACTTATCACACTTATTCCTAAGTGTAAGAACCTAGAGTCTTTGAGTAACTATCGACCAATCAGTCTATGTAACATTATTTATAAGGTGGTGACAAAGATCATTGTAGCGCGCATCCGACCTCTTTTGAAGAAATTAATTTCTCCACTACAATCTGCATTTGTCCTAGGAAGGAAGGGAGTGGATAATGCAATCATAGTCCAAGAACTCATTCATACTATGTCCAAGAAAAAAGGTAAAGGAGGGGGGGGGGGTTGATGGCAATTAAGCTAGACATGGAAAAGGCATACGACCGGCTTGAGTGGAGTTTCATAAGAGAAACCTTAAAGCTTTTCAGATTTCCTTCCCATTTGATTTCACTGATCACGAGTTGCGTCTCTACATCATCTATCTCTATTTTGTTCAATGGGGGTACTTTAGAGCCTTTCCTCCCCTCGAGAGGGATTCAGCAGGGAGATCTTCTTTCGCCATACCTCTTCATCCTTTGCATGGAGGTGCTCGGGGCTTTAATTGAGGATAAATGCAAAGAGAAGCTTTGGAATCCCATCAAATCATCCCAAGGTGGCTTGGCCTTCTTGCACTTATTCTTTGTGGATGATCTCATGCTTTTTGTGAAGGTAGATCGGAAAAATTGCACTGTTATAAGGGACGTGCTTGACTCCTTTTGTGTTATCTCAAGTTAGAAAATCAACGAAGAAAAATCGCGGGTTTATTTCTCTCTTAATGTAGACCAGAATGCTAGAGAGGAGTTATGCGAAGTCTTGGGTTTCAGATCCATGCCCTCACTTGGTAAGTACTTGGGTTTTTCTATTAAGCACAAGGGTGTGCCTCAAGACTTTGGATTTATTATTAGCCGCATTCAGAGTAAGTAAGCTAACTGGAAGGCCAATTTGTTATCCTTTGCGGGCAAAATTGTTTTAACTCAATCAGTGACATCCACCATCCCCAACTACTCTATGCTATGCTTTGCTCTCCCACCAAAAATACTTCATGGAGTGGATAGGTTGAACAGAAACTTTCTGTGGGGGTCCTCTGATAATAAGAAGAAACTCCACCTTATAGGGTGGGAAAAAATTATGAAGGAGAAGGGAGAAGGAGGCCTAGGTATTCAAGCTACCAAACCAGAAAATACTGCCCTGTTGGCCAAGCTTAACTGGAGATTTAAAACTGAAAAATCCTCATTGTGGGTAAAAGTTTTGTCCCATAAACACTGTGGTCAGAGAAGAAGCACTAGGAATCTTCTCAACTTTCCCTTTTGCTCTATTATCTGGTCAGTGATTAGAAAAGAAGAAGCCACCTTTGCTAAGGGCTTTAAGTGGGTGGCTGGAAAGGAAAGTGGCCTATCCTTTTGGTTCGACAAGTGGATGGATAAGGGCACTCTTAGAAGCCTTATATATGGGCTACTAAATAGAGGGGAGGAAAAGGTCAGATTGAAAGATGTCACGGGTTTTTTTGGATGGAATTGGGAGGGGCTTTCATTTGTTTTACCTAGATCCATTCTGTTGAGTATGAAAGCTACCCCTATTCCTTTCTCCAATCAAAGTGAGGATTGAATATCCCGGTGCCTATCCCCTAGTGGAGAGTTTAATATGAAAGATGCCTATCGTATAGCTGATACTAATGAGAGCAAGTTAGCACCCCGATCCTTTAGTGGAGATTGGGTGTGGAAAATCCTTTCCCTTCCTAAAGTAAAGTGCTTCTTATGGTAGTGTTGCCACTAAAGCATCTCGGTTCGTATGCTTCTTGCTGAAAGAGGTATTGATATTTCACTGCTGTGCTTGATGTATAACTCAGCTCTTGAATCAATAATCCATGCTTTAAGAGATTGCCCGAAGGCGCAACTCTTCTAGAATTCATTCTCACCTCCTGCCTCATTTGCTACTTTCTATGGCACCCAACTCCTAAACTAGTTGAGAATTAATTGTAAGCCCGTGCAGCTTTGTGAGGCTTCTGAAATAGCTTGGGCCATTATTTTTCCTATTGCCATCTGGTCCCTCTGGCTAAATAGAAACAATGTGGTATTTGGGAAGACAACCAATCAAAAAGACTTAAAGGCACAGACTTTTGCTCGAGTTGCCGAGGTTGCATACCTGGGGATAGCTGAGAGACATAGCCAATCCAAGTAAAAAATACAAGTTAGATGGTTACCTCCCCCACCCAATTGGTTTAAGCTTAACATTGATGGGTCATCCATGGGCAACCCCAGGTTGGCTAGAGGAGGAGGACTGATCCGTAATGAAAATGGTGAGTGGGTGAAAGGGTTTGCAAGAGCAATCGGGATTGCCACTAGTGTTGCAACGGAGCTCTGGGCTTTAAGAGATGGAATTTGCCTTTGCAATTCCCTTAAAATTCCAGCAATTGTAATTGAATTAGATGCAAAACTGGTTGTTGACCTTATGGATAAAGAGTTGGGAAATCCAAATGGTATTGATGTTATGGTGGCTGTTTGCAGAGAAGGGCTGAAAGAAATTCCCCAGGTAAGAATTCAGCACTGCTATAGGGAGACAAATAAGTGCACCAATGCATTAGCTAGAAGGGGAGCTCTGCTGGCTCAAGACTTCTCCATTTTTATGGAACCCCCATCCAATGTTGCTTTTATTCTTAGTTTAGACTGCGCTGGTACTATGTATAACCGATATGTAACCTCTGTTTCAGAGGCAGTTTAGTTTTGCAATGAAATATCCCTTTAACAAAAAAAAAAAAAAAAAAAAAAGAGACTTCTGTGGCCAATTTGTGCAGAAGACTTTAAAAACAAATGGCATTAGTCATTGGACATGAGTATAGATAAGCTTTTGACTCCTTTAACCTACCCAAATTCTGGCTTCACTTCATGGCCAAACCTATGCAGTCTTGTACCATATTATCGTGAATGAGTAATGTTAGGGACAATATTTTTGGAAATGATTTACATTATAAATTTGGACAGTGAAACAAAAAATATACGGATGCTTGGCTGTACTTCATTCTCTAGTCTGCCTGCTTTGCTAACCTCTGCATATTTTCACTCGAGTTATATTTGCCTGATGGAGAGCAAAACCCGTCTACTATACATTGTCCCATATATTCCTACCCTTAAAATTTTGCGGACACAAAAAATTTGATACATTTATCCAAGCATTCATAACCCTACTCTTGTTGCACTTTTGATCTACAACCAGATAAGTTCACTAATTCTTTTAGATTGAAGTGAATAACAGGAAGCATACTCCAGGATCACCTTATTCAAACTGTAGAATATTTGTTTATTTTATATATATATATGTGTGTGTGTGATAATTAGATCAACCGTTCCGCCTTCACCTGTGGCCAAAACCTATTTACCAAAAGAAAGGATTAAAGGAGATGGATGGTATATCTCCATCAATGGGATCAACCAAGCATGTATGCATCATAGTGAGGCATATCAATGTCTAGCTTGATAGTGTATAAACCATTATTAAACAATTGCATTAGAAATGAAGCCATTCAGAATGACTGATCAGTTAATGACAAATCATGGAAAGGGGAATCCTAAGTATTCAATACATTTGGAACTTTGCCTTTGTTTTCTCAAAGACCTGTTCTGCAATGGCAGCCCCATTGCCATCTGCTCTTTTGATCTCCAAGTGAGCCTTCTGATAGAAACCAGTACCTCTTAATGCATCGGCAATAAAATCATCAAACCCAATAGCAATTGCTGCTTCAGCCTTGGCCCCATAAACCAACCTCTGACACAAAAGCAGCAAAAAAAGTAATGTCATGAGCTACAAAATCTGGGGAAAGAAAGAGAGATGAATAAAGAACAGGGTAGTTCAACCTTAATTCGTGACAGATGGATAGCACCGAAGCACATGGGGCAAGGCTCGCAAGAAGCATAGATTTCACAGTCCGAAAGCTCAACTTGCTGGAGCTTTTTGCATGCCTGGAAAATAGGCACCATAACATAGCATAAAGATCGTGTACCTTTGACAAGCAAAAATGAGTACAAACACTTCCTCATTTACACTAGAATCTTGATGCAATTGCAAACTCCATCACTCCAATCCCAAATAAATGATAAATAAAGAGGCAAGAAAAAGAACAAACACACACATAAACACTCAATGGGATTATCTATCTTTAGCATATTCATAAGGCTTTCATAGCTTTTGAAAAGAACTACTGGTGAGTCAAATTGGTCATTCTTGTCAAGGCCTTAATAGTTATCTAGCTGTTCCAGAACTGAGGCAGCAAATTCTGATGTCTTATATGCTACTTTTCTAAGTTGTTCGCAAGACCATATTAGCGTTCTTTCATGTGAAGTTATGCACCCAGTGGATCACAATCTCATGCTCCGGCTTGCTTACAAGGGGAGGAGGTGCGACTTGAGCTAGAGATCATTGGTGACAAGATTCATAAAGACTAACTGAATCATGATATCATGGTTTTCATGAAAATGTGACATTTAATTATCCTGTTATTTTCTGTAGCAAATCATTAATTTAATAAAAGATTTTAGTAAGATTCTTCCTGCTTGCCACTAGAAATACAAGATATACACAAGCAGGATATTGTTCACAACCAGGCAGTCAATATGCCCAATACAATTGGGATTTAAAACCAGGGGCTTAAGAGCTTAAGTCTAGTTGTTGTAAGTGCAAATATATCAAAGTTTACAGAAGGGGCTAGAAATTCCTATTCCAACTGTCAAATTTAATTACTGCAGAAAAATAATTGAACTGTAGTAGGTTGAATTGATCACAGAGGAATAATCAATGTAATCATGAATACTATTGCAGTCACAAGTATGAGGGAGACTTTAATGGGGGTTAATGTTGTCCACAATCTAAGGAGCTTAATGGTTTCCAGTTTCACAAAAAGATGCATTTGATAAATTACTGCTTATCCCAATAGTTTAATTTTAAACTGTTAGGAAAAGGGTACTTTTTAAATGGGCCCAACATGTGAGAATTTATAACTTTTTAAATGGAATGTGGAGTGGAGACAAGTTCAAACTTAGGAGCACATGCTCTGATACTATGATAAATTACCACTTCACCAAAAGTTTATTCTATTAGGAAAGGGTACTTAACCATTATTCTAACAGCACCCAGATCAGATAAAGTTACAGAAGCTTCCAATCTAAATTACAACAAGCCACGTTTTAATGAGCAGAGCCAATAGCTATTAACAGCATTTTCATATGATAAATATACCCTAAATGAGGACGTTAAAGAAATCTACAGGTTGTAGTCATAATAGTCCAAAAGTGAAGTAGTGCCAACTGAATCAAGTTAGACACGTTGACAAATTCAACCATATCACATAATTCTATTTCTAACCATCAATATGGAACATATTAGACTTGTGTTATCTGTCAAAATTGTAACTTTTTATTCAGTAGATCTCCTTACTAATAAAACTATTAGGAGGCCACCTCCCTGCTTAGATTTTAACTGTACCACTAATAATTCAGTGATGATCTAACTATGGAAACAAGGTCACATACTAGAAGAAAAGATCTACTGCAATGTAATGAAAGTCTTTCTTTGATAACCTCTCTTATTGCAGTGACTTCAGCATGGGCAGTTGGATCTGTGTTCTTCAAGACCATGTTGTGACAACTCACAACCACTTCATCATTGCGTACAACAACAGCACCAAAAGGGCCTCCATCCCCACATTCTACCCCTCTATACGCTTCTTCAACTGCCTTTGTTAAGAATGCGTGGTCTCTATCCTTCACAGCTGCTCAATATCCAAAACAATTGAAACATCAACAAAAACAACTAGTACTATCTAAGGCCATAATTGTTAGAATGACCCAATAAATTTGGATCGCAAAGAAGAGAATTTGAGTGTATGGAATTATCAAAACCCAAACTTTAGCACAAAATCAGAGTTTTTTTTTTTTTTTTTTTGAGAAAAAAATCAGAGTTAAATGCAAGCTATTAGTATTTTCAAAACCCAAACTTTGGCACAAAATCAGAGTTAAATGCAAGCTATTAGTATTATCTCATTCTTACCTTCTTGATGAGCAGCAAATGCAGAAGCCACAGAAACAGTTCCATCATTGGTTTCGACCACTGAGAGATCAGCAAAATAGTCCAACAATTAAAGTAGTGGCATCTTCATTTTAGATAAATTTTCAGTCTTTCAGAGAAAAGAACTTGGATCCAAAAAAAAATACATGCTATGTGATCATAAATATATAAATTGTAAATAAATTAATACAAAACAACACAATCAAACAAGACATTAGAGTGAAATAGAAAAGAAAAGAGGGGGAAGGGCTGCTCTTTCTACCAGTAGCTTCCTCCATTTTTGTTGTCGTGAGCCCAAAAAAGACAGGATCTTTGAATCTGGGCTGCTATCAAAATCAATCAATCTGTCAATCCACGAAAGAATACCAAGAAAGAATCTCTCCGATGCAAATTCAGTTAACTGTTTTCCTCCTATCAGAAAGAAAAGTAGGAGACGGGTGTTAATAAAATGAAAGCAAAACTGGTCCACACAATTATTATATTATTGGAATCTACAAATTCCATGGCTGTTTGTTACATGCATTTAAACAATATTTTTTAATTTTTTTAAAAATATATGTGAGTAAAAAAATGTATAAAAATACCTATAAGATTGTTTAATGATATACTAAAAATATGTTTTCAATTTTGTTTTTTTTTTTTTGAGAATCCGAATCTATAAATTCTAAGATGCTTGAAAAAGTTTATAAAACTATATAAATAAGGTCCAGACCGGACCATTTTAAGAATCTTTTTATAAAAAATTGAAAAAATTGTTAAATTAATTAGTTACTTTTTTATTTTTCCATAAAAAGTTTCATAAAATGGTTTACTAATATATGTCTTGAGTGGTGTCACACCTACAATATTTTCACAACAAATAGGTGGTTAATTATTATTGGTTTAAATTTGAACCTATCACTGAGATTACTTTTTTACCCTAACAATAACAACTAGTAATAATTTGCTACTTAGAATTTATTGTGAAAATGTTGTGGATATAACATTTCTCTATGCACTTAGGGCACACGTTAGTAAAATCCTATAAATAATGGGAAAGTTCAAATATGTGTATAAACACCCTTGAACGTTTAGACCCCTAAATTACAACTTAACCAATTCAAGTATTATGTCAAATAACTAGTGTGCGGAAACTTAACATAAGCTATAATATGGAATTGGGAAAAACTATCTAAGCCAAATTAAAAGCACAACCCACAGCAGTTAATAAAAGGCAAAGATAAAAGGAAAGGAAGATGCAAACACAAAGACAACACGCGATGTGTTATCGAAGAGGAAACCGAAGCCCTCGGCGTAAAACCTCTCCGCCGCCCTTCAAGCGGTAAACAATCCACTAGAAAATATAGTTGGGATACATGGACAGCAATAGACCCTCCAAACCTAATCTATCCAGTGCACCTAAACCCTCCAAGCTTCTTGCTCCAACGAGGTTGCGTCGAACCTTTTTCTTTTCTAACTTCCCGGATTCTGCTACTAGACCGTAGCATCAACCAATGAAGATTGGTTCCTTCCTAACTGCTTCCCAGAAATCCAAACAGCTCTCTCGCAGTGATGAATATGGTGAGAACAAGGTTTGGTAAAATGCCTCTCAAGGTTTTGATAATGGAGAGGAAGAGAGTTGAGGAATTTGAAGAGACTCTAATGTATAGATTAGACATGGCAAAACGGGTCAGAATTTTCTGACCCGACCCGACCCGACCCGAAAAATACCTGACCCGAACCCGATTTTTTTGACCCGAAGCAAAAATGGGTTGACCCGTGACCCGACCCGACCCGCGACCCGACCCGAACCCGAACCATTTTTTTAAAACTTTTTTTTTTTTGGTAAAAAAAATAGTGAAATTAAGACAATATTGGTTTAATTGTTTATTGTGAGCTTTAAGGAAACAATTGATACATTTACATAACTGCATGCAAATTAATTGAAAAATAAATGGTTGAGCATTCTGTAATGAGTAAAGATTTTTAGATATCAAATAGCAAAGTACATGCCAAGATAATCTAGTTACAGTAAAGTTAAAAACAGATTTAAAATTGTAGATATGTGTGAGACACATTCATGAGTGTGAAAATAGTAAAGTCAAAGTATCAAATTAGTATAAATTATGAATGTTTAGATCTATTTTTTAACAATTTATGTTCAAAATAAACGGCTTTTCAAAATAAATTATGATATTTCCTAGAGTGTGTGCTGCTTAACAATGATATGATCTTCATAAAAGAGACTAGGTATAAATAAGTAAGCAATCAAACTTTAATGTATATCTCAAATTGAAATAGAGTGTCAACCACAATTGATAATAGATTATAAAATTAATTTTTAAAATTGTAACTTTCTTATATGTTTTTATTCTTTATCAAATGAGTTATCCAATAAGTCATTTGTAAATTTTTTTTTTTGGAATGTTGATATTGTGTAAAAATAAAACTTGTATATTTGTTTTACTTATCTTTGTGTTGTTTTGTTTTAGATAGTAATGTTAGGATTTGTATAATTTTAAAATTATTGAATAAATATTAATAATTTTAACTGAGTTTATTCTTGATATAAATAGTGAATGCAAAATAATGCATTTTACATCAAGTAATATGTTGCATAACTATCCAAATGGCAAATACATATTGTTTTCTTTATAAAAAAATATAAAAAATATAAAAAATAAAAAATTTCATGTGAAAAATACGGGTCAACCCGACCCAACCCGACCCGACCCGCAACCCGATTGACCCGAACCCGATTTCAACCCGCTTAAAATGACCCGTTTTTGACCCGTGACCCGATTGACCCGACCCGAACCCGACCCGACCCGCCCGTTTTGCCATGTCTAGTATAGATTGTGGGTGAATCAATCTTGTTTTTCTTTAGGGTTTCTCTCTCAAAATTCTCTCTGGAAGCTCTCTTACATTTGTGGGTAAAATAAATATTTATACTGGAGTGAGAGAGGAATGTGAAACGTCAGGTTTTACAAAATATGGGTGGCTCGCGGCTTGACCTCGTCACTTGACTAAGTCGCGAGATCCAGTCGCGAGATAACCGTATGGCCAGTTGTCCTGTTTTGTCCTGTAGTGCTACAGCTAGCATGACTGTTCACCTTCTGGCATGCTTGGCACGTGTGCTGCATCTGGCGGCTTGCAGCCGCGAGTCTCTGTTTTCTTGCACACTTTTGAGCAAATTTCACTCTATCTCACTTACTACCCTTACAACAAGCCCACCTAAATACATGGTTACTAAATGCTGAAATACAAGCAAATTTGGCACGGAATAAAACCAATTAAATGGTTGAATAAATTCAACCTTACATAATGAATGTATTTGGTTTTGATTAAGTAAAGAGAGGTGCTACGTCCACAACATTTTTACAATATTTTCACAACAAATCATAGGTAATTAGTTGTTATTGGTTCAAATTTGAACCTAACACTAAGATTACTTTTTTATCGCAACAATAACAACTAGTAACAACCTATCACTTAGGATTTGTTGTAAAAATGTTGTAAAAATGTTGTGGACATATAATTTCTCTTAAGTAAAACTAGCCTCATTGCACACAATTTTGGGTGTAGAATTTTAATTTTCTATTCATTGCTATTTGAGATTTAAGTGTATGTTTAATCATATTATACATTTGAGGTGAAAAAAAAAAAAGTTGAAAACATGAGTGATTGAAGGAATATAGGAGAGTTGGAGCATTTTTTAATATTAAGTTTGAAAATTAACGGGGAATTGTCTTATTTTGTAGACTATGTTTTAGGTGGGAGCTAAAATTTAGGAGTTTTTAAGTTAGCAATTTTACATATATAACCCTATTATTTAAGCTTTACGAACTGGTAAATTTCAGAATTTGGATTTTACCTCTTGAAATGTAGGAGTGTTTGGATTTTACATTTTAACATTTCAAAATTCAGATTTTACCCCCTAAATTTAAAGTGTTTGGATTTTATTCCCTAAAATTTTGAAGTGTTTGGATTTTACACCTTAAAGTTTTACAATTTTAGGGTGTAAAATTCAAACACTTCCAAACTTCAGGGGGTAAAATCCAAATTTTGAAATGTCAAGGTGTAAAATCCAAACACTCCAAAAAACATTATTTTTTTTCTTCAAACCAAAAAAACCTCTGATTATTTAATGAATGTTTACACAGTTTGTTATTTTTAATTTATGAGATGATGTGGGATTTTTAAATAAAATTATACATAAATCATAATAAGCTTTCAAAGAAGAAAAGATGAAAGAAAGAAGATTTCTTCAAGCAACCCATGCAATAGAAATCAATTTTCATAAATATACTTACCTAAGACAATCTAAAACAATTGTAAGGTATTTGCAACGCAACCTTCACTATCTTATCGTCTGTCTCGATAGTACCATTTTGGACAATGGCATGTATAACTCCTTTTTGTGTTAACACAGTTTTTTGCTCTTGTGCAATTATTGAGACTTGAGAGATCACACCCATAAATATGTGCAAATCAAGTGGAGAATATGATTATGAACCCCATAGTTACTATAATCATAAGCAAAATTAAAACATATATATACAATGTATGGAGTAATGCCTTGGCAACTATCACGGCGGTTTGGTAACCCGGTTGCACTTGCATTGGTATCTTGACATGGTATAGAGGTTATAGCATTTACTTTTCCCCTTACAAGCAGATTTTGTTTTGTTCTTAGCTCACTACAAATAAATAAATAAATAACAATGAAAAATAATCATTGCAATAACATCAGAGTCATTACAATAGTTTATGTGAAGTGTTGAAGTAAAATTTCAGGTAATAGGTTTGTACTAAAAAAATTTTGTTGCAATAAACCTTAAATATTTTAATGACAATTTTGATGTAATAATATATTTGCTATTGCAATAAATAATTTACTACTTTGAATATCTTCTAGTAATAGGCTATTATTTTACGAATTTTATTGCAATAGATTGCAAAGAATTGACAAAAATAATTTAGGTCAAATTATTGTAATGGTATCTTTATTGTAATAGATAATTATTTCATATTTTTTTTATTACAATAGATTGTAAAATAATTGGTATTAGATCATTGTAATAATATATTCATTGTAGTTTCATATTTGTCATTATAATAAATTGTAAAATAATTGAGTCCAAATCTTTTGTCTCATTATCTCTGTCTCACTTTATACTCCATCAATAAAAATATGCCACATGGGTATCTATTAAATTAACTCCTACCATTATGCATTTCCTAATTTCAATTACCTAAAATAAATATAAATAAATAAAAGCTCCAGCTCATCCCCACCACTACCAACACTACCACCATCGGCGCCACCAATGTCACTGGTCATGGCCTCCACCATCACCTGGTTTGCACCACCGCCTCACTATTTTCAAATCCAGACCGCTGTCACACTACCACCCAAAAATAAAATCCAAGAACACAACAATAGTGCAGGTGCAAAAAAAACGGTCCAAATCAAAGAAACCAAACCCATAAATTAGAAACAACAAGAGGAATTGAAGGCTCCAATTTGCACAACACCCACAAATCCCTTTTTCTCATCAATAAAGCTACGGACCTATGGTAGCTTTCTTTTTAATTAATTTATCTGTTGAGCTCAGTTTTCCTTTAGTTACACAATAACGTGAAGGCCTTTGTTCAAGTATTGTCTTTGGCTGAAGAAAATGCTATGTGGGTTGTATTGATAGTTCATATAGTGTGATGGTGGTTGGTGGGTTTGAGAGGGATGGTGAGATTGATTTGGATTTAAAGAACAGTGAGGCGGTGGTTGGCTTTAATTTTGAAAATCAATGAGGTGGTGGCGTAGACCAGGTAATGGTGGCTTGCCGTGACTGGAAACGTTGATAGTGCCAATGGCTGGTGCTAGAGAAGGATGGTGGTAGAGGTGGGGGAATAGTTGTTTGGTTGATGGCACCGACACTGGTAGGGGTAGTGGTGGGGATGGGCTGGGTTTTTATTTACTTTTATTTATTTTAGGTAATTGAAATTAGGAAAGGCACAATGGTAGGAGTAATTAAATAGATGGACATGTGCTATATTTTTATTGGTGGAGTATAGAGTGGAGTAGAAAGAATGAGACAGATGATTTGGACTCAAAATAATTGATATTTAGTTATTACAAAGTTATATTTGTTCCAATAAGTTGTCTCTTTGAAATTTTTATTGAAATATATCGTAAAATAATTTGGTATCAAGTTATTACAACGGTTTTTTCAATTTAAGTTATTGCAAAAAAAATTTGATTTCTTCAATTTCAGTTATTTCAAAAATATTTAAAATTCAATTTAGTATTAAAACCTCTATTGCAACTAAAAATTATAAATTATTGCAATTAATTATTATTAATATAATAATTTACTACTTTTAAGTTACTATTGCAACGACTTTTAATTTTTAGATGTGATATTATGTTTAATACCACTATACTAATTTTGTTGTATTAACATTTGATGTAATAGATTTATTTTGGTATAGCGGCTGCTTTTCCACATGTCTCATTTCCAATTGCCCAGTCAAGCACCATTGGGAGAGTTTCGCTGAGAATATTTTTGAGATAATTAGAGGAGAAATTGAACTGGCCTTGCTCCACAACAAAAGCATAGCCACAAATATTGAAGTCCCAAACAAATGTGTAATTGTGAAAGCTGTATACTTCCACCCACATATATTTTAATCCAGTGGAAATCGCCATCTCACAACACACAATGCTAGAGCATGAGCCATTGATTACATTGCTAAGGCTTCTACACATAGGCATGCACCCACTGAAGAACTCAAGTTCTCCATTTTGGAACCCCTTAAGGCTTGCAAAAGTGTCAGCCCACAATAGTGAACTTAATTTTGGTGTTGGAAATGGTGTACATGGCTGCATGGAGCATGCTGGCTATGTTGCTTTTCACATAATTATTGGTTTGATCATAACGGTCTTAGACTACAAGCTGTGAGACACGCATCTCATGATCCTCAGTGGATATGCTTTAACAGTAACTTTATTTGATTTATCTACTTTATTGTTGTTACAAGTGATGAGAAATGTCTCATCTAGGGAACATCCTTCATTCAAGCCAAATGGATATGGAATTTCTAAATCTCCACACTTGTTAGTGTTGATATCGTATTTTTTCTGCCCTCGATTTGTGTGTCGGATCCCCAAAAATCCCAAAATATTATTTTCTCTCCATGGGGCCACAAGAACATATAGAATGGTGTGGCGCAACCCGTTCGGGCATCAGAGCACCCGAAGCGCCTCTTTCATCTAAAATGACCAAAATGCCCCTGGTCAATCCTAGGTTTGACCGAAGGTCAAACGAGGAAAAACCCTTACAAAACAACATTTTTCATAGTCTTGCATCAAACCCGAGCTTCTCGGAGATTTTTAACAACTTCGACCAAGTTTGACCTGAAGTCGATCTTGGGTGGGCCCAAAAACCCTAATTTTTATCTAGCCATCAGAATGGGTTAAAACCAATGTCATTGTAAAAATTATCAAATTATCATTCCAATGACTGTTCATGGGTCGAAATTGGAGTTATAACAGTCGAGATGTCACGAAAACTAGGATAATGCATCAATCGATGCACCACTAACTTTCGAGAGTCATAACTTTTGATTCGACCGTTGAATTTTCAAGATCTATACCTTTTCAGAAATAGGAAGTCAAGAACTTTCTAGAAATGTCAAGATCAAACCCATCCAAGGAAGTTTGAAGGTGGCGGACCTACAAGGGTGCTGCCTTGAAATTCGTGTTAGGGCTATAAAAAGCCCTAGGCACCCTTAAGACGGGGGGGAGGATTTTTTTTTTTTTTTTTTTTTTGAGTTTTGCTTTCTGCCTAGTTTTTCTACACGTTTTTTGCCTCTCTCAAACACAAAAAACACCCAAAAAACACATAAAAGCTTTTTGACTCTTCACTCTTCACCAAAAACACATGTTATTATTCTTATGCCCAATCTTCTTCTCCTTGGTTCTACATCTTGAATTTGGGGTTTAGGGGTGTGGATATAGCTTTCTAGCTACTACCCACACCCCTAACCTTCTAAATCTTTTTCTAGCATTTATTTTGCTCTTTTGCCTTAATAACATTATTTATTACTCTCTCTAGCATGTTTCTTGCTTTATTTGTATTTCTAACTTAAATCTCTTTACTTTTATGCTTTTTGCCATGTTTCATGCTTAGATCTACATCCTTACATGCTTATGTGTTTAGATATACATGCTTTAGGTTTTATGCCATGTTTTCCTATGTCTTGTGCCTCTTTTGTTCTAGGTTGACGTTAGGGTTATGTGCTCATATGCTTGTATGATGTTGTTGGCTATGCCTTGCTTGGATCTATGTGTTTCATGTGTTTATTTCCATGCTATATGGTTAGATCCTCGCCATCACATGCTTATATGCTTGGATTCATGTTTTTCCATGTCTATGTGCTAAGTTTCTACATGTCCACATATATGTTTCTATGCCTATATGTCTAGATCTATGTTTTCACATGCCTATGTGCTTGGATATATATTCTTTACATGTTTTATGCTATCTTCCTTGTGCTTGTGCGCTCCATGCTATGTTTGTGTGCCTAGACCTAGGCTATGTTTGTCATGCCATGTGCTATTGTAACCCTTTTGTCGCTTTGTCTTTCTTTTTTATGTTTTGGCCTATTGGTTTGGACTCGATCTAGACCTTATGGTCTTTGTCATTATTCGCACACCTTGGCCCACATCAAAGGGTTTGGATCATCCTTATTTGCATGTCTATGCTTGCTTCTATGCTTTATGCTTGTGATAGTCTCTCTTGTTCTAGGCTTTGCCACGCTTGACGCCCTTAGCGGGTTGGTAGTTGTGTGGTTACATCCGACGCCCATGAGGCCTTGTTTGAATGTAACCACTTGGGATGCATCACCATGATGCCGGTTGCATCATGCGCACCTTTCTCCCTTTCCACTTCGTGCAATGATATGCTTGCCATGCTTGTTTGTGCTATCCGTTGGCTTTCTATGCATCTCTACACGCTTGCTTACATTTCCATGCATGAGTCTTGTTTGCTAGTGTGTCGTCCATGCTTTAACACAATGAAGTTATGGACATCCAATCAAAACCTACATTTGTCCCTCGCGGACGCCACCCTTTGTTTGCTTTCTTGCTTGTTTGCCTTTTTACTTGTTTGCTTGCTTTCTTGCTTCTTTGCTTGCCATGCCTATCATGCTTATCCATTTTATGCCTTTTCATATGCTCTTTGCATCTTTTCCTTCCATTACTTGTTTGCTGGTTTCCTATCTTTGCCTTTGCATGTACACACATGAAGCGAGGACACTTGGAGCTAGGACACAGTCTCCTAGGCGCAAGCAAAAGGGGCGTGGGTGCAAGCATGTGGATATAAGCCAAGCATCATGTTTAGTAGATTAAGGAGTTTAGCCTTTCCTTTTCAATTTTGTACTCTTTAAAACCCCTTCCTTCTTCCTCCCTTTCTCTCTTAGATGGGTTGTATTAGGTATATCATGCCATGTACCATTCGTCCTCGTCTCTAGAGTATGGCGACCCCTGTTTACTTTCTTGCACCTATATTTTGGACCATGCTCTAGGGATACAGGCATTTACTTTCCTGCTCTGTGAGCTTGCATTGTGCATGATGTATGTATATATATATATATACCTGCTCTCCCTTTCCGGTGTGATTGTCACAGTCCATGTTACCTAAGGCATAGCGATGCCTAATTTTCACTGCGAAAGAAAGGCGACATTGTCGGATTTTTGCTGTGGAAATCTGGCATTTTGCTCAAGTGCCTTAAGAAAGTATAGATTGGGACCACACCCATTCAAAAGCCAAACCTCCAAGCCTCCATGCATGCAAAGCCCCGAAAAGCAATGCCAAAATCATGTTTTTTTATTATTGCCAATCTCCTAAAATTAAGGTTTTATCAAAACAAAAGACTGTCCTTAGGCAGTTGTTGTGAGGTGCCTAATACCTTCCCCACATGTAACCAAACTTCCGGACCTAAGAATCAAGATTTTTTGTCATCCATATTAGATTAGAAAAAACGCCATTTTTCTTAACCTAGGATTGATAATAAAATCAACTAGAAATAGGTGACCAATCACACCTTAGAATTGGTGGTGACTCCACTTACCTTTAGTAATCTCTTAAAATTTGGCCTAGAATCCTACCATAATACCAAAGGTAGACCTGCCTTCCTCCACCAAGAGAGAGAGCACCCGAAGTCCCGTGCAAACCACGCCACACACCACAGACGCGCACACAATGCAATACTATTTTTGAGAGAGGCCTCCAACGTGCTCCCGCGCGCATGAGAGCATCACCATGGCGGGTGGTCGAACGAAGGCCCCACAATGACAGCAATTTTCTGCCCCGATCGAGGCCAGGTGTCGATAGTTAGGATAGCTAGACTTGGCTAGAGATTCTACTGCCACCACTAGTACTGATGTTATCAACCTTATTATTAATGATATGTTGATAAAACTCCAAAATGACATTTTCTTTTGACCAATTTTTTTTTCTCCTTATTATTTAAGAAAGACAAGAGAATTTCAGGGGGATCGAGGTGGAATTCTTTGCTTGGTTGGCTTAAAATAAGTCTCAAGTAAAATAGAACAAATTTATTATCTCAAATTTTATTGCAACAACTCTCATCAATTATTGCAATGACTTTGATGTTATTGCAATGATTTTATTTTTTGTTGTAATAAACATTTTTTCTTGTAGTGATTCTTGATCAATGAATGTTCTCGATCAATGAATGTTCTCTACGACTCGACTTTCTTCGTCTTTTTATTTGAATGTTCTCTACGACTCGACTTTGAATTTGTTTCCTTTATCATAAATGAGAAATTCTCCTTCGTTACCAGCCTACCCTTATCAGCTAGATTCTTCAAGATGCACCACTACTTTCGTGAAGCAAATAAGTATGCTTATGCATTAGCCACAAAAGGTCCACCTCTAGATTTGGAGATTATGTATTTTGATAGTCTGCCTATGGACTTATGTTTGCCTTTTATTTTATGATACTGCTGGTCTGTATTATGAAAGGTGTAGTCAATCGAATTCTGTTTTTGTTGATTCTGTTCGTTAAAGCTATCCGGAATTACCAAAAAAAATTCTCCTTCATTACCCCTTTTTGTTTTGTTTTTTTTTTTTCCCTTTTGTGTACGGTAGTCACAACCTAGTGAACCTACTAGTACTATAGCGGGTTATCAAAAAGGTCCAAAACATCACATTTAGGGCGGCTCCACACTAATGTTAGGTGGTCATGGGATATATACTTTTATTTATTTATTTTAATTATACACTAAACTAACCTATTTTTATAACCTTATAAAAATGTTGAACACCCGTTTGAGAATCACAAGAATTAGGGTCAAAAAAAGAGTAATGCAATATTCAAAATATTTCCACAATAAATTTATAACAATTCCTAATTGGCATTATTGGAAGAAAATGCTTGAGGTCATGTGTTTGGCTTCGCATTTTATTAAAAATCATGTTTTTGAAAACGGAAAAAAAAGCACTATTAATTCTAGAATGCAATGATAAAAAACTGTTTAGAAAACACTATTGTAAAATGGAAACCTCGTTTCCAAATCAATTGGAGAATGACCAAAATACCCTATCAAAAATCCATTACATTGTCACCATGCCTTGCTGCTATCTATCTTTTCTGCAGTTATTGTCTCTTCTCTTTAGCTTGTTATTTTCTTGCCACTGTGCTCACCATTGTTCATGATCTGAATGTTGTGGGCACGGGAAAAATTGGAGCAAAACTTCAGTATGGAGTAGTGCCAACATGGTCATGGGGACTTGAAAAGAAGAGACTAAAAAGATGATAAGCAGGAAAAGAATCCTGTGGTAGGAGATGAACATGGAAGAATAGATATGGTGGGGGTACTCTCAGAGTATACTCCCTCTTTCTCACAAAAGGGTAGGTCCCACTCGCCATGGGGTCCACCCTTATGTAAGAGGAAGGAAGTATACTTCCGGAGTATACAATAAATTTCCCTACAAAAGAGCCATTTATATATTTATTACACCAGTAATTTAAATTTTTTTTATTATAAATGTTTACCTTTTTATAATTTATTTTAAAAGATAGAGTGTAGTTTTTGCCATTACACTATTAAATAAAAAATTATTATTAGTATATTTTAGAAGATGGCAAAAGAACATAACAAAATAGTTATTTTAATGCCAAAAAATATAGTTATTATTATTGTTAACAATACAGTTAAGTCCTTCTTGGGAATTTACATCCAAAACAGTTGTTATATATTACTATTATCCAAACGCTTAATTGTGGTTTTAAAACTCGTGTTTTAAAAATTCTATTTTTTTTTAAAAAAAACACACTTTTTAAAACAACTTATCCAAATAGACCTAATATTTGTGGACATAACATTACTCCAAAAGAAATTTTGCCCCCCTAAACATAAACTTTAACTCCTTAAAAAAAGGGTTAAATAACAACAATAAAAATGAACCCAAATAACCCAAGCAAAAAAAAAAAATAAAAATAAAAAAGACCAAACAGTAACAAGTGAACAAACAATAACACACTTCGTAAATTCTCTATATTTGGATGAGTGTAAATTATACAGTATATGGGGACTACCACTACTGCCTTTATCTTAAACTAGTTGCAAATCCACGCAATGCGTGGGAAATTAATATATTTTTTTTGTAATGTAAGTGGTATAATGTATAATTTAATCTTTAAAATTTATTGAAGATAATCTGTTCCTCTTCAAAATTAAACTATTTTAAAAAGTTTTTTTCATCTCTTCATCTCTACAAATATATCACTCTATTATTTTGGGATTTTTTTTTTTAAAATTTTTTAGAAACTTGGGTGTGTTTGATTGATATTATTCTTTTTGTAAGTGATCTATATTCGTTAAAATTTTGGTGTAGTGTGTTATTTATTTATATATTTTTCTGGTACAACTAAATTTTTTTAAGTTTCAAATGAATGATTCAAATTTCTCATTCTCTTACTTATAAAAAAAATTCTCATTCTATTAAAGAAATTATCATGATAATCAAATCTCATAACAAATTTAGAATTGATATTACTCAAATAATTGAAAGACACATTCAAATACAGAGACATGTAAATCGGGACATACTTATCTTTTACTATATCATGGTTTTCCTTTGTTGTATATTCTCTACATTTGGATGAGCAAAAATTAAACTATACAGGGGATTGCCACTACTGCCTTTATCTCAAAGTAGTCAAAAATCGTGTGATGCACAGAAAAACTTTGCCTAAAAGTATGTTGGTCTCAAGATTTACATAAAAGTATAATTAAATTATGTTTATCTCAAGCTAAAACAATAAACTAGGTTTCTATACGATTCTGGTCTTCACTATTTACATCAATAGTAATTGAGTAAAAAAGCTTGAAGAGGATTTATAGAAATGAACATCTAAATAAACATAGATTTATTTAATACGTAAAATAAGCACATATTATTAGCCACAATATTTTTTTTCCAAAAAGCAATATAAATTAGGAACTAAAAAAAAAGAAAAAGTAGTAAATACTACAAGAAGGCTTAAAAAAAATGATGTACATCTATCTAACTAAAAGTATATTTAGTCCTCCCTAGTTTCTACCATACAGAATACCAAAATATTTTTTTCATCATAGATTATATGCAAAGTATTTGTGGCTAGAATCCTATATATTGTTTAGATTTTCAAAAGGAACAAATGCTATTAGAATCTATGACCGCAGTATCTCAATTGTTTGTCAATATATGAACTTATGATTATCTTTATGTTTATGATTATCTTTATGTAATATATATTTAAAGGCATCACAAATAGTTTGCTCCAACTTGCTGTAGAAAATACTTAAATACTAATTTGATATACATGTAGACAACAAAATTATTTAAAGAATAAAAACAGGAGAAGAGAATAATAGGTAGAAAATATGCTGAGTTTTGCCAAGAACAAATGAAACGTAAATCCAATTTGGATTCACAAAAGGGGAATATATAAAATAATGGGTTTTAAGGTTAGGTTGTAATTTTTTTTTTTAGAGTGATTGTATATCTTCCTTGACCATACATCTCTATTAGCTTACATTATACAGGAGGGTTGAATTAAGATTTGAAAAAAACTAAATCGAAACAATCGTTCGATCAATTGGTAGTATGAAGAGACACAAAGGAGTGAAGATGAGTGTTAATTGCTAAATGATGAGTTTGAAGTTGATTTAAAAAAAAAAAGGGCAGTGATCAAAGAATAAGTCACATGGCAGAACCTCATGCTCTCTCACGTGAGGTCTATACTTATATATATTGATTTCACTTGTCCATTTGCTTTTTAATTTTTTTTAATTGACAGATATTCTAAGACCTTTATCTACTATGCGGGAACAAAATCCCAATTTTGCCATGAGGTCTCAAAATTTTTCAAATTAATTTTTTATCTTTTTAATTTTTTAATTTTCTTTTCTTATTCTTCCAACAAATGTAAATACTTGATCCTCCATACATAAAAAAAATTATAATAACAACAACAACAACAAAATCTTAGTATTAGAATTTAGGGTCAACTATGGATCATTGATGGATTAGATTGGTCATCATGAATTCTTTATATTTGAATTCTTTTCCTTCATTCTATTCTATTTGAAAATTATATCCTCCTTAATTGACATAAAAAAGTAATAAAACAAAAATAAAACTGAAATAGTCAAAACCAATATGAAAAAGTTAGAAATAACAATATATAGTTCCAAGTGTTTATAACACTGATTCTCCAAATTTGAGGTAATTTTATTCTTCAAATCAAACCAGAAGAAGTTTGGTCACATTGAACTCTTAAGAAGTAACCACTCTCTTTAATTTAAGGCTAATGCTCTAAAGGAGTAAAAGAAATCAAGTTGAAATAATGCCTATGCAACTCAATTGCTTGGTATTTTTTGGTGACAACACCGTCCTCAGCTGTTAAGTCGAGCCGATAATAGGTCCCGTTATCGACTCTGGTGTCGCCGTTAAACACTTCCACAAACTTCAACAGTGACCCTGACCTCTTATTGTACTGAAACACTGAGACTGCTCCGATCGACTGAATGAAATGGTCTTTGATGTTCTTTATCGGCTGCCAGTCACTCTCATCAAGAACACCAAGTTTGCCTTCCATGGCTGTTGTGTAAAGTGAAAGGGTGAGAAGGGTGAGAAGGTAAACGCAATTCTGGGTCTTCATTGTAAGTCTAGTGTGAGAGAATGGTTTCAATGGTGGTTGGTATTTATAGGGGATAACTGCTACCTATGGCTATAAATGGAAATCCAAAATTGTCATGGCACATGCATTGTTACGTGGAAGAAATGTTGTGGTTATCAAATAAGAATAATTCACAATTTGCCGTGAAAGAGTTGTGGGCACAAAAGTTATACTCATAGAAAAACTCTGAAGACAATTTGTGTTGGAGGTGGTCATATAAAAACTAAAGGATTTTTAAGTTTAATTCCTTACCATGAAATCAACATTTATCCTTTATTCTAAAAATAATAATAATAATGAAAAATTAAAATATTAAACAAATAAAGAAGATTGTATTAAAAAAAAATTGACTTATATATTTTTAGAATATGTTATTATGGTATAAGAGTAATTAAAGAAAAAAAATGCATTAATAATATAAAATTTTCAATTTTTATGAAATGCATTATGTACACTTTGAATTAATAGTAGTAAAAGTCTAGAGCGGGCCATTATTTAAATTTATATCTAAATTTATATGAAATGAGTTCAAATTATACCAGGTATAACTTAACAAGAGCTACTTATTTTTCAGACCCTAGATTTCTAATCAATCTAACAATTAAAAAAACAACATTAAATGGTAATTACTTTACACCTCTTTCACCTAATTAATAACACTTTTATTTCTCTCTCCTTATTTATTATTTATTTAAAACCTCATTAAAGTTATACAACACTTGGCCTTTTAAAATTTTTTTTGAAAAGATGTGGTGTAAAACCCTTGTTTTACCCGTCCAATCCCAACATACTACATCATCTTATCACATATTTAAGAATAAGTATAACCACACTCAATCAATTCTAATACCCATATATAACCAAATTGAGAGTTTATTGAGATGTTATTAGGTGTGGTAGGATGTGTTGAATTTTAAGTAAAATGCTAATGTGACAATCTCTTATTAGATGATGTAAAATATGAGTACATCCCATCATATATATTATTTTATAAGAAGGCAAAGTATAACCCTATTCACACTTTCCTTTTCTCTGGCTATATTAGTTACAAACCTGATCTTTTTGCTTTAATAATTCTTTTCTTCTAGACTAAAACTTCAGTGTGAATACATAAGTTATTGCTAACATGTTCTCATATGGTCTCAGTGTAATAACTTTTCTTATGTTGTGTTATTCTTTTAAGGTCTTTATTTCTTTTAGTGGGCAAAACTTGAAGGAAAACTAGTCACAAGCCCATGTGATGCGTGAGAATAAAAATTATTTTGTAATTGTAATATAATGTATAATTTGTTATCTAAATTTTTTTTGAACATAATTTGTTCTCCAAAAAATTAAACAATTGCTATTCAGTTCAATTAGGTCTACTTTGATCCCATTCGGTCCAATTAGGTATACTTCAGTCCACTTTGGTCCCGTACAGTCCAATTTGGTCCACTTGGTCAGTTTTGGTCTCTTTTGGTCCATTTTAGACTAATTGGGCCTTATATTGATTCTTTTTGTGGGTTGTCTTTTCAAGTTTAGCTCAAAAATTCATTTTTTTCCTTAATTTTTGGGTTGAAAAGTATGAAATTTTATTATATTCGGGCTAAACTCTTTAGTTTTGAGTTAAATACAGACAAAATAGACATTATCAATTAGAAATATGGGCCCTAAAAATGCAATAAAAATGATAAATATTCAAAAGTTCTATTCGGTCCACTTTGGTCCTATTCCATCCAGTTTGTCATTTTCGGTCCTCTATGTTGGTCCTATTGGGTCTATTCTATCCACATTTGTCCTATTATATCCATTTCAGCCCTATTTGGTCCACATTGATTGTATTCAGTCCATTCAATCCACTTTAGTCCTATTTGGTCCACATTGTTCCTATTTGGTCCATTTTGTCCACTTCAGTCCAGTTCGATCGGTATAAGTCTTATTCAGTCCACTATAGTCCTATTCGGTCCAATTTAGTTCAATTCGGTCCTATCTGTTCCTATTCGGTACTTATGTCAACTTTGGTCCTAATCTGTGCATTCGTTCTTATTTGATCCACTTTAGTCCTACTTTATCCTCCTTGATCCCATTCGGTTCTATTTTGTCCATTCGGTCCACTTTGTTCCAATTGTGTCCACTTTGATCCATTTTTATGCTCTTACATGTAAGGAAAAGATATGTTTCAATTGGGACATTAAATTATTTTAAGGGTCTAATACTTATCTTTTGCTATATCATAGCCATTTCCCTCCTTGCAATTGTATACAAAGAATACCGTTACAATGAAATTTCATTTTGATATGTTCACAATATTATAGATCGAGACATACTTATCTTTTGCTATATCATAGTTTTCCTTTATTGTAAATTCTTAATATTTGGATTAGTGTAATTTAAACTGTACACGAGACTGCCACTACTGCCTTTATCTTAAACTAGTCGAAAACCTATGCAATACATGGAAAAACTTTGCCTAAAGTATATTGGTCTCAAGTTTTGCATAAAAGTATAATTAAATTATGTTGGTCTTAAGCTAAAACAATAAACTTGGTATCTATACGATTCTGATCTTCATTATTTACATCAATAGGAATTGAGTAAGGAGGAAAGTTTAAAGAGGATTCATTAAAATGAACATCTAAATAAACATAGATTTACTTTAATAAGTAAAATAAGCACATATTATTAGCCACAATATATATATATATATATATATATATATATTTATTTATTTAAAGCAATATAAATTAGGAACTAACAATAAAAAATAAAAATAAAAATGTAGTACATATATAATAAAGTAACTGAATGAAATAACATGAATTTGTGGTCAACTATGGATCATTGATAGATTAGATTGGTCATCATATGAATTTTTTCCCTCCATTCTATACTATTTGAAATTATACCCACCCTAATTAACATAAAAAATTAATAAAACAAAAAAAAAAAATGAAATAATCAAAACTAATACGAAAAAGTAAGAAATAACAATATATAGTTCCAACTCTTTATAACATTGATTCTCCAAACCCTTTTTAAAATTTTTTGGGGTAATTTATTCTTCAAATCAAACCAGAAGAATTAAGTTTGGTCACACTGAACACTCAACAAGTAACCACCCTCTTTAATTTAAGGCTAATGCCTTAAAGGAGTAAATGAAATCAAGTCCAAAGTTGCTATAATGCTATTTTAGCAACAAAAACACCAAGATGCAAGCTACAACAAAGTTGCTATAAGAGCACTCACAACAGTGGTGCTAAAAAGCCATATTGGTATTTTTAGCTCCTCAAACACCCAAAAAGCATGCTCCAGCAGTGGAGCTAAACTTTTTTTTTTTAGCTCCATTACTACAATGCACATTTATAGATAGATGTGCACTGTAACTGAGAATTAAAATATATATATATATATATATTTTTTACTCCCAGGTGGATTAAAATAATAAAAAGTGGTTCTCTCTCTCTCTCTCTCAGTCACTCCGTGCCTCTCTATATCTCTCAGTCACTCTCACCTCTCTATCTCAATTTCTCCGACCCACGCCTCCACCGGCCTCAACGTTACCAGCCCAAGCTGACCCAAGCCCCAAGCCGACAATCCACGTCTCCGACCCACGCCTCCACCTAATCCTCCATCTTAACGCTCACCCAACACCAATCAGACCCATCCGCCTCAGGCTCACTTCTCTTCCGCCGATTAGACCCACACTGACACTGTCCTCCTCACCGAAACCCAACTCTATGATTGGTGATTTTTTATTTTGTTTGTGATTGGTGATTTTGTTTGTCTGGGTTGAGGAAAAAGATTGGAGATTTCGGTTTTTTTTTTTTTTTTTTTTTTTCTGTGGACTGGTGGTGGTGGTTGTGGCTGATGGTAGAGGTGGTTGTGGTTGGTGCTGTGGATGTTTTATGGGTAGTAGGATATATTATTTTATTGTAGGGGATATATTATTTTATTGTGATATTTATATTATTTTATTGTGTTAAAAGCTAAAATAGATCCACTGCTGCAGCATGTGTATAGGTAAAATAGATAAAGTAACTTTTAGTGAAGTTAAAAAGCTAAATTTTTAACTTCACTGCTGTAGATGCTCTAAGTTGTTATATCTAAAAAGAAAATACCAACTGAGCTACAATGGGCTATCAAAGATAACCGCCCATTGTAGCTCAAAACTTAAAAAAAAAAAAAATATATATATATATATATATATATATATATATATAAATATATATTTTATGTCTTTCTCTCTCCCCTCCTCTTTAAATAATTTTTTTTCTCTTTCTGACTCTTCTCTCTCTTTTTTCTCTTTTTTTTCTCCAAGCTTCTCATTTCTTATTTTAATGAGTTATTTATATTATTTTAAATGAGTTGCTAAAAATATAGATGCTTTGATGTTGGGTGAGTTGTTAAAATGAATAAAGTTGCATTTTAAGTTGTTAAAAGCTATAATTTTTGTGAATGCTTTAAACGGTCCTTTGCTTCCAAGTCAATCTGATAATAGGTCTCGTTATCCTCTCGGTTGTCAGCCTCAGGGTCGGCTGAACCATATAAGCAATTGATGCAATCATCTAAGGCCCCCAAATAAAAAAAGGCCCCCACTTGTAAAAAAAAAAAAATTATATATATAATATATTTATCTACATATTTTAATTACAAAAAAATATATTTTAGGTATTTTTATTGGTCAATAAAATGCATTAAAAAAGCCACATTGTATTCTAAAATGCAGAATACTGCACAACAACAGTGCACACAACTTGATAGGAAGACTGCACAAGGCACATAGCACTGTGCAATCTTGTCCACAAGCCCCAACACATCACAAGGCTTAAACTAAGCTGACCCCCACATGACCCCACATTAATTAATAAGTTATCACATTTTTTTTTTAATGCAAACTCTTACTTTATCAATTATTATAAATTATCACACCAATTAATTATTTGATGTATATTATATCAACTTATTTGTATTATAGTGATACTAATTTATTGAACCATGTAATAATTTAATTTTTATTTGTATAAATTTAGACTTTAAATTTAAAAAAAGAATCCACTTAAAATTTTCGCCTAAGGCCCTCAAAATTGTTGAGTCGGCCCTGGTCAGCCTCAAATAGTTCTACAAATAACAACGGAGGCTCTGACCTCTTGTTGTGCTGATACACCGAGATCCCTCCGAGTGCCAGAATGAAAGTGTCTTTGATGTCCTTAATTGGCTGCCAGTCACCCTCATCAAGAACAACACGTTTGCCTCCCATGGTTGTTGCGTAAAGTGAAAGGGTGAGAAGGGAGAGAAGGTAAAAGCAATTCTGGGCCTTCATTGTAAGTCTAGCGTGAGATAATGGTTTCAATGGTGGTTGGTATTTATAGGGGATAACGGCTAAATGGAAATCTGAAATTATCATGGCACATGCATTGTTGCGTAGAAGGAAGAAAAGCAATGGTTATAGAATAATAATAACTCATTTTACCAGGTTAGAGTTGTATAAAAACTAAAGGATTTTTAAGTTTAATTCCTAAACATGAAATCAACATTTATCCTTTAATCTAATAATAATAATAATAAATTAAAATATTAAAAAAATGAAGAAGGTTTTATTAAAAAAATTTACTTATTTATCTTTAGGATATGTTATAATGGTATAAGAGTAATTAAAGGAAAAAATTGCATTAATAATATAATTTTTTCTATTTTTATGAAATGCATTAAGTACACTTTGAGTTAATAATAGTAAAAGTCTAGGGAGGGCAATTATTTAGATTCATATCTAAAAATTTATATGAAATGAGTTTGAGTTACATCAGGCATAACTTGACATGAGTTACACATTTTTTAGACTATAGATTTCTAATAGACCTATATGGTTAAAAAACACAGCATTAAATGCTAATTGCTTTACACCTCTTTAACCTAATTAATAACACTTTTATTTCACTCTACTTATTTATTATCAATATATATATATATATATATATAAAACCGAGACTTTTGAAGCTTCCACAATTTTCCACATCAGCATAATATTAAAATAAAAAAAACATAAGAACAAAAAAAAAAACTTTTTCAAGCAACATAAAACTTTTTTAAACCTCGATAAACGCAAAACCAGCTCTCTACCTTCTCCTTCCTCAAAACTCAAAAGATAGCTCTCTGCCTTCTCCTTCCTCAATCAAAACCCACCATACCCACAAACCAGCTCTCTACCTTCTCCTTCCTCAAAACTCAAAAGATAGCTCTCTGCCTTCTCCTTCCTCAATCAAAACCCACCATAGCCACAAACCAACAGAGATCTCCTTCCTCAGACCCTATTTCTCCCGTTCCCCTTCTCCTTTCCTGTTCCACCCACAACCACCATAACTCAGCAGACAGTAGCAGCACCACCACCTACAACAATCACAACCCACAAACCACCATAGTCAAACCATATCAAACCCACAACCGAAAAGCAAAAAAGCATTTTGAAGATCTGCGATTGCAAAATCTGGGGGAGTCCGATTCTCGATGAATGCTGCGAAAGAGAGACAGGAGAAAAGTAACATCGATTGCGAAATTTGGGGGAGTCCGATTCTAGAGGAATGCTGCGAAAGAGAGACAGGAGAAGAGTAACATCGAGATGGTAACTTCTAGATGAACGTTGTTCTCTTCTCCTTTAAATTAATAAAAAATTTACTGACTCCAATTGTTCTTGCTAATTTCCTTTAGCTTGGGCATGTATACTAATCTGAAATAACAACTCATATGGTGTTCAATGCACAGGGGAAAATTTCATATATTTTCCTACAAACTTTTCTAAAACCCGATAAACTCTTCTCCATAATCCCATGCTTACAAAGCTTTTCCTACTTCATTTGTTCTTGACTTTCTATCTTCTGGGTATTAAATTTTCAAGATTGACCTGAAGAATTGGGATCCTTTTCTGATGTTGGACTATTTTTCATGTATGAAAAATTCAATCTAATCTTTTTCAAATTTCAAATTTCTTTTATTGATATTGCTGACTCGCTGTTGATCAATAGGAATTAGAAAATTTATGTTAGAGCTTTATTATTTGAAACTTATTCCTCTTGGTTTCATAAAAAAGGGATTTTAGGGTTGAATTGGACTTTGATGGAGCTGATGGGGTTTGATGGAACTGATGTAACAGAGGGTTCTGAGAGGCTAACAGAAGCTATAGGTGATGATTCTGAAGCTGTGAATCCTGTGATATGTGCTATTGGGTTTAAGCCTGGATGGGATTTGTTTGCTTCATGGAAGGTCAGTAAATTTTGTGCCTGTGTGATTGATATCTATGCTCATTTGGCCTTTTGTAGCCTATTTCATATTTGTATTTTTACATTGTTCATATTCATGCCCTATCTGTAGTAATTTTTATGCTGTTGTCTTTGTTAATTGTCATTCATAATGCCTCAAGAAAATAATGAGATTTATACTTTGATGTCATCCATAAGCATGTTGATGAAGGCAATCTTATCTCAGTGTCAAACTAATTGCCTCAATGCGGGTAACTTAGAGTTTGATGTTTTTATTTTGAGTAGGAGAGTATCATATTTGTTCAATTAGAGAAGGGTTGTAAATACCCTTTTATTTTAAGGATGATCTTCTATTGACTATTCTGCATTTTGTGTTTACAATTTCACACTTATATTGGTTTGTGTGAAAATCTTCTGGTATTTACAACTTCTTGTCATGTACTTTCTTTTAGCTTTGTTTGGATTCAGCTGTTAATCAATTGTAATTAAAATTTATCATGGAAGGATGTTGGTAGAAAGGGGCAACGAGCCTAAAGTACAATATAGAAAGAGCTATTGACTCACTACACTGTAGGTTGTTAAACAGCATCAAAGTATATTGATAACCTTTATCTGTTTTGAGAATGATAAATTCTGTTTTGGACGAAAAACACTAAGAGGGCATTGATACCAATGAAAAACGTACAAAGTCAAACAGTAATTTTTCTGTACTAGACATGCTTCCTACCTTCAAGCAGTTAGGGCCTTTCTGATGGGAATATTGCTTTTCTTGCAATTGCTGTGTATTTATCTTGATCTTGAAGAAGCATGAAGTTAGCATTGCTCCTTTGTTATCGTCTTTAACTTTCTTCCATTCTTAGGAATAAGTATTTCTAACTTTCAAGCAGAGGAGCACACTATTTGTGATAACTGATGACTATAGTCCTTTAGTTGAGTAATACAGTAGTCTTCTTGTATTTGAACATAATCTTTGGACACATTAAGAAGACAATAGGATTACATGATCTTCAATTAATGGTTGTAATATTTTCTCAAATAAGGGCATCTATGTGTGACATGTATACAGGTTACAGTCTAATAAAAAGAATTGTTATGGGTGTGTTGATTATTCTAACTGAAAAATACAATGTTTTTGCGGGTTGATAATTTTGTAGGTTGATTTTCAAACCACATGCTCATATCTTTTGATTTTCATGATGGAAATAATGGACTGTATGTAATTTAAAGTCTTTGGTTTTATCTTTAATGTGAGTTACTAAATTCAATTGTGGATTAGTGAAACTAAATAATATGATTCCTATTCTGTTAAGTGGAAATTTTCATGTGGTGGGTCTTTGTTATTGTCAAGGAAGTTAATAAGTTATTTTCTTTTTCAAGGCATATAAGCTACACTTTTGGGAGATCTAGAGTATCATGGAAAAGAAGAACGCTGCCAGGGGCCTAAAAACAACTTTCTATTGCCCTTTGGGACCATGATTTAACTTTGTCTTGTGGTTGAAAATGAGATTACATCATACAAAGATACAATTGTGTACAGCAATGAAGATTTTCAACCAGGAGAAGTGGAAGCATATAAGCATAAACAAATTATTTTTGTATATATTTGTATGTAAGTTTTTGGTGTTATATTATTGCAATTTTAATATGGAAATTGTTACTATAAACTTTGATTTATTTGTTCAAATATACAAATTTTATTTATTAGTGCTTCATAAAGAAGAAAAAAAACATATAATATTTTAAAATAAATTTCCTGAACTTTCCTGTGCATAGCACGGGTTAGCGACTAGTTTACTTAAAACCTCATCACTCCTTATTTATTATTTATTTATAACCTCATCAAAGTTCTGAGAGGTGTAAAGTAATTAACATTTAATGTTTTTTTTTTTTTTTTTTTGCCATTAGATTTAGGGTAAATTGCAAAGTGCACCTCTAAAGTTTTGGGTTAATTGGATTTTACATCTTGAAGTTTGAAAAATTGGATTTCACACCCTAAAGTTTCCCTCTCTAAGCAAAAGTAGCCCCTCCGTTAGTAGACTTGTGCTATCAAGTGACACATTGTCATCTGACATGTAATTTTTTAGCCACCTCAATAGTCCCAAAACGACCCCATTTCATATCAAATTAAAATCCAACAAAATAGCCCCACTGGACGACGTCATTTGGTTTAAATCAACACTCAAAACAAATGCTCAACAATGCCATTTCACCAAAACTCAAAACACATTCCCCAAATCACATACCCAGACTTGCATCTTGCTTCCTACTTTAGCTCAAACCCAACCCCCCGAACCTGTTTCAGTAGTTCAACCAGCTCCATCATTGACAACTCCAGCTCGACAGCGACTAGATCACGAGGTTAAGAGAGAGACCTGTAGACATCTGATTTTACAACTTACATTTAACCGATATTAAGGGCAAAATAATAATTTTGAACCAAGAGCATAATCGTAATTTCAATAGTTAGATCTTCAAATTTGTGATACAAAAAAAAAAAAAAAAAATCTTGACGCTCTAACAATCACAATGGTATGTCATGGGCCTTGATTGGACCAACTGACCAAAAGTTATCATACAAAGTATTTTCAATGACTGTGGTTCACCTACACAATGGGTCCAATCACGTCTTATTTTAAACACTTAATTTTGATTGGTTCCAACAAGAATTAATTTAAAATTAATTAAGTGTGAATTTTGATTGGATTTCATTTTATTTCATTATTTTTTTTAAGAAATAATAAAAATTGTTTTCCTTTATGGCATCTTATCTGGTCTTCTGAAAAAAAAGTTGGATAGAGAAAAAGATATGATCCATGAAAATTTTCAAAAATAACAGAAAATGCTCAAAAACATTACTATTTTCAACAGCAACTTGAATCGCATTTTTGGCCTTGAAAACGTTGAAATTTGGTTCTCTCTATTTCTGGAGAAGTTGTAGAGAATTAAATTTCCTTTCAAAAGAAACAAATCCCAAATAAATTGGAATTTTGAGCAGAAAGTTATAGGCAAAACACCAAATAGGTGCAGAAGATAACACAAGTTCAGCATCATCTTCAACTTTCTTTCAAATTTCAAATGGTGATCAACACCAAATCCGCTCCTGCTTATCTAATAGGCTTATCTCCTCCCTTAGCTTCAGAAGAAAGCTAACAACTTAGTTTTAAAGCTAAGCCATCCCTTCCCCTATAAATAGAGAAGACCTCTTCCATTTTCACCACCCCGATTCCCTCTAGAGAGCTAGTGAGAAAAGCAGAAAAGAAAAGTTGTAGTGCAACCATTGTTCTTACTTTGGTTGTAGTTTAGTACTTCCTTGATTTCTCCCTAGCCCTATAAGTGATCACTTCCCCCTTTAATTTATGCTCTATGCTAGTAAGTTGTTAATTATGTTCTTTAAATTTCTACACTAGTTTATTATTCCGTATATTTCTTGCTCTCTCTCTAGTCTTTCAAAAAATATTAAGATTCATTATAATTTGTCTCAAATTGCTGATTTGCTTTCCTTTATGTTCTCAGAAAATATATGTAGCTTTTGATTAAGCTTTCTTTTTCATTAATTGGTTTCTTTCTTTTTAATCTTGTTTAAATAATTTGTCATATTAATAAACTATATGTAGGGATGGAGCCATTCATTGGCTTTGTGGGGCCATAGCCCTCCTTCAATTTTTTTTTCAAAATAATAGGTATAATTAAGGTTTATTTAGAATTTGAGCCCATCGAAACAAAACTTTGCCTCTCCTACAATTTCTTCGACCCTCTAAACCTAAAAAATAGCCCAAATAACAACCACAAAAATTAATCTAAATAGCCCAAACAACAACAAAAAATTTTATCAACAAACCCATAGTTTAAGCCTTTCAGAAACAAAAATAAAAACAAAAAAAATCCAATCCATAAAAACTCTTCAAATTTACCACACAAAAAAACCCTAAATTGAAATTAAAATCTAATAGCAAGTGAGACTGTGAGAGAGCGTGTCTCATGAGTCACGCATCCCTTGCTCTGGACAGTGATACCACGTTGCCACCAGCAATAGCAGTGTAAGAAATAGACACTTGCAGCGGAATATAAGTAATCGGTTTTTCGACATACCTCTCTTGGCCTAAACCGATGATAACACAGGAGCTTTGAGATTGTTCTACGCTGTCTAGAACCAGCCTCCATGCAGAACAGCTATCCAAACACATTTTGAATTCCAGTTTGTGTAACCCTCGAATCAAAAATGTTTCTCCGACGGTGTTGCACACTACTAGAGTGATGCAAACATAACCCATAACCTAAGAGCCTCACAACACTCTGTAAATACTATGAGAAATGTAGAATTCGTTCATTGTACAATAGGTACCATTCTTGGTGTTTATATACACACCATTCCATTAATATTGAGTGGGATAGTGGACTTAGTGGGGTACTGTAACGGTCCAATACCTTTACTCCATAACTCCTAGATGTTACAATCTGAGGCAAATAGAGGGACATGCTCACATTAGGTGTCTATCCATATTCTTTTAGTTTCTAACATCTCCCACTCATCCACTATGGGCATGGCCGTATTATCCATCTCTCAATGTTTTTCTCAGTGAGTTCATACTGGCAAATAGGTTGTGCGACCGCCGAGCACACTTGAAAAACATATTTGGGAGCACTATACTAAATCTTATACCAAGACCAGCATAGCAACATCCCTAAAGTATCTCGTTATGCCCTAGACATTTATTAACACATCAAATCAAGAATCTCTAACCCCTCTTGAGTTTAATACTTAGACTTATGCTTGATCCATCATAACTATATAAATGTACTCGCAATTATTTTGCTACCATAAGCGCTATAACCTGTCAACAGTGAGTACAAATATAAGGATGTTTTACAAAAAATAGTCTTCCCTTTGCACTCATGTCCTTCAACTTTGGTCCAATCGCTTTCCCAGCAATGCCCCTTTAAACCGATTCCAACATGGCCATAGGTAACATGCCAAAGTAGCAGACATCAAAACCTCAGCTTCAAGACATAGTCAAAAGTAACAAGGGCATAAGTAGGATCTTAATGAAAGATCCATGGGACTCACACAGTGAAGAAGCAGGGATTTATTCTCACCTCCGCTTTTGGTCGAGCAAGCACATGTAGTATGAAATACATGCTATGGTGGAGTTCTCTTAAGTAAGAGCGTATGTCTTAACTCAATACATGCTAAAGTGGAGTTCAAACTTTTGCCCCCCCTTGGTTGAAAGTTTGGCTCCATCCCTGACTATATGTACTATCACATGTATATAAACTATATGTATTATATTGACTTGAGTTTATGATCTCATATGTTTTATATTCGGTCTTTAATTTGATATTCATGCTTAATTGTTGAGTTGCTATCAAGGTGAGAAGACAAATTTATCAAGTTGAAAGCTAAGAGATTCCATCATGCTACAAGAGATGAGAGCTCATCAAGTCAGAAAGCATGAAGCAATAAAAAAATAAAATAAAATGTTGACTTTGCTGAAACTTTTGGTTTGTTATCCTATGCCTAAGTTTCATTTTCCTCCAACATGCTTAAAGTCTTGTTTGCTATCACATTCTTGATTTTCATTTTCTTCTAACATGTTTAAATTTTCGTCCCTTTTAGGCTTTCAATCTAGCAGGGTCTCTCACACTCGATTTTTTATTTTTTTTTTTTGTCTTTCCCTTTATGTAGATTGCCCTTTTAGGTTTTCAATCTACCATTGTTTTTTGTATCCCTAACTTCTGCCTAGACTGTCCTTTCAGGTTTTCAATCTAGTGGGATTTTTTTTTTTTTTTTTTTGCTTCATGCTTTCTGACTTGATGAACTCTCATCTCTTTCAGCATGATGGAATCTCTTAGCTTTCAGCTTGATCTTGTCTTCTCACCTAGATAGAGTATTACCATCTTTGCCTCGATGCACTATCATTATTTTTCTTAGATCTCTTTATTAAACCCTTGTATCTTTCAATGGAAACTATTAGTTCCTTGCATTCTCATCTTTGATGGAGTGAATGTGATCTCCATTGTTTCTTCTAATCTTGATGAACTCTGCTGTCCTTGATCTCTTGATTTTCTTTTTTCCTCTAACATGCTTAAACTCTTGTTTGCTATCACATGCTTGATTTTAATTTTCTTCTAACATGTTTAAACTTTTGTTTTTTGTCACGTGCTTGATTTTCTTTTTTCCTCCTACATGCTTAAACTCTTGTTTGCTACCACATGCTTGATTTTCATTTTCTTCTAACACGTTTAAACTTTTGTTTTCTATCTCATGCATGATTTTCTTTTTTCCTCCAACATGCTTAGATGTTAGTTCTTCATCGCATGCTAAATACTCGAATTCCTTTTGCATGCTAATCCTTGATCTTTCCTCAATATGTTGAATTTGTTCTCATAACACATGCTTTTTTTTTCTTTTAAAATATATATATATATATATATATATATATATATATCTATAGATATTGAATTGGTTTCTTGTAATACAATGCATTTTCACATGAAATTAATGTAATAACATTCCCTAATCCCATGACACATGACATTCAAATTTTCTAAAGTTTCGATGATATACTTGGATGAACATGTCTAGATATCTCATTGATGTTCCTTTTACATACTTAGATGAACACTTCGCTAATGTGCAACTTTGACTTGAATGCTTAGATGAACCTATCTAGGTAGTTGTTTTACTCTTTATTTTAAATGTTTAAACGAACATGTCTAAATATTCTGATTTTCTCTAAATGAACATGTCTAAGTGATCTCTCGGAGTTAAATGCAAGCTATTATTATTATCAAAACCCAAACTTTAGCACAAAATCAGAGTTAAATGCAAGCTATTAGTATTATCTCATTCTTACCTTGTTGATGAGCAGCAAATGCAGAAGCCACCGAAATAGTTCCATCATTGGTTTCGACCACTGAGTGATCAGCAAAATAGTCCAACAATTAAAGTAGTGGCATCTTCATTTTAGATAAATTTTCAGTCTTTCAGAGAAAAGGACTTGGATCCAAAAAATAAAAATACATGCTATGTGATCATAAATATATAAATTGTAAATCAATTAATACAAAACAACACAACCAAACAAGACATTAGAGTGAAATAGAAAAGAAAAGAGGGGGAAGGGCTGCTCTTTCCACCAGTAGCTTCCTCCATTTTTGTTGTCGTGAGCCCAAAAAAGACAGGATCATTGAATCTAGGTTGCTATCAAAATCAATCAATCTGTCAATCAACGAAAGAATATCAAGAAAGAATCTCTCCGATGCAAATTCAGTTAACCGTTTTCCTCCTTTCAGAAAGGAAAGTAGGAGACGGGTATTAATAAAATGAAAGCAAAACTGGTCCACACAATTATTATAGTATTGGAATCTGCAAGTTCTATTTTTTTTTTTTTTTTTTTTTGAGAATCCGAATCTGTAAATTCTAAGATGCTTGAAAAAATGTTTATAAAACTATATTATAAGGTCCGAACCAAACCCATTTTAAGAAACTTTTATGGGAAATTGAAAAAATTGTCAAATTAATTAGTTACTTTTCCATTTTTCCATAAAAATTTTCATAAAATGGTTTACTAATATATGCGTTGAGAGGTGCTACGTCTACAACATTTTCACAACAAATCATAGGTGGTTAGTTGTTATTGGTTCAAATTTGAACCTGTCACCGAGATTACTTTTTTGCCCCAACAATAACAACCAGTAATAACTTGACACTTAGGATTTATTGTGAAAATGTTATAAACATAGCATTTCTCTATGCGCTTAGGGCACACGTTAGTTAAACCCTATAAATAATGAATGTGTGTGGTCTTGATTAAGTAAAGCTAGCCTCATTGCACGTGTTTTTGGGTGTAGAATTTTAATTTTCTATTCATCACTATTTGAGATTTAAGTGTATGTTTAATATTAAACATAGTAAGAATAGGGAGCAAGGGAAACTGAAAAAGAAAAAGAAAAAGGTAAGTCTTGATAAAGCGCAAAAAAAAAAAAAAAAAAAAAAAAAAAAAAAAAACAACAACAACAACAAAAGAAAAAGAAAATGTGAGTGATTGAAGGAATATATGAGAGTTGGAGCACTTTTTAATATTAAGTTTGAAAATCAACGAGGAGTTGTCCTATTTTGTAGGCTATATTTTAGGTGGGAGCTAAAATTTAGGAGTTTTTAAATTAGCAATTTTACATATATAGCCCTATTATTTAAGCTTTACGAACTAGTAAATTTTAGGATATTTTGGGCATCAAATTTGAAGATCCAAAATAAAGGAAGCCCCTTAAATCATAGTATATATAATAAATAATTTTTTTTCTTTTTGTGATTTTTTTTTTCTTTTGTGGACAAACAGAACATTTTATTGTTATTAGTGGTTATATATAAGATGGGTTCAAGTTACACCTGGTGTAATTTTACAAATGTTACACCTTTTTTACACCACAGATTTTTAAAAGATCTAAAAGTTGAAAAAAACATCATTATATGCTATTCCTTTTCTCCTCATTACCTAATCTATACATCTATATAAAACCGAAACTTCTGAAACTCCCACAATTTTCCACGTCAACATAATATTAAAAAAAAAAAAAAAAACATAAACCCAAAATTCATGCAAAAGCTCTTCTAAAACCCAAAACGCAAGGGCTTTTCTAAAACCCGAACTCGATATATACATTCTACCTTCTCTTTCTCCAAATTCATGCAAAAGCTCCTTCTACCAGCTCCCTCAACCCAAAGCTCCTCCTCTACCAGCTCCCCTAACGTTCAGACCCATGGCAGATCTCCTTCCTCAAACCCAAGGCAAAGACACCATACCCACCATACCCATAGATTCCTCAATCAAAACCCACCATACACACCATACCCACAAACCAATAGAGATCTCCTTCCTCCAAAATGCAGACCACCAACCACCATAGAGATCTCCTTCCTCAGACCCATGACAGAGCATCCAAAGAATCAAAACCTACCATACCCACCATTCCCACAAACCAACATATATCTCCTTCCTCAAACCTACGGCAAAGACCACTACCGCAAGCCACAAACCACCCACATGCAAACGTCGTCCCATTTACCATCGATCTCATCCAACCCATTGAAACCAACCCAGCCAGCCTAGTTGGCGATGCACCATCACACCAAGCCCAGGCTAGTCGGTGATGTAATTTATAGGTTTCATTCTTAATTTTTGTTCTTCGATTTACTTTTATTTAGATTTAATATTCCTGATTAATTTCTACTTTTTTGTTGCCTTTCTCTTTAGTCTTTTCCTCTATTTGAATCAAGGTTAAAGGTATGGTATATGTTTGCCTCTGTACTAAATTTTTGAATTTTTTTTAGTGCATCTATTTGTCTATGTACATCTAATTTCTAATATTGTAGTGTTCTCTTTACATTTAAAGAACCCATGAAACTCAATTTGAATTGTAACTATAGGGACACGATTTTAGTTGACTCGATCCTTGTTGGTCAAGTCTTGGCCCAAAAAGTCCCACACAATGAATTTTTTGTAGAGTATGGGCTAAAGAACTTGGTTTCAGTTAGCTTAAACGGTTTGTTGCATGGGATCAGGGGATACAGGAACAAGAACAAAAGGAGATAGCAGTGAAGAGAGATCCTTCTCAAATGATCAGGTCTCCAACTTGATTAATGGGCACAGATTCATGCAAATAAATTTCTCTACAGTGTTCTCTCCTCCCTTTTTCTCTGTCTTTTTTGTCCCCCCCCCCCCCCCCTTGGGGGACTTTTACATATTATATAGGCCATTTCCTATCATCTGGGCTTTACACTTGTTGATCATCCAAACCTCTACTTGAGCACCTATCCCATCAGACACCCTTATCAGTTCTTTGTGAGTTGCAGTGGCCAAGGTAGCACTGTTCAGGAGTCTTCTCTTCATTAATGCGGCCAGGAGAGTAGTTGTGGTGCATTTAATGTGGTGGTGGCAGCATTTGCTGAGATATTTTGGGTTTCCTTTCTTTTTACGTACTTGGAGGGAGAACTACAGTAGCTGGGACGCACCTTTGACCCGGATTTTGGAATGTTCGAGGAGGAATTACTCCTCGGACACATTCTCATTGCCCAGTGGGCCTAAATAAGAATTCTGGGCCACAATGTCTCCTCGGACGGACTGGTCCTTGGATGAGCCCAGGGCCCAGCCAACCTATTATTCTGGGCCGGTCCCCACAATAGCCCCTCAAAACTTCGATTTTTGATCTCCTTCTGAGGAGAAAAGTGGGGTTTTGACATTACAAATGATGGAATTAATGAGATCTTGGTTCGCGCGTGTGGGCAGTTGATGCAGCGTAGGCGTGTAGAAGCAGAATCTGTAACACACAATTACTACAACTCTTCCACAAAACCTAAGTTCCACAAGAACACTAGGCTAGTAGGCAAAATAATAGAGAAAACATCTCTAACAAACTTTTATTAATCAATGTATAACAATAATCAACCTCTCTATAAAGAGTATTTATAGGAATAGAATTTCTCCTACTCCTTTTAGGAAAAGACATAATAAACCTACGCCTACTTGAAAAAGGAAAAACAATTTAACTTGGAAAAGAAAAACAATTAAAATCCTAATTCAACTATAAAAAAAAGAAAACAACATAAAATATTAAAATATTTTATTCTTCCTTAACGTATCTGCATCAGCAGTCACTTTTGACGTGCTACAATTTACGAGGCGTGGCCATTTACTCCAGGTAGCTTTATGTCTCTTTTATCCAACGGCGATGCGTAGATCTGACGGCCAACATTTTTCCTTGAATTCTTGAGCGGAAGTGATTTTCTCTCTCTCCCTCTTACTATATAAAGCATTAGAGAGGCTCATTTTTTCTTTTTAATCTGCATATCAGAAGTCCAGAGAACTCTAGAGAACTCCAGTGCCCAGAGATCTACGAACACTTCCGTTCTTCCAATTTCCATAACCGTTTCTGCGAAGCGTCCTTCCTAGAAGAGATTTTCAAGCATCTTATTGGTCGTTTGTGAAGATACTCGTAAGTTCCGTTTTTTTCGCTACTTCAAATTTCTCCTCGGATTTCACTTTTCTCCTCGGTTTTTATTCCCGTCCCTCTAGTTCAACTTAGATGGGTAGATTCAAGGACCTAGTAGACACTTCGGCTGCCATGGAGGCCATTAGGGAAAAATACCACATCCCGCAGGGGGTGGTTCTACGGTATTGTCCCCTAGAAGGAGTATTGACAGATAGATACGTGGGTGAAGTTGTCATTCCTATGATTACCTTTATAGAAGGAGGAATGACACTCTCCATGCGTAGGATAACCTGAGACTACTTGTTCCACCATAGGTTGACACCGCATCAATGCGCTCCAAACATGTTCAGGGTATTAGGCTGCATAGATGTCATGAACGAGCGGATGGGTCTAGGCCTGACCTGGCATGATGTGGTTCACCTGTACGAGTGCCACTACGTTAAGAAGGGAGGGTATTACCTTAAATCTCGGTCCAAGGTGATTAGGCTAATCTCCTGCCTCCTCATATCCAATAAGACTATGAAGGATGATTTCCTCATTGCCTCAGGAGAGTGGAGCGATGGTTTTCATTGTCCAACTCAGGCAGGAATTCCAGGTGCGGCGCCTTTAGGACTAATCCTTTAGGGAGGGGTCTTAGCTTTTCGGGTTCATTCTCTTTTTTGCTTTAAGCATAAAAATTTTTATAGCTTAACTCTAATTTCCTTCTTGGCTATTTTGCATATAGAGCTCTAGTTGCTCCCAAGCTGAGCCACGTAAACGTTCAGGCCTTGAACAATCTTCTAAGGTTAGAAATCTACGTTACCGAGGACGGGCAACTACGCGCGACTCATTTAGTTTTAGGCTACCGACCACTAACCCACTCTTTTCAAGCCATTGGCCACGCGATAAGAGCTGATAGTCCACGGTTGGCTAGGATTGACGTATCCAATCCTAAGTTTTTGGCCCAACAAGATCTCAAGCCAGTCGTGTTACCTGGCGTTCGGAATCCTCCACCAGCCGTGCAACTGCCTCCGCCAGACAACCTTGAAGTTGCTGCACCAGTTGAAGGAGAGACCAAATCATCTCGTCTTTCTCTTAAGGAGGAGATAGACAAGTTATATTTTGAAGAGGAGATTTATAAAGACTCTTTGATTGAGCTTTCAGACCCTGAAGGAGAGCAAGATCGAAACTCCGTGGTCGGCGCTTCAATTATTATAGCCTGATCGGACGACTCTTCAGACGAGGAGGTAGACAATATGGCCGGTAAAGGAAAAACCTTACGAGAATTGATGTCCTCCCGAGGAAAAGGTCAATCTTCGAAGGTGCCTGCTCAGTCGTAGACCCAGGACCTTCCTCCAGTCGCTCTTTAGGTTCCTTCTGACCTCGGCCTCAAGGTTAACCCGGATCTAAAAAAGAAAAGGCCAGCTGAAATCCCTGAGGAAGGCGAGGTGGTGCCCTGCCAGGGCAAGCAGCAAAAAACCACCTGGGGGCAAAAGAATAAAAGGGCTTCCTCCGTAGAAAGCCGAAAGGAGGAGAATCGGGCTGAAATGCGTGTTCAACCACGCACTTGGAGCTCGAAGTTGGAGCTAGATGGGGTTGCTATCCCTTACACTGCCTCGGTCCGAGAATACAACAGGGGCCGAGCAGGGTACATAGCTGAGGCTTTGGAGCAACCAGTACTCCTCCCTCGGGATATGGAGGCCTACAGGCAGTTCTATCAGCCTGAGCTTTTTCTATCCCTTAAGAGGGACCTTGCAATGGTAAGTGACTCTTCTACCCTATCGTTAAATCATTAGACATTATTGCATTCTAAGACAATTTATTTTTGCTGGCAGATCACTCAGCAGGTGTTTGTGGCTGAGGAGTTCTGCCGCAGCAACCGCAGCTTAGTTGAAGCTGAGGCCCAATCTCGGACAGAGGTGGAGAAAACCGCGAGGTCCCTCAAGCAAGAGAACCTTGAACTTGCGGAGAAGTTCAAAGAAGCGGAGAAAAAATGCCGGAGTGCTGAGGCCGGCTTGAAGAACGCTGAAACCCAAACGGAGGACCAGGGCCAAAAATTGTACGTGACCAAGACCAGCCTTGCCACTAAAAAGAAACAGTGCTGGATCTTAAGGCCGCGCTACAAAAAGCCGAGGAGCAGGTCCGGCTGGCTAAAGAAGAGGTTCAGCTAGCTCGGGAAGCAGCCGAGGCTGAAAAGAAGGCCTCTTATCAACTTGGGGCTGAGGAGACTAAAGCCAGGCTCTCTGAGGAGATTCCAGAGGTATGCAAGGACTACTGCAGCATCTCATGGGCTCATGCCCTTGATGCTGCAGGGGTTCCTACAGACTCGACGTTGAGGTTGTCCAAGAAGGTCTTCTTCCCCCCTGAGATCCGGGAGATTCCTGACGGCGCTCCTGAAGCTTTTGAGCAGGCCATGGCCATTCCTGACGCCATCCCCCTACTTGATAAAGCCAAAGATCCTACCAAGGAGTCCATTTCCGAGGTTCCTACTCCTCAGCCAGAGCAGAAAGAGAATCCTACTGCTGAGGCTTAGCTTCTAGGTTTTTAATTCCTATACTTTTTTTTTTTTTTGAACAAGAGTTGTCTTATTTTTGTTCTTTTGTAAAGACCTCTCTTTGTATTGACCCCGGCTTATTAATATAGAATGTTCTTTTTTTTTTTTTAATTTATTCTCTGACGTTTGCTAATATTGTTCCTCTATTCAACGTTTGCAACAATATAAACAAATATAAACAAATAAGAAAAAGGGAATTCTGTGCGGCAAATTTAGAATGATAGTTGTAATTATGCTAAACTACGCACGTACCTTGAAATTGCACAAGAGTTCTAAGTTATTAATTTCCCCTTAGCCTGTGGTCCGAGGAGCCATGCAGGACTTAGGTTCTGTTTAAAACTTGGATAGATGCCATAAGTTATTAATTTCCCCTAAGCCTGTGGTCCGAGGAGCTATGCAGGACCTAGGTTCTGTTTAAAACTTGGATAGATGCCATAAGTTATTGATTTCCCCTAAGCCTGTGGTCCGAGGAGCCATGCAGGACTTAGGTTCTGTTTAAAACTTGGATAGATGGAAATGGACCAATGCGATGATCATGGAATGAAACATAGGCAAAGCTGTTTTCATTAGTAATAATATCTTCTTAGATTATTTACATTCCACGGGCGAGGTACAGTTTTTTCATCTAAGTCTTCTAGGTAATAGGCACCTATTCCGGCCACAGATGTGATGCGATACGGTTCCTCCCAGTTGGTTCCCAGCTTGCCCTAGGAAAGGTTCTTAGCGCTGCTGAGAATTTTCCTCATTACGAGGTCGCCTGGACTTAGAGGTCACAGCTTTACATTGGCGTCATATCCCCGCTTTAGCTTCTGATAATAATAGGCCATATGGATCATCACCTTTTCCCTTTTTTCCTCAGATAAGTCTAGACTTCTCCCCAGTAACTCGTCATTGTTTTCTGGGGTAAAAGTGCTAGACCTCAATGTGGGAAAGCTGTTCTCGATTGGGAGTACAGCTTCAGCCCCAAAAGTCATTGAAAAGGGAGTTTCGCCCGTTGACTGTGGCGGCGTCGTTCGATTGGTCCATAAAATATGCGGGAGCTCTTCCACCCATCTCTCCTTTGCATCATCCAACCTCTTTTTCAGACCGCTTACTATGACTTTGTTCACAGCCTCAACTTGCCCATTTCCTTGGGGATAGGCAGGAGTGGAATATCAGTTGGTGATGCCAAACTCATTGCAGTATTCCCTGAAGTTCTTACTATCAAATTGAAGACCGTTGTCCGAGATGAGGGTGTGAGGAGTTCCGAAGCGCGTAATAATGTTTTTCCAAATGAATTTCTTGGCATTCACGTCCCTGATGTTGGCCAAAGGTTCAGCCTCTACCCACTTGGTGAAATAGTAGGTGCCGACTATTATGTATCGCTTATTCCCTGCTGCTTTAGGGAAAGGACCGACAATATCAAGACCTCATTGAGCAAACAGCCAAGGGCTGGAGAGGGGGTTAAGGATTCCTCCAGGTTGGTGGATATTTGGGGCGAATCTCTGGCATTGATCATACTTCTTCGTATATTCTTGGGCATCTCTCTGCATATTCGGCCACCAGTATCCCTGGGTGAGTGCCCTATATGCCAGCGATCTTCCTCCTGTGTGACTCCTACAAATTCCCTCATGTAGCTCTTCAAGCAGGGACTCGGACCCCTCTGGGTGTATGCACAATAGGTACAGCCTAGAATAGGAACGCCGGTATAGCTTGTGGTCTTCCGACAACCAAAACCGAGGAGCATTCCTCCGTATCTTCTCGGCCCCTAGTTTTCCCTCTGGTAACATATCATATTTGAGGAAGTTCATTATAGGATCCATCCATCTGGGACTCTTTCTAACCTGATGGACCTGAGCTGGGTCTCTTCTAATTGAACTCGCTTGGACTAGATCCTCAACAAGGATCATTCGCGGCAGATCATGCACCGATGACGTGGCAAGAGTGGCCAGTGAATCTGCATGTGTGTTCCCACTTCTGGAAACATGTGTCAAATTGAAGGATTCAAAGTCCGACTGCAGGCGTTTGACTCGTCCGAGATACTCTTGCATTCTAGCATTTCTAGCTTCTAACTCACCCATCACTTAGCCAACGACCAATTTTGAGTCTGAGAACGCTTCCATTGCCCTTCTGCCCAATTTTTGAACCATCATCATTCCTTGAAGTAAGGCTTCGTACTCGGCCTCGTTGTTCGTGGCCGAGAACCCGAGCCTTAGTGATTTTTCAATGGCAATGCCTTCGGGTGATATTAGAACTAGCCCAATTCCAGATCCTCTTTGGTTGGCCACACCATCCACGTAGACTTTCCATCGCAAGGTCTCCCGTGTTGAGATTGTGCCAATCGATTTTCCATCCATGTCTTCCTTCTCGGTTATTGTTTCTACAGAAGGTTCAGCGAATTCTGTGACTAAGTCCGCGAGGACTTGACCCTTGACAGAGGACCTGGGCATATATTTGATATCAAAGGCCCCTAAAAGTGCACTCCACATGGTGATCCTTCCTGTGTAGTTAGCGCTTCGAAGCACCGATCGAAGGGGAAGCTGGGTTAGAACGATGACCGTGTATGCTTGAAAGTAATGGGGGAGTTTTCGCGTGGCGTGCATCACTGCTAGAATTGCCTTCTCCAGTGGTAAGTAACGCACTTCAACCTCATGTAACGATTTACTCACGTAATATACTGGTCACTGAACTCCATTATCATCTCGCAATAGTACCAAGCTTACAGCATGAGAGGCTACCGCTATGTATACAAACAGTACCTCGTCTGCCTCAGGACTAGACATAATGGGTGGTCGCGACAAGTATTCTTTGAGTTGCTGGAAGGCTAGGACACAATCCTCCAACCACTCAAACCCTTTCCACTTATTCATTAATAGGTAGAAAGGTCGACATCGGTCTGCAGATCGTGATATGAACCGGTTCAATGCCGCAACCATGCCAGTGAGTTTCTGCACTTCTTTCAGATTCCGAGGAGCCTGTAGGCTCTTGATCGCTTTGATTTGATCTGGGCTTACCTCTATCCCCCTGTGGGTTACCATATAGCCTAGGAATTTCCCAAATCCGACCCTGAATGAACACTTGGAAGCATTGAGCCGCAACTTGTGCTCCCTTAAGATGCCAAAAATGATCTCTAGGTCTTTCACGTGCTCGGACACCACCTTACTTTTCACCACCATGTCATCTATGTAGACTTCAATAACTTTGCCTAGTTGCGGTTCAAACATTCTGGTCATCATCCTTTGGTACGTTGACCCTGCGTTCTTTAGTCCGAAAGGTATCACCTTATAGTGATAGTTTCCGACAGGTGTCATGAACGCCGTTTTCTCCTGATCCTCTAATGCCAGAGGTATCTGATGATAGCCCTGGAAGGCATCTAGGAAGCTCATTCAAGGGTGGCCTACAGTTGCATCTACCAGTCAGTTTATTCGGGGTAACGGGAACGGGCTTTCGGGCATGCCTTGTTCAAGTCTGTGAAGTTTACGCAGACTCGCCACTTCCTCGTTTTCTTTCTTACCACTACCGTATTTGTCAGCCATTCGGGGTAAAAGACTTCTTTGATAGCCCCTGCCTTTTTCAATTTTGTCACTTCGTCTCTAACGGCACTGGCATGTTCCTTTGAGGGACGTCGGGGTGGTTGCTTCTTTGGAATGAAAGATGGGTTAACATTCAAGTGGTGACAAATAAGGCTAGGGTCAACCCCCGGGGCATCGTATGCGTCCCATGCAAACACGTTGACATTTCTTCTCAGAAACCCAACCAGTTCCTCTTTTTCTTGAGGAGGCAACTCGGAGCCGACCTGGAAAAATCCCTCCGAGTCATTGTCGACGATAAAATTTTCTAAACTTTCACACCTTATCTCCTCGGCTGGCTCATTGACTTGCCCTGTCGAGGTGGCTGGTTGCTATAAGTTCTCAAAGGCCGAGGACTCGGCATTGGACCGACGTGAGATGGTGGCCACCATACACTGCCTGGCCATGGCCTGATCTCCATGAATCTCTTCTATTTGGCCTTTGGACGGGTATTTTACCTTTTGGTGAAGCGTGGAAGATACAGCTTCTAGGGCATGGATCCATGGCCTGGCTACTATCGCTGTGTAAGGTGAGTAGGCATCAACCATGATAAAGTTCACCTCCACCACCTCTAACCCAGTTTGTATGGGTAGTCTGATCTACCCTTTTGGTGTAACAGTCTTCCCTTCGAAGCTGATAAGGGGAGAGTCATAAGCCGTCGAATCCTCCAGCCTCAAGTTCAGCCCTTTGTATAAATTAGGGTACATTACCTCTACTGCGCTACCCAGGTCTACCAGCACCCTTTTCACATCGAAGCCTCCGATTCTCAGCATAACTACTAAGGCATCATCGTAAGGTTGGATAGTTCCCTTCTTATCCTCGTCAGAGAATATCAAAGAGCTTCCCTTTTTAGACCTCTTAAATCCTCTTTCCCTGTCCTCGGCAGAGAGCTGAGCCACAGACAGCACCTTGGAAGGAAGTGACCCGGTTCTCCCTGGAGCGGCGAGGATGACATGGATCATTCCTGTGGGGGGTCTTAAGGATACATCTTTTCGAGGCTCTTGCATTGCTTGGCCCGGATGACCGCTTGAGGGGTGTAAAAGGTGACATAACTTTCCTTCTCGGACCAACTGATCTAGGTGATTCCATATATTCCTGCAATCCTCAGTGGTATGTCCATGGTCCTGGTGATAGTGACAATACAGGTTCTGGTTACGTTTCGAAGGGTCCCCAGCCATTTTTCTCGGCCATCTGAAGAAGGGTTCGTTCTTGACTTTCTCTAAAACTTGTTGTACTGGCTCTCTAAACACGGCATTAACCGTTTGCATGTTATTTTGTCCAGTTTGTCTCGAAAAATCTCTCCTCGACTGGTTATGGTTATATAGTTCCGACCTGAAATCATTCCCTTTGGGGGGAACGATCTTCTCCTTTCCCTTTCCTTGTAGCTGATCTTCTTCCACCCTTTTGTACTTGTCAATCCTATCCATTAACTGATGAACGTTGATAACGGGTTTACCAGTGAGAGATTTTCTTAAGCCATGCTCGGTGGGGAGACCGCTTTTGAACGTGCTAATAGCGACGTTATCGTGGTTCTTATCTAGCTCGTTATACATCTCCCAATATCTATCCGAGTACGCCTTTAAGGTCTCTTCTTCGCGCATGGATAAAGACAATAACGAACTTAAGGGTCGAGGGACCCTGCTATTCATAATAAAGCGAGAACAAAAAGCCTGAGTGAGCTGCTTGTAAGAGCCTATGGAATTTGTCTCTAGGCTGTTGAACCATCTCATCGCCATTGGCCCCAAGCTCAACAGGAAGACTTTGCACATCAGAGCCTCATTTTGGGAATGGATGGCCATTCTTTGGTTAAATTGGCTAACATGCTCTACCGAGTCTGCTCGGCCGTTGTAGGTGGCAAACGTTGGTTGATTAAAGCGTCGAGGTAACTTAGCCCCTTCGATTCTGTGCGCAAAAGGTGATCTGGAGATCTGATCTAATACCTTGTTCATAGCGTCATTTCCCAAACCCTTACTGGACGGGCTCTCATGCCTTCACACAGGGTGAGACTCCTTCTCGTAAGAAAAGGTCTCACTTGGGGGTGTTCTCGACCTCCGTCGATAACTCATGTCCTCCTCGTTAGAGGATGCGTCTGAGCTGGAGGGAGATCGCTTTCGCTGCGCACGTCGCAACTTTCTTTTCAGGTCATCTATCTCTCACTACATGGCCTGATGATTGTTTCGCTTTTGGGATACGTGACTACCTATTTGGGTGTGACTTTGGCTCGTCTAGGTAGTATGTACGCTCCCCTCATGATTCCTTCTGTTGCCTGGGTTGGCAGGATCATTTTGCCGCTGAGACTCAATGGGTTCTGTCTGTTGAGGGATAGCCTGGTGGGGATTCTCCTGGTGTGGACCTAGTCCTGCCATGCTCAACCGTTGTGCTTACTGACACTTTAGTTCTTCCCACAGACAGCGCCAATTGTAGGGACACGATTTTAGTTAACTCGATCCTTGTTGGTCAAGTCTTGGCCCAAAAAGTCCCACACAATGAATTTTTTGTAGAGTATGGGTTAAAGAACTTGGTTTCAGTTAACTTAAACGGTTTGTTGCATGGGATCAGGGGATACAGGAACAAGAACAAAAGGAGATAGCAGTGAAGAGAGATCCTTCTCAAATGATCAGGTCTCCAACTTGATTAATGGGCACAGATTCATGCAAATAAATTTCTCTACAATGTTCTCTCCACCATTTTTCTCCGTCTTTTTTGTCCTCCCCTCCTTGGGGGACTTTTACATATTATATAGGCCCTTTCCTATCATCTAGGTTTTACACTTGTTGATTATCCAAACCCCTACTTGAGCACCTGTCCCATCAAACACCCTTATAAATTCTTTGTGAGTTGCAGTGGCCAAGGTAGCACTGTTCAGGGGTCTTCTCTTCATTAATGCGGCCAGGAAAGTAGTTGTGATGCATTTAATGTGGTGGTGGCAGCATTTGCTGAGATATTTTGGGTTTCCTTTCTTTTTACGTACTTGGAGGGAGGACTACAGTAGCTAGGACGCACCTTTGACCCGGATTTTGGAATGTCCGAGGAGGAATTACTCCTCGGACACGTTCTCTTTGCCCAGTGAGCCTAAATAAGGATTCTAGGCCACGATGTCTCCTCGGACGGATTGGTCCTCGGACGGGCCCAGGGCCCAGCCAACCTATTATTCTGGGCCGGTCCCCACAGTAACTTATCATGTATAAATAATTTTTTTTTTTTAATTTTAATGTAGTTAATTTTTTGGTTTCAATTTCTTCCAACTCTCTCAGTCCAATCTCTATGCTTTGCTCTGTAGTCAGTAGACTCAAGTTACAAAGAGCACGACATATTGAATTATATGTTCTCTCTTCTTTTTTTTTTTTTTTTTTTTTTGTGTTCTCTAAAAATCAATTTCAGATTATATACAACTATGGAGCAAGTTTATAAAATAATTTATATCTATCCTTATTATAATTGTACCTTATAGTTATCATCATCGAAAGAGTTAGTTTATTATTTTGTATTTTTTTTTTATTTTAATAAAAAACTTTTCCATGGTTACAGAGAACACGTCATATTGAATTATATGTTCTCTCTTCTTCTTCTTCTTCTTCTTCTTCTTCTTTTGTGTTCTCTAAAAACCAGTTTCAAATGATATACAGATATGGAGCAAGTTTATAAAATAATTTATATCTATCCTTATTACAATTGTACCTTATAGTTATCATCATTGAAAGAGTCAATTTATTATTTTGTATTTTTTTTTAATAAAAAAATTTCCATGCATCGCAAGGGTTTGTAGATTACAATCCTAATCTGCAATCAAACAAGAAGAAGAAGAAAAATTGTTTAAATCTTCTTTAAAAAGTTATGTTTGCAAAACATTCATATACATCTTAGAAAAAATAAATTTTCTAAAATCAATGGGTATTCTTCATTTTGATAGTATGGGTTTGATTAAGATTTTATTGGGTGATTTGAGTGGTGCCAATGATTTTTTTTTTTTTTTTGCAAGAAATACTATTTTACTACATATGAGAAAATTATCATTTACCAATTCATGGTTCAATTAATAGAATGTAATTGTAACTTGTGAGTATTTAAAATTCATATTTTTGCATTAGATTCAGGTTTTGTTTGATTATGGATTTTTCAACCAAAAGAAGTAGATTTAAATGTTGTCTTCCTAAACATATATATCCAATATAAACTATGCAAATATGTAATAAACTAAACTCAAGTAGTATTTATCTGGGTAGTTATTTACCCGGTAAAAAATCAAAATTTGATGATTTTTGATGCATTCATTCATCTTATGCATTTAATTGTAGGAAAAGGAAACTGGGTAGCTGATTATTTCAAGAAACAACAAAGGATCCTTGAAGGTTGTTTGGGTATGCTCTCTTCTAAACACACAGCAAATATATGGTTGCTGTTTTAAATCAATATTTTTTTTTTTTATAGTTTGATTGAAGGAACATGAGAGAGTTTGAACGTTAATGCTGATTATAATTTCCCTGTACTGATTCTGATGTTGGGTTTCTCCCAATTATGAATATTCATTGGTTAGAAAAGTAAGTGAACATGAGCGGAAACACATTGGCCATATATCACTAAAACAATTATATCAGTTTTGCAAATGAAGGATCTTGATCCATTTAATGTAGTGCACAGTAGCTCAAAAAGCAATTTATAAATGGAGGATCTTAATTTATTTCATTTTAGGTTCTTCACACCCAACTAAAAAATTATGATTTTTTTTTTTGCAAAAAAAATACAGCTTCATGGTTTATGTTTTGACTGTTTTAAGTTTAGACTTAGAATAGTTTGGATTTCTTAGGTTTCTTTTAGTTTGGATTTTTAAGCATGGATTGAGGTTGCAAATTCTTTTTAGTTTGAATGCTTTATGGTAATTGCCTCTTACTAAAACACTTCTCTCTAATAAAGAATAAGATATTAGGGGTGAGAAAATTGGATGGGGTAGATTTTTTGTAGGCCATGTGACTAAGTTTTTGGAGATTGTAAAAGTATAAGAGTGTTTAAATTTATTAGGAGACCACATACAATTAAGAGTATGATTTATAGCTGATGATGCCAAAAATCGTCAGTAAATCACATAGTTCTCACGCGCTCAAGACAACACTTGCACAACACAGAACAAGAAGACCTTAGGAGAGTACCGGTGTGGTACTAGCCAAAGACCCTTTGAAGGTTAAGTTAGAAAGCTTCTCACAACCCTAGAGTGCTAGAGTTGGGGTGAATTATGCGTACCTTGGTTTTGGAGTGTTTTGGGGTTTTTATAGTAGTGTAAAACCGACCTTTTCCTTTCTTAGGGAAAATGAATTTTTCCTTATATAGAGGATCCTCACATATTTTACAGGATTCTTTCCATATAGTGATTTTATTGATTAAGGTTAATCGTGAGGCACAAGATATTTCCTTTTGAAGTTTCCTGAGGACTACTTAAGCCATGGGGATGCCACGTGACCTTACCACCGTCCACTCTATATCCATTGGCTTTTTGATCCGTCCACCATGTTGGGTCCTTCCTTTTATGTACATGCCCCCCGTCTTCTTCCCTTATCTTAATCACGAGCCAAAAGTACCATCGCTTGTGGCTGGTTCAATAGAATGAGACCGTCTACCTCCATTTTACCCTCTTCAGTTGCCCCCTCACTCTTCGGGTCTGTTGCATAATGTTAGGATGGATCCGTGGAGTGACGATCTGACTTCAACTTTGGGAGATGCGTTTTGATTGACAGGCTAGCCTAGGGTCATTAATGCAATAGGGGCAAGTGTCATATTTTTAGCGGTTGATTGCTCGGATCGAAACGTCCCTTTGTCTTCTATGTCGTTCCCCCTATATATATGTTGCTCATTCCTCTCATTTTTTACTTTTTGCAACAAATTTCTTGATTAGAGAGCTACCGTCTTCTTCAACAAACCTTTGTGCCGTCCAACTGGTGTGACCATTTGCTGTAATTCATCTATTCCCTTGCTTCACACTATTCAATTTGCAAGTACCCTTCTTCTCATACTTAACTTTCACCCTTTTCAATTTTTTAATTAAATATTGCATGTCCGTCATCTATATAAACTTGTAGAGTCTTAGGGTTTTTATCCGTCACATGTAGGTGACCAATGTCTAGTGAGGCGTTGAGTGATCAATTGTGGGTCCGCGAAGGAGCGGGCTACGATGAGGTGTTTTCGTCAGGTCAAGGTGACCTCGGCACCTCCAACAGTGAAATGGTTTCGTCATCCAACTCTCTTTCCATGGGGGAGGATGGGGACCTAGATATGGATGGGTCAGAGAGCGATTCCAATGATAACTTAGCTGGTTCTGAACCCCCCACTCAATCTGTCATAGGCCCTAATAGGTTTAGGGAGTTTATTATGATTCCTTTGTGAACAATTAATGACTTCAACTCTTCCATCAAGCAAACACACTTTAACACACTTAGGGAGAAATACCAGATCCCCATCAACATACCAATCCATCTACCCTCCAAACGTGAAAAGTGTTATTATAAAGGTCTGGAAGACATAGGTATGTATGAGCAGATGCTGAAAGCGGGCCTGAGATTCCCTCTTAGTGCCCTTCATTGTCGTCTTCTTCAGTACCTTGGATTATTCGTCACCCAAATCTCTTCGATTGCTTGGAGAGTCTTCTTGGGTGTAGAAGTCCTATACGGGCTCATGCCCGACGGGGTACGAAGGATGATGGTGGAAGAATTTTTTCATTGTTATCATCCGTCCAAGATAACCCAATCAAGGGGCATGTATAGTTTCGTGCCTAGGAGTCCGTTGCTTAGGTTAGTATGTGAAACTCCTGATACGAATAGAAATTAGAAGAGTCATTATTTTTTCATTCAAGGGGACAACTACATGTGTCATCTCGGCAATCAAGAGTATATGTTTGTGGACAAAACTTGGGGTATAATGCCCCCGTCTGGTATGTATCCGTCCATCTCAGTTCTTCATTTACTTCTGTTTATTTCATCTGATATTCTAACCGTCTTTGTTTCCAACTTGGGATCGTCCAGAGGTCACCCTTGAAGAGTGGAGCGTTTTGGAAAAAATCTTCACGACCACCAAGTTGTTGGAGAGATCATGGTTGAAGTTGGTTACCTTGGATACCCTCAATTGGTACTGCGACGATCTTGAACCAACAAAGGCTGCCCGTCGTTACAACACACGAGTTCGTCAACATAAGTCTGTTGCCTAGTACTTGCCTTTTTTGCATTTTAGTATCTCATCTTTTAGCCCGTCTATTTTTATGCAGAAATGGAAGATAGCAAGAGAAGAGCTTTCATCAAGCAATAGGCCACTGTTAGGAAGAAGCTGGAGGGTAGCCAACCCCCTAAGACGGGCCAAGCTAACCCGTCCACCAAGAGGAAACTGTCAGAAAAGGTGGACCATCCACCCAAAAAACCACAGGTTAGGTCGAGGCCAACTGTTGGTGACACCCCTGCCATCAGTAAGCTGCCCCCTAAACTTGGTCCAGGTAAAGGGAAAGGACTAATGAAGGGATAGGTTCCTGCCACTGAGGAGCACCCCATCCTCCTCCGTGAAGACTCAAGCTATGCCCTCAAACAGCTCTTGTCCATCATCAAGGACGATAATTATTCAGACTTGGGTAATCATGCGATGGAGGCTATAGGGGAGATGGGCCTTTTTAGCTTGGCACAAGTATGTTGATCCGTCCACTTGTGTTTGCTTTGCTTTAATGCTATCTTTTCTAAACTTTGTCCTTGATTTCTACAGGGGGTGGTTATGATGAAGGGGTTGATGGACCACCATATTTCTCATGAGACGGTCCTGAGCCATCTGAGGGAGAAGCTAGGCACTAAGGAGATGGAGCTATAGGAGTTGCTAGCCTGGAAGAACATCCAAGTTGGAAAGCTTGACTTGACCAAGTAGCTCCTGAAGGAGTTGGAGGCTCAAGTTGAAGCACTAAAGAAAATTCTAAAGGATAAAGAAGGCAAGATCACGAAGGTGAAGGATTAACTCCATCAGGTAAAGGAGGAAGCTATTAAGGAATATCGTGATTCCGACGACCTCCTAAAGGAGCTCGGTGGCTCCTTTGCTGATGGCTTTGATGACTACTTCTGGTAGGTCAAAGCCTCTTTCCCTAACTTGGAGCTTTCCAGCATCTCAATTGATGTCGGAGGCCAGACTCCTACCCGTCCAGCTGATTCGATGGGAATGGATGAGCTTTTCGCTGACAACGCAATCGTCAACCTTCAGGGTGACGGGGATGCCGTTCCTAGTGAACAAGAAAAATTCATTAAGGATGGTACTCGTCAACCTAAAGATGTACAGATCGTGGAAGAGAAGAATGAAGATACCCCTACCGTTCAGTAGTCGTTACTTGAGCAGTCCACCCCTCTTAAGCCCGTCCAAAGAAGGGGAAGACCTATACTTATACTTGGCCGTGTCAGCCTCGGCAGTAAGTGCAGCCTTGATCAGAGAAGAAGGTGTGAAGCAGCTCCCAGTTTCCTACGACAACCAGGCCTTCTAAGGGGCTGAGTCTAGGTATCCAAGGATTGAAAAGATCACGTTTGTGTTAATAGTGGCCTCGCGCAAGCTAAGGCAATACTTTCAGGAAAACCCCATCCTTGTAATGACGGACCAATCGATCAAGAAATCGATGAACAAACCTGAGGCAGCCGGAAGAATGGTTTAATGGGTGATTGAACTTAGTCAATTTGACATCGAATACCACCCCAAAACGGCAATCAAAGCGCAAGCTCTGGCGGACTTCATCGCAGAGTTCACCCTTCCCGATGAAGACAGCCTTACCGATGGAGTTGATAGATGGACGATACAAACTGATGGTTCGTCAGCCTAGAGGAAGGGGGGAGTAGAGGTTGTCATAACCACCCCCGACGGAGAGGTGCTAAAATATGGGGTGCAACTAAAATTTCTGGCCACCAACAATGAAGCTGAATACGAGAGGATACTGACGGGACTAAGACTTGGAAAGGCACTTGGTGCTAAGAACTTGTTGATCCAAAGTGATTCAAAGCTAGTGATTGGGCAGATTAGGGGGGAGTACAAAACGAAGGAAGAAAGGATGCAGAAATACCTCAGGCTGACGAAACATCTAACTCGGGAGTTCGATACAGTGGAGTTCGTGCAGATCCCAAGAAGTCAGAATATGGGGGTTGACGAAGTCTCGAAGCTAGCGTCATCAGAAAAAGGGGAGATTAGCATGGATTTGGCGATGGAGGTCCAGAAACACCCCAGCATTGAAGAGATCACAACATTCACCATCCAGAGCGCAGACAGCTGGATGACACCCATAATATCCTTCCTCCAGGACGGGCACCTTCCTCAGAACACAGATGAAGCTAAAAAGGTCAAGAAGAGGGCGGCCAGGTTCACGATCCTTAATGACGCCTTATACAAGAGAGGCTTCTCTATGCCTTACTTGAAGTGTGTCAACGAAGAAAAAGCTAGATACATCCTGGAAGAAATCCACAGAGGAATTTGCGGCGACCACGCTGGCCCCAGATCCCTGGTGAACAAGGTAGTACGAACAGGATATTTTTGGCCAACTATGCAGGTAGACGCTATTGAGATTGTCAAGAGGTGCGACAAGTGCCAGGAATAGGGGAATGTACAACGGCTTCCAACAGAGAGACTGACGACCAAAGCCTTACCGAGTCATTCACTACTCAAGACAAGGCAGTTATCACTTGGAAACCATGGACGGACAAAGACTCCCTCGACCATGGAACATTGAGCATTTAAAAAAGTACCACCAGTAGATGTAATAGACGAATACGTTCATTCTTTAAGTTAATAAAAGAATTATTCCTTTGATGTCTTTGTGTAAGCAGGTCTAGTCAATCATAAGGCATACAAAAACTAAAGTAACAAGATTCCGCCTTGACGAATGTAAGTTACTGACGATCCCTCCAACGGGTGTAGAGCATACAAAAACTAAGTAACAAGATTCCGCCTTGACGGATGTAAGTTACTGACGACCCCTCCAATGGGTACAAGGCTATAAAAGCTAAGTGATAAAATTCCACCAAGATGGATGTAAATCACTGATGTAGCCTGAGTGATAAAATTCCTTAAATGGATGTAGGTCGCCAAAAAATGGCTAAGTGATAAGATTCCGTTTTGACGGATGTAAATCACCAACGAAGCCATAAACGCAACAAATGTCCCTTGAATAAGTATATAAGTCAAACGAGAAGGCCCCGCCTCGACGGGAACAGGCCACTGTAGGTGCAATCTTTTAGCAGGTGCAAGTGACAAGATCTCGCTTGACGGATTCAGACTACTGACGAATCCACAAAAAAAAGGAAAGGAGAAAAAGAAAAGGGACAAGAACCTTGCAACAAATCAAAACAACACTCAGGCTGTATCCTAGCTCATCAAAATGATCGTGAGTAAAGTAATAGATCATTGACGGATAAAGAGATCACAGCTACAAATCCATGTTCACGTGGAAAATATGGACGAATGTAAAATGGCCAAAACATCTGATAAACAAGTAAGTATGCTCGATTAAAAACCCATAAGCGCTGGGCCACAAGCATTGTTTTCAAAATAAGATAACAATTAATTGTTCTGGAATTAGATTTACAAAAAAAAAAGGGCCCAAAACATGACGGGAATCCACCAAAAATAAAAATAAAAAATTCTAAGTAACTAAATCAGGCATCAGCAGCGGCATTTTCACCGGCCGGGGCGTCAGTAGTAGGCTCGGGGGCATCACCTTCTGGGGCGGAGGATTGAGCAGCTTCATCATCGCCATCTCCTTATCAACCTCCTCCAGGTCTAGACTCTCCATGTTGACCCCAGCAATATGCTTGACCAGATACCTCCTGAGAAGCTCGAAGCTCGAAGCCTTTGAAGTACCAACTGAAAAGTACGGTGTTGTACTCATCGGTGGTCTGGAAGGCCTTAACTGATCTGGCAGCGATGGTTTTAAGTTTCTCCTTGGTGAAAAGAACCTACTCATCCTTCTCCTGAGTCAATTTGCGCTCGACCCTGAGGTCGTCATCCAGTGTCTTGACCTTTTCCTTCAAAGAAGTTGTCTCATCCATAGAAGCGATCAAATTCTTCTTCAGCTCAGAATTCTCCTTCTCCAAAGCCTTCATCCGAGATGTTAGAGATGCCACCTTGGCCTCTTGAGTGAAGTATTCAAAGGTAATATGAAGGCTCTCCCCCAACACCTGGAAAGAAATCATCAAGTTGTCAGTAAAAAAAAAAAAAAAAAAAAAAAAAGGGTGGGAAAGGAGAACACCATACCTGGACGAGCCTGTGGACATGACGAGACGCGACCTCGTTCAGGGACATGTCAGAAAGGGCCCTCAAATCTGCTGGAGTAACAACCTCGTGAGCCCTGTCCACGGCCAGCCTCTCGTCATCCCATATTGTGGACGATCAGGAATCAACCTTCTCCTTCTTCTTACCAGTCACGCATGGCCTTTTGGAGCCTGGAGTAGGGATCTCCTCTATCAATGCTGTCGGAGAGGCCGTCCTCGTCGTCTCAGTAGCAGAAACTATGGGAGTGACAGAGCTAAGGGGATTGACGACAGGGCCCTTCTCAGTTACGTGCACGGCTTTCTTCCCTAAGTTGGACAGCGGTTCATCCTTTTTGGACCTCATCTTCGCATACATGTCCTTGTTAAACTTGGTTGTCATCTCAGCAAGAGGAAAACACTTAACAAGAAATCCTAAGTGTACATGAGAAGAATCAACACTGACAATAACAATACTTACTTTTTTTGCCCTCAATGCCAATGTTACGAAGAACGTAAAGAGACGGGTCAGGTCTAAGGTTGTAGAAGGCAAGGGTCCGGGGATCAACCAGATCGTCCCAGTTCTCAATCGTCTCTGCGTACTTGATTGCGATTTCAATGCGCTCCTTGTGCCTGCTCTTAAGCTTAGGCCATCTCTTAACTTTACCAAATAGGAGATAAAGGAGTTAGCAATACTAAAGCCTCAAAAGTGGCAAAACTAAAACGACGGGGAGAAATACTGACGCACCTAAGGTCGAGGTTCCCCACCGACGAAGCAACCTCGGGATATCGCCCCAATCACTGCTGGATTGAGTCTCGAAATCATCCCCGGACACAAAGAAAAAGCGCGACTTCCAATATCTGAAGGACGAAGGTAAACCCTTGACAATCCTCGTTCTTCTCTCCCAAGGGACTAACTCATAATACCCACACTCCTTTGACTCTTTCAAACGGTATAGATAGGTGAGTTCACCTACCCTAATCATATCTCCGTTAGAGGCCAACCATATTTGCATACAGTTGATCATAATCCTCCACGAGTTGGGCATGAGCTGCCCCGGAGCAATACCAAAATGGGCCAAAAGTTCCATCAGGAACGAGTGGACGGGGAGCCTAAGCCCGCAGGAGAAGTTCGACTCATAAAAACACACTTCACCCAGAAAAAAGTGACAGGCCCTATCCTCGTCCTTGGGTAGACGAACACGAACTCGCGCCAGAAACTGGAACCTATCCTTGAATCTACTCACAGTTTTGGTATCCAAATCACACACCTCCCTGAGGGCATAAAAAGCCCTAACCTCCCGAGGAGCAGAGACAGCTGTGTCCCTTTCCACTGGGTCACCATTAGACGACAACCCAGTCTCGAGGTCGCTAGACCTAACCTCAGACATCCCTTCTCTCCTTTTTTCTAAACTCTCGAACCAATTAAGCGATTGGCGAAGCAAAGGCAGCAAGTCGCCCAAAACAACACTCAGACAATTACACTCAAACACAAAATTTTCTAAATGCGGGAAAACATCCAAAGACCCACCTAGGCACGCAAAAAGAAAGGAGATCGATGGGCAAGCTATCCTAACCTCCAAACTATCAACCATGGAAATATAGAAAACAAAGGGCAAGGAAGGACAACACAAGCTAAATCCCCAAGAAAATCAAAGACCGACAAAAGCAAAGGAAGAAAAGAAAAAGAGAATCAAAAACTATACTACAGTAGGATAGAAGGAAAAGGTAAGAAAAAACATGTAAGGAAAAACATACCTCCACAAATTTTCTAAATGCAGGAAAACATCCAAAGACCCACCTAGGCACGCAAAAAGAAAGGAGATCGATGGGCAAGCTATCCTAACCTCCAAACTATCAACCATGGAAATATAGAAAACAAAGGGCAAGGAAGGACAACACAAGCTAAATCCCCAAGAAAATCAAAGACCGACAAAAGCAAAAGAAGAAAAGAAAAAGAGAATCAGAAACTATACTGCAGTAGGATAGAAGGAAAAGGTAAGAAAAAACATGTAAGGAAAAACATACCTCCACAAATGGTGAAACACTAAGGCGCAGCACACTGGTTTGGAGAAGAAGGAAGTCTCGAGAAAATCGCTCGGAGTAGCGTTTGGATGTTTTTGTTTTGTTTTCTGAAAAGTAAAAGAAACTAAGAGAGGAGAAGTTTCAAATTAAGGCTAAAAAACGATTGAAAAACCAGCAAGAAACCCAAGGGTCATGCCATTAACTCCACGGATCAGTGCGCACCACGTGCCCACATTGCGTGTAGCACCGCCACTAAGCATTAAATTCGGAACAAAACCCCAAGAGTCACAGACAGCTCGAGAAAACTTTTCATCTTCTGTGATCCTCATGACACGTCATAGACGACCACAGAACCTGGGGGGCAACTGATGGGAATGACGAGATTACATCCCACAGACGAAGCTAACACTTATGATGAAGAAAACACTCATGACGAAGGCGTCCTGAATAACGAAGAAACCAGTCATCACTGACGAAGGCAGGGGAGTCATTCAATGCAGTCAATCAATGACCTGGGCAGTTACCAAATCAGCCAGGCAGACCGTTGGGAGCCTCTTAAAAGCCCTATTATTGGACAAGAGGCGTTACTAGGGAAAGCATTAACAACCACAACGGCTAGCACCCAAAGCCACATATATAAACCCCTCACATTGTCAACAGAAGGTACATATACATTCACACCTTGAGAGAAGACTCTGGTTTTTAGCTTGTTCTTCCATTTTCATTTCATAAGGTGCTTTTTTATTTTAACTTTGGCATCGGAGACGTTGTGACAAGAACCACACCAGTAACCCTTATAGAGGATACATTCGCATTGACAAGGAGTTCCATCTGCCCACTCTGACTGACGAACTCGCGCTTTATCAGCTGTCAATGGAGTGAGTTCTTCTGTTGGCTACCAGATGAGGTTGGCAAACCTCTGGCACTTATCACATGCTTTGACATAAGCAATGACATCCTTCTGCATGGTAGGCCAATAATATCCTGCTCGGATGAGTTTGTGCACTAACGACTGTGACCCAAAATGGTTTCTGCAGACTCCTTCATAGACTTCCCAAATGACATAGTCTACCTTCTTAGGGTTGAGACACCTCAGGTACGGTCTAAAGAAACCCCTTTTGTATAGAACATCTTTGATTAGAACAAAATGCGCCGCTTGAACCTTCAACCTCCTTGCAGCTTTTTTCTCGTCAGGCAACATGCTGTCCTTTAAGTATGAGATTATTGGTGTCATCCAATAGTTTCCAGAACCTATTTCCTGTACACTGATGCCGTCTATTAATGGTGAGATTTGAACGAAGGATAGTACCTAACTGAGGATGAGCATGTACTCTACTGACGCAGCTTTAGCAAGACGATTGGCATTCTCATTCTCCTCCCTTAGTATCTAAACAAATTTTACTTAGAGGTCGCTTACCCAATTCTTCACTTGCAGTCATAGTTGCCATTAACTTGGCTAGTCATTACTTGGGAATCGCAGTACACAACCATATATGCAGCTCCTGCAGCCTTGGCGAGATCCAACCTTGCTATCAAAGCTTCGTATTCCGCCTCGTTATTAGTCGTAGGGAAATCAAGACGGACCATGCATTCGATTTTATCCCCTTTTGGGCTTTGGAGTATCACACCAACTTCGCTTGCTTGCTTGGTGGAAGATCTGTCCGTGTGGATGCTCCATTGTGGGCTCAACCCTGCCCCTTAGCCTTCCATAGGAGTAAACTCTGCGATGAAGTTAGCGATCACTTGCCCCTTTATAGACGTACATGGTTGGTATTGTATGTCAAATTTGCTTAATTCAACCACCCATAACGCCATCCGTCCAGCAGCTTCAGGGCTGCTCATTTCTCATCGTAGGGGCTTGTCTATTAGGACGACCACAGTGTGTGCCTGGAAATATGGCTTGAGTTTTCATGCCACGGTTACCAACGTCAAAGCGAGTTTTTCCATCGGGGGGTATTTTTCTTCCGCTCCGCAGAGTGCTCGACTTGTGAAGTACACGGTTTTTGTACCTCGTCCTCTTCCCTAACCAGAGTGGGGCTGACAGCGGCCGGAGAGACGGCCAGGTATAGGAACAATTCTTCCCCTGGTTTGAAGGGCTTAGCAATGGCGGGGAAGAAAGATAGGCCTTTAGGTCTACAAATGCTTGTCGACACTCAGCCGTCCATTCAAATGACTTCTTCAAAGTGCGAAAGAAAGGCGGGTACTTATCCGTTTCCCTTGAGATGAACCTGTTTAATGCAACTATCTTGTCATTTAGGCTCTATACCTCTTTGATGGTCTTTGGTAGTGTTAAGTCCATTATGGCCTATATCTTCTCTGGGTTGACCTCAATACCCCTTTGGGATACCATGAACCCCAAGAATTTCATGTTATAAGATTGCATGATATCAAAGGTCTCCTGAAGGTCATTCAAGTGGTCATCCTCCCGTATACTTTTTACCAACATGTCATCCACGTAAACTTGCACGTTCCTTACAATCTGATGTGCGAACATTTTGTTCATCAGCCTTTGATACATAGCGCCTGCGTTTTTGAGTTCAAATGGCATTACTTTGTAGCAGAAGGGACCCTATCTGGTCACAAATGAGGTCTTCTCTTGGTCGGCCTCGTCCAGTTTGATCTGGTTGTATTGGAGAACGCGTCCATGAAACTTAACAGCTGGTGTCTTTTTGTTGAGTCCACCAAGATGTCGATCCATGGGAGAGGATAGCTATCTTAGGGCAGGCCCTGTTTAGGTCCATGAAGTCCACGCACATCCTCCACTTTCCGTTGGCTTTCTTGACCATCACCACATTGGCTAGCCAGTCGGGGGAGTACACTTCTCGAATGAAGTCTACTTGTAATTTGCGAACCTCTTCTGTTATGGCCTTGTCGTGCTCCTGCGCGAACACTTGCTTTTTCTGACGAATGGGAGAGAAGGAGGGCGACACGTTTAACTTGTGGACTATGATGGATGGATCAATTTTGGGCATGTCCTCGTGACTCCAGGCAAACACGTCCTGGTTTTCCCTCAGAAATGTCATCAATACTTGACGGACTGATGGAGTAGCCAAAGTGCCAATCCTGGTTGTTCGTTCAGGTCTAGAGCCGTCAAGGAGTACTTCTTTCAATCTGGCAAGTGATTCTTGAGGTTGGTCCGTCTGTTCCCTACCGATGGACCTTTGCAACTTCCCTTGCCTGATAAGAGCTTTTATCTACTGCTTTAAGTCATAGCAATCAGATTTGTCATGGTTGTGATCGTGATGGAAACGACAGTACTTATCTCTTAATCTCTTGCTAGGGTCTCCCTTTAGCTTGCTAGGTAATGTTAAGGCTCCTTCGTCCTTAATTTGCATCAAGACTTGATCAATTGGGGTGTTCAAAGGGGTGAAATTTATGAATCTTCTAGTGGGAGGTTTGGATCATCTATCTTCCCTTCTATCTCCTGTCTTGGCTATCTTTCGCCCCTTGTCCTGTCGTGCCTCATCCTGTCTTTCTCTCTTCTTAGGCTTTTCTTTGCAAGCCATTAGTGCATCTTTTGTGTTCATGTATTTAGTAACCTGTAGAGCACATCCAACATAGTTTTTGGGTTGTTTTTGTATGAGCAAAATAGAAACTTACCCTTCCGTAATCCATTCATGAATGCGGCCAGAAGTATCTTGTCGTCAGCTTCATCGATTGAAAGTGCCTCTTTATTAAAGCAGGCTATGTAAGACCTCAGCGTCTCATCCTCCCATTGCTTAATGCTCATCTGGCATGCAATGGACTTCTTGTATCTGTGTCCCCCGAAAAAGTGTGAGGCAAACTGGGCGCTTAGCTCCTTAAAGGTATTGATGGAGTTGGACGTCAAATTGCTAAACCAAACCCTCACTGGACCTTTCAGCGTAGTTGGGAAAGCCCTACACATGATCTCGTCTGCCACTCCTTGAAGGTGCATCAGGGTCTTGAATGACTCCAAATAATCTAGGGGATCCTTTGATCCGTCGTAGCTCTCCACCTGCGGCATATGGAACTTTGGTGGAAGGGGGAACGAAGTGACAGTTGCGATGAATGGCGAATTAGTTTGATGGACCAAGTCATCGAGGTCGCTTGACACCCATCCTCTGAGGGCGTTCATCATGAAGTCCATCCGTTCCTTCATCATCTGCATCTTTGCAACCGTGTAAGGAGGAGCCATATCTGTGGCGGATGGATGGCTTGTGTCCTATCAATCTGGTCTACTTAGGGCATTGCTACCTTTCGACCCTTCTTGGTCCCTTCTCTCAGCACTGGTGCCTTCTTGGTCCTCCCTTTAAGTGTTTAGCCCCACATTCTTTTGGCGCAACTGCTCTTCTAGATCATGGTTCTACTTGGTGAGGCGTTTTACGGCAGTAGTGAGAGTTTGAACCTGTCTCTCAAGGGTGGCGGTGCATGGTTCGTCTCCTTGAACATTGTTGGTGGTCACTATCGAGTGAGCACCATGCAACTCTTCATCTGGAAAGCAGTAGTATGGCTTTCTTCCTATCCCGTTTCCCACAGATGACACCAACTAATGATGCCGAAAATCATCAATAAGTCACAAAGTTCTCACGCACTCAAGACAACACCTGAACAACACATAACAAGAAGACCTTAGGAGAGTACCAATGTGGTACAAAGACCCTTTGAAGATTAAGTTAGAAAGCTTCTCACAACCCTAGAGTGCCAGAGTTAGGGTGAATTATGCGTACTGTGGTTTGGGAGTGCTTTGGGGTTTTTATAGTAATGTAGAACCGACCTTTTCCTTTCTTGGGAAAGAGGAATTTTTCCTTATAAAAAGGATCCTCACATATTTTATGGGATCCTTTCCATATAGCGATTTTATTGATTAAGATTAATCGTGAGGTGCAAGATATTTCATTTTGAAGTTTCTTGAGGACTACTTAAACCATGGGGATGTCACATGACCTTACCACCATCCACTCTGTATTTGTTGGCTTTCTGATCCATCCACCATGTTGGGTCCCTCCTTTTGTGTACAGGCCCTCGGTCTTCTTCCCTCATCTTGATCACGAGCCAAAAGTACCATTGCTCGTGGCTGGTTCAGTAGAATAAGACTGTCTACCTCCATTTTACCCTCTTCAATAGCAATAGGCTACCTATTTAGATAATCTTAATTTTTTGGCAAAAGAACATTAATTTAGCCATTAAAAAATAAGCTACTGGCTTTGCATTTTGGTATACCAATACATATAATCGAAGTTAAACACTTAAACTTAACTTTCCAAAAGAAGCGTAAAAAATTCTAAAAATTTCTATGCATATCCAACATCTTCAGGAGGTAATTCAATGTCAGCTATGTTGGTTAAGCTAGTACCCTGATGCAAGGGAATGCCGGCATCAAATTCTTTGTTCTCAAGATTGATCGTATTTATATGCACCTCAAGATTCATGTAATGCTCATTGACTTTACAGGACACAGGAATTTTCTTAGGCTTGGCCCTGGCATTGTTATTCTTCCCAGCATTTGATAGTCCTGAATCCTTCTCAGTTTTACCATCATTTTCTTGGAGAGGACTTCACTATCCATTTTTGTTTGTTTTAACTTCTTTTTAGAGATCTCACAAACTTTATGCTTTTTGGGCTATGATTACCTTGAAAGGTGTGGGATGATCACACTATAATATTGGTGGCTTGGCACATCTTAGTTTCACTATTTGATGCTGCTGATAAACATGTTTCCCATGTGAGAATAAAGGGGTGTACATTAAGGAAGGTTTTGGAGTCCTTTAAGGCCTAAAGTAAAAAAGTCTAAGTGGCACAAAATATGGGAAAGTGTTTGTTTGATATGAAGGTTGTTTTGGCAGTGCGTGGATAATGAGTCTTTTTAATAAGGCCCTGTCAAAAAGAAGTTCAACTTGCAACTTGCAAATTAGAATGCAGTAATTCCTAAAAGGACACGTGCAATAGTCAAGTTTTTGAGGTTGTGATATATTAGCCTCTTAAAATAAGTTATGTATGTTTTATTATTATGTGATATCATTACATTTGAAATCTATTTGTTATTTTTTTTACATGATTCACATTTTTAATATATTTACAGTCTCTAAAATATTATGTCTAATATTTTTATGTAATATAACAGGCTAGTGGAAAATACAATTTGGTTTTAAATTGAAATAGAGAGGAATTAAACTCTTATATTTAGTTATTTGAGGATACACCACCGCATACCCTTGATGCGATGGTCACTCCACAAGTATAAGTGCTTGTGGGGTGAAGGAGGCAAGAGCCGGGGTTCAAGTCTCCAAGAGAGAGCTTCATACACATATACACTTAGATTAAGTTAGAGTAGAAATTCTATCTTGTATTTTTTTTTTTTTAAAAAAAATGTTATTTGAGGATACAGCTTTATTTTAACGTTTTTTTTTTTTTTTTAAATATAATGAATACATTGAATATTTAGTGGAAGACATGAAATAAATGAAATTGAAAAAAAAAAAAAAAAAAAAAAAAAAAAAAAAAAAGCCATAACAAAAAGACATGGTATTGGGACATTTGCCCAATATATGCAAATAAAAAACTGTTGGAAGGATCTTCAGCCTAAAACAGTTGCGGTTTTGAGAGATGATAAACTATTTGGTTATGTATTAAAAAGGCTAGTGTACCCAGTTGGTCCAATAGTAACACAATCAGGTAACTTGTCCAAGAATGGCTTGCTGTTTGATTGGCTAAACAAGCAACCAAATGATTCTGTGGTGTATGTGTCATTTGGGAATGGTGCAACACTGTCACACGAGCAAATGACTGAGCTATTTGCGTCATTTTTTTCTCTAGAAAAATGTATATTTTGTTATTATTTGATGGTTGTTACAATTCTAATGTCACATCATTTGAAGGTTCATCTTAATTTTTATTTATTTTTAATTAAAAAAATTGGTAGCATTCCCGTGTATCGCACGGGTTAGCGACTAGTTAGTGCTACAATTTCTCTCTCTCTCTCTCTCTCTCTCTCCTTATTAAATTCTTTCCATACCTTTTTTTTTTTTTTCCTTTTTCTTTCTATCCGTACTCCGTAGAGCATAATATCATTTTTTTTCTTTCCAACCGTTAAAGAGCACTATATAATTTTGGTGTGGGCAGAAACTTCAGTACAAATCCATTTGCAAGAAATTCAAATGGTACTAGATAAGTTAAGAGACATAATAAGTACAAATCTATTTGCAAGAAATTCAAATGATCTAATCATGGCTATCCCTGAACTTGATTTTTTTGTTTTTTGAGAAATTGTTAGGAATTCAAATACTAAATAGTACTGGCTTCTTTAAATTTTATTTTATTCTTTTTATTAATTTGTTTTATCCAAACGAACATGCTCTCAGTTAACAACTAACCAAGACGCTAAACAATAATAAACAAGAACTCATAATAGCCACACTACTGTAAACAAGTAAATCCGTAACAACGAAACCACTTCTAAGTTCTAACGTTAACTTGTAGGAGAAAATAATAAAAAATGGACACCAACTTCTTGGAGAAAATAATGAAAATTGGACACCTACTTGAAACTAACTTCTCCATAGCACTTTCTCAAAAAAAAATAAAAATAAATAAAAAAAATCTCCATTGCATCAGGTAGCCACACTGATTTTCAAATTAAGTAGAAATGTATGAGGAATTGTAAAGAAAAATTTTCTCCAAAAAAAAAAAAAAAATTCAAAGAAAAAGGAAAGAATGAATTAATAGAGAGAGAAAGAGAGATAAGAGAAATATTTAATGAGGAGAGAGATAATGTGGAAACTATTAATTAAGTAAGTATTTAATGATATAATAGATAAATATGTCTTCTTTTTTAACCGTTTGATCTTTGGGAAATCTATAACTTAAAAAATGTGAAACTCTTGTGGAGTTACATCAAATGCAACTCTTGTGGAAATCTATGGGTTCAAATTACACCTAATGTAACTTCAAAAGAATTACACATTTTTAAGACCATAGATTTTACTCTTGCTATGTCATAATTATTCCCTAGAAATTAGTGGTTGGCATTAACTCTTCCTATTAAATAAATAAATAAAAAACAGCATTGAGCTCTCCCATCTCCATTGTCATCGTTTTCTCCTTTCTCTATCACACGCCTTTTTGGTTCTATGCACTTTAAGCCTCAACCATTGATTTCTAACACCATTGTTTCAAGGTACTAGAATTAGTGCTATAACAGCATTTTTTTAAGAATCACTCATGGCCGAAGTTACAATTATTTTAGAGAACAATTGTTGTGGCTGAGTTTTTCTAATATATTCATGACCAATTTCATTTGAGGTCTGCCAAAATAATAGGTCTAAGGGTGAAAATAATTAGAAAAACACTCATGGCTGAGTCTTTCTAAAACACCCTATGTGATAATGTAATCATCTCTTTCACTTAGCTTATCATAATAATTATTTTGAAATTATTATATCAAAAAGCAAGGATTACAAGGTCAAAAAAGTAGTAGGAACTAGGAATGGAGTTGGCCAAGATTGGTTTTGCAATATGAGAAGCCAGATCTACAGAGAAAATTCTTCAATTCAATGAAGCAATTTATGAAAGAGACTAATGATGAAAAAAAAAAAAAATCGACCACAAAGAGTCTTCGTAGCAAGACAGGTAACCAATCTGACTTGGTGGTGCTCTACAGTCAACATAATACATGGTGGCTCCCCAAAATCATCTATACTCTAGGAGGAGAGAGAGGAGAAAGAACATATTACTCTTTTTTGGAGGAAAGACTAGTATGGAATGCCATAAATAAATGAGATGCTAATCAGATATCAGTATTAATGAGTTTTTTTTTCACCATTTGATTTAGTTAAATCTAATGGTTTAGAAAATGTGCAACTTGAACTCATCTCTCTCTCTCTCTCTCTCTCTCTCTCTCTCTCTCTCTCTCTATATATATATATATATATATATATAGAGAGAGAGAGAGAGAGAGAGAGTTTCGACTTATGACTTTCACTTTTGATGATTGTGCTCTTTATTATTAGATCAAGAAACCAATCAATTTTTTGTGTAAGTAAGTGAATATTGAACCTCAAATCTCTTATTCAACCATCAAAACTTTACCAGTTGTGATTAGTTATACTAATAAGTCATATTGTAAGACTCCTCAAGTTCAATAATTACGAACTATTTCCCCTCAACGCATTCACATAATAATAATAATGGGTAGTGGTATTAGCAATCTATGTGAGAGGAGTGAGTATGTATTTATTATACTCAAAGGATATTTTATAATTTTTCACTTTGTAAAACTACTGTTGCAAAATTTGTAAAATCCCTAAGCTCCCTCTCCAAATTTTATTATGAAAATTCTAAAAGGACTACAAACTTCATTACAAAAATATTACAAACTAATGATGCAATGATTGTAGTGCTCCATTTGTTTCGACATTAATGTTTTCTAAAAAATGAGTCGTTTTAAAAAATAAGTATTTTTTTTTTTTAAATTATCTCATTTTTCTATGTTTTGTAGTCTTTTTTGGAAAACAATATTGTTTTCCTATATTTGGTAGTGGCCTTAAAAATGAAATAGATTTGTTTTCAATAGTTCCTATATTGTCTCTCGACTTTCTTTATTTAGCATAACATGAGATAAAGTTGTTTTCTGAAAAAAATTTAGCAGAAGATAATCTGACTCTAAAAGATAAGTTATATTTTTAATAATATTTTTCGTTCACTTATGATAGTCTTCTCATGACATGTTTTTTCTGATGTTGGCAAACATGGAAAAACGCAAAACATTATCTTCACAATGTTAATGTCACATCAACAACAATAGAATTTTTCAACCCACACCCAACCTTAAGAAAATCACACAACTCAAAGGCACCAAGACAGAGCTCTTTCGATCTGAGTAAAGGGTTAGTTGAAGATGGGTGCACACTTTTGAAACGAAATCATTTTAGGTGGAGTGACAAGTTTCCTATCTAGAAATCCAACTCCAACTAACCCGTTCAACTCTTTGCCATTCGTTTGTAACTTCTTGTCACTCCTTGTTGTTCAAGATTTATCAAATGCGGTGAAGATCTTGCCAAATACAGAGCAGATTTCCCATTATTCGGTGTGCTCTCTACTAAGTTGGTGAGATCTAGCAAATATGCTGAGATCTCCAACAAAATTTACTGAGAACTCAAGATATCTACCACGCGCTGCCATCAACTTGGAGGCTAGCGGGTTCGATTGATCTGATTGCTGACAAACCGACAACTTGTTTGTCAACAACTCATAGAATCATGATCGGCATCGGCTAGGAGTTTTGTTGTCCTAAGAGCATCCACATCTGTCCGTTTATAGTCTTCTAAAATAGAAAAAAGTACAAATTTTACACATTTTGAATCAAAAAACACCCATATCAGTCTATTTAAAAACGTGTAAAGTCTTCCAAAATTTTCAATGAGCTACAGTACCCGTGTAAATTTTGCACAGGCACTGTAGCATGTGTATTTAATTTTTTAATAGTTTTTTCTCTCTCCTCTCTACCTGACTATCACCCCCCCCCCCTCTCAGGCACTGTGCGTTCTCTCTTTCTCTCACAAAAAACTCACTCCATCCTTTCATCCTCAGTTCTCTCTCCCTCTCTCACATCTCTCTCTCTCGTTCAAAGCATGCCACCGGAGTTGGGTTGGATTCGGCGTGGTAACGGTATGGTCACAACGTGGCGAGATCGGCGCATGGCGTGTGGCGTGGTCTCAACGGTGGCGATGTGGGTTTGGGTCGATGATCGATGGCAGCGACATGGGGAGGTCTCAATTGTGGTTTAATTTGAGTTTATGGTGTGGGTTGGTCTTGGTTTGTGTGGGTTTGCTTGGTCTAGGTTGATTTGGGTTGTGAGTTGATCTGGGTATGTGTGAAGGCATGGAGGCATGGAGACGATGGCAGTGAGGCGTGGAGACAACGCCAGTGGAGGCATGGAGATCAACTTCAGATTGGTTCTGATGGATTCTGAACTTCTGATGTTGATTTTTCTTTGATTTTGGGTGGAGATCAGGTGGGTTCTGATGGAGTTTTGATCGGCGTGTCTGGAGATCGATTTCTGATTTAATGGCTTTTGGTTTCTGATGATGGTGTTGATGGTGGCTGGGTGGTGATGGTGGCTGGGGGTCTGTGAGAGAGAGAGGGGCAGTGAGGGAGTGAATAATAAAAAATTGTAAAATAATGAATATTTTATTGAATAAATGTGTAGAATAGATAAACTGATTTGGGTGTTTTGTAAAAGTGAATGTATAAAATAATAAAAGTAGGTTTTTTCATGTAAAATAGACAGAAAATTTAAACGGACTAATGTGGATGCTCTAATCCAATCGGGTTGAGTAACGGGTTAGTGGGGAATCCAACTAAACCTAACCTGTGAACACCCTAACACCATAATGGTTGAATTTATTATTTATTTTTTTGTGCTGTACTTAAAATTGACACATCAGTTTATATAGTTTATATAATGAAATTTCTAGTATTTTTAAGGTTACTCTGTTGTGCTTTGCTGACATTAAATTTTAAACTAAAGGATTGGAGGTGGGTAGAAGATATATAGTTATAGACAGAGATAGGAATAAAAAAAGATGAAAAGATAAAGATAAAAATATCCTCGTAATCGTATTAAAACCTTATTTTTTTTCTACTTATAATTTGGCAATTCGTGTAACTTTTTTAAATCATTACCTAAATGGTTAGAAAATTTTCCATTAAAATAGTTTGGTGGAAATTTTATAAGAAAAAATTAATTGTGATTTGTTATGTGAAGTTATTAATTCAAATTCTGTATGATGTCAAAATAACAATTGCGATGGTCTAATTAAAACAACTTCTTCGTTGTTCTTTGTTGATCACCAATGATTCTTTGCCCTATTGATATCTCTATCTTGAGCATTAGCATTGGGAAATGCTAATGCTACTCTATTTTACCATTCTAAAAACTCACTTTATCATTATACCATCTTATTTTACAATACCTCCACATCTCAAACTTCTATTTCCTTCTTTTACTCATTAAAATAATATATTTACAAAATAAAATAATATATATCAAAATTTTTTCTTTTTTCTCCCATCTCTCTCCTCTCGCTCATTTTCAGCTCTTCCCTCTATAACTTCCGCGCTCATTTTCAGCTCTTCCCTCTGTAACTTCCGCCGAATCCTTCATTTCCGGCGAGGTGGTGAAATATTCCGACAATAACCATCAACTCAAACACCCAAAACTTCATAGATCAACCAAAAACGCATCAATCAACAAAACCCACAAACAAAAAATCCTAAATTTCTATCTGTAACTTCCACCGGAGCATTCATTTCCGGCGAGGTTCAAGAAAAAGGCCATTGAATATTTTCAAGAAACCCAAAAATCATTCAAACAAAATCCAGCAATAACCCATCAACTCAAACACCCAAAACTTCATAAATCAACCAAAAACGCATCAATCAACAAAACCCACAAACAAAAATTCCTAAATTTCTGTCTGGAACTTCCGTCGAAGCCTTCATTTTCGGCAAGGTTGAAAATGACCATTGAATAGCCCAATCTCGCATTTCCCGGTGGGGTTCATTTCTGGCGCTCAGTCTCGCACTTCCATGGGTGGTACAACTCGGCTTGCCTGCACTTGTTGAGAGGAAACCACGCCGCAAGCCACGCCAGAAGAAGCTTAAACACGCCGCTGATCATACCACGCTGATTTGGACCCAAAAAACCCAGAAATCGCCACCATACCACGCCAATCTCGACTTCCCAGCCTCACCTCCACGCCGGACCCACGACCCACGTCAGAATAGCCCACCGTGAGAGAGAGATGTGATGAGAGAGAGAGAGGCCATTGTGGAGAGAGAATGGAGATGAGAAACAGAGAAGAGACGAGAGAGAAAGAAGTCAGAAATGCGAATAAATAAATATTATTTTGGTTTAGAATTGTGCTACAGTGCAATTCTAAAGATAGAATTGCACTGTAGCACTATTGCAAAAAAAATTGCAATAGTTGGCAGTAGCATTTTCTGATGGAGAGGATTTTAAGGCTTGAAATGGTAAATTTTCCTAACATTTGGCTTTAGCATTGTGGAGTGCTGATGCTCGCCGAAATTATTTAGGGTATTTAGTGTATTACACAAAAAGATGAGAAATCTGATTTGATCGTTGTCATATTCACTTAACAAAAAAGAAAGTTACCACAGGTTTTACACAAATAGACAAATCATGACTTCATAAGTTGCTATAGGTTCTTTTACATTTGATAATTGATATGGAACATCCTGATAAAGTTTTAATATAGAGTAAATTTCATTAACCTGTATTATTGAAAAAATAATACAGTGACAAAATATTTGTTTTAGTTAAAGTATTAAAAATTCCATAAAGGTCTCATCTGACATCTCTTATTCAAATTTTGTGAATAATGAGAAATAAGAATATTAGTGGCGAAATGATTGGGAGTTCGGTCATAAAATGAGAAATTATTTAATACACTCAATGGACAACATCCTCATCTCACATTAATATAGGTTTTATGTAAGGTTTTACATGTGGGATTTACCTTTATATGAGTAAAGAGTATAATACACCTGCCGAACAAAATAATTTCATTGGGCAAAATGACATAAGCAAATTGTATTAAGACCTAATCTGTCATTTTACTATATGTTATTGATAGTTATTTAGAGCCATTGCATCAGTCTTTGTAAAATTTGATGTCTATTTTAGCATAAAAACCCACTTTTTTTTTTTTTTTTTACACAATCACTCTTACAAAACACTTACATCAGATTATCTATTATACACTCTATTTGATTTAAATATATATATATATATATATATATTTTACTTCATACTTTAAGAGTATTCTCTTCACGTTCATTCTCATATTTTCCTCGAAAAAGTAAAAACTTCTCTCTCATCTCTTAGCTCTCTTCTCTCTTCACCATCACAAAGCTAAACCTCCATGGCTAGAGCTCCATGGCCATGGCTGAACCTCACATAACCACCACAAAGGCCAAAACTCACATAAATTAAACCCCCTATCTTTCTTGCTCTCTAAACCCGAATTCCACCTAGCCTAGACCACCATGGTTGAACACCATGGGTTCAGCCAATCAACCACCACAAACAAAAGGCTTTTAACTTTGGGTTCTCTCTTGGGTTTGGGGACTTGGTGGTTTGTTTGGTTTTTGGTGTTCTGAGTTGTGGGTGTAGTTTGATTTAGGTTTTGGGGTTTGAGAAAGGTGGGATTTTTGGCTTGGGTCTGGTGGCTGGACGGTGGTGGATGGTTGACCAATTTTGTATTGTTTAGAGGAAGAGAAAGTGAGTGAGATGGAGATGAAGATGAAGATGGAGAAAGAAGAGATTTTGGGGAAAAGAGAAAAGAAGAAGTTTGATTAGGCCTGTCCATGAGTTAGGACGGGTTTGGTTTGTGCCCAACCAAGATTTGACCCGACCACTTCAAGTCTTCAAAATCTAGACTCGCCGCCGACCTATAAGATAAGCTTGTTTGGGTGAGTTGGATATTGATTGGTGTTGGTTAGACTTGGGGTAGAAGAAAATAGCCAAAACGTGTTGAAAATGGCCGAAATTCAAGCAGAACTGGTCAAAATTTGCCAAATTTGACCAACATATGGCTAGATCTAGTAAGATTTCTAAAAGAACTCACCAAATCTATAAGAGATCTCAATGAGATTTGGCCGGATCTGTCGAGATCTCACCGAATCTCAACATATCTAGCAATAAATGATTGGAAATTCTTCATACTTGCGAAAATTGGTGTGTTTCAGATATAGGCCAGTCAAATTGATTTGAATCGGATTTTTAAGAGTAGACTCGTCAACCGACCCACTAGTCTCAGTTGTAGGAGGCTGAGACCCGCTGCCAACCATCACCAATGTCGAGTCGGCCAGTTTTCAAGTATAAATTGGACGGTTGCATCGGGTTGGTCAATTATGGGTTCCAGTGGACAACCCTAGGTTTGATAAGGAGTTGAGAGGGAAAAAAAAAAAATCATATACACAGCTACAGTAACTATGTATATTTACAGGGTTACTGTAGCAATTGTGTATATTTACAAACTTATATACCCATTGTGTAAATTTGACCACTTTTTGTTGTATACACACATTGGTGTGATTGCTCTTAGTTACATAATAACACACACCAAGAGAAATTCATGATTCAAATCAACCTCTCACTTGTAATAATCGAACCATACAATAATTGTAAGTTCCTCTTGTTTTGTAACCCTCTATTTTCGTTATAAAATCTTGTTGTTTGGCAAAAAAAAAAAAAAATTAAGTAGTAATCTTAAACAAATAAAAGGAGAAGTACAAAGTAACTAACATCTAACATAACAATACGCACATAAACGAGAGAAATAGTGAAATTATTCAGGAAAGGAAAGAGGCAAAAGAAAGTGGTGGCGAAACTCGAAACGATGGAAAAAGCTCTGGTCAATCATAATTGTAAGTGGGGGCAAAGGCAATTGTTCTCTCTGCCTCTTTGGAATCCCCTGACAGTGGCAGTGAAGCTAAAACCACGGAGGCAGAAGCAGAAGCCTTTCGGATTAGTTGCTCAGAGAAATGCATCTGTATCTGTGTCTGTGGCAGGAAATGGCTCAAATTCCACACTGCAGCGGCAGCCGGATTTTAATTTACCAAATTGGAATTCCTTCCCATCCACTCTCACTCTTACACTCACTACTCAGCCTCTGCCCGTTCAACAACAACTCCTCCTCAAACCCTCTCCACAATTGGCTCTTTTTTCTCTCCTTTTTGTCCTCTCCATGGTTACTCTGTTTTTCTTTTTCTTTTTTCCTTTCTTTTTCTTTGTGACTTTTAACCTAATATTAATTATCCACTAAATTTTTTTACTTTGTTAATTAATTTTTAAATTTTCTTTTGGATATTGCAGGCCCTTGGCTCTATTTTGTCCTTGGCTATACTTTCCATTCCTATCATGAATGTAAGTTCCATTGTTTTTGTTTATTACTAGTACTATTTGCGTATGTGTTAGTTACTAGTGGAGTATTATTGTATTTGTTCAGGCTTTTACAAGATTAGCAGCTTCTATGGATAAATTGTCCAAAGTTGTCTCTGAGGAGGTACCAGGTACCTTGTCTTCTCTAAAACTTTCTGGGTTGGAGATTAACGAGTTGACCCAACAACTTGACAAGCTCAGGTACTGTGAGACTTAACTCTCTTGCTTGAGTTGCTTCACATTTTGAATTTGTTGCTTGTGTGTGCCAAAGCATAATTAATAATTGCATTCGTTTTCTGCTTCTGGGTTTTCAAGGCAAATAGTTTCTGGAACTCGTTACCGAAAGAAAGAAAGAAACAAATAAGCCAGTTACTTTGGAAGGAGAAACTGAGACTAGTACTACTTCCCTTGAAGAGGATTATGCCATGGCTGAGATATGATAATTGAAGAATGTGGAAGATCAATGAATCTTTTGCTTAAAGTGTAGAGGCATTGAGGGCATTCCCAGTCCATCTTATTGTCAATTTTATAAGTTGAAATTAGCATCATGTAGATTACATTTGCAGGCAACTATCTCTACTTTTATTTTGAACCTATGCACTATGGTAGAAAAGCTTTTTGAAGTAGTTGTGATACCTCTAATTATGTGCAGATTGTATTGGATAAGTGTGTGTTGCGCAATCGTACATTGAGTCTCATGTCAAATATTTATTAAGTCGGTTTAGGCTATATACAAGGAGGCCCCAATTGTAACTTAGCACATTTGGGGGTATAACTTAGATGTGCTTAGTGGCTATTCCTTTTAGAGTACCTCTTTTGAGTGTAGAAATTGTGGTTGCTAAGGGAAAGAAAATTGCCAAATCAGAATAGTGAAAAGGTTCAATTAAGCACCATCAGTATTTATGTGCAAAATAATGTGTTACCTCTCTTTTCTTTCACCATAAATCATGTGACACAACTTGCTAAAGTGGTAGATTGTAACTTGTAAGCAATAGTGAATGGACAATCACTTTCAAATAGACTCACCAATGAGATCATTTTTATTTTGCCTAGACATTTTTGTGGCAAAAGTTATGTTCCCATATCAAATATCGTTTCTTTCATACACACAGTTAGGTATTTCCAGGAAATTATTGATATTAGTGCTTTAACTTCACTTGAGTATTTAAATGTCCAGTGTGCAGAATCATGCAAATATAGTACGTGTACAGCTGCTGGTTCACAATTTTGCATACTTCTTGAGTTTTTCACCGGCTTCTTTTGCATGCTCTGGCACTGCCATGTTACTTAGAAGAGTAACCCTAGATGATGATACCAAAGATTTGCTCTGTGAGTTTGAAGGATCAATCTTCCAGAGTCGCACTTCCCACACCTGCTCAAAATTTGATAGTATCCACCCATTTGAAAAATAAGACTTATTAGTATTAAGTTATATACATGTATACTCCAAGAATATAATTAATTTCATTTAGTAAAAATAATGTAAAGGGCGAAAATAATGCTATTATGCTTCCCTTAACTATGCTTTACCTTGTATTTGTTTCTAAAAAAAAAAGAAAAGAATGGGTGTGTTGCGTGTAATATAACTTGCTCCACCCTCCTTTAAAAGTTATCATGGCTTTTGAGTGGAGTTATGGTGTGCTTTTATATTAGAACTCCTTTTCCTCTCCCTTGTGTGTGTGTGTGTTTGTTTCTCCAAAAAAAAAAAAAAAAAATGATAATTGTCCCACATTGCTTAAGAGAGTATGTTGTGTGTAGTATAACTTATCTTACCCTCCCTTAAAAGTTACCATGGCTTTTGAGTGGAGTTGTGATGTGTCTTTGGGTTAGAACTCATTTCCCTCTCCCCTGTATATGTGTGTGTATTTGTTTCTCAAAAAAAAAAAAAAAAAAAAAAAAAACTATGATTTACCCAAACCAGAATTTTATTATTATCTTGTGTTTTAGTAAATGATTAACTAAAATAGGAAACGTAGGTTATTAAGCTTAAATAGAGAGACAAATTTAGAGAATTCGATGTGAATGCTCAATGCTCTCATGTAAAAGAAGGAAACATTGCTCCAAGAAGATTGAATAACTTTCCAAATAATGAAAATGGACGATATGGATATGAATAAATGAAAATTAAAGTAGCTAGTGTTTTAGAAAGGTTTGGCATACCTCCAATATTTTTTTAACTAAAATCTCCTTTTGTTTTAATGAGAAATTGATACATTACCCACTAACTAAATAAAATGTGGAGATTAAAACTCACTACCACTTATCATTGTAAATATAAAAAAAAATAAAAATCTCTAATTAAAAAAAGTACTAAAAGTAAGCCAAACTCATTTTAAAATGACATCTACAAGTAAAGAAAATTCTAATTCGGGCCCCTATATTGAAATGTATCCACAATTAAAAGATGGATAAATTATAGATGTCACTTTGAGGTATACCCACGTATGAATCTTTATTTATTTTTTGACACTTAAATCTTTTGGTTAGTTCCATTAGGCATTTTTGTTAATTTTAGGAAATTTAAGTGAGAAAGAATTGAAGACAAAGATATTCTACCTTTCTCTCTTCAATTTTTTTTCTTTCAATCATCACTTGAGTTTTGTGTCTATTCACTCCCAACTAACTCTTAGAACAGAACAGTTTTTTCTTCAATTAATCTTATAAAATATACATCACAAAGTGAATAGTAACTAGTAAGGTCACAAAATATAAAGTAAAGTATAATAATAATAAACGATAGATGATACATCATAACATAATTCAGAAAAAGTCAACTCTGGCTATGGGAAACAAGAAAAGTGTTTGGAAGGAAAGGTTGGACGAGTATATGGTCCTGCCAGAGAGCCTAAATGTTTGTGTACGAACTAGAGACTCTGACTGACCTGGATGGTTTTGCCTACATTAATAGGGGTGGCCTCAGCAAACACAAGGTCACCAAGCTCAGCACGCTTCACATGGTTGATGCTAAGATGAATACCGGCCACTCTCTGATAACCAGAAGCCATGTGAGCTCCCATGCTTGCTAGTGCCTCTGATATCAGTGCCGATACACCTCCATGTAACACCTTGAATGGCTGTACATTTTTTCCCATATGTTATTAAATCAAATTATGCAAAGTCAATGAATGAATTGAACTGGGTTTGATTGTGTTTGACCAAACCTGACAACATTTGTGTGTAATAGGGAGGCGGCCGGTGACTTTTTGAGGAGATAGTTCTTCAATCTCGAATCCAATCGCATGAAGCGGAGCATCCAAAACTGCTGTCTTGGTCGATGATGTTTCTGCCATATGAAATCTTTGATCTGTTTCCTTCTTATTGTTTCTGTGTCATGAAATCATTTTCTCATCCTATCTCTATAAAGAACTGGGACTTCTTCTTGTTGCTTTTTCTTGGGTTTGTGAATTTTGAGGTGATGACCTTATTCTTGTTTTTGGTCTTTTGTTTTTGGTCTTTTGTTGTGCGTGGCTGTTTCTCAATAGGTCATTGTATATTATTGGATAGGATAGGTTGGTAGGTGGGAGCGTGACGGAGTGACCGATATAGAACAAGTTGTTTGGTGGGCTTAGGCTTTAGCTTTACTTAGGCACAAAAGTCACAAGGGAAGAGAGATAGATAGGTGAAAGGGATGAGGAGGTAGATAGATCATAGATCATAGATCATGGATTTGTCATGTATCAATTGTATAAAATACAAATTCCTGACAAGAAAATATGTTCACATAATTTTTTTTTTTTTTTTTTTTTTAAGTTTCAACCTATAGTGTCTACTTCTAATAATAACTCTTTTTGATAATAACTATTTATCATCATACTAAGACACCACTCAATTTTTGGTATAGGCGGAGATTGAACTCTAGATCTCTTATACAACCATAAGAGACTTTACCAGTTGAATTAACTAGAACCCACATGTTCACACAACTTTATAACACAATTTTTGTAAAGTGGTAAAGAAAAAGCAAAAAAGTCTAGAAACACACTATTAATTTGTTTTGATAATGTGTAAATTAGATCATTCACATGAATCAGTTGGTGCAAAATTTTTTGTCTATTTTAGTATAAGAACCTACTTTTTTTATTTTATATACTCACTTTTTAAAACACCCCGCATCAGATTATCTATTTTACACTACATTACATTAAAATATCAAATTTTCTTAATTTTTTTAATTGTTTATCTTTCTTTACACACAATATCCATTATCCACTCTTTTCTTTCAGCCTCGGGATTCGTAAAGCAAGAATAAAAAACTATATGCAAATTAAATAGTGTCAATGTAAATTTACATGGTTACTATAGCAATTTTGCAATTATAATTTTTATCTTGACTGATGTGAGTCATTTTGGGGATTGAATATGTAAAATTGATATATTTTTCCATTTTACATTAATTGGTGCAAATGCTCTTATGTAATGCAATCATATATTAACAAAACTATTGTGTAATGTCATGTATATGCATGAGTACAATTAAAAAAAATCACAATTATATAGTTCAAATTATACATTTTTTTGGAAGAGATTCAAATTATATATGGTACTAATTTACACATTTTTTAAAACCATACATTTTAAATATGTAATGATTTCTCATTAATTACATATATGATTTAAAATTTAATTGGATTTAGACTCTTCAGTTTTTACACCCAATAATTCAGATGCCACAAAAGTTTAAAAATTAGATAGACACATGGTGCAAAATTGGACTTCAATTGAAATCCAATAAGAATCTAGTTAAATTTGGACTCTTCCATTTTTACACTCAATAATTTACTTGACACACAAATTAAAAATTAGATAGAACACATGACGCAAAATTGAGAATACAATTGAAATCTAATTGAAATTTCTATGAGTTTTGGCTTTTAATATATAATAGTGTGCACGAGCACAATTAAAAATAATCACAATTATATGGTTCAAATTATAAATGGTATTAGTTTACACTTTTTTAAACCATACATTTCTAAAATATGTAATGGTTTCTAATTATATATATATATATATATATATATATATATATGATTTAGAATTTAATTAGTTTTAAACTCTTCGATTTTTGCATTCAATAATTCACTTACCACAAAAATTAAAAACTTAGGGCGAAAAATTGAACTTCAATTGAAATCCAATTTAGAATCTAGTTGGATTTAGACTGTTCAATTTTTATACTCAATATTTCATTTGACACAAAATTAAAAATTAAATGGGACAAGTAGCACAAAATTGAGAATCCAGTTAAAAATATAATTGATTTTTTCCTCATTTTGGCTATTAATATATGTGTGTCAAAATATAGACGAGTGTGTCTTTATAGAAAGAATCGATAAAAAGTAATTTGAAAATTAATAATAATATATATTTTTTTAAAGAGTTTCAATTTATAGTGTCCGCTCTTGATGATAGTTCTTTATTCTCAGACCCAGACACCAATCAATTTTTGGTGTAGGTCAGTTTTTGGTGTAAGTGGGAATTAAACCCCAAATCTCTTATTCAACCATCAGACACCAATTAATTTTTGGTATAGGTCAATTTTTGGTGTAGGTTAGAATTAAACCCCATATCTCTTATTCAGTCATCAGAGATTTTACTAATTGAGTTAATAAAAATTGTCCCACTTGATAATAATCAATTACTCTTGTTACATGCATAAATTAGATGGTGACAAAAGGGTAATTGTATTAGGAGACTTCTGTTTTTTTACTTTCTTTGTGGCTCATTATTGGACACGATATGGGGATGAAGTGGGCAAACCATTTCTCTTTCCTTTTTCTCTTTCTCTCTCATCTCTTAACTTCACAACTTCTTTTCTTAAAAAATAAATTTATAATTAGGTAGCATTTGTTCTGTTCATACAACGAAATTAAGTATACTAAAGTCATGAGTTTCAGTTAACTCAACTGGTAAAATCAATCAATCATTAATAGTCATTTAATATCATATACTATATAATAAAAGTTGGGATTAAAAGTCGTGGCCAAGTGGCTTCACCAAATTATAGAAATTTTATTAAATTTTTAGATTTAAAAAAAAAAAACTAAAAAGGAATAGTATATTATCAGGACTCTAATTCATGTCTAAAAAAAAAACTGTAGAAAATTAGGACTCTAATTTATTTTTATCTCTAAAAAAAAATACTGCTTCATGTAAGAATTTTTTTTTTTTTTTTTTGGGTATTAATTTTGATGTAAACAAAAAAAAAAAAAAAAAAAAAAAAAAAAATCTAATATCAATCTAGCTAATAATATAAATTCTTTTTGTTGTTATCTTCTCCTCCTATAATTTCTAAGTTGATTAAAAACTTTAATTTGATTACAATCCAAACTCTTCATCCAATCTCTTCCTTCACTTTTTTATTCTTTGGATAAACACTAAAATTTAATATAGAATTATGATTAACGTTCACGTAGAGTTCTAACTAATTGATACACATGAGGCACAGGCCTACGTTAATTGATATAGATGACACCTTTTTATCTAAAAAATTTTAGATTAGGTGCTTAAAATATTTTCAAAAAAAAATTGTAAATAAATCATCTTTGGATAACTTTAAAAAATAAGTTACATTGAGTTTTACTTCTTCTTCTTCATTAGATAACTTTAAAATTCTAAACTAATTATAACTTTTTTTTTAAAAAAAAAAAATCTATCCTATTTCCTTATTAGCATCATTCACATCTACTTACTTACTACTTCTTCTTCTTCTTCTTCTATTGTTGTCATTTTTTTTTCATTCAATCTATATGACATTTTTATTTTGTAGATAAAACATATATCCTAAATTAACTCTTCTTCTCTTATAATTCTTGGAGTGATTAGAAATCTAACTTCCTTACAATTGAAAATTTTCTATATATATTCTATTTTTCCGTGTATTCTTATATATTCTTAGGCATAACAACTTCTTCTTCTTTTCTCTCCCCTACTATTATTAATAATTCTCATTCTTTTATAATTTCTATGTTGTTTAGAAATCTAACTCTCCTTTGTTTTGTTTGCTTGTTTGTTTGTTTGTTTGTTTGTTTGTTTTTTTTTTTTTTTTTTTTGTGTTTTCTTATTACTTAGGCAATTTGATGTTTGTGAAATCCATAGTAGAAGTTTTTATCAAACCTACCATCCAAAGTATTACAAGTATGTATTTATCTTCTTTGTTTTTGTGTTTTTTTCCAGTAATGGTGGACAAGTATGTATCTCATGCAAGCATACATGAATTTAAATTGCCTTTCAATATTTTGAATGCTTTAATAGGATTTTTTTATATAATTTCTTTAAACAAAATGAAATTTATTTTTCAAATTGGATTTATTCATGTTGTTACCTTTTTCATTTCTTTTTTTTATATTTATATTTTGAATATTATCACTTAATACTTATTTATGTAAAGTACGCATAGTATTATGTATTGGTTTGCAACATTAATTAATATTTTTTGCTAATTATTAGTATAATTTTTTGTTCCCAATAAATTTTCATTAATCATTTTTTTTTTTGGTTTTTTTTTTTTTTTTTTAATTTTTAGAATTAGGCTTGACCGACCAGGCCGAGAAAAAGATCATTTTATTACTGGAATATCATACACAAAAAACCAATAAGTATCCGAAGGAACGGAGTTCATCCAAACTAAAGTAGGAAAAGACAATCTCGCTCGTCGTGCTAAAACATTACGTTGCCAACGTGTGTGGGAGAAAGAATAGTACCAAAACATACTGACTGAAGACACAATGTCTTTTAACTAAATGACCCACCACTGAGTGTTGAAAACACTGATTTTTGATAGCTAAAATAGCCTCTTTAGAGTCCCCTTCCAAAATAAAGCCACTGAAACCAAGCTCATGGACAAACAGAATAGCCCGCCTTGCTGCAATTATTTCCAGTGCTACAATGGATGAGGGTAGAGGAATAATCTCAGACAAAGCTACCAGGACTTCATCAGAGGAATTACGCACCACGGCTCCAATTCCTGCTGATCCCAAGTCTTCAAAAATCGCGCCATCAAAGTTCGTTTTCAACAGACCTACATCAGGTGGCTTCCAAATGACTTTCCTCGGCAGCTTCTTTGATGCAGGTTTCGCACAATGCTGCTGAAAGTCTGCTAGGTGCTGCTGTGCTAACTCTGGGATCTTCTCAAAGGATGCAACTACCTCATTAACTCTGATTTTGTTGCGCCAATTCCAAATGAACCAGCAAACCATGATAAAACCTTCAGCTCCACAAGGATTCTACAGTGCCAACCTGAAAAGATCAACAAAAAATAAAGTTTGATTTGTTGCACTCCGTAACTCATCAAAGTTAGTACCCCAGGCCCCCTTCACCTTCTCACGGCACCATAAAATTTTGGAACTTTAATTCCTGAATTTTCATAATCTTTAAAAAGTCGTCATTCTTCCAATATCAATTTTTTTTGTGCATTGATTATTTTTACTCTTGAGCCATCACTATAAAATAGGGTTTTTTTCCCTTGCAATTATCGAACTCATTTGACTAAAATAGTAAAATCAAAGTGAAATGAGCTATTTTTTTAAAGCAGTCATAGACTCATATGCAACTTTACAATCTATATGGTTCTATTTTTTTTTTTCAATTTAATTTTCTTCTTGAGGTTTTTTTTTTTTTTTTTTTTTTTTTTTTTTTTTTTCTTCAGGTTTGTCATAAAAGATTTCAAGCATATCCTAAGAAAGGTTTGTAATCATATGTAGATTCATTAAATGCAAAATTCATATGCAAATAGTTTGATACATGCAACTAAAAATAATATTATAACACAACTAATCAAAATTATTTATTTATTAATTATTCATAAGAATTATTTATTTTGTTATAATAATTATTAAAATATAATAATTATCTTTACATATATTCTATAAATTTTATCATAATACCATGAAATGCACGGGCCTTTAACTAGTTCAATATAAAAGCAGAGACCTTATGTGGGAGAACATGAGATTATGCCATGTGGCACTCTCTTTGACAAGGAGTTTGTTCACATAAATTTTTTACTCAAGTGCCACATCAAAAATAAAGACTAATTAAAATTCAAAATATAATTCCCATAAAAAATTATTCAAAAGATAAGAACTCTTTATTTTCTTAGATTCATTGTATCAAGACATTTCTCAAGTGCCACATTATAGATAAGGACTCTTTATTTTCTTGAGTTCATTGTTCCAAGACTTTCTTCTCTCTCACAAAGTACAAAACTTTTCGTGTTTCCACTCACCCTTTTCACCTCTTGCACTTCTGCTACTTTATATACACTTTACACATAGTCTTTCATCTTCATGCCATAGGTTAGGTGCTTTTTGATTTTGTTTTAGCCCTCACAATTTCTTGGTTTCTTTGTCATTTTTTTACTACTATTTAGTCTGGTATTGATATGATCCTCGACCAAAAAAGTAAAAAAAACAATGATTATTTTGAAGTTTTCTTTGTTGTGAATCAAGATCATCTCAACTTTAGTTGCAACCTCAAGTTTAGTTGCAGCTGTTCAGGAATAGTGTGAAACGATGTACAAATCACAATCATATTGTTAGTTCTCTCTATCAAAACTACAATTAGGTAGTTCTTCACATAATTTTTATGTTCTTTCTCATGCATCTTTCACGTATAATACTTATCCACCTATATTTTTTTGATTACTTTTGTTGGTGCTATAAATTATAGTTGTTGTGGTTTGTTAGGATTAGTTTCAAAAGATTTAATTTGTTGTTACAGTTTTGATATACGATTGTAAGTTAATTAGCATGCTTTACTTCTCTATATAAAAACAAAGCTCATGTGTAAAATTAATAATACAAGATTAGTTCTCCCATTTTTAGCTTATACTTTTCTTGAATTTTAGCATTCTCTTTTTTTTTTCTTTTTTTAAGGATATAAAAGCCATATTAGAGGCGATTAAATATTGATAAATGGAAATTTTTTTAGCCCATTTTTCTTTGTTTGATTACATTCTCTTTATGTTGGTACACAAATAATTTTGTTTCATTTAGATTATGAACAAAGTGTTTGAGATTGGAGTCTTGAGATTTGGTGGTGAGAATGAAGTGGTTGAGAAAGTGTTTGGTTTTATAAATAAAGTCTACCTTTTATCTAGATGTTATTTTATTATTTTAAATATTAAATTTATAATATGGTGTAAACTCCTAGAAATTTCTAATAACTATGTAATTACAATATCATATATATATATATATATATATATATATATATTAGTAAAGAATATCCACTCAATAGTCCGAAACTACTTCTAGGATAATGAAAAATTATAAAATATGAATTAACAAAATTAAATTTCAAAGCATTCAACAATATTATGAGAAACATCATTAATACTATATAACAAAATGATTATTATATATGAATCTTAAAAAAATAAAATTATTTTCAAAATGAAATTACCAAGCATCTACGCATCGTACAAAAAATTATATAGTTTCTAAGAATTGAATAACTGGAATTCAGTTTCCGTACTGATATCATAAGTCGGAATTTTATAAAATAAAAGTACACCAAAGTCCAGGCCATGAAACACCGAAATATATGCCAATAATTGATATAAATGATTTTGAGAATCATGATTGATATACATGATATTGATAGATACAACACTGGCATAAGTTTAAATATATAAATAAGGATTTTACTAATGTGTGATCTAAGGGCACACAATAATAAATCAATTTTAGAAAAAATTTATTGGAAATTGAAAAAGTATTGACAACTTTTTTAATTCTCAATAAAAATTTTTCAAAAATAAATTTGTTAATTAATGTATGTCCTAAGGGTACACATTAACCGACTCCTATAAATAATACAAAAAAATCGTACTACTAACTGTTTCCTTAAGTTTATCAAAAAAATAAAATAAAATAGAATAACTGACTCCTTTTTTTTTTTGATACTGAAAAAGGGAGATTACAAAAGAGCTGGGTTCAACCAGCAGTGTTTAATAGGCACCTGTACTGCCTTTTTTGCAACGTTACATAAAGTTTTAAGCAGCATATGAGGAACAAGGATCATGTGACAGAGGAGACCATTTTGTACAAGAAAATTTAAATCAGCAAGCCTATAGTGAGTTTGCCAATCAGAAGCCTTCCTGGTATTGAAGAGCTTGACCAATCCTCTGCTATCACTTAGGAACAAAATACTATGAAACCCATGATATTTTGCTGTAAGGCAGGCATCCACCACAGCTTCAAGCAAAAATTCCTCTGCTGCTCCAACTAGGCTACTATTCACAGCAAGGAAGACACTTTCTCCCTGTATGTTGACAGCTTCAAAACCAAAAGCACTTCTATTCCTCTTCTTGTCTCTGAACCCAGTAACTTTGATAATTAATTGCCAGGATCCAGCTGCGGATTGGACTGGAGTTGTTGATATTCTTGGGGACTGGTTTGAGCTGAGCTGTTTTGAGAATGCATCCTTATACCTTCCTCAGAAAATAACTGACTCCTTAACAAACTAACTGTACTATTCCATCAAAATAAAAAAAATAAAAATAAAAATAACTGTACTATTGTTTCCTTGTCGATGTGCCTGTCATCAGGCTGAAAAGAATGTAACTTTTGTACAAGAAACATGCAATATCTGTGCATAAAAACATTTATTGCAACAACTTTTTCACAAATCACAAATAATTACCACCTTCGTAATTATGAAATTGTGGCCTTATTACACTTAATTGTACTGTCAATTTTGAAAGATCATACGAAAAGATCATCAATTGGTTTAGCATCAACTTTTATATTTGAGTTTTCGGATGCCCCATTTATTGCATTTCAATTTCCATTTTTTTATTAAATGGAAAATTATGTTGCTTTCACTCATCACAGTGTTAAACATCTAGGAGAGTGTTTAGTTCGCCGTAATATTACGTTATGTCATAATATTACATTATTGTAATATTATATTAATGTAATCTCAATACAAAAATACAATATTACATTGTTTATGAAAGTAATGAAATTAAGACGATGTGATATATTTTGTAATTTTAAATTATGGTAATGTTAGAAAAAATAAAATAAATAAATAATTTTAATATCACATCATTATAATGTATATTAAATTAAGGGCATATCATATCGAACCAAACACCTCCTTAATGTTTCTAAAGTGATTAAGTTGCCCAGTTATTCCTAATTAATCCTCCTGTACCTACTACCCACAAGTCCCGAATTCCCGTAAACAGCCATCTGTGTTTGGTTCAAAGAAACATGATAAATGTGGTTTTTATTTTGGAGAAAAGTTAATGGATGTTTAATAATTATGTTTTCAGAAATTTTTATGTACAAAGAAAAAAGTAATTGACTTTTTAGACAATTTTTTAAAATGATCTATTAACAAGTACATTAAGAATATTCGTTAATATGACTCTTTATTTTTTATTTGATAGATGTCATAGAAATATCAATTTTATGTGTTCTTTTTCCTAGGGAGGGTAAAATTAAGTTCAAAGTTAAATGCTTTACTTTGAAAACTAGCAAGTGTTCTTCACATTGGTTTTCCTAGGGAGGGTAACATTAAGTTCAAAGTTAAACGCTTGAATTTGACTAAGGACCCCAGTGACATCAAATTCTTTACCTTTCATCTCCTTTCTTTCTATGTGACTTGTTTTCAAATCTGCCTACAAATTATAGAAGAGATATATTTCTATTTATGTGGATGGTTAGAAAGATAGTTTGGACTTGTTAGCATTTGTTACTTAATTTTGAGCGAGTTCCCCAATGAGAGATCGTAGATGCCTGGTGGCGGCAGTGGGACATGGCACACCTAACTTAGGCCCTAATGCCAAGCACTAAGTAAACAAAGCCAGTCTCTTAATAATATGTGTTTACAGCATAGCTTTCAAGGTGCTCTTAGTCTATAGCAGATTGGGCATATGTCTTCATGACTCATGAGTGATCGTCTTTTTTCTTTTATTGAAAGGGAAAGTTTCAACTTTCAACCTACAATGTCTCCTTTTGATAATTGTTTTTTATTATCATATTAATATATTAATTGATTTTTTGTATAGATGGGGATAGAATCTTAAATCTCTTATTCAAGAATAAAAGACTTTACAATTGAGCTAACTAAAATCCACATGAATGATATTTCTTTCTTACTCTTTTTTTTTTTTTTTTTTTGAGTATTTTACCTTTTAAGAAAACTCTAATGATAGTATCTAGAAATTCCAATGTAGATTGATTCTGCCTTAATCTGCCAGCTGTAAGTTTTCCTCTTTTCTATACTAACCCTTGCCTTTTTCACATACAAAATTCCCTTGCACAAGCTATATAGATGACAAATTTTCTTGTAGGGCATCTCAAGTTAACCATGTACTAGGCCTAAAGTGTCAAGGCCACTTTTAATTTGCATGAACGGCCCACTTTTATTGGGGTAATTCTTACATGCTTCAGGAGCAACGCTCCCTCCTCTCACATGAGGAGTGGGTCTCATGGTAGGACCCACACGTGGAGTCTACCCCTTATGTGAGAGGAGGAAGTATTACTCCCGGAGCACCTAAGTTTTCCCTCTTTTATTGTGCCAATAAGACTATTTTGACATTGACTCTTTTTATGCTAAGCCCCAATGTTTTTTTTTTTTTTTTTTTTTCCCTTTCGTCCAGCTACTTTTATTTTTTTTTTGGTCCACTTGCACATACACAACTAAAAAAATGTGTTACTATTTTGTTTCATTTAATAGAGACATAATTATAAATTTATACTAACTTCACTTTTCCATCTTCTCATTTTTCTTTTCAACCAAACAAATAAGTTTTCCATCTCTCCACTTTTCCATTCTTCTAATCATATACAAATGGGAGAAAACTAAATTTCTTCTATCCTCTCACTTTTCTATTTCCTCCCCATTTTCTATCTTCCTACTTTTTAACTCCTCCAACCAAGCAAACCCTTAAAGATTAAAGCTAGAAAAGAAAGAAGAAGATCCACTTTGTTCTGCAAAAAATGAGTAAATGACAGTAGCATAAATCTGCAGTGTTAGTAAGTAGCAAGTAGTTTAGTCTCTGTTTGTAACAATAGCTAAAGTGTGCTACTCATGTGACTATAAGTGTATAACTTTAATATCATGAATATATTAGTTTGATAGTTGATTAAGCTAGTTAATTCCCTCTCTTCTCTAATTGACTCTGTTTGTTCAGTATATAAACAGTTTTATGTAAGAGATAAAGTGATAAACAATTACAGTTTTTACTCTCAATTAGTTTTTTTTTTTTTTTTTTAAATAAGATTTAAGAATCGTTTTTGACATCTTTATTGGAAGTTCATTGCACATATTTCTATAAATTGAAATGCATTTTGCAATTTTTTGATTTCTGTAAAATATATTTTCCTTCAAAATGCATTTTGCATTTCTCATTTTCTCAGTTTCAGCTAATAGGCTTAAGAAAATTTTGCCAAGTATTATTACGGAACAGTAGAGTGCTTTTACAAAAAGCAGACTTATTTCTAATAATATTTTAGTTACTTTTGAGACTTTACATAGCCTATAGAGACACAAGGGGAAAGATGATTATATGGCTATAAAACTTGACATGAGCAAAACTTATGATAAGGTGGAGTGGTCCTATCTTGAAGCTATTATGAGAAGAATGGGTTTTATGGAGCAATGGATTAAGCTCATGATGGTGTGTGTCAAAACAGTCTCCTATTCAATCCTGGTTAATTTAGAACCTAAGGGTATGATCCATCCAACTTGTGGCATTCAACAAGGAGATCCTCTCTCTCCTTTCCTCTTTTTGCTTTAATTGTACTGAGGGCCTACATGGTCTTATTTCTCAAGAAGTGGCTTTGGGAAATTAGAAAGGCTTTTATCTCTGTAGAAATAGCCCTAGATTAACTCACCTATTTTTTGCAGACAATAGTTTTCTTTTTTGTAGAGCCAATCAACAAGAATGTCAAAAGTGCTTGATATCTTGGAAACCTATGGTAGTAGTTCTGAACAATAACTAAACAAAAGCAAGACGACTATATTCTTCAGTAAAGCTACAACAGAAAATACAAGACAAAGTATTAAAACGGCTTTGGGTGTTCTTGAGATCAGACAGTATGAGAAATACCAGGGCCTGCCATCTTTGATAGGGAGGAAAAAAAAGCAAGCTTTAATTACATTAAAGAATGTGTATGGAGGAAACTTCAAGAATGGAAAGAAGAGCTTTTGTCTCAAGTAGGGAGGGAAGTCTTAATTAAGGCGGTGGTGCAAGCCATTCCAACCTACACCATGAGCTGTTTCAAGTTACCTTTAGGCCTGTGTTCTAAAATTGAATGTTTGATCAGGATATTCTGGTGGGGACAACGAGTGATCGAAGGAAAATACACTGGGTGAAATAGCTGCAGAATGCGATTTAGCCTCAACCTGGAATTTTTGCCACTCAACAGACTTCTCCATTTTCACTGACCTGGTCCAATTCATCATAGAGGAAAATAAGAATTTACAAGATTTTGCTATGCTCATTTAAGCACTATGGTTTCGTCGAAATAAACTTCGAACTGAAGATAAACCTATTCCGATTGGTGATGTTCTACCTATGGCAAATCAGATTCTTACAGACTTCTTGAGAGCCAACCTAATCAATTCAAGTTCGAACCCTACTATCCAAAGAAGCTAAGTAAATTGGTCTAAATCAATTCCTCCTTCAGTTAAGATCAATTTTAATGGTGCTTTGTTCCAAGATCTCGACAGAGCAGATGTTGGTGTCGTGGTTCATGATACACATGGGATGGTTTTAGCTTCAATGTCAGAACAGATTCCTTTTCCCAATTCTGTGGCAAAAGTGGAAGCCATTGCTGCTATGAAAGCTGCAAACTTTGCTCAAGAACTCTGTTTCTCTTCAATTGTTTTTTAGGGCGATTCCGAGATAGTCATCAAAGCTCTTTGTAGTGAAGATGAGTCTTTTCCTCTTATGGTCACCTTATTTTTTAGGCTAAACTTTGTACGGCTTCTTTAATTTCTGTCGTTTTTCTCATATTTGTAAACAAAGTAATTGTGTTGCTCATAACCATTCTAGAGTCTACTATATAAAACTTTCAAAATAATATGCCAATGAATGTAATAAATGAGTTTCAATAATCTTATAAATAAATATTTGAATTGACGTTTTTGTAATTAGTGATACATTAATATGTAAGCTCAATATAGTAAAATTTGTAGTACTTAAACTCAGGTGCTTTGAATTTCAAACAGCAGTTGCATTGTTGTAGTGTTGTTGTTTGTAAATGTAAGATGTGAAGCAAATACTTGTTAAAAATTGGTGCTTGTCCAGTGATGGTTTAGGGTTGGAATTTTGTTGATGATGTAGCATTGTGGGTTCATGAGGTGGCCGCAAGGCCGGCCCAGACATTTTGGGGCCTAAGGCTACAATTAAAATGAGCCTTTTTTATATTTATATATTACTTAGATTAATATTAATTTAATATTTTTATATTATAATATATTTCGTTTAAAATCTTTTTTTTTTTTTTTTAAGTTTTTCATATCTAGATGCATATTTTCTAGTAGACATTTTAATATATATATATATATATATATACAAATAAATTAAACATTATCTATAATATATTTATAATAATTGGAATAAAAAATAGTTTTCAAGTGTAGAGCAATAAAACCTGATATATAAAAAGTACTATTGTACCTTCATCGAACATTAATAAGTATCTAGCAATCTCTACCTACATAAATAAAAACATATTTATTATATTATTCAAAGAATTAAAACTAATAAAAATTATATATATTTATTCTAAGTTACAACTTTCTGTTTTTTGGATTGATTTTAAAAAAAATTATATTTTTGCTTGCTTTATGTGACACTGTAGTATATAGTATAGTACTACTATTCTACTAATAAATAGCAAAAGTTATAAAACAGATCCAATAATAAAAAGTCTATAAAAAAAATCCAATAACAAAAAATAATATAAAAAGTTAAAAACACAAGATTAAAAAAAAAAAAAAAAAAAAAAAAAAAAAACACCAAAACTTCACAAGCCCATAAGTAAAGTAAGCCTAGAGCACAGTCACGGCCCACAAATGTCCACCACCACCAAAATTGAAACAAAAACAAAAACCACAAACAGAAAAATTAGATTTTAAAGAGGGAAAGAGTGAAATTATACCTCAGATCAGATCAGGTCCTCAGATGAGCGAGAGAGAGAAACGGTGGGTAAATTTTAGAGATTTTTTTATTTTTGATTTGTGATTGTTTTGTGTCTAATATTTTTAGACTGGATTTGTATTTTATCCAGTTGAATTTTGGTTTGTTTAGAGATTAATGATGTTTTTTTTGAGACAATTGATTTTGTTTAGACCAAAGAATTTCCTTATTTGTTCTTTAGTTAAAAGGATATAGCAGTTTTTTGGAGTTTTATCTAGAAATCAATTTTTTTTCCTGCTACCCCTTATGTTCCAAAATGTTGGGGCCCTCCTTCTACTTGGGGACCTTAGGCAATAGTCTAATTGGCCTAGTGGAAAGGCCGGCCTGAGTGGCCAAATGGGTTTGTGTAATGTGTTCAATTTCTCAAATATTTTGAGGAAAATGGTTTGTGCATAGATATGAGATTTGTAAAGAAATAGTGGAAAATTGTAGATAATTATAGAGAAGTTGTACGACTTGTTGAATTTTTATAGAGATTGGATAAATTGTTACTATCATATGGTTTTTATGGTACAAAATTATTTGATAAAAAATATATTAATTAATTCGCTTGTGTATAGATTTTGTGTGTGTGTGAGTTTGGGTTATTGGTTAATATTATAATAGTAAAATTATTATTTAACGGAAAAAAAGTATTCTCCAAATTACATAACCAAACACAATTTCACAATTGCATACTACTTTTTAAAAATAGTTTCAGTATAATACCAACACAAATTTTTTAGAGGATTACATGTTGCCATACTGGCCGAATGCATTTTGGCATTAGAGTTACCAAACATAGTCCTAAGTCTAGTTTCATAGCTATATTAATTTCCAACATGATGAGGTGCTACCTACAACAAGCCTTCCCAAGCTCCATCAATTGTACATGCGTATAATAAACATTACACGAACACAATCATATTTATCATGAAATAAGATCAAAGCTAAATTTAGGGTTGGATTCAAATTATAATTGGTTTAACTTTTGATAATTTTACATTGTTAAATAACAAACTCATTCTTAGATTATTTTTTTTCTTCAATTCCTTCCATACTTGTAAAATTTAAAGATTAATTAAGAAAATTAACTCTCTCATCCAAATTTCAAGGTTTTTTTTTTTTTTTTTAAATATCTATCCATAATGAGTTTATATGTCAAAATTTGGCGTTCATATTGAGAATAATGAGAATGTATAATCTAACAAATGTTATTTTTAAATATGAATATGGGGAGCCACTGGTCATATAATTAACACAAGTGACATTGTTTGAAAGGCAAGAAATCCTGGTAAATTGGGTAGGGTGTGTTGAGAAGATGGGCCGGGGTGTCTACTACAAATGGGTTCTGGGCTTCATCATATAAAATTGGCAAACAAAGTCGTCTGTCATGGGCCCAGTAGTTTGGGCAATGAGTTATATCCTTAACATCCACGAAATGCTGAACCACTTATTGGGCTCAATTAGCATATCTAAGGGGTCATATCCATTGAGCCTAGCTAGTTTTAAAAACTGTCATGGAAGATTTAGCACTAACAACATGTGTAAAGGATTGATTCTCTCTCTCGTTTCTCATCAGATCTGAAACGCTCTTTCTCTCTACCCCACTGTTGATGCTTCTGCTTTGCAGATTCTTCTTCTTCTTCCCTTCTGCTTCTTCTATCGATAACATGAAAATGTCCTAGAAAAAAAAAAAAAAAAAAAAAAAAGAGACAAAAATGCATTCCCTTCTCCAATCTTTTTGACTCGAAATATCTCCTCCACACAGCTCTCCGTAAAAAATGCTGTAGGAACCACTGGCCACACCTACAAATGGGTCCTACAAGACATGACGTGGCGTAATCTGAACCGCTGATTCCCCGATTGTAGAAAGAACCTAGTAACCTCAGACGATCTAAGAGCACTTGGTCTTGATCCAACAGAACTAGACATGGCAAAATGGGCGGGGCGGGTCGGGTCGGGTCAATTGGGTTACGGGTCAAACGAGTCACGGGTCAAAAAACGGGTCATTTTAAGCGGGTTGAAATTGGGTTCGGGTCAATTGGGTTGCGGGTCGGGTTGACCCGTATTTTCACATGAAATTTTTTATTTTTTATTTTTTTTATAAAGAAAACAATATGTATTTGCCATTTGGATAGTTATGCAACATATTACTTGATGTAAAATGCATTATTTTGAATTCACTACTTATATCAAGAATAAACTCAGTTAAACTTATTAATATTTATTCAATAATTTTAAAATTATACAAATCCTAACATTGCTATCTAAAACAAAACAACACAAAGATAAGTAAAACAAATATACAAGTTTTATTTTTACACAATACCAACATTCCAAAAAAAAAAATTACAAATGACTTATTGGATAACTCATTTGATAAAGAATAAAAAGATATAAGAAAGTTATAATTTTAAAAATTAATTTTATAATCTATTATCAATTGTGGTTGACACTCTATTTCAATTTGAGATATACATTAAAGTTTGATTGCTTACTTATTTATACCTGGTCTCTTTTATGAAGATCATATCATTGTTAAGCAGCACACACTCTAGGAAATATCATAATTTATTTTAAAAAGTTGTTTATTTTGAACATAAATTGTTAAAAAATATATCTAAGCATTCATAATTTATGCTAATTTGATACTTTGGCTTTACTATTTTCACACTTGTGAATGTGTCTCATACATATCTACAATTTTAAATTTGTTTTTAAATTTACTGTAACTAGATTATCTTAGCATGTACTTTGCTATTTGATATCTAAAAATCTTTATTCATTACAGAATGCTCAACCATTTATTTTTCAATTAATTTGCATGCAGTTATATAAATGTATCAATTGTTTCCTTAAAACTCATAATAAACAATTAAACTAATATTGTCTTAATTTCACTATTTTTTTTACCCAAAAAAAAAAAAAAGTTTTAAAAAAATGGTTTGGGTTCGGGTCGAGTCACGGGTCGGGTCGGGTCGGGTTGACCCGCACAAAACACGGGTCGGGTCACGGGTCAACCTGTTTTTGCTTTGGGTAAAAAAAACGGGTTCGGGTCGGGTATTTTTCGGGTCGGGTCGTGTCAGAAAATTCTGACCCGTTTTGCCATGTCTAAACAGAACCCATTCCTGAACAATGCTTTGACCTAAATTCCCTTCTTCTTCTTCACTTCATCTTTGTCTTATTCCTTTTTTTTTTTTTTTTTTTTTTTTTTTTTTTTTTTTTTTTTTTTTTTTTTTTTTTTTTTTTTTTTTTTTTTTTTTTTTTTTTTTTTTTTTTCTGCCTCCTTCCTCTTCTTCACTTCTTCTTCTTTGCAATATGGGTTTTTCTATTTGATGCAATTGCTCTTAGATATTTGAAAATATACAATCTCTGCTCACTTACAGTTTTCAACTAAGGGGGAAAATTTTGTAAAATAAAAAATTAAGGGGGACAAATTCATAAAATAAAAGCTCACAATTTAAAATCTTCCATTAAACCCATGTTCTTAGCAATTTATATTCTCCTTCTTTCTTATCATTTTTGAAATTTAAACACGTGCACCATATTTTCTTTTATTTTGAAAAGAAAATTCTCTAAGCATTCAACAAACTCAAATTCACCATAGATTTTCAATGCATGAAAAGAGATTAATGTATGAAAGATTATGACACTAAACCAAAAAAAGCCTTGTGGCACTGCAACATGTGTGATGACTCAATTGCCTCTCTTCTCAATTTCTTAAAAACATAGAAAAAATTACAATTTATCATCTTAAATTATATCCTAAATTACACTTTGTACCTTAAACTTTCGTTTTTTATTCAAGATAACAACATAATTGATGACATAGTTCAAAATATAACACGAGTTATAGTTTAGAATACTAACCATGGATTCTAAAATTTTAGGGTGCAAAGTTTAATTGGAGATATAATTTAAACATGATAAAGTGTAATAAATCTTTTAAATGATTAAAATTAGCTTTTTAACCAATACTTGACTGTTACGTAATAGGTGCACATGGTTTAGATGTCCTTGTTGATCAATTGTTGAACATAGATGTCACATGTTGAGTGATGGTAATTTAATTATAGTGTAAACAGTGTGACTTTGTGAGTTCTCTATGCAGCTTTAGCTGCTAGTATTGTTGTACTGGTAGAAGCAAAATTTTCTATTTTTCAGTTTGGTTCATTGACCAATTCATAATGAAGAAAAACCAGCATTGGTTATTTGGAGTTTAAACTATGGGTGTCTACGGTCTATAGTGTGCAAAGTTCTATGTGCGGAATAGCAATACATTAAACTTTGTCCAGGTACAAATGGACAATCAAATGCTTTTTGTCCAAATCTATGTGAAAGCAAACCTTTCTCGAGGATATTTGGTGAGAGATGAGTATCATTGAAGCTGGTCTAATATATTATGAGTATCATCTATGCATCATGATGCATGAATTATAATCAGTTGACACGTATTGCTTATGATCTTTCCTAGATCATTTTGGTTGATACAATAATACTAGGCTCTTATTTTATAAAATTTATATTCTAGTGAATGGCAGAAGGAAAATAATAGTATAAGAGACGTGATTACAACTAGCTTGAAATCATATAGTAGTGATTAATGAAACAATTGCTAAAGGCAAAGACGGATTTTGTGCCTTGATTAAAGTATAGGAGGTGCATACCAACCAAACTCTGGCTTCAGTGAAGGTTTTTTAGATGCCTAAAAGTTAGACAGCTTGAATGCACTGCTAGGAGTGAAGAGGTGGGGACTTTCTTCGAAAATCATGGCCCTTAACAGCCAATGCCTTCTGCAAAAGTTTGCTCAAAGGAAAAAGTACCCAACTACATAAATACATAAAGAAAGAAAAAGAAATACTGAAAGCACCAACAAAAGAATGCTTTTGAATTTTCTACTTCCATCTTTGATCTTCCCAAATTCTCTTCTTGGCAAAGAAAACTTTCAGGTAGAAAGTACGCGGAGCAACTTTAGTTTCTCTAGCTACTACTATTATATATTTATATATGCAATTGATTTTTTTTATGACTAAGTTGTGGCCTTCAAATCATTCTTTGCATCTAGTTATAGTCTCATGATTCAGGTGATTCGTTAAATATCATAGCTTGGCATCAACAAAGCAATTAATGGACCTATAGAGAGCATCTATGAGGGGTTCTAGAGAAATCAATTAGTGAAGAGCAATATTAGACACAAATTTTTCAATTTATTAATATGTTAAGTTGTGATTGAAGCAATGTTACCTTCACATAGGCCTATCAATGCTACTATTTTTACTAAGCATCAATCATAAATTAAAATTTTTGTCACTAGATTTATTGATTCATGAGAATTATACATATATATATATATATATATATATATATATATATATTTGACTAGAAATGAATAAAAACCAATTAGGGTAATCTAGCTAACGAGACATCATATGCTAATAATTTTAGATAAGTGAGTTAACTATTTTTCCTTTAAAAGATATCTCATATATTAGATATATGCATTATTTTTCTTACAATATGTGAGTTTCACACGGTTATAAAACTTATATAATAAATGATACTCTATACAATAAACAATATATATATATATATATATATATATATATTTGATACATAATAAAATCATTATTTTTATTCCCTTTTTTTTCTTCTCCTTCCATGGGAAACATATATTACAAAAAAAAACAAAAAAACAAAAACCTCCACACATGAAATGTTTCCCATATATTACAAAAACAAAAACCCACACACGTGAAATGAAAGGGGGAGTACAAGTACAACTATAATCACAAAGATAGAGATTCACACAAAAATTAGTAGTACAAGGAAATCTAGTTCCGTAGGAATTATTTTAAAAGGTTTGGAAGGGCATCTTTTTTGCAAAGAAAAGTAATAGGAACAAAGAAAAAAGGTTGGTACGGTACCACCAATTAAAGAGAACTGTTTAGATCAATTCAAAAGCAGAGGTGAGTGAGAGGACCATAAAACTTATGCCTTCGTCTTTAAGTTTTTACAGCCATGATTTGCGTTCTTGTCATCTCAGTGGATCTTGACCGTCCATTTAATATTAAGCACGCAACAACAACTGGCGGGAATGTCTGTCCTCTACAGCACTATAAATAGAGTGGGATATTTCATGCTCTTGCACCCACCTCACACTCACAGCTATAGCTTATTGCTTACACACCTACTTAGTTGTTAAGAAAAATAGTGTCTTTCAGACTCATACATCTGTATTAGATACCCAAAAATCCTAAATCACATACTCCTATACAGCTAGAAATTAAGGAAGATCATCATCACTGTCAGAGAGATGGGTAGAAAGTCATCTTCTTCATTCTCAATATGCAACATATTCAAGGTATGTTTCTCAAGGGGAAGCAGCCGAGAAGAGTATTGGGATGAAAGTGGCTATGTTAGAAGAATATGTCCTAGTGATGAAGACAGAGGACTTTGGATTGCTGAACCTGGTATTGACCGCAAAGCCACAGAACTCATTGACAGATTCTATGCAGCTCGTGGCTAGTTTCATATGAATACCTGTATTGTCTTGTGGGCAGTCATTCAGAGCAGCTAATGCTTCCCAATTTTTTTTTTTTTTTTTTTGTCTTGCTTTTAAATTTTTTCCATTCTCTTGTACTAATTTATTTGAGTTGTGCATCCTAATCTATAGAGTTATCCTAATGACTAATTATTCAATGCCATAACCAGTTTCTTTATTTCTTCAAGCCATGCCTTGTTAGTATGATTATTAATTTTTATTTTTAGATTTCTCTATATTTGGATTCTTGGTTCTTTTCATAAGCCTTGATATAAGGTGATAAACCTGAGATATAATATGGAGCTGATTGAGACCAATATGATCCTTTGATACCATAATATATACTTGTCTATCTAATTGCACTTCTTCTATATAGCTATATGCGAGGTACATTTTATAGAAAATGGAACCAAAAACTGCCTCATCTCTTTGTATCTTTACGGCCAAAATTATGTACACAAGGGGCTGCAGTTCCGTTTAAAAACATTTAGTACTTCTTGTTGTAAAATAGCGGAAGCTCAAATTATCAAGATTGATTGTAAAAATATTTTAGGCTTATGAAAGATCTTCAAACTAACAATAGGAACGAAGAAAATTAATCCAAAAGAAAATAGACACAAAACTTCAAGAATTTATGTGGTTCGGCAATAACCTACATTCACGGGTGACGATGAACAAATTTCACTATATCAAATTTGAGATAATACAAATTAGTGTAGAGGTACTCTCACAAACCCAAATCTCAAATCTCAAATACACCCAAAGAGCTCTCTCTCATAAATACAAAACCAAAGAACCAAAGATTCACAAATACCAAATACGAATTGCACACAAACCAAAGAGAGAGCAACAAATCAAATCCAAAAGTTGCAACGCACCAAGAGAGAGCAAATCACCAAACCGCAGAACCAAACCAAGTGGTAACAAACCTCTTTTACTATTCCAAATTGTAATCCACAAATATCAAAGAACCAAACAAAATAGAGCCTCTTTTTCTCACACCCACTCTCTGAATTTGCCGCAGCAGCACTCTACTTATATAGGAGACTTGAGTCGGCTAGCATATCCAAAATCAAGAAGAATTAGACTTCTTTTCTACACATAAAATGAGAATCACTCCAATTCCAAAAAGAATTTCAAATCAAGTAGTAGACAAGACTTCTAATAAAATTTAATAACTTCAAACAACAGTAACTCAAAAAAATTAAAATTTCTTCCTTATCCAAATCCAACAAGGAGTTGAACTCCTAATTCAAGCCATATTCTACACTTGTTTCACATGGTACGTACATATTGTGGCCCTTTATCTTCTCCTTTTGGTTGCACTCCTTCTTGATCCCTCCTCCTCCTCCTTCAAGAAGTGAATCAACTGGATGACTAACGAAATTAATGTTTTGTTTGTTTCAATGTAAAATATTTTTAGGAAAATATTTTCCAATTTTACAGTGTTTGTTTTGCAGTAAAATATTTGGTCAAAAGTAAAATATTTTCTGTCAACCATATCAACCTAAGCAAATTTATGTAAAATATTTTACACTCAAAATTTTGGGAAATCATTTTACATTTGCTCAATCCTTCACACCCCGATACTTATCACTCCCGCAAATATGAAAATGAATATATTTTCTTGCAAATATTTTACATGTAAAATATTTTACCTTTACAAATATTTTACATTGAAACTAACGAAGCGTAAGTAAATTACAAAATACATTTGAATTACCAATTAGTATGTACCTATTACTGTAAGAATTTCAGAGGATGCAAATCTCAAATGTTATGGTGTTTATGAGATTTTGAAGTTGATTTGGGATTTCACTTCTTTGTAATAACCGCATATATGAACAATTTTATTCCCATTGAGCACAAGCTAAATTAGTGAATGGCATGATAGTGTTAATGAACATCAAATGAATGCACTAGATATGGATCCAACGAGCATTTGTGCTACATAATCGGTTTAGGACAAGCCACATTTACTTTATATAAATTATCGTATTAAGCCACATATCAAGTGTTTTTGTTTGGGCCCCAGGAGGGGTGGCCTAGTTGGTGTGGGATCCTACGTGCATGCTCTGGTCCTTGTTCGAGTCGTGGCGGGTACCATGTGGGGGGGGGGGGGGTTTCATGGCATGCATTGCGCCCATCTACTGGCTCTCTTGGAGTACTAGGATGAGGTCTGTGGCGCTCCGGTCACAGTAGTTATAGCTCAATCCAACATTCCCTAGCAAGGGGTGCTCCTATTAGGTCACGCCCTGGGGAATAAGTCACATATAGTCGCCCCCGCCTCCCTCTTGTTCATAAAAAAAAAGTGTTTTTGTTTGGCAACTTATGCCACTTAGGCAGTAGAAAATAAATCGGAAGTAGCAATTAAATTAAAAGTTTATTTGATTTTTTTATTTATTTGTACAATCTTCCGAAGCAACTTTTAAACATAAAATCGCAGCATTATTTATATATTTTTTAAGTGTAAAGTTAAAATTTTCTTTCGACCAAAAGTAACTATTAGTTTTAGACGCTATAGTACTCTTTCCTTCTTGGAATGGTGTGAACGTGACCATAGGGCAAGCACTAAGCACCCCATATATGCATCCTCCAATAGGCAAAGATATATTGACATTTTTAAATTTATTCTCTTCGAACGTGAACAAAGCACAACCCCTGTAGGATTCTCCTTTGAAGACGTTGTCAAGTACTGATTGTTGAATGTTGATTAGTATAGGACAATGATTGAAGGGATCCACTACTTCCTTGCCTTTGGCTTTGTTCAAGGAGCTTCTACTACTAAATTATTATTGTAAATTTTACTGAATCATATTCTATTAACTCATTGTATAGGGCATAATAACATATGACAATGGAGAGAGAGAGAGAGTGAGAGATTGTTGTGGGGAAGGATCCATATATTTTTAAGATGGTATTGGAAGCCAATGCAATGTATATGGTATCCAACTCATGGCTAGCCTAAACAAAGCAAACACAATAAATAACAAGTGATTCATAGTCTTTTTGCTTAAACTTTACATATTCTATACAGATTTTGTTTTACAAACGTTGCATACAATGTAGGAATACACAGAATAGCGGTAATCATTGCACGCATGGTTAAATCAACTTCTGACTTTCTGAGACAATAAAGGGAATTAAAGTTTATTTTCCTTCATTGAAAAGATTCTAACTATCATTAGTACCAATCAAAAACAAAGAGAAGAAGAAAGCATTGTTTGTATCGTTGGAGAAGGAATAGAATAATCTTGGTTTTTAATCACGGCCGGGATGGTAAAGGAACCCAATGCATATATGGTATCCAGTTCATGGCTAAACCTAAACAAATCAAACATAAAAAGTGACCCTAACCCTAAAAAGGAAATTTGTTATGGTGATTATCGAAGCATCAAAGTTATGCAATTTTTATCAACTCATAAAGCTAGGCAGCATTCTAGCACATCTGCCTTTTAAATTGTCTTTAATTGAAACAATGAGCCATTATTGTATCTGTAGGCAAAAAGTAGCTCAATTGGTTATATATGTTTCTTTTCAAGTAGTTGCTTGGAAGGAGAACCATCAAATGTGTATTCGGAGCTTCCCCCTTTTGGAGATCCCTTTTCATGTTTTTTTTTTTTTTTTTTTTAAGATTTTTTTTTAGGGCTTCTCAATGTTCAGCCTTTGAACAATTGATGGTATTAAGCTTATACCATTTCCCACCATTCCACTTTGTCGGAATTTCTCAAGAAATCACCTTCAATTTTTATCAAAGAAGTAATATATTCAACGAAATTTACTGGTTTTTACCTTTGGAAAACAATTTTTATGGCTCTTATATATTTTTTATAAAATATTTTATTAAGTCATAGATGAATTACAAACCGTATAAATTTTAATTCATGAGGGGTAGAATAGAACCCAATGCCTTCTCACAAAGAAAAAAAGAAATGACAAAGTTTCCACAAACTTTATTGTAACTTAAGGCTACAATTTCATTTAATATTTTTTATTAAATATGAATTTAAACAAATCCACAATCGAATTACATTTTCTTCTTATATCCTTTATGCTCGCAAAATTTTTAGAAGATTGAAAATTAGTAGCTATATCATCAATCAATTAATTAAATTGCAAGTTTTTGTAGTATAAAATTATGTATAAAAAAAAATTTATGGATCATATAGTAAATAACATTTTATTAACACAAAATTTGATACATACTTTAAGAGAATAAAAAACACATATTTCAACAGTTAAATTTTAAAGATATGTAATCATGTTGGTTTTTTTAATAAAAATTGTAGTCTTAAATTACAATAAAATTTGTAGCCACACTGTCCAAAAAGAAATATCACTTGGCTATTAATTATTAAGACCCATGTACATACTTCACAGGCCCCTATCATTAAAATATAAAAAATTTAAAAAAAAAAATCCTAATTCTTGATGGTAAGCTAAATAAGAGGAGGCTTTGAGAGTAAATTTTGATGCAACAGCCTTAGATATACCTTTGTTATACTTTCGATTAATTGTGCGATGAAATAATCACAGGGTCGGAATTCTCTTCTTATGGTCCCTTTATATTGATCCATGAAACTAAGGCAAACCCTTTTTGTTGTGGAACTTATGTTTGAAGAGGGCCTCACTAGCTATATTCTAGAAGGCAATGCTAGCTATAAATATCATTAACCCCATTCAATTATTCATTGCTCTCTTGTACTTTCACATTGGCTAGTAGCCAAATAAACTAACTCTTTGGCTCATAATATTACCATTGGGCCTCTATTTCTCTGTTTAGTTGAAGAATCTCCATCTCCCTAATTTACTTCCTAGTTTCTTTTTGGCCTGCATTGTGAGAGAGATGGAAATTCTTCCCCTGACTTTCGTGTGTCAAACTTTCAATTTGCAATAGTAAAATAAGCGTTTTTCAGTGTGAGTTTGGGGTGGGGAGGCATATGAGATGTATCATTGGATTACAATTATGGCCAACTTAATACATTTTAAGGACTAAGGCAAAAAAAAAGAGTAGGTTCTTTTTATATTAAAAATTAATTAAATATTACTTGTTCAACTTTTTTATATTATACTGTTTTTTTGTTTTTTTTATTTATTTTTTTGTTCTTTGAGATATAAAATTATTAATTAAGTTTTTGTATTTTGGTTTCATCAACATCTCTTTTATAAGCTGTTAGGAAAATTCTATTGTTAATAATTATTCAGTACTCTTTTTTTTTTCTTTTTTTGGTTGAAACAAATTATAGTTTTAACTGGGTTGAAATTTATTTGACTCAATAATTTGAGAGCCTTTTTGGAGGTGGAGGTGGAGGGATGAATGCAAAACTTACTTATATATATTTTTTCTTTTAAACAAAATCAATTATAGTTGGCCCATGATACCTTCGAATCAGCTGTCTTTTTGTCCACTAGAGGAGTATTTGGAGTCTGGACTATGGTGATAATAGCACCTTGACAATTATGAATTTTCAATTTGTTCGAAATTCCTTTTAAAGTATAAAAGTGTAAATGGTGTCATAACATGATAAGTTTTAATAAATTATCCATTTTATGGTTCAAATTAAATTTTACAAATTTGACAGATAGTGTACTATATTGTTAATATTACAATTGCCTTAGTAAACTACCATTAAAAAATTCTCTTTTACAAATTTGACCATGTACAAATAATCATGATTCTCCTTAAAAAAAAGAACAAATAATATTATTAAGTTATTCTACTCTTAGCCAGTTGGCTTATGATTATATTTTTTAAATTAGGTGATTAAATATTGATGTAAAAACACATCATTAAATTCAATGGTTTACGAAAGAAAATTTAAAACAAAAAACGAAAAAAAAGGCACAAAAGAACATTTAATCATTTTATTTGTTTCGTTATTGACTTGATTCACGTTGAAGTAAGAGGAAAGACGAATCATGGAGCCAATGGCCATTCATCAAAGTACTGCAATACACCCTTTTACTGTTTCGAATTCATTGATATATTAAAGAGGGAAATCTGATTGAATGCTTGGATGGATCAAAGAGAAAAGGATGAACGCTCATGGACTTCCACACTGAAGATTCTTCATTTGATTTAGAGGTACATTCAAAAGGTTTCAAATTATATCAGGTGAAGGAATCAAGTCAAGGTACCTTGCAACCATATTATTATGCCTTCTTGCCTCGTTTGGGATAGTTTATTGGTAAGTATTATTATTTTTTTTTTTTTGGGTATTTTTCTCTTAGCTTCTCTTTGGTAAAATAATTAGTTTACGAGCTACAACTCAATAATCTAGATCTCCATCTAAAGTAAATGGTACCATCAACCTTTGGACTATTTAATTAGCATGTTTTCTTCTTCCTATAATTATAACTCATAAGGTCTTTGTAATTGTGAAATCTGACTCTATCAAGAATCAAGAGCATATGATAAGACTCAAACTACGAGGTAGGAAAGTGAAATTTAAGAAGGTAAATTTCCTAGACTCTTCGCGAGAAAAACATGCTATCACATTAGCATAATTAATTGTTATATATATATATATATATATATATATATATATATATATATATAAGGGCAAAAGGAATATCATGCATGCCACCATATACGTAGATTCTCATTTCTTTTCTTAAAAGACTCCAATGTGACATTATTTTGTTGGCATAAATGAAGCCTTTGTCAGACGCATCTTCTCATCTCTTCATATATCATCATGGCTTGTGGCTTTTCAAACGCATTTTGAATATTATAATAGTTTTGGCCGTTGTGCAGGCTAGACAAATAGGGGAATCAAAATCTTCTGCAGAATCCGAAGTATCATGAATCAGTTCCGGATTTTCCGCAACATATTTGAAGGATAATAAAATATTTTGGCTTTTGTGCAAGTCAGGCAAATAAAGTAGCACCAGTCTTGTAACAGTAGTGACCTCATCAGTCAGTAGAGGGAGCATCGGATGGATAACCATCAAAAGGATCAAAAGGACCTTGTGGAGAATCACATGCATGCTCATGGTAAATAGCGTACTGGTTACAGAATCCACAATATAAAATTGGCTCAAACGTTGGAGTTTTACCCGGGATGAGAAGACTCCTTGGATTACAATGATCAACAATTCGCAAATGAGCAATGGCATCAGAATATGGTCTGGGACCAAAGACAGAAATCCTATCTGTGCTTCCCATGAAATGATAATTTTTCCATAAATTCTGAGCAATATTAATAATCTGGTTATTAAAATAATTTCTCCAACATTCTGCAAGACCACGAGGATTATCAAAAGATAATTGAGAATTTCCTTCAAACCAAGGTCCTTGGTGAGTGTGACCATTAATGAGAATGAGATGCTTTGAAGGCTGGACGTTCATCCAGTTATCTCTTTCCCATTGTGGCAACGTACTCCAACACCTAATGGAAGCAAAAGGACTGTTAAATTCTTTAATAGCTTCCTGAATAATTTGTGGGAGTTGGATGGCTTGATAATGGCTTGTTAATTTTATAGATCTGATAAAGTCATATTCAAACATTTGTGAAAGCCAGTTAAGGTCCCTATCATCATCATCATCTGAATCATTAGCAACAATTGCACCATCATCATAATTTATCAAGAGGCCAGGAAATGGGTGTTTCTTTTCATATACTCTGAGAGTACTCCCAAAGTGTTCTTCCCAATCAAGCTGAATAAAGACATTATCACCTTCATCCAATTCATCAGGATCAGGAATAGTGGCTGTGACAAGCTTCTTAAAACATTTGAACCATAGGTCGAAAGACCTAAACATAGCCTTCCTTCTCAGAATACAAGATTGTATATCTGATGGCTAGTTGGCAAAAGCACTTCTTATCATAGATTGGGTCTTAAGACTCAATCTAGCATAGTCAGTGCCCATTATAGTCATTTTATCCTTTGAATGGATATCCTCTTAGCCCCTTTATCAGAAAGAAGAGCCTGTTGACTGGATTAATCTCCATCGTTGTGCTCATTTTGTTTATCTTGTTCATTATCGGATTTATCTTTATCAATTTTTAACATTATCAATTCTTGTTTGAGATTATTGTTATCACTTTTCATGCTTTTAAATTCATGTTTTAGTTCATCTAGCTCTTGTTTAACAATATTAATTTCATGTTGGAGATCATTAACAGTTAGTTCTTTAGATTTCTTTTTATTAAATCTTTCCAAAGTTTCTTCAAAGCTTATAGTAGATTTTGGTTTTTTACCAGTTTCATCTCTTATCAAATTTTTCTTAAACCTATCCAAATATTCTTTTTGCAGTTCAGGGTTTTGAATTTGATTATTAGTTGAATTATTAATTTTTCATCTTCTTCACTCTTGGTGAGAGCATTAATAATTTTTATAACATTGCAACAAGAATCTCTACAACCAATTTTAATATTAGGAGAATTAGAAGAATCATCAGCAGATTGATAACAAGAATCAGATGAAGAAGAAAAATCATCTTCCAAAGAATCAGACGAGTTGTTTGATTCAAGGATTCTAAATAACTCTTCTTGCCCTTTATCATCAATATTTAGCATGTTAAATTTGTTTTTCAACTTACCGGGTTTTTCTTTACAATCTTTACTGAAGTGTCCAAATTTACCACAGTTAAAACATTTACCTTTACCTGATCTTTGTTTAACATATTTTTTAGAAACATTTTTCTTCTTAGCATAAAATTCATTAGGTTTAACAAAGTTATTTCTGTGTTTTTTATATTTTTTATGGCTTTTATCATGTTTTTTACTTTTTTGCCTAGAAGGAGCAATAGGAGGCAAACCATATTATTCACAGAAATTTCTCATTTCATATTTAGCTTTTCTTTTATTCTTTAATTGGTGTTTTAGCAATTTTTCATCATTACACATATTGATACCAAGTTTTTTAATAGTACTGAAAATATCACCATAAGTCAAATTATCATAATCAATAGAATCATTTTTACCCATTAATTCTTGTTTTACCTTATGAGCAAAGATAGGAGGTAGACCGTCAATAAACTTTTCTTTCCAATAAGGCTTATGACAATCTTTCCGGAGCATCACTCTGGAAGTAAAAACATCTTGATACCATCTGTAATCAGACATAGTAGGACAACTCAAATTATTCAAATAATCAGAAACACGAGATGAAATATTGGATGGAGTACCAACAAAATGTTTGAGAATAGTATAGATCAATGTATTAACATCATCAGGAATACCAAGACCAATACTTTCATCAAAAATAGGCAAACCTTCATCATTCTTTTTAACAGCATGTTTAATAGACTCTCTGGATTCTTCAGTGATGTATGAATCCCACCATCCATGAAGAGTACCAGAAAAACCAGTAACAAGTAGATTAACAATTTCAGGTTGATCAAGATCATGATTATTTTGATAAGCAATACCAACCATAGACATGTGACTCATTTTATTGATGATTTCTTGTTCAGACAAACCATCAATATTCCATTCATAAAACTTATCAGCAGAAACAGAAAACTGTGTTTGAAAAGATCTCTCTTCAAACTGCATATCAGGAGGAGTGGGTTTTGAATACCAGTTTTTAGTAAAAGACATGGGTTTGGAGTTTCCAACAAATCTTTTAATTTCTGGGAAATTATCATCAAAGATTCTTTTTGCAGGAACAGAAGAAACAAAAGAAACAGTATCAGAATCTGTATTTTCTTCAGAAACAAATTCTTTTTTGGAAATAGTTCGAGCAGCTGAAGTGGAAGTACCCTTAGTTTTGACCTTTAAATCAAAAAGCATTTTTTCAACAATTTCAAGAGTCTTGGACTGAGAAGTTTTAAACATAACTTTTTCTCTTTAACTGGGTAAATCAATCAAAGGTTTCTTAGTTTTAACAGAAACAGGTTTTTCAACAATTTTTTCTTCAATACGGTCAAACTTTTGACCAATAATATGCAAAGATTGATTAGTAAAATTGTTTTGTTCAATAAGACTAACAATGGGAGTTTGATCATCAGCAATTTTGAAAGGGGAGGCCTTCACTTCCTCTTTTGTCACTTCATCTTTCTTAGTAGTTATCAAAATTGAGTTAAGAGGAGGATGACTAGACCTAATAATGGTTTTATCTATTTTAACAAAATTTGATTTCTTTATCACATTTAAATGTTGTTTTGAAACCTCATCTTTTGAAACATAGTGGTTTTCAAGAAAATCAAAAAACAAAATATGTTTTTTCAATTGATTTATTTTTTCCAACCATTTTCTTTTGACACGATCTTTTTCAGACTGAGCAAAATTATTTTGGAAATATTTTCTTTTGATTCTGTTTTTTGCAAGCATAAATTCATCATACAAAGAAACCAAATCAACTTCAAAGTGTTCATCCAAAATAGTCAAAACTCATAATTGATTTTGATAAACAGAAGGATTTTCAATAGAGGGAGAATCAAAGTCAGATGGAGTAACAAAAACAGAGTCTTCTTCATCATTAACAGTAACATTGTTATAAGGAGAGAAAGATTCGGCTTTAGTAGAATAGAAAGGAGTGCTAACTTGTGAATTACCACTAGAAACTCCTTTTAGCTTTAAATCAGAGGATTTTTCCAAATTCTTTTTCAAAAAATCATTGATCTCACGATCTCTTTTTGAAATACTTTCAGATCCAGCAAAGGAATGTCTTCCTTCGTTGATCCTCAAAAGTGGATTGTTTTGAAAACTTATTTTAACAGTACCATCAAGATATTGTTGAATATGAGTAAGATCAAGTTCATCAAAAACAGGTTTAGCAGGAGGGGTTTCTTGTTCCAACAACCAATTATTAGGAAGTTTAAGCCATTGAATCATTTTTGGAACTTGAATTTTAGCATCAGGAGTTGAACATTGAATTAACATGGTTTTACCCGAAGGTTCTCTAGGAATCTTAGCACTTGGATTCATTTGAGTACCCATTAGTCTATAATAAATGCGATAAATCAAAGCAAAAGGCTTACTTCCTTCTTCCATGTGATAACCAGATGAAACAATATTCAATGTCAAAGCTTTAACAATATTAGGATCATCCAAAGCAAGAGTAAGATCAGGATAACAGTTAAAATAAATAGGACCATCATACATAGAAGCAGTAATCATACCAAGAATGCTATCTTTAAAAATCTTAAATCTAGCATCTCTTAAACACATTAGAACAGAAGCATTAATACCCTTTCGGGTAAGTGGTTTAATAGCAACTTGAACCATGCCAATATGCAAATAACTGAATTTTTTGGCAACAAGGAAGTCATTAATATTCCTTTTAGTGAACAAACAGCATTTTTCATGAACTCTCGAAATAGAGAAAATTTGTTCAATAGTTCTAGCTTTGTAAGCAGAATGAAAAGTATTTTCAACAAAACTAGTTTTATAAATAGTTTTAGTATCAACTTTAGGAATAGTCCAATTACGAAAATCAAGGATCAACTCATTATCATCAATAGTGTGATCTTCTTCATTTACAATATTAGGAGGACAACTAGTCCTGGAGCTGATAGAGGAGTTGGATCTCCACAACCTATCCATACTATCCTAGGTTCAACACTCAGTTATCATGTTTTTCTCACAACCGTTGCATTTCGTAACACATACCCTAACCAACCTTATACCTCTCATGCCCTACACACCCTCTCTTGGCTCAAACGGGCCTTACAGTTCGGTTCTAGGAATTCACTTTACGACTAGGGTGGCGCCAACGACGGTAAGAAGGGAACACAACAATGGAATATCAAGCGTTCGGGTAAACACGGACAAGAAACAAAGACACAACAACACTACCACCGGCCAGAAAAGAGTGGCTCTGATACCATAAAGGGGGAAGGAGACGCACAAATGATGGGAAGAGATGGAAGCACAGTATATTGTAAAGAAAATAATATAAGTAACTTGAAAGTAAATAACTTAAAAGTAAGAATAATAGTAAGGCAGTAGAACCAGCCAAACAGTATATATCAAAATAATTCAAAGTAAATGAAAACAATTTAGAACCGTCCGGTATGGCGGTAATCCGTCCAAGGTGGCGGTAGCAATAAGTATAATAATGAACATAAAACCGAAAATACTTGTTATTGAAAGTAGGATAAACACTTACAGTAGTAGTGAATACAAGATCTCAACAGTTACAGGTTAACAGTTACAAAACTTGAACTAGTCCTAATTACAAGGTTTGTAGAATTACAAAGTTTATAGTGAACAAGGATGAACAAGGTAGTAGTAGTGGAAATAGGGTGAGTTCTCTCTCTAAGAAGGCTAGTTCTAAGGGAAGAGAAATCAGAACTAAAATTTGACTTGAAAAACCCTTAAATTTAAGGGACAACCCTCCTTAAATAGGCAAAATTTCGGAGTGAACAGTATCATGAACAGTAAAAGTGAACAGTGTCAGTGAACAGTAATCTGTGAATAGTATTTTTTTCTACTTTTTGAATTAAAAGCTTCTGAACTTTTTGTCTTTTACTTGGTCCAACATTGTCAGGAGAAGCATAGCAAAAGGGCAAAAGGAATATCATGCATGCCACCATGTATGTAGATTCTCATTTCTTTTCTTAAAAGACTCCAATGTGACATTATTTTGTTGGCATAAATGAAGCCTTTGTCAGACGCATCTTCTCATCTCTTCATATATCAATATATATATATATATATATATATATATATATATATATATTTTTTTTTTTTTTTTTTTTTTTTTTTTGTGTGCGTAAATCGTAAGATATGAGATGATTCCACTTTAAAATTGGAAGAATGAAGAATTTTGCTTGAGTGAAATGTTTAAGCGGCCGAATAACATTCAAAGGCTCAACCTTGAAACATCTAAATGACCCAAATAAACGCCCCAAATGACCAAAATGAACCCAAAATTTCAAAATAGCCCTTGAATAGTTAAACTACTAAAATGACCAAAATATATGAGAATGATTACACAATTTTAATTATATTGTTTTGATGGATTCTCATTATATAATTTCAAATTCGTAGAGATGTAAATATGGGATTATATGCCTAAGTTGATTACCAAAAAAAGCTTTAGGCCAATCAATTTTTCATAATGTTGTTACTTGGGCATATTACCCTTGAATTTCGTCATTTTTGAGGTTTTAGTGGTGATAATAGCTTAATTTTGCATATTTATATCATAATTAGAAAACATTATCATACTTATTTTGAGTTAGTTCATGCATCCTATATTTGGTTTTGGAATAATGTTGAATAATTAATTTGTGTTTAATTAAATTTTAATGGTTGAATGTCTTTTGTAGGAGAACAGAATTAAATAAGCAAATTTGTGCAAAGAAGAAGGCTAATGAACTTTATTTTTACAAAAGCCATAATGAGGTTAAAAGAAGGCCAACCCAATTAAATTTTAATCCAATTAGAGTAAAGAATCAAAAGAAATTTGCACCAAATCCAAGTCTAATTCGGATTAGGATTTCAGTCTGCGCACCAATTCGAAAGTATTTTGGGCATAACTTTCTTCCCAAATGTCCAATTGAGATGATTCAAGTTGGGCTTGAAAGCTAACTTAAAGAGTTACAACTTTGTAGGTAACTAAAATTTCGAATTATGAATTTAAATGGGCCAAAAATGTCAGTTAAATGAAGCCTGAAAACCTAGGATTTTCTCCAAATGAGAATTCAACTTGTAATAGGATTACTTTACTTATTTAAAGGCTCTTCAAGGCAAAATTTAGAGCGGAGATGCTGTAGAACAAAATTTAGGTTTACTTGAAGTTTCTATACAGTTTTTAGAGTTTTATTTGGTGTTATGGCTTGCTAGAAACCTTGCTAAGGCAAGGGGTAAAACACAACCGTTTATTGGTATGTTTTTAACAATTATTTTATGGTTTTAATGCTTATGTTCTTGTGTTTTTGATTGATTTACTCATCTAGAAATATGTTTAGTTATGTATAATTCTTTGATTTATTGTAGACTTTAGACACGTTAAATGCTTAAGTTATGTTTGGTAACAGTTTTTGTTTTCTATTTTCAAAAACTTGTTTTTGAGAATATAAAGAAAAAACAATTTTTTTGTATTTTCGAAATCAAAAACATGTTTGGTTAGTTGAAATTAAAAAATAGTTTTTTGAAAAAAAAATAGAAAATACTAAAATATGTTGTTACTAGGATTTGAACTCTAATGTCAACTCATTAAATGAGACAGATTCATTAAATTAAGTATGTATTTTCATTGACTTTTGAAAATTAGAAACTGAAAACAACATTTTGCATGTTTTCAGTTTTCTTCACAAATTGAGTTTTGAGAACAGTTTTTATTTTCTGTCCATTTTGGGTTTCCAAACAAGTTTTTTTGTTTCAAAAAAAGAAAAAAAAAATTGGAAACAAAAAATAAGGGAAAAAGACAGTTATCAAATATACCATTAGTTTTCCCTACAAACTAATTCACTAGTTTTGTTTTGTCTAAGATCAATCAATCTCATAAAACTACCTTAGACTATTAATTCTTGAGTTCTTATTCTTAAATCATCCAATTAAGAACATCTTTCGTATGAATTTTAATTGAGTTATAAAATAAATATTGTTAAAACTACCAATGAATGTATTGTGTGTGGATCCCTAAACCTTAGTGCCTTAATATATTATTATTTTCTCTCAATCATCTTCACCAAACTATCAAAATCTCTTCAATTAAATTGTTTTGGTTTTATCCTCTTGAGGTTTGCTAATTAATTCTCTTTCCCTGTGGATTCAACCTCAGACTCACCGAGTTATTACTTCGCAATAATCTTACACTTGAGAGCATTATTTAATCTGGCAACGGCACCAAAAACTTGTAGTGACTTAAATAATGCTCTCAAGTGCAAGATTGTTGCAAAATAATAACTCAATGAGTCCGAAGTTGAATTCATAGGAGAATTGATTAGCAAACCACAAGAGATTAAAAACTAAAACAATAAAGTTTAAATGAAGGGATTTTGATGGTTTGGTAAAGGTAATTTAGATTGAGATAAAATAACAATATACTAAAGCACTAAGGTTAAAGAATCCACACACAACACATCTATTGGTAGTCTTAACAATATTTATTTTATAACTCAACTAAAATTCATACAAATGATGATCTTAGTCAAATTTAACAATAAGAACTCAAGAATTAATTGTCTAAGGTAGTTTCATGAAATTGATTGATTTTAGGCAAAAAAAACTAGTGAATTAGTTCACAAGGAATACTAAATATTTAACATGCTCAGAGTCTACAATAAATTAAAGAATTATACAAAACTAAATACTTTTCTAGATGAGTAAATCAATAAAAAAATACAAGAACATAAGCATTAAAACCATAAAATAATTGTTAAAAACATACTAATAAACGGTTGGGTTTCACCTCTTGCCTTAGCAAGGCTTCTAGCAAGCCATAACACCAAATAAACTCTAAAAACTATAAAGAAACTTTAATAAAATCTAAATTTTGTTCTGCGGCATCTCCCCTCTGAATTTTGCTCTAAAGAGCCTTTAAATAGGTCAAGTAATTCTATTATAAGTTGAATTCTTGTTTGGAGAAAATTCCAGGTTTTCAAGCTTCACTTAACCAATGGTTTTAACCCATTTAAATTCAGAATTCGGACTTTTGGTAAACAACAAAGTTGTAGCCCTTTAAGTTAGCTTTCAAGCCCAAGTTGAATCATCTCAATTGAACATTTAAGAAGAAATGTATGCCTAAAATACTAACTGATGCGCAGACTAGAATCCTAATCCAAATTGGACTTGGATTTGGTGCAAATTTTTTTTATTTTTTCCTCCAATTGGACTCAAATTTAATTGGGTTGGCCTTCTTTAACTTCATTATGACCTTTGTAAAAGTATAGTCCATTAGCCTTATTCTTTAAACAAATCTGCTCATTTAATTCCATTCTCCTACAAAAGACATATCCATGCATTAAATTTTAATAAAGCACAAAATTAATTATACAACATTATTCCAAAACCAAATATAGGATGCATGAACTAACTCAAAGTAAGTATGATAATGCTTTTTAATAATGATATAAATATGTAAAGTCAAGCTATTATTAGGTGGTTTCTATGGCAAAGGGGGTATTTAAGTTATTTTGGAGGTTCATGAGTATTTTAGTCAATTTGGTGGTTTTAGAGATATATTGTTAATTTTTCGATGTTTCGGAAGTATTTTAGTCATTTTGATGATTCCAAGGGTATTTTGGAGGTTCTCAAGTCTATTTTGGTTGCTTTGAACGTTTCAAGGGTATTTTTTGTCTTTTTGGATGTTCTTAGGGTATTTTAGTCATTTTGGACAATTTGGGAGTATTTTTCGTCATTTTGGGTTCTTAGGGGGCACATTTTAGGGGGGCATTCTCATCACTTTGATGGTTCTAAGAGTATTTTGATCATTTTGGCTGTTTCGAATGTATTTTGATCATTTTGTAGTTTTTAGGGGGCATTTAGTCACTTTGGAGGTTTTGGTGTCATTTTAGTAATTTTGGATGTTTCTGAGGTATTGGGTGATTTCAAGTGGTATATTTTATTTTGTTGATTTTTTATGGCTATTTTTGTTATTTTGAAGTTTTTAAGGGTATTTTGGGTATTTTAGATTTTTGGGTCATTTTAGAGATTCTAAAAAATTTTGATAATTTTAGAGGTCTAAAAAAAAAAAAAAAAGGATATTTTGATGGTTACAACATATTTTGGTCATGTGGGAATTTTTATGAGTTTTTTTTTTTTTTTTTCATTCTTTGGGTATTTTAAGGATATTTTGAACATTTTCAAGGCTTAAGGGTATTTTGCTAATTTTAAAAGTTTAAGATATTTTGGTAATGGTAAAACTTAGATTCTCTTATTAAACTTAAACACATATGTGTTGATTTAGAAAAATTAATGAGAAATGCTACGCTCATAACATTTTCGCAATAAATTTTATGTGGCAAATTATTATTAGTTGTTAATATGTCCACAACATTTTCACAATAATTTTTAAGTAACAAATTATTATTAGTTAGTAGATAAAAAAATAATTTCAGTTGTGAGCCTAAATTAGAATCAATAACAATTTATCACAAATGCGTAACATTACGAATTGGAAGAATAGATGGGTTGGATCGTGTAATTTAAATGGGTTGGATAGACAATTGGCAACAATAAATAGGTGATCCTGACCCATAAATATAATGACCCAACCCAAAACCCACTAAACTCGACATTTGCCACTTCTCAGCAGTCAGCCCCTCTCAATCTCACCGATATCGGTATATCACTAACCGCAGCAACAGTACTCCATCATCTCCCTCTCACGCCCTCCGGCATCCCTCACCGTAAGTTTTTTCTCTTTAAATATGGTTTAATGCTGTATAGTTGATTACATTCTGTGGAAGAAGAAGAAGCATGATAATGAGAATTAGTGTTAAAGAGTGAGAATGAGAGTAGTATTGTATTGTTATTATTAAGGAGAATATATATATATATATATATATATATATATATATATATATATGCTTGTTTTTGTGGCCACCTTCAGCTTTTGTGGGTGAACCGAATGCGGTTGTAATATATATATAGTATAGTATAGATGCTGTCCCCCTTTCAGACCAAGGGGGACGCCATGGTTTGCTTAGTGCTATAGTAACTATAAGTATCATATTCATAGTCATAGTCATAGGATCCTGTCTAAGTGTGTTTTGTTTATTGATTTCAAGTGGAGTTTGTGTTGTGCTGCTCTATTGGTGTTTTAGCATGAATTTGCTTACTGAAAGAAAGAAAGAAGGAAATTATGGAGATTTCTTTTTGTATTATACATTTGTGTCCTACCTTTTTATAATTACTTGTCAATGGTTTGCATTGTTCTTATTGCTAGTTGTTGAAAATTATGCAAGTATTATCATAGACATGATGCTGGGTGTTGCTGATTGCGGTATTAGACCAGCAAGTTTAAGTGAATCATTATTGACATCTCAGAAAATATAATATATGCAATTCTGTCATAGAATTTGTTTCCATACTAAGGGATACTAAGAGTTAAAGAGCAGCAGTTTTTGCCGCCTACCATGGTAGAAATCAGCTTGAATGCTTAATGGAGAACAAGATTACTTGTGTGTAACATGCTTCCTGGGCTTAGACTCAAGTTTCATTATGGTGAAATACTTTCTTAAGAAGATATTTTCTTGATATAACATTCAAAAAAGTGCTGCTAGAACCCTCTAAAGCTCTTGGTGGAAACAACTACACGTCTGAACTACTGAGTCTGTACTTTTTATTTGTTATACTTGTTTTCGCGGATCTAATAAGAAACCAGGGGTCAAGTTTATGATTAGTCTGTTCACTTATCCAAGCGCATCAAATACCCTAACCATCTTCTAATCCATGCCTAGGTCTAATTGGCTAACTTGAAAAAGAGCAAAGCTATGTTAAGTGAATTCTTTTATGGTTTGATCTAACCTTTGATTGGTCTCATGCATTGGTTTAACTAGTAGTAACTCCATCTCAGATTTTATAGAATCGTTGCCTTTTTTGCATAACACTCTTTCTTTGCAATTCTTTAGATTCTTCTATGTGATATCAAGTGGTAAAGTTTATCATCAATTCAACCTCTGTCTCTTTCTAGCATAAGATTCTTTCTTGTTTTCACTTTCTAGAATTTATTTTTGGTTGACAAATTGAGATTTATCAACAGATATATATATATATATATATATATATTTATGGAACTATACCTGTAATGTGTTTGGCATTCCTCCAAGCTCATGTAGCTCCTTCTCTATCCTACAATTTTCTCTAAATCGAGTTTCAGCTGGCACCATGTAAATTCACATACTAGAATGTTTGGTAAGGTAGCCCACTAGAACTTTAATTTTCCTTCAAGAAAAAAATTTATTGCAACATATGTTTGAAAAGCTCTTGTGCAATATGTTTCATAGGATCCTATCTAAGTGCTTTGTTTATTGATTTCATATGGACTTGTATTGTGCTCTATTGGTGTTTTAACATGAATTTGCTTACTGAGAGGAAGAAGGAAATTATGGAGATTTACTTTTGTTTTGTGCTATACCTTTGTGTCCTGCCTGTTATAATTACTTGTCAATGGTTTGCATTGTTCTTATGCTAGTTGGTAAAAATTATTCAAGTATTATCATAGACATGATGGTGGGTGTTGCTGATTGTGGCAATTAAATGAACTTATTTTCATGATATCGCGGCTCATTTAAGTGAATCATTATTGACATCTTAGAAAATAGCATATATACAATTCTGCCACAGCACTAAGTTCTTGTTTTCATACTAAGGGATCCTAGTCTAGTTTCACATAAAAGTTAAAGAGCAGCAGTGTTGCCGCCTATTATAGTAGAAATTAGCTAGAATGCTTAATAGAGAACAAGATTACTTGAGTGTAACATGCTTCCTGGACTTAAGCTCAAGTTTCTTTGTGGTGAAATACTTTCTTAAGAAGATATTTTCTTGATATAACATTCAAAAAAGCGCTGCTAGAACCCTCTAAATCTCTTGGTGGAAACAACTACGCATTTGAGCTGCTGAGTCTGTACTTTTTGTTTGCTTTACTTGTTTTTTTGAATCTAATAAAAAAGAAGGGGTCAGGTTTGATTAGTTTCTTCACTTATCTAAGCACACCAAATACCCTAACCATCTTCTGATCCATGCCTAGGCCTAGTTGTCTAACTTGAGAAAGAACAGATCTTTGTTTAAGTTAGTTCTTTTATGGTTTGGTCTAACCTTTTTTTGGTCTTGCACGTGGGGTTTCACTAGTAGCAACTCCATTGAGGATTTTAGTCGTTGCCTTTCTGTACATAATACTCTTTCTTTGTAATTCTTTAGACTCCTTTGTGTTTTATCCAGTGGTATAGTTTGTCATCAATTGGACCTGTCTCTTTCTAGCATAAGATTTTTTCTTGTGTTCACTTTCTAGATTTTTTTTTTCTCCTTGAAAAGTTGAGATTTATTTATCAAAAAATATTTTTTCTTCTTTTTTAGAACTATTCTGCAACGTGTTTGGCATTCCTCCATCTCATTCTCATGCCTAAAGCAAGTTTTAGCTGGCACCATGTAAATTCACATAATAGAATGTCTGGTGAGGTAGCCCACTACAACATTGATTTTCATTCAAGAAGCAAAATTTATTGTAACATATTACATAGGAGTTTTTCAAATATATTATTGTGTTCTATGCAATTAATTAACCGTTAAATTGCATTTGTACTTTCATGAGTTTCTTGGTGTCTGTCACAGAGGGGGAACCCCATTGTTTCTCTACTTTTTATTCTTTTACACTCCCAGGTAAATTTATTATATATTGATGATTGTTTCAGTAATGAATCCATCTCCCATGTGGGACAAAGTGGTATTCAATAAGCTAACGGAAAGGTTTGGGATGAATTCATTTCATGGCATTAGGTGCCTCACCCTTGTCTCCTTATGTCCTGGACTTTCTAACATGGATTAAGCCATTATGCTGCTGAGTGAGTTTTTGTTCTTAGGACTATGCATGTGCCCTTGTTTTTTCTTGTCTTAAAGAAGTACCTGGGTCTGGACTGTGGAAGAAGAGAGGTGAAGAGGATTTTTTTTTTTTTTTTTTTGGGGGGGGGGGGGTGGGGTGGGTGGAAAATAGGAAAAAAGAACAAAAGAATGCATAATAACTTTTGATTCTCAATGTATTGATGCAATATGAAGATGGACAAAACTTAGGTTCAATTCCTTAAGTGCAACACATTGTGTGCGTTTTGGCATTGGCTTAAAAAGCCAGCTTTTTATACTATTCAAAGCCAGATTTTTTAATTAAATTTAGACATCTGACTGTATTGATCAATGCACAACACAAATAATATTTTCTTTCCTGAGGAGAATTAAATTCAATACAGTTATGTGTTTGAATATAATTCGGAAATCTAATTTATAGCACTTAATCTATTGTACCTAAGTGAAAGGGCTGCTGTCTTGGTTGACATGGTTGTCATTGGAAGAGATCTTAAACAAGATTTCTCAAATATTATGCTGCTCTGGCTTTCTGATTTCACCTTCTTTAGATTTTTGACATTTTTTTTTTTTAAATGAATGTGATTTGCATCTGAGAGGTCATGAATTTGCAGAAGCTGAATACGGTGCATGAACCATTGACGTTGGAGAAAAGGTCTGCTGACTACGGTGCATGAACCATTGACGTTGGAGAAAGGGTCTGCTGACTACGGTGCATGAACCATTGACGTTGGAGAAAAGGTCTGCTGACTATGGTGCATGAACCATTGACGTTGGAGAAAAGGTCTGCTTACTCCCTCATTTACTGCAAGTGTTCAGTTTCAAGAACCTTTGAGCAATTCCAAGGGTTAAATTAACACTGAGTCTCCTACTATTTTCTTGTATTCCATCAGATATGTAATTCCAAGAAGCCTCAAGCAAAGGAGTTTTTGCGAAAACAATATATGATATGTTTGCGGAGCACTCTGTGTTGGACTCCTCTCAGTTAATTCTGTGAAGTTAAGAGTTTGTAAAGAAGCAGAGAACTGAATAATCATGCCAAGCATTCTTAACGTAGGGTTCCAAGTATCCTCTACGCAATAAAGAGATTCATAGTTAATTGCATGATGGAATGGTTGAAGCTGTCATTATCTGCTGAAGCATCCTGCATCATTTTTCTTCTTTTCTTAAAGAAAAAAAAATTCAAAATTAATTTATCATGATGTTCCTTGGATCATTGGATTACTCACACACACACAATAAGAAGCAATAATGATGGAGGATGTTTGATCTCTGCATAATTTTGTTTTGGGGTGTTTTGATCCTGTTAGTAGGCTCCAAGCCTTTTGTTGATGCTATTTCGCAGGAATTAAGAGTTGCGTTTTGGATGTACTCAGTTCTTAAGTTTTGCTATATAATAAAAACTTGTGTTTAAAAAATAAAAATAAAAAAATCATGATAATAAAAAAAAATGTTAACAATATCGAGTATCAAGTCTCTAGCACAAGAAAATTTTGTACATATGAATTTGGTCAGGATATTCAATGAAGCCAAGTATTTTGTTGAAGTTTCAGTAAGGGGCCGCAAAACCATGAAGGCCTAGGTCAAGCTAGACCCTGAACAAACCCACAAGAGCAGGCTTCAGCCTAGGCTAGTCGAGCCCAAGACCATGGCTACAGGGCAATCTCATGACGTCCTTGTGCAATATATCCCGCACATTAATAGGTGAGACCCTTGTAAAGAGGGAGCGTGTGACATAAGGGGGCCAAACACTTAGAAAGGTAGGACCATGCTTATATCTTTGTTTGAAATGCCAAAAGCTTGGTGACTGAGTATCCTCACCTCAAAAGAAACATTGGGGAAGTTTACTTATACTATTATGTCAATGTTAATTTCCCTAACTATGTCAACTTTAATTTCCCTAACTAATGTCACTCCTTTTGTATTAAATATAACAAGACATGTTATTACTTTATAACATTGGATGTTGTATTCTATGAATATATTCTCTTAACCAACCTAATGGGATAATGTGTTGTCAGGATCTCCCTACTTTATAGATAACTAGTTATCAACCCCACCCACAAAAACTTTATAAAGACTCTCAAACCAATATAGAAGGTATGTGTTACAAATAATCATAATTACAAAGCAACCTAATAACACCCTATCAATATACCCCGCACATTAATAGGTAAGACACTTGTAAAGAGGAAGCATGTGGCATAATTAGGCTAAACACTGAAAAAGTTAGGACCATGGATAGATTTTGGTTTGAAATGCCTAGAGCTCAATGATGGAGCATTCTCACCTCAAAAGGAACCTTGGGGAGGGTCACTTATCCTATCATGTCAACGTTAATTTCCTTCACTAATCTTCAATCATTTTACACTAAATGTAACAAGACATGTCGTTACTAATCTTCAATCATCTCAACCATCTTGAGGGATGGTATGTTGTTAGGATCTCTCACACTCTGGGAAATTGGACACCAACTCCACCCTCCCAAACCATCACAAAAGTCACGCATTACAGATCACTGTTACTCTGCAATTTTTCTCTCAAAAATTGCAAGAAATTCCTGTACCGACGTAAATTGCATCTTGCCAACCCCACTGGTTGGCTCAAAGGCCAGGAAATAGATTGTTCCTATGTTTAAAGTTGTTATCTAGTAAACCTCCTCTCATCATATCACATTGTTCAGTCGGCCACCTTGTTGTGGTTCCTATTATCAAATTCAACACATCACTAAAGAAAAGAAAAAATTGTCAAAATGTCCACAATTCTTAACCTTGAAATTGATATTCATCTGACCAAAAGGAAAATGAAAACCTTGGAAGTAGCATGGAACCGACTGCACGTGTTTCTCCTTTAAAGCAATGGCATTCTTTATTCTTTTTTTTTTTTAAATCTTGATGCTATAATAATTACTTAAGATTTTGAAGTAGAAGTGAAATCCAGAAAAGAAAGAGTCAATAACAGGGAATGGTGGATAGTGATTGCCTGAGCAGAATGCCAAACTCTAACATATATAAAACATTGAGTTAGTGGGGCCACGGCCTTTTGTCGATGCTACGTCGTAGGACTTGACATCCACTTTGGATATACTCAGTTCTTAAGTTTTGGTATCTAATAAAAACTTATGTATTTATATATATATATATATATATATATATAAACGATGATAAAAATTAAAAAAAATGAAAAAAGTTAACAATATGTCAATATCGAGTATCAAGCTCTAGCACTAGCACGAGAATATTTTGTACATATAAATTTGGTCGGGATATTCAATGAGGCCAACGTCAATTGTGGAAGTTTCACCGAGGGGCAAAACCATGAAGGCCTTGGTCAAGCTAGATCCTTCCCATCCCAAAAAAATAAAAAGGGTCAAGCTAGATCCTGAACAAACCCACGAACCCACAAGGCCAGGGTTCGGCCTAGGCAAGCCCAAGACCATGGCTACAAGGCAACCTCATGACGCCCCAAATAGGTGAGATCCTTGTAAAGTGGGAGCATGTGACATATGGGCCTAATACTTAGAAATGTAGGACCATGCTCAGATCTTTGTTTGAAATGCCTAAAGCTTGGTGACTGTATCCTCACCTCAAAAGGAACATTGGGGAAGTTCACTTATACTATCATGTCAACATTAATTTTCCTAACTAACTACCCTCATTTTGCATTAAATGTAACAAGATATGTCATTATTTTATAGTATTAGAGGGCGCACTTTAGAAATATATTCTCTTAACCAACTTAAGGAAATGGTGTATTGTCAGGATCTTTCTACTTTATAGAAAACTAATTATCAACTTTACCCACAAAAATTTTATAAATACTCTCTCAAACCAACATTGATGGTATGCATTACAAATAACGGTTACTTTTTCAATATGTATACACACAATAAGAAGTGGTAATAGCGAAGGATGTTAACAATATCAAGTGTCAAGTCTCTAGCACAAGAAAATTTGTACATATGAATTTGGTCAGGATATTTAATGAGGCCAAGTAAATTTTTGAAGCTTCAATGAAGGTGTAAAACCTTGAAGGCCTAGGCCAAGCTATCCCTTGAACAAACTTGCAAGGCCATGGTTCAACCTAGGTGAGTCTAGCCCAAGACCATGGTTACAAGGCAACCTGATGACTCCCTATCTAGTAATTAATATACACCACACACTGATAGGTGAGACCCTTGTGAAGAGGGAGCATGTGGCATAAAGGGTTAAACACTTAAAAAGCTAAGACCATTGACATATTTTGGTTTGAAATGCCTATAGAGCTTGGTGATGGAGCATCCACCTCAAAAGGAAGGTAGGTCACTTATCTTATCATGTCAACATTAATTTCTTTTTCTAATTGTCAACCATTTTACATTAATGGTCCGTTTGATTGAGGAGAATGGAGGATGAGTAGAGTAAAATAGAGTAGATTTGACCTAAAATTAACATATTTTTAACTAACTCTATTCTACACCCCTCCACTCTCCCTCCTTCCCCCCTCCATCTAAACATTCAAATTCAAATTTAAATTTGAGACATGTCGTTACTTTATGGTATTAGAGACCATATTTTAGAAATATGTATTCTCAATCAACTTGAGGGGATGATGTGTTGTCACGATCTCTCCCACTTTATAATAGAGAATTGGCCACTAACTCCACCCACAAAAACTTTATTATTACTCTCCCAAATCATCACAAAATGTATGCATTACAAATCAATGATACTTTGCAATTTTTTTTTCTCAAAAGTTGCAAGTTATTGAGTTATTCTTGTACCGACGTAAATTGCTTATGGCCAACCCCACAGCTAGTTGACCCCAAAGGCTAGGAAATTGATTGTTCCTACGTTTCAAGTTGCTAACCAGTAAATCTCCTCTCATCATATCACGTTGTTCGGTAGGCCACCTTGGTAGTGTAGTCCCTATTCTCAAATGTCCACAATTCTTGACCTCAGAACTTGATATTCATGTTAAAAAACAGGAAAAATGAAACCTTGCAGGTAGAGTGGAAGGAACCGACATCAAGTCACGTGTTTCTCCTTTGATGCAATGGCATTTTTTTTTTTTAATTATCTTGATGGTATAATAATAAGGGTCCGGTTAATGTATGTCCTAAGGACACACATTAAGCTTTCTATTTTTAAAAATATTTTCTCAAAAATTGAAAAAGCTGTCATCACTTTTTCAATTCTCGAAAAATTAGGACACACATTAGTAGAATTCTAATAATAATAATAATAATAATTGCTATAAGATTTAGAAGTAGAAAGTGAAATCCAGAAAAGGAGTCGTCAATAAACAGAGAATGGTGAACAATGATGCCAACACGTTGGTTGGTTCAGTGATAAGGAGCTTGTGGCCCTGCTTATCAGGCTTGGGTTCGAGTCACCTCTACAGTCAATTGTTGGTGGGCATCCTTAGTGGGGTTAACCCCCTGCACGATTTGGCTAGAACGGCCTGAGTCTATGTCAGATCGGCGCCCTGTCCGGGGGTAAAATATAACCATAAAGGCCCTCATTAAAAAAAAAAAAAAAAAAAAAAAAAAAAAAAAAAGAAAAGAAGAAGAAGAAGAAGAAGAAGAATGGTGGACAATGATTGCCTGAGAAGAATGCCAAACTCAGCATATAAAAAACGTCGAGTTAGTGGGGCCACAGTTACTCTTGCTTTATGGGACAAGAAGCACATTGTGAATGGTATAGGCAGTGGGGAACCCCTAGCAAGTAAAGTTCACTTAATTACTACTGTTTATTTAGGAACCCCTACAGTTACTTTTTTTTTGCCTTGGCGGGCTATAGGCCTAGGGCAGGGGCTGGGGCTGGGGCCGTAGTCATCCGTATTTCCTTTGGACTTTTGCTATTGGTAGATCTGAAAAATCTGAATTCTCCAATGAGTTTGGTCCTGTGGGGTCCTTCAGTTCACCCATCTATATCATCATAATCTTTTTCCCTCTAACTATTTGCCACATGTCACTTAGATTGGGTGTGAATGAATATTGTGGCAGCCTTAGCACACAAAAAAACAAGTTTGAATATGATAGAATTTTTGTTTTTTTTAATGTCGATAAAGGAAATTAAAGTTCAGGGTTTACTTTAGTAATAATCTTGTCTCCCGGATCGAATATATACAAATTATTAAAATATTATAACATTCAAATTTAATTTCATGAGGCATCACAATTCACAATTTTTTTTTCTTGCTCCACTTTTGAATGAGTTATGGGAATGGGATAATTTATTTTTGATACTTTATTTTTATGTTAATATAGAAATTTAATGGGATATTGTTGATATTTTGATTTACAAGTTAATGTAGCTACTCCCTCAAAAAAAAAAAAAAAAGTTAATTTAGCTATTTTATGAAACAAAATTGGAGTGTGAACAAAATAGCTTTAACCTAAATTGTCTCATGTAAATTACTTATTTATTATCGGTTCACACGTCACAGTCCCCATCTTTTTAAATTTTTTTTTGAAGGACACGTCTTTTGAAATGAAAAGTAAAGGAAAAAGAAGAAAAATACAAACTGACCGACCATCCTTGAATATGTCCAAATATGCGTTTCTCAATTTATCATCTTTCTTTGTTTGAAATAAAACATTCATTTTTTTTTTTTTTGTATATATCTTATATATCGATAATAGTGATAATTTTCTACTGGTCAATCAGGTCTAAACATGTGGGATGGAATAAACAAATTTACAAGTGAATGAACAGAATAAAAGAATAATTTAAACACTTGGGGGGCAAAAAAAAAAACCTTTAAACTAGTAGGAACAAAGGGGGATGCACTGTTAGTTTCTATGGATAAAATTTTTCATCCTTCGAGGTGCTCAGACATTGCTAATAGAAAAATATACTTGCTTTGGTATTAAGTCGTCATTACATTTGAGATGCTGTATATACTATTATTATTATTTTATTATTGGGTTTATGAGTCTAATGAAAGTCTTGATATCCATTCCTTTTAGCGTTAGCAAAGTGGCCGTCCAACATGTCTTTAAAATATATACAAGTTTCATTTTAATCCTTTCAAATTTAAAATATTAAACTTAAAAAAAAAAAAAAAAAAAAAAAAAAAAAAGAGGAAACTTCGTTAAACTAAGAAGCCAAAATGGCTAAGTTGGTGGCCGAAAGCCTACAATAATTAACCCCATTGACATCCGAGCACACCAAGGATGATATAACAAAAGAGGGGATACATCAAAAACAACAAAATCTTCTTGCATTTTACAACCTTTCTTGCAAGTGCATCAGCACATCTGTTGGCTTCTCGATAAACATATTTCACTCTGGCAAGAGAAATTCTGTTGAGCAATGACCTACAATCAACCAAAAGAAAAATATATAATGCCTTAGGACTAATTTTGAAGTTAATCAAATCCACAAATATTTAACTTTGTTGTTGAGAATCTTGTAACTTAATTTATTAATTTTTTTTTTAATATTTTTAACATAGATATTCAAGTTTTAAACTCGCTTTCTTCCAATTTTGTTCTTTTAAAATTTTGAAAAATATCTCTCACAAATATTTAAAAGGTAACAATGAAATTATTATTTAATTTCCCATCAAGTTTTTGCGTACTTTGACTAATGGCATTTTATAGCGTTGAATAGAAAGGTAATTGGGGATTTAAAAAGTTGGTTTCTGGTTTGACTGTTTTGATTTGAGCATATGTATGTGTGTCGGTGGCACGGAAAGGTTAACTGTGGGTTTGTGGAGGTGGGTTTTTGACCAAGGAGGGCGGCTCGAGGTGGGTCGTTGGAGAAACAAGTTGGACCAGAGGAAAAAGGTCGAAAAGGAGGAAGGGAAAGAAGAATAAATATGAAAAAAAAGAGAAACAATGTTTAATCAATGCCACATGTTAATCAATGCCACATTAGTTAAAGAGGTCACATAATTTTAGGATGTCCTTGTCAGCTATTCACTGTGTTATAAAAATTTATTTATTTATTGCTATTATTATGTTAAAATGCAAAATTAGTTCTTCTAAATTTTATTACTTTTCATTCAAGTCCTCTAAGTTTGCATTTGTTCATTTCAACATTTTAAGTTTCAAAACTTCTTAATTAAGTCATCTGTTAACCTGCCACTCATTGACGCTGTTAAGTCCTCCAAAACAACATTGTTTTGGCCTTATTTTAATATTTGATATTTAATTTATTATTATTTTCTTAACTATTAAAAAAACCTAGAAATTAAAAGAACCAAATGATCTCGTCCCTCTCTCGTCTGAAGAACAAGAAATAGAAACCCCCACCCACCAAAATCCCTAACCTAACTTGATAACTAAGAGACTAAGAGGGAGAAAGAATGAGAAAGAAAGATCTAGGAGGTGTACTGGACGAGTAATTCTTACTTCTTAGGTACTTCCAGAGTATGGAGAATAGTGCTCTCTTCTCTCACATTCATAGTGGGGACCACTCATTAAATTCATAGTGGGATCCACCACGAATGTGAGAGGAGGGAGCACATTTTCTCTGTACTTCGGGAGTATCTAAGAATTTTCCATACTCAACTCCATGAGGTATACTCAATATATAATGAACGAATACAAATTCAGAGGACTAAAATGAAAAGTAATGTGACGAAGAGGATGAGTTTTGCATTTTGGTCTTATTATAATTATAGATATGGTAGAATTTTAACTTATAATGTCAAGACATTAATTGTTTTATGGTGTAGACAAAATTTGAATTATAAATCTCTTATTCAAAAACAACAGACTTTACCCATTGACCTAATTAAAATCAAAATAAAATTTTATAGATTTAAGGAATTAAATCGAAATAATCTCATATATATATATATATTGATAATCTTTTTTTTAATGTTTATATATATATATATATATATATATTGATATTCGGATATGGAGGATTTGAAGTTTTGAACTCTTTCATTAAAAATACCATGACATATCAATCGAGTTATAAGACTAATTGAGATATATAATTGACCTTTCTTTTTCTTTTTGATTTTCGTTTTTGTTTTTTTTTCAAAACAACGTAGTTTGCAATGAAGATAATGTGCAGATTAAGAAACCTGTAAATGAAGTGTTGCATGGAGACGCTAACAATAGAAAAATAATACTCCGTAATAAGAAGAATACTTATGATATACTATAATACGATAAAACAATATTTTACAATTCCTTCGATGTAAGTTAATGTGATTGTCAACTCGTGATTATACTTAACGGCACAATCATAGTTCATTTATGGATCTGGGGGTTGATGCAGGAGATTAATCTATTTGAATAACATTATATATAATTCTTCAATTATTTATGAATCTCAATTATTTTATTTTTTCCAAAAAGCAAAAACAAAAGCACTCAAATGGCTCAACTCAAATTAGCTTGGTATGTTTGGGTGGAACTGGAACGGTAGAAGAATAGGAGTACATGTAGACCCCACTTGGATATGAATGTTTTAGTCAGTCTTTTGTGTTCCCACTAGAACATGTGGGATTCGCATGCTCTGACTGAGAGAAATGAAAAACTAAAGCCTGCCCCAAGGTTAATTTCATTACAAGGTCCACAATTTTGCAGCTGATCTTTTTGTCCCCAAATTAGTGGAGGAAAATAATTTGAACACTGTGGAAGTACATACTGATATATATTTTTTTTCTGAATAAATGTATCAAAAAGCTGTCCATACAAGTTTTTGTATCAACAAAAATATCAGTATGTAGATACAAAAATATCAGTATGTTAGTAGTAAGTACATACTGATATTTTTGTATCAAGTTATTTGTTTTTATTTGTGTTATAAGACCATAATGCAAGAGTCCAATTCATTACATTAATGATGATGAAATGACATGATAGTTGACATTGCAAAAGGTCAAGCAAACATATGGGCTGAATCAGATTACTCTAGCTAAATCTACATGTGCCAAATCTGATGTAATTTTGAAAATTGGAAAGAAAAGTTGCTAGTGAAACATGCACAAGCTAGATTTCAGGGTGCTTTTTTGAGATGGGTAATTTTTAGATTTTGTTAGAAGTAAAAGTCGTGTTTTATTAAATCTAACATGTGATTAATATGTCACAATTGTATGCTATGTGATTTAGTTACGAAATAATGCTACTAAATCACAAATTACAATGCATGTGATTATTATAGAATGTTATTAGAAGTAAAAATCACGTGCTTTATTAAATCTAATATATGATTAATAAGTTACAATTGTATTCTTTATTGAACCACGAATCACAATGCCGTTGGAAGTCCACAATGTGAATTGTTTTGATTATATTCTAACTCAAAGGGAAACCTTAGCTGAAAATTAAGATTGAAAAACACAGCAAAGAAAATCTCAAATTAGATGGAAAAATAGACAAAAAGGGTGAGATTGAAATCATATTACTATATCCCAACGAGAAAGAGAAATAAAGGGAGTTGTGGTGTAAATGTAAAGGCAAAAAATTTTGAAAAATTGTATGGCAGAGAAGAGGTGGTATCTCCAAAATAAAGAGAAGGTAAAGGACTTCACGTGTAAGAGTTTCTGTCTTGGCTCGTGCGCCATGTGCTTGCGTACAGTAGACTACCTTTTATTGATGATGAGATAAGAAATTAGAAAAAGTAGTGATGTCCCTCTAATCTAAAGCTCATCTCACGGATCTTGCCTCTCTCTCTCTCTCTCTCTCTCTCTCTCTCCACTATCTTATATGTTCTTTCTATATATATAAATATATAAAGCAGCCCCCTTTGCTAGCTGAGGCCTGGAGAATTTACTCGTTAAGACTTTTGAGACTCTGCAAGATAGTAAGATACACACACACCTTCCCTCTTACCTTACACACAAAATCAAAATGACTTCTTGGAAAAAAACCATCACAACCCCATTCAAAAAAGCTTGTACTTTCTTCAACCAGCAGCCCAGCAGAGACCCAAAGAAGAGCCAGCCAGGTACATTTTCTATATGTTCATAAGTCAAAATCAAGCCCACAATATTTTTTCACAACCGTTGATACAGCATGCTGTTGCTGTGATTGGTGTCGAAGTGATGTTGCTCTCTAATCACAATACCGATTATCAACTGTTGTGAAAAGAAGGGGGAAAATGTTGTGTTTCTAGAATTAAGAGTACATTTCATCTAATGTTTATTTATTTATTTGGGATGATTGCAGGGCAAGAGAATCGTGCGATGGATTTGCATGGTGAAGTGATGGCATGTGCTTATGAAGATGTGCAGGTGATGTGGTCTATTCTGGACAAGTCCAAGTCCTCAACCTGCAATATTACTTCTTGATATATGTATTTTACAGCCCAACAACAACAAAAAAAAACAAAAGCCACCAACTCAGCTTCAGCAGTCAGCAACTAGCAATAGCATATGTTGAATGATGCGCTATATAGGAGTTATGTTTTTGGTCATACTAGCACTTTATTTATTCGGATCTGGTATGCAATTGCATCATTTTGTAAATAAATGATATTCTGGGCTGACATCAATCTTCTTTAAAAATGGTAGCAAGATGAAGGAGATGCTGTTGTGATGATGAGGCATATTAGTACAATGCCCATTTGAAGCTGGTGGCACTTTTAGTTTTTTTCTTTTTTTTGGGTCAAGAGGTCGTTTCTTTTAGGGAATCCCCGTGACAAATGAATATCACGGTGAGATTATTAATGGAAATTCAGTTTTTTATTTCTATCTTTTTTTCTTATTTACAGTATTTATTAGCTTGTTATTTTCCTGATCACTTGTTGATTTTTTAGGACGACTTTTTTATGTTTTCACTAGAGTGGAAGATTTTTATTGAATGTAGGTCGGTATGTCCCCACGCTCTTGTATTTTATGTTAAAATTTAGATAAGTTTGGACAAAAGCTGTAAGTGGAAATATAATAGAAACAAAGCTCTATTATATTTGTATTTATGGGCTAGACAGGCTGGTGGGTGGGGTTTACGACCTTGTTCTGTCCAAAGCTCTCTAAGACGAAGCCTATCCACCAGTCCATTAGCCAGTAACAAGTAGGCATGTCATTGAGCATATGAAAAATGGTGCAAGACTTGTGTAATCTCATGTAACCTCCCTCTTATAATAGAGAATGTTAGGAATTTAACCCAATTTCTAGATCTGTGAGATGCAAATTTGTGAGAGGAAGTTACATTTAATGGTCCTATAAGATAAATTTGGATACTATAACCACAAAAAATTATACAAATTGAAATATTCACAAAATGCAAAACGAGAACTAGTACAATTATGACTGGATTGAGATCCCTAAACTCGTTCCCACAGGCACAAATCCGACCTTGAATTTTACATTTACATAATCTATTCCCCATTCCTAAAATTCAGATACAAATACTCTGTAAGAGTAATAGTTTCTTCTTGCACATGAATGATAAACTACACTACGAATTTAATTAATATGACCTATTATTATGTGATAAGAGCGAATATTATTCTCAAAACAGTGAGTGATAGCCCTTAATCTCAATCCCGCAGAACCCATGGTTTTGGATCAGATAGGATTGATCCCCATAAAAGACTGGACATTGCTGAACTCTCGGGCTGGCTATGGTGATAAGAGCAAGTATTATTCTCAGAACAGTGAGTGATAGCCCTTCATCTCAATCCCGCAGAACCCATGGTTTTGGATCAGATAGGATTGATCCCCATAAAAGACTGGACATTGCTGAACTCTCGTGCTGGCTATGGATGTACATCGACATAGATAAAGTGGACCTGTCATCATTAGCTGCATGTCCAACCTAGAAATGAGAATCCAGTTCCCTGTTTTTGGGCAAAAAGGAAACAAATATCATACAACAATATGCATCCTGTAGATATATCAATAATTCCTGATACTGACAGGTCTTTACAATAGCATGTCTTGAAGTTGAAAGGAGAGTGTTCTCCTTTACCAAGGGCTCAATTTTATACACATTTTGCTAGCTGAGCTTAAATGGGCTTAGTACGACTTAATATTAGTAGATAGGAACTAATGTAATCCTCTAGTTGCAAATTACAATGAACTAAAACCATCAAACGAATGGATTAAATGGAACTGATAGAAACCTGTAAATCTACTGGAAACTTATCACTGCAAAATTTAATCCCCGAGTTCCACTAAGTTTACAAAGTCTTTCTACAGAAAATTGAGGGAAGACTAAAACAGCAAAAGATGCACCACATTCACTATGCAAACCTAGCATTTACAAAATAATTTTGCCTCTATTTGGTCACCGAATATTCCTATCTTCTCTTGCTTCAAGGGCATCCACTTCCTCATTAGATAGATGATCAACGATGGGTTCATATACATCCCAGTCCTTTCTTTTCCTGAAGCATTTTGAAGCAACAGGTCAATCACATTTAAGTATGTTAAAAAAGAAAACAAAAAAAGACTGAATAAAAACATAACATCAAGAGGGGTCCAACTGAAACAATGTTGGGTGAGAAAAATATTCGTATACTCAAATAAAAATATTATAAGAAAGATGATGATTGAACATATATATATATATAACGAGAGGATTGATTGAAGATTTCCTACACAAACCACCCTCAAAAACAAACCAAGCTGTAATACAACAACAAAGCTTTAATCCCAAAATTTTGGGACAACTATGGATCCTCAACAACTATTTTAGGCAAAAAGATGCTGGAATAATAAAGCTCATTCAGGCATTTTCAACTTGGGAGGATGGTGTTGGGCAGACATGATATGCCTAGTGACTAATAAGAAAGAATTTGGTTTGCACTTGAAGCAAATGATGAGGTAATACAACATGAGTCATGAGAGATATTCACTGCTGGATAACTTGCAGAAGGCTCAAGTTTCAGCACTCAACACCTAAAACCATTGGAAAACTCATTCAGGCATTTTAACTTGAGAGGATGGTATTGGGAAGACATGAAAAAATTGAATAGTGACATCTATTCTATGTAGCTGACATTGACACAACGGGACATGACATTTCTTGAAAAACTAGGACACGACACAGCAGGGATATGGAAATTAATTAATATTTTTAAAGTATATTTTATATGTTTTTAGGCATAAATTTATGTTTACTTTAGGTTTCAAAAACAAGTAACAACCATTAAAAGTTTGAAAATATATATAAAATTAATTTAAAAACAAAAGACACACTAATAATTCAACTTCAAAAATAAATAAAAAATGCATGTAAATAATCTGCACAATACCATTATATCAATTAATTAAAAAATATAAATAAACAAATAAGCTCACATAATAACCTAAGTCTAACTGATTCAACTCATTAAATTTATTAATATCCAATAATAATAATAACATCAAAAAGTCACTGGTAGAAATCATGAGCAGTATAGACTAGAGTAATCTAGTCACTACTAAACTACAGAGAATTTCTCTAATCATCAAAAAAAAAAAAAAAATGCGAGACAAGTGTGAGCGAGTGAGAGAGAATATAAAAGCACTAAGTGAGGATCAGTCACCATTGTCGGTCTCTGAAGAGGGGGGGGGGGGGGGGGCGGGGGGCTGTCATTGCATCACTGGTCGTTGATCTAAGGCTGGCATGTCGCAATGCACAGAGAGAGAGAGAGAGAGAGAACGAGGGCTGAAAATGGAGGAAAAAAAAAAAACAAGGGTATAACATCAATCAACTGTGGAAATTGTCCTGGTACTAAATGAGGATCACAGTCACTGTTGTCAGTCTCTGAAGAGGGGGGATGGGCTGTCATTGCATCACTGGTCGTCGATCTAAGGCTGGCATGTCGCAATGCACAGAGAGAGAGAGGGAGAGAGCAAGGGCTGAAAATGGAGGGAAAAAAAGGGTTTAAAATCAATCAACTGTGGAAACTGTCCTGGTACAAGATCTTTTCTCTTTTTTTTCTTCTTCATTTTTTTTTTTTCAGAGAAGTGTCGCAATTGTGTCCCTGTCTTGTCCCCATTAATTTTTTTTTTTTTACCAAACACTCAAGAGACACACATGCAGCTGAGTCATAGGCATGTCTGTGTTGGAGGGTCCTCTAGACATAGGATATGTGTCAGACACGGACATGCCACCCAAATTGCTGTGTCCATGCTTTCTAACATTAATTTCTAAAATGTTAGGAATGAAAGAATGAAATTGGTTTTCGCTCAAATTAAATTGATGAGGTAGCAACAGTTAGAGATCTGCTACTGGATAACTTTACAGGAGGCTAAAGCTTCAGCACTCAAACTCCGAAACCACTGGATAGAAAGACTTCCACTTGGAACAACAAGAGTCTTTAAGAAGCTTAGTTGCCTGGCTTCAAAGTGGTTTTAAGGGTTAAAAAGAGATTAGACCAAAAACATGTGATAGTGGGAAAGTAGTTAACATGGAAATGCTAGAGTCAGTTCAAGATGCAGAAAGGAGAGCCTATTTTTCTCTTTTATGAGTTCTCTTTTGTTCTTCAGGTCAGTGAACGGCTCCATGGGACAGAGCTGGAAAGCATGGAGAGGCTGCTAGAAAAGAGTGTACATTTCTAATCTTAAATGTTAAGAAGATGGCTTCAATTGAAAGTACCTTAGCAAAGATGCCAAAATTCTTTATGTCGCTCTTCAGATTCTGGTCTTAATTTCAGAGGGGGAAAAGAGGAAAATACTGGGACTTGAATGCTGTTAGAGATGTTACTGGAAGGATATAGTCTTCGTCTGTGTAATGCCTTAGAAAAGGTATCGATACATTTTTTAGAGAGTTAAGCTTCTAGGTTGAATCCTAGGAGTCAGTCAAGTCCCTGGATGCTTCCAAAATGAGGAGCTGGCCAGATACCACTGGACCATGAAGGCAGTATAAAAGTTGAAAACACAGATTACATAAACATCCTATGTCCAGAGGACCCTCCACCAAGGGGAGGAGGTGACATTTGAGATAAAACTCATTGGCTAAATGTTGAATGCACTATAGTATTCAGAGTCCAACATAACAATATGCTCAGTAAATTTTTTGGTTTTAGCAACAAAAAAAAAAAAAAAAAAAAAAAAGCAAATTAAGTAGAAACGAATATACATACCGGACCACACTAGATCTGTAACCAAATAGCTTCACCAGGTCCAATGCAGAACCACTTGATTTACTGTGGGAAGTTCAATAAAAAATGTTTATTAGAAAAAGAAAGAGTAGTAAATAGGGAGTGTAGACTATAGTAAAAAGACCGTACTCAAGCACAAAACTCCCACTTTTTGTGGGGTTTGGGAGAGGAGATTGGTAAGCAACCTTGCACCCTTTTTTTAATGAGTTTTAGTCCCAAGGAGAGAGAGAGGGAATGGTAGATTTAGACTAGTGAACTTCACTTTATGAGGCATGGTGCCCAGATGATCTGCTACCCCTTGGGTGTCATAATGGTCATTCCATCTTATCTTACAACGAGATATGATCAACATCTGAGAAACAAAGGCCGTAGACACAAACCTGGATGTAGCATGTTCAGTCCCCCGGCGACCCTTTTTGCTTATTCTGCTTTCTCTTGCTGAAGCTACACTTTGAGTTGCAATCTACAATATCAAATTCAATATCAGCATAGTAATTGAACAATGCATGACATGTCATCTACACCCTATGATGCAAATGAAGCCATAAAAAGAGGGAGGGGGGGGGGGGGGGGGGGGAGAGAGAGAGAGAGTTTAGAAACTGAACCAAGATACCTAATTCATGATACATACAGCATAAGATGCAAAGTGAAGTCAAAAAGGAAGAGAGAGAGAGAGAGCAAACAAGCAATAAATCTTTACCTCATAAAGCTGTTCTCTGATTGCAAAGGCAATTGCAGGCTGCAAAACCAGATTTCAGGCGTTAGTATTTTCTTAGGAACTTAAAATGAGGAAGAGAGCAATGCCTACAAGCATGCAAAAATACAAAATCAATTGAATTTCTTTTATTTCTTCTATTAGCAGTAAAGATGGGAAAATCAAAACATTTTGTCTTATGCACCTAGCAAATTCTATTCAAGATGGTAGTTAAGAACACACAAACAAGAACATATATAGAGAAAACAAATTAATGCTACAGTTGTCAGCTTTACTTACTCCAACTTCAGGGTCTTCAATGCCCAGATCTTTGCAGAAGGTTCTAGCAAACTCTTCAGGATCACTCTCAAAGTTGTTCATGTCCTGAAATATAAAAAATTTCAAAAGCACTCAAACCTGGAATCCTTGCGTACATGGATATTGCATAAAAGATAAAAAGAATGGATAACCATCAACGCTAAACATAAAGTTGAGTGTTTCAAGTTATATGATGCAATGACTATTCTTTAACCTTACCCACAAAAACTGGTCCTTTATAAGAGTATGATTAACTCGAAGATCAAGCTGGGAAGAAAGCACCAAGAATTCTGTATTAATAACCAAATAGGCAAGAGAGCTGAAAAAATGAGGAAAGGCAGGAAGCACACAGGAGATGTTAAGTAAGATATACCTTAATTGGAACTATCTTCTCCCCAGAGTACATATCCTGTCCTTCATATGATCGAAACTCTGTTAGCTGCGTCTGACAAGCAAAGGCCAATAGTTAATATGCATGATATAGCAGGAGGAACTTTATCTTCTGGTGAAAGTAATTAAAGCAGTAGAATGTATACAAATCATTCTAAGTACGAAACAAAGGCCACCCTAACAAGTGAATGTACAGGAATGTGAATTCATTTACTTGAATGGATGAAGCAATCTGTGTTATGAATGCTGGAGGGAGCTTCAAATCTTTGACTGTCCTTTTCGCAAACACCACGACCTCTGAATCGGGGTCTATATATAACATTCACAAAACATGTTATCATACTATTGAAAAAATATAAAACCATACTCAAATTAAAATCTCTCAGAACAATAGCTACAAACTACATACATATGCATATACACATAACAAATATGACATATTTAACTCTACAAGTGTGAAGTCCCAGTTAAATTGATCTCTTCTAGCAATTGCCCACATAATTTTATTATATGTGCTTACTTTACAAAAAAAAAATATATATATATATATATATATATATATTGACAAGTGAAGAAAATTAAGTGTTGGGTATAATTCAGGGATGCAAAAGCAGAAGTGATAGTTAACATTAAAAAAAAAAAAACACACACACACACACACACATATATATATATATAAGCAAAAAGAAAAAATACCAGTGGTAAAGAAAAGGAATGGAAATTGTGAAAAATACCAGAAGGGTTCCAAGTAAAAGCATCTTTGAATCTCTGGCCGTCAATTTCAATGTCCAATCGAATCGGTACCAAATTCGCCGAAGTTGGCCTGCCTCATCAAAATTCCAAATAAATATATATTTTACAAAAAAGAAAGAAACCCAAAAGAGAAGAAGAAGAAGAGATGACGTACATCCTGAACTTGACGGGAGCTTTAGAGAAAGACAACGCCGATGCTTTCATTTGAATTTTCCGACAAACTAACTAAAATCAGCAGTTATCAACTCAAACACTACTTTTAAGTGTTTACTTTACTGTTTACTCTTCTCTTCCCACTTCACTATCTTCTTCTATACTTTGGGTTTCTTCTTCGATTCGAAAAAATTACTACCAATTAAATGTCAGTTTTACCCCCTCTCCGCCCTCCTTTTATTTTTGCTTCTTTCTTGGGCCCCTATCATACCCAATAGCAAATAACTACATGCCAATAAGTCAGCCCAAATCTCACGGCCCATATTAATGCAATGCTGATTTGATTGCTGAATCAACCAACCTCCTCATCATCAGCTTACAAGTAACAAGGCCCTTTCTATTCTTATCAGGAAAAATGCTAAAATAATTTTTTTTTAATTTTTTATTTATTTTACAAACTACTTAAATTACTGATGTAGTGAGTAATTATTGGGAAGTAAGAGTATTAGTATCATGTGTGCCAAATGCCAAAATTTTGGCATTTGGCACACCAAACACCAATATCATTGCTTCATGAGGTGTTTTAAATCTCAAAATTTTTTGAGACATACTACAATACCATTCTAATTATAAAACAACACTGTAGCAAAATCTCAAAATGTTTAATACTTTTATATTCAATGTGGGCTTGGCCAGCTATGGAAAAAGATTTTTATTTTCTTTTTTTAATTGGTCTTCTCTCTCCTCTCTAGTCTCCATCTCTCTTGTTGCTCCCTATTTCTTTCTCACTCTCATTTTTTTTATCTCTCACTCTCTTCCTCTCTTGTCCTCACTCTACTCTGCCAACTTCAAGTCGCTGTCATGCTGCCAATCTCGCCTAGAGCCGCCGCCCGCCGATCTTGCATGGAGATACTGATCTCTCTCTCTCTCTCTCTCTCTTGGTGGTTGTGACAGTGTTTCTAATGGTGGTTAGTTGTTTTGATTGTTGGTAGTTGGCTGATTTTGGTTGATGGTGGTGGGTTGATCGGGTGGTGGGTGTGAGATTTGGGATGGGCTCAAATGTGTTGTTTTTGTGGCTATGGATGGGTCTCACTAGTGCCGCTACCGATATTGGTTATGGTGGTTGATGTTGTGATATATTTTTTTTTTTGGTGTAGGGGTTGATATTGGTTTGTAGTGTTTGTTTGAGTTGTTGTTGTTGTTTTTTTTTGGTAGCAGTGGTTGATATTGGTGGTCGATGGTTGATTTTGTGGGGGTGGTCAATGGTTGTGGGCTGTGGTAGTTGATCTGTGGGTGTGGGTGGTGGAGGATTTTGTGTGTGTGTGTGTATATATATATTTGTAAAAGTTTTTTTAGATTATTTTAATGTGTTGGATATATTATTTTAATGTGTTGAAGGAAAAAAAATAGAATATTTGATGTATAGGGTATTGTAAAATGGTGTGTTAAAATAGAAAAAGTATGATTTTATGTGTGAAAATGTCATTTGAGATAGAAGAGTTGATGAGACTGCTCTAAAAAAAGTGATGTCAGTTTTGGGCCCAAACAAGAACCAGTAAGCATTTACCACATCAATAATTTGTAAAAATATTGTAAAAAAATTTGTGTACATAGTATTACTCTTCTTATTATATGATTCATCATATTTCTAAGCAATTTTAATCATTTATGGTGATAGTATTAATGTAATTTTTATTTAATAATTCAATAGTTACTATAGGAAGACCGAATTTGAATCCTTAATGTCTCTATTGAAATAAAAGATGTCAATTAAGCTGTAATGCATGACACTCGACTAATACTATTGTTTTATGTGCTATTGTTACAACTCTGGGCTAGTATTGTATTATTTGATAATTAATTTACTCCACCTATGTACAAAAACAGAATTAATGTATCCTTTTCCATCCACTTGATGAGTCATATCCTTGATTAATTAATTATAAATACTAGTCGCAGACCCGCGCATTGCATGTGATAATCTTTTAGGAAAAATAATATTTTAGTCCCTTGATTTTATAATTTTTTTAAAAAAATAGTTTTATCATATTTTTCATAATCTTGTCTATAACTTTTTTTTACCATTATCATATATTTATTGGTTAATAATTTGCATAACATTGACATTAAATAAGAGGAAGAAGTATTCATTAGATTTTTTTAAGTCATGGTGTAAGAAGATTATGATTATATATATATATATATATATAAAAGGTTAAATGAAATGTCAAAAAATGAGATTATAAAATTTTCCAACTTTATTTCTAATATATTTTCTAAATTACTGAAGAACATCTCATTTTTAGTTATGATAGGAAATATAGTTTCCCTAGTTAGAGTTTGTTGAGGGCCATTTGTGAGAGCCTAGGCAGAAAGAAAGAAAGCTCAATAATAAGGGCAACAAGGAATTGACAAAATAGATAGCAAAGAACCATTAGGCCTAAGCGGCAGGAATAATGGATCACAGGCCCAAGAAATAAACAAATGGGTCTTGAAGAGACAAGTGGGCTCAAAGAAACCCGGAAAGAAAGAAATAGCATCTCATAGGTAATGTATGAGGTAGAAAAGCGAGAAAGGGCCGCCGCAGGCCCAGTGTAATGTAAACTAAGGAAGTAAGGGGTTTATGGTAGGCCCATAAACCCTAAGGATGAGAATAAGGTTATTGGGTCAGGGAAGCCCAATGAAGTTAGTAAAAAGCTCATGGGAGTGTGGAATTAGCAAATGGGCCGAGGAAGCCCAAAGAAAGCAAACGGGCCGTGGATGCCTAAAGGAAAGCCCAAAGGGACACAGAAGCTCATAAGTAAAAGCAGAACAGTGGCCATGTCAAGCCACTGAGAGAAGGAATAAACGGCTGGCCCAAAAGAGGCCCAGCAGGATTGAGTTATTACGACAGGAATAATAGTACAACATTGCAAGAAATAAAGAAAACCAAAAGTGGGCAAAAGAAATGTAAGGCCCATCATCAGACAAAGTTTAACTCTTGAATGGAGCGGGAAAACAAAGAAAAGCCCACATAAGAGGTCAAAAAAACACGGACGGCGAGCCTCCAGATCACGGCAAACGCATGAGCAACAGGCAGATTTTTGGACATATCTAAAAGGAAAGCACCCGCAAGGCCCAAGCACCACCAACCTGTACCTAGCCAATATGGGACGTGGTGGGGTCATGGGCCAGAGGTAAAAGGTAAAAGGGGTATGGTTTGGTGGTGGGGAGAGGGGAAAAGACCTATTTTGCAACTCCTGCCCAAACCCTTTTAGGAGGTACATCCTGCTGGGATGACAGACCACCCAAAAGAAGCAAGGTTGAGGGGGGAACCGTTAGGTGCATGCCTTGAGGGAAAGAGAGAGAAAGCATTTATACCGTTGCAGGTAAGAGTGCTACGGTGGACTGACGAATGAAACAAATCTGCCTTTGTCTGACAAGGATGAGTGTCACATAGACTTGGTGGTCGGCAAGTACGCCCAGACCAGACAAAGGCGATTAAAGCGCAAAGTGGTAAAAAACTGGCCACGGCAGGCACTATAAAAGGACCTTTGCTGTGCCCTGAATTGAAGATCGAAAAACAGAGGGCATTCACGGAGTAAAAAGAAAGCAGAGTAAAAGAAAACAAAAGAAAGAAAAGAAAAAGATAAGAGAGAAAACAGAGGAAAGAAGAGAGGAAATTGAGGAAAAAAGAGAGATAATACAATGGGCATGCACCAGTAGGTCGATTTCCCTCTCTCCTCCTTCAAATCCCGCTCTCTTCCAAAACGTAGCAAGGATTCCTTTCGGGCATTAACCATTCAGGTCTGACTCCCTCAAAACCATTAATCCCCACGGCAGGATCTTTTCCTGGGAGATTATTTGCATTGAGAGGAGGCGTTCTCCCCTCTTTGGTTTTGCTTCGGCGGACCAAACTTAAATTTTGACTTTATGCCCATTCTTGATTAGTTCATATTATTTTCTTTCTCATTTACTTTCTCTATAAATGACATTATCACGACTGTAATCATGTTTTATAAGTAGGGATTACTTGACCATTTTATTTAAATAGTCAGAATACTCTGTTTTTGTTATTATTATTATATCTGCTTGTTGTAACTCATCTGAAACAGTTCTGCTTGCCGTAAGCCTACTCCTAACAGATGAGGCATAGTTTGTGCACAAACTGGCCCAAGTTGAGTTACAGTTGGACCGGTCCCAACTCCTTTACTCAAAAACATTCGGGCCCATTACCAACGCATAATACGCAAAAAAGGCCCCTACAGAGTTTTATTAGTTTTAAGTTTAAATTTTGTATTATTATATTTAATTGTTGATTATTGATTTAATTAAGTAAATGTAACGGTTGATTTTATTGCACTATAAAGTTTTCAATGTCCACTGTATAGTCATCTGTATTTTATTTCTTACTCCTCTTGACCACCTTTTTATTTTCAAATAACGGTTATTAATTGACGTTTGATTTCATTTCTTTTTTTCTTCCTTCATTTATTCTCTATTACTTTGTATGTTCCTTTACCAGTTGTAAATTTTATAGTTATCAATAAGAAATAGATATCATGGATGACTTAAATAAGTATAGATGTAGTTATGCTAGTGGAATGTCAAAGGTTTTTTTTTTTTTTTTTTTTTTTTTTTTTTTGAATTTTCAAAGTTATGAAAGGCATTTCTCTAGTTTGGTCTCAATCAATTAAGATATCCATAATATATTAATGGAAGTAATAATGAGCCTTAAATGTTTTTTAATGTATGAAGTGGTTAGGTTAGTGGTATGTCAAAGTTTTTATTTTTAAAAAAAAATTGAAAATAATTCTAAGGAAATGTAAAAGGCCTTTAAAAAAAAAAAAAAAAAAGTTGTAACTTTTTGAATTGAAGAAATATGATTGTTTTAATTACCTTGTTTATAGATTTCATTATTAAGTTATAAACATCTAAATTAAAATAGATGAATATATAAATGCAAAATTATATGTAAAGTTACAACTGCACAAGATAAATATGTATAGATAATTTTTTTTTTTTTGATTATTCATGAATCATTATTTCATTGTTAACTTATAAATATTATAAAAAAAATTTCTAAAAAAATATAAATTAAAATAGATGAATATGTAAAGGTAAAATTATATGAAAAGTTAAAACTACTCGAGATGAACGTTTAACCACTGGTGGAGATGTGTTTTTTGAAAACTAAAAGAATACTCGATTGCTTTAGCTGGAACTATATAACTATGCAAATATTGTTGCGAGTAGTTCCATCATTTGCAAATTATCAAGTTTGGTGGCCTTACAAAATAGATGTGGGGCCAGAGAATTCGTACCCAGGCCCACTCTACATTAGGACCCAAGGCCTAAGCCGAGGAGAGTTATTTCCGAGGACGCATAATGAAAGCCCAAAAAAAGGCCCAAGGATATGTCCGAGGACGATCTTATGCTCAGCACCTCAAGAAACGCCTGAAGAAAAGGACAAACTCAATACATGGGCAGGATAAGGGAAAAAGCTGCCAACATCGTAGTACAGAATCCTGCATTTGACAGACCTATACCCCAAACCATGCTATTTAACTTTTCCAACCACTCCCAACCACTCTAGGTATGGATTGACAGGACAGGTCTGCACCCCAGAAAGTAAAACTTACATGTAGACGCTAAAAGGGAGGGGAACACTAATATAAAAAGGGGAGAGAGCGAAAGGGAAAGGGATCCCTCGGAAGGACGGGAAAATCCTACAAAAAGGAGAAAGGGAAGGATACTGTGCTCCTCGGACGTAGTCCGAGGACTTAAATCCTACAATCCGTAACAATGGAAGGCTGAGCTAGTCAAGCCAAGTCCACACATATATAAGCTTCCACAAAAACCACGATTAAACCGTTGACCTGTGACCAAGGTCCTGCCTTTCAAGCCCACTCTCTACAAATCATATTGTTAGGGCCCTTTACATACGAGCCCAATGTCATTCTTGGGTCGTTAAATAATCGCGTCCTTACAATTGGCGCCGTCTGTGGGGAGGCTTGCGCGTTGTCACAGGTGGCGGTGGAGTCAAGCCTCTGTCAAGCAAGGGCCGAAGAAAGCTCCTTCATTTCCAGCAGCACGCTATTGTTGCTCCGACATAAATTTCCACTAGGGGCTACGCCTCGTAGTATCAATGGCACGGGTAGCTCTAGGAGCTTCCAACATCAAGCTAATTTTGGACAGAACCAATGCCTTGTATGGTCTTCGAACTCAAGCCTATGGGGAAACCAACTACTTGACAGAAAAAAGACAAGTTTTGGATAGAACCAAAGCCTTGTATGGTCCTCGGACTCAAGCCTATGGGGAAACCAACTACTTCACAGAAAAAAGACAAGTTTTGGACAGAACCAAGGTCTTGTATGGTCTTCGGACTCAAGCCTATGGGGAAACCAACTACTTGAAAGAAAAAAGACAAGTTTTGGACAGAACCAAGGCCTTGTATGGTCCTCGGATTCAAGCCTATGGGGAAACCAACTACTTAACAGAAAAAGGACAAGTTTTGGACAGAATCAAGGTCTTGTATGGTCCTCGGACTCAAGCCTATGGGAAACCAACTACTTAACAGAAAAAAGACAAGTTTTGGACAGAACCAAGGCCTTGTATGGTCCTCGGACTCAAGCCTATGGAGAAACCAACTACTTAATAGAAAAAGGACAAGTTTTGGACAGAGCCAAGGCCTTGTATGGTCCTCGGACTCAAGCCTATGGATAAACCAACTACTTAATAGAAAAAGGACAAGTTTTGAGAAACCAACTACTTAATAGAAAAAGGACAAGTTTTGGACAGAACCGAGGCCTTGTATGGTCCTCGGACTCAAGCCTATGGGGAAACCAACTACTTAACAGAAAAAGGACAAGTTTTAGACAGAACCAAGGCCTTGTATGGTCCTCGGACTCAAGCCATTGGGGAAACCAACTACTTAACAGAAAAAAGACAAGTTTTGGACAGAACCAAGGCCTTGTATGCTCCTCGGACTCAAGCCTATGGGGAAACCAACTACTTGACAGAAAAAAGACAAGTTTTGAACAGAACCAAGGCCTTGTATGGTCCTCGGACTCAAGCCTATGGGGAAACCAACTACTTAATAGAAAAAAGACAAGTTTTGGACAGAACCAAGGCCTTGTATGGTCCTCGGACTCAAGCCTATGGGGAAACCAACTACTTGACAGAAAAAAGACAAGTTTTGGACAGAACCAAGGCCTTGTATGATCTTCGGACTCAAGCCTATGGGGAAACCAACTACTTGACCGAAAAAAAAACAAGTTTTGGACAGAACAAAGGCCTTATATGGTCCTCGGACTCAAGCTTTTGGGGAAACCAACTACTTGACAGAAAAAAGACAAGTTTTGGACAGAACCAAGGCCTTGTATGGTCCTCGAACTCAAGCTTATGGGGAAACCAACTACTTGACAGAAAAAAGACAAGTTTTGGACAGAACCAAGGCCTTGTATGGTCCTCGAACTCAAGCTTATGGGGAAACCAACTACTTGACAGAAAAAAGACAAGTTTTGGACAAAACCAAGGCCTTGTATGGTCCTCGAACTCAAGCCTATGGGGAAACCAACTACTTGACAGAAAAAGGACAAGTTTTGGACAGAACCAAGGCCTTGTATGCTCCTCGGACTCAAGCCTATGGGGAAACCAACTACTTAACAGAAAATGGACAAGTTTTGGACAGAACCAAGGCCTTGTATGCTCCTCGGACTCAAGCCTATGGGGAAACCAACTACTTAACAGAAAAAAGGACAAGTTTTGGACAGAACCAAGGCCTTGTATGGTCCTCGGACTCAAGCCTATGGGGAAACCAACTACTTAACAGAAAAATGACAGGTTTTTGACAGAGCCAAGGCCTTGTATGGTTCTCGGACTCAAGCCTATGGGGAAACCAACTACTTAACAGAAAAAAGACAAGTTTTGGACAGAACCAAGGCCTTGTATGGTCCTCGGACTCAAGCCTATGGGGAAACCAACTACTTGACAGAAAGAAGACAAGTTTTGGACAGAACCAAGGCCTTGTATGGTCCTCGGACTCAAGCCTATGGGGAAACCAACTACTTGACAGAAAGAAGACAAGTTTTGGACAGAACCAAGGCCTTGTATGGTCCTCGGACTCAAGCCTATGGGGAAACCAACTACTTGACAGAAAGAAGACAAGTTTTGGACAGAACCAAGGCCTTGTATGGTCCTCGGACTCAAGCCTATGGGGAAACCAACTACTTAATAGAAAAAAGACAAGTTTTGGACCGAACCAAGGCCTTGTATGGTCCTCGGACTCATGCCTATGGGGAAACCAACTACTTGACAGAAAAAAGACAAGTTCTGGACAGAACCAAGGCCTTGTATGGTCCTCGGACTCAAGCCTATGGGGAAACCAATTATTTAACAGAAAAAAGACAAGTTTTGGACAAAATCAAGGCCTTGTATGGTCCTCGGACTCAAGCCTATGGGGAAACCAACTACTTGACAGAAAAAAGACAAGTTTTGGACAGAACCAAGGCCTTGTATGGTCCTTGGACTCAAGCCTATGGGGAAACTAACTACTTAACAGAAAAAAGACAAGTTTTGGACAGAACCAAGGCCTTGTCAGGTCCTCGGACTCGAGCCTATGCGGAAACTAACTATTTGAGAGAAAAAAATACAAGTTTTAGACACAACTTGGACGTTATGTGGCTCTTAGACTCTACCCCGGAAAGGAGTTACCCATTAATAGTTGGGTCAATCCCTAAATTTAATGGAATCCCCAGTCTACCCTCAGATCCTCAATACCAGGGGAACTGATGCGATTGTGATAGGGCCAGGTGTTATCAAAAACACGGCCAAAGTCCCTCACTACTCGGCAACCCTCTCGGATGGTTTATTTTGAGTTTATCATTCTCGGACGGTTGCCTCACATGCATTACGGAGCACTCAGCTGTCATCTCGATTAGTCTCATAAGTTTAATCTACTTTGAGTTAGCATTATTGTACTTGATAATATCGATAAGTTCAAATTAGTAGCTTTCTGTTTCAAGGTTTCTTGCTCTAAGTATCATTAAAGGAAAATACACGTGTAGTACCCCATTCATAAAGTAATTGCTGTAAAAAAGAAAAGTATTTAGAAGGAAACAGATCCATCTCTTATTAAGACAAAGAAATAGTACAACGTACAATGAAAGAGCTTGAATAAGCTCATACTGAAAACTAACTACATAAGCAAATAGAAAAGATACAAGGAAATGAGGAAAAAACAGAGGAAGAGGCGCAGAGAAGAGAGATGTAGCAGTTCCAGAACGTTGTCTACAGAAACCACTCCTCAATACTTTTACATGCCCATAACTCAGGCAGCAAAAGAGCCTAACATGGAGCTAGCGCCTTTGAAGAAAAGGTGCAGGGAACGGGGTGTTCGCCGGTGGCCACACAGGAAGTTGATGAGCCTTCATGTTAGCCACGTTTGCGATAGAGCAGATGGCGCTGATGGCGGAAAACCTTACTTCTGACGCACTAAGAATCTGATGCGACTAGTACCTGCTTCGGATTTTGACTGAAAGAGGTAGAGATACCATCCCCACCTTGTCAAAACGGAAGATTATCTTGAGTCTGTGTCTCCCCTGTCTAGACCGCACCACCTTAAGTCTCGGAAGGATCCGATGCCTCTGTGGCGGGTGTGGTTCCTTCACCCTCACCCGTGCCTCAAACATATTGCACTAGGGGTGGATAGCACTGGATATGGAGACTGTGATTATGGCTGAAGGATTATGAATTTGAAGGAGTCGAAGGGTTTATATGTAAGGGGAATAACCACCTATCCTACTTATATAAAGGACAAGTTGGTGGCATTTAATTTATGCAGGTTTCCAAGGAATGCTACGGACAAGACGGTTTTGGCTCGATTTCCAACACCATCTGCAACCATAAGATTTGAAGATCCTCGTGAAGGCGCGCCTCGAGCACTGAAATGTCAAAGGACACCGCGAAAGTAAAACTAAAGGGATGCCTCTTAATTCGGCACATCTCCCATGCAAATGGAAAAACACCAACATCAATAAAATATAGAATTTAAGCAAGCCATGATGTGGGCCCAACATCACCAAAACCCTCCTCCTCAACTAAAAAGTCGGGCAGCAGGATTTTGAGGGGCTATTGTGGGGCCAGAGAATTCGTGGCCTAGGCCCACTCTACATTAGGGCCCAAGGCCTAAGCTGAGGAGAGCTATTGCCGAGGACGCATAATGAAAGCCCAAGAAAAGGCCCAAGGATATGTCCGAGGACGATCTTATGCTCAACACCTCACAAAACGCCTGAAGAAAAGGACAAACTCAGTACAGGGGCAGGACAAGGGAAAAATCTGCCAACATCGTAGTATAGAATCCTGCATCTGACAGACCCATACTCCAAACCATGCTATTTAACTTTTCCAACCACCCCCAACCACTCTAGGTATGGATTGACAAGACAGGTCTGCACCCCAGAAAGTAAAACTTACACGTAGACGCTAAAAGGGAGGGGAACACTAGTATTAAAAGGGGAGAAAGCGAAGGGGAAAGGGATCCCCCGGAAGGAGGGGAAAATCCTACAAAAGGGAGAAAGGGAAGGATACTGTGCTCGTCCGAGGACTTAAATCCTACAATCCGTAACAATGGAAGGCTGAGCTAGTCAAGCCAAGTCCACACATATATAAGCTTTCACAAAAACCACGATTAAACCGTTGACCTGTGACCAAGGTCCTACCTTTCAAGCCCACTCTCTACAAATCATATTGTTAGGGCCCTTTACATACGAGCCCAATGTCATTCTTGGGTCGTTAAATAATCGCGTCCTTACAATAGATATTTCATTTTGCAAAAAACTTTACATGAACTCATCTTTTGTGACAACTTTTTTTTTTTCTTTTTGCTGAAACAACTTAAGAATATTAAAATTTAAGTTAACGCATATGGTAGTTGTAGAACACGTCAATGATATGAAAAATGGAAAGGTTTAAATATTTAAAAAGCATTTTTAGTAGATTGTAATATAAAACATTTTTTCTCAATATTTTATGTAACTCTTCCCTTAAGATCAATATTGTTGGCATCCTTTAAAGATGATACATAATATTTTTGAGAAGAAGAAGAAGAAGAAGAAGAAGAGACGATGCTAACACATAATATAAAATTATTAAGTATGCGTGATTTAAATTTGTGGTAAAAAAAATTAATGTATCTATGATAAAAGTTTTTATCTAAATGATATATAGTAGTTCATATTTTTTTAGTCTTGATTCAAAAAGTTCATTCTCAATAGCCTTTTAAGTCTACAAATTGCTCAATCTATAGGTCTAGACACATTCAAAGAGTGCTATCTAAGTTATAAATTATATGACATTTTTTCACACAAATATTTTGATTCCCCCAATGTATGGTAAAGGAAGGCAGGTTTGTGTCTAGCCATTTTCTTGATTTGTGCTGCATAATTTAATAGTATGGAGGATATGACTGGATTTAAATGTTGAATAAAACAAGATAGAAAGAAAAAAGAGTAAAAATAAAATATATAACAATAAACATCAAATTATCCAAGCCATTCTATGTAATATAATAGCATTATATTATTATCTACTATATATATAATGCAGTAGGATAATATTTAATTAAAGAGAATATAAAAAATAACAACTTAAAACACAAAACTAAATTGCATCAACCGAATGTGGAAATCTAATTAACACAAAAATTCATCAACCTAAAGAATTGATGCAATAAAAATAAATATAAAAATCAAACAAAAAATGAAAAACAAATTGAGAGAGAGAGAGGTAACATTTTTTGTGTGAGAAAACTATGCATAGAATGAAAAAGAAAATGTCAAATTTATAGTAAGATGTTGAGAATAAGAAGAATTAAAATAAAGGAAGATAAAAAGGTAGATAAAGAATGATATTAAGGTAGAAAGTAATGGGGAGATGAAGAGGTAAAAGGGAGGAAGAGTTTTGGAAAATTAATAATAAAAATAATGGTTAAAAAATATTTTAATTTTTAAATAATGGATTTTTTAAAGTCATCTTAAATGAGAAAATGTTTTAAAAAATATATAAGAAAAATTGGAAACAAAAAATGATGGTGTAACTGCTAATGCGGCTCAACGTGAACGTAGCAACATTAAATGCTACGCTTCAGCTTTTAGTAATATATAAATATAGATATAGATTTATTCCTCTTATCTTGTCATGAATTAGTACCAAGGGCAGTGGACCACCATTTTATCAACTTTAAGAATGCCATGGCCCTATCTGCACGATTGTCTCTCCAGAGATGTTCCTTATATCTAATTTAATGAAATATTTTGAAGCTTCCACCCAAAAAAAAAAAAAAATATATATATATATATATATATATATATGAAGAAGAAGAATGTTGGCCCTGTGGCTGTCATTGGTTCACCTAATTTCATTAGTTTTGTATTTATTAATGTAGAAAACAAAATTAAATAGCCAGCCAAGATATAGACAAATTCAGATATCTCTATTCCGATTATAATTAAAACTACTTAGAATTCCTAAATAGAATATCCAGATACTGAAAAACATATCCAGATACTGAAAAACACCACACTGGTACTTGATATCAATTAAGTGCTTGCATCGCAGTACAACATCAAGTCATTAACATTAGTTTTTGCTTCACAAAAACTTTTTTTTTTTCCGAACAGTCACTTTCTTATTCTATTTTGCAACTAGACAATACCATCCACTTTTTATTAGGTGGCCTTATTATATATGTATAGCTTCAGAATTGTCCTTAGTTTTATCGATTTCTTTTAGTTTTCTCCATTGGCAACGTAATTGAGTTCATTATATTCTATATGTATAAAAACTATCAGATACCTTTTAATTAGTGTGAAAGGATGACCATATTCCATAGCTATCGTACCAATCAGGGGCGGAGCCAGGAATTTTTGTTTGGAGGGGCCAAGTTGCAACACTAATATATTTATCAAGACAATCCTATACACACACATAAATACACATACTTTTTTTTTATTATATACACAAACTTTTTTATTTGATAAGTTATATATATACACACACCCAACAAAAAAAGAGCTTAATATTTTCAATCAAAATTATGTTTGATGGCTATCTTTCATAAAATTAATAAAATACATTTTCACAATTTTCATAGGGAAATTCTTAAAAAGTTTCATTTTTTATAAAAATTATCAAATTTTATACTAATGTAAGTAAAATTATTCAATTCAACTAATGTAATTTTCAAAAACAAAAATGATCCAAAACTTGGAGGAACAAATTAGGCTCCAAACATATTTAAAACTATTTTGCTTTGACCCATTATGTGACAACTAAAGAGACATTTCATGTGTAGTTTTAGTGACAATAATTTTTTAATGAGTCAATGACTTGTTAATCGCCACATAACAGGTTGAAAAAGATAAATTCAAACATGTTTGGTGCCAAATTTTTTCAAATATTTAACAGATATAAAAGCATATTTTACAATAAAAAATAGAATTGCGAAAAATAAAGTTGCCTCTATAACTATTAGACCAGTTATTTTTTTTTAAAGCATCATTGGACTAATTCAAATACTTAGGGGGGGCCAACTCTTATTTTTGTAGACTAAATTTTGAAAACATTAAAATAATTATGTATATATATTTAAAAAAATTTCAAAATTTTGGGGGGGCCATGGCCCCCCCACCCTTCAACATGGCTCCGCCCATGGTACCAATAAGTGAATGCTTTGCAATCAAAATTAAAGTTAAGTCCCATCAAAATTTAAAAAATTAAAGTTAAGTTTTCATCCAAAAAAATTAAAAGAGTAAAATTAAAGTTAGAAGAGCATGACAGCACGCCCACGTCTAGGTACGTACTTCACACGAGCGTGGAACGTGTCTAAAAGTCATTTTATTGATTAGCATCACAATCACCAATCAAGGGGAATAACACTATCGTCTTTGTGACACAAGGGTCAAGACTCAAGAACATTACATTCCACCTAACAGAGAAAAAGAAATGTTATATTCGAGCAAAACGTAAATATTAATATCATATACTACTTTTTGTGGATGAGATAATAATGTTGATATATATAGTTTTTGTAAGAAAAGGCTGTACATATCTGTAATCTTGGGCACATACTCCATACTGAATTTGAGCGTGTCAATATGAGCTGGAACTAGACAAAATTACATACACAAAGAGAAATGGACTGAATAAGTGAAGAACAACTATTCTAGCTGCTAGCATCTGTCTGCTCTGGCGATCTTTAGTCTTTTCACATTGTTTAAGAACATCCTATACCGAAGCCAAAAACAGAAAATGAATTTTACAATATGAGAAAAGTTAATGCATAACATGAAAGGAAGAAAAGAAAAAAAAGAAAAAGAAAGGTGATGCTTACTCCCATGGCACATCTCCAACCATCATCCAATCCCCTTCTTTATCTTCATAGGTCAAGACATGATATTTATCAGAGTGAACTCGATCAGCACCTGGGCCTATTTCAAAGAGTTAATAAAACTTGAATGTAGCTTAGCTTTAGTTATACGATCATATCTGTATGGTGCCACTTTTTGATGATATAGAGTAACATAGAAAGCTTGAATTTCCTTTCAAAAAAAGAAAAAGAAGAAAGCTTGAATTTTGTGTACTTACAAAGAATGGTGGTGGGGAACATATGGGCAATAGTTGTCATGAGACTATCATAGCCATCTTGTGCAAAAAGATTCAATTTTCTACCAATCGGAATGCCTTCCATGTATATCTTGATAAATAAGGAGGCCTGCTTTTGATCAAGTGCTTTATCTAAATGTGCACTCCTCAATATCGATCTGATTGGTGGCCAGCTTCGTGGTTGCACTCTGAATTGTCGAATATAAGTTCATTCAATATCAGCCATGTAACATATATGATCTTATAGCTAGATCAGAACCTGACTCTAGAACTCAAACAGGAAAGTCTTAATTTTTCTTTGGAAAATGCTAATCTCCAAGAAAAAAGAGTCCAAATATACCAAAACCAAAAACATTGAAAACTAATTGAAATAAAGGGAAAGCCATGCATGTGAATTAAAAAAGAAAAAGTTCAGAAATAAAGCTTGGGGGTAGAGAAAAAGTCCACACAAAAAAAAAAGTTGGTTGAAGGTTGTTGAATATATGAATGCAAGCCATCAATAAGAACATATAAAAATACCTTGTTGTCGTTGTTGGAGTGGGAAAGAGGTCATTGTAATAAGAGGATGAGATGCTTAGACCAAGTCTGAGGTCTGTGCTCAAATCAAATCTTGCGCTGTTATTGCTTTGAATTGGAGCACAGAAAGAGGAAAAAGAGGTGGCAGCTGCTGCAGAAGGGTTGCAGCTGCTGTCTATGGAAGAAGCTGATGAATGTTGTGCTGATGTAATTCCCATCTACAATTGAGAATTGAGATTGATGATGATGATGATGAAATGAAACGGTGAAATAGAGTAGCTAGCTGTGTTGAAAGACTGCCACCTTAGTCCCTCTGTGTCTTTATATGCATAGATAGATAGCAATAAAAGAGAGAGCTAGAGAGAGAGAGAGAGAGAAGAGGAGGGACAAGGAAGTCAGAGTTTCGACAAACTCTCGTCGGTTTGATTTGCCTTGAGGGTGGCCAACATGTTCACGCTGCATACGCTAGCGACGTGGCTTTCACTCTATTATCTAACCTTTTACTTCTTTCCTTTTGTGTGTGGGACACTATTGAAAACCAATTTGCCTATTCCATCACTATTGTGTTTATGACTCCACACGTTGATATACTTGGCGAAGTGGTCGGGCCGGGTCATATTATCTTTATGATCATGTCAATTGTCAAGTAAGAGAACAAAGAACAAAATTGTTATAAATAAAAGTTAGATAATACTTAAATTTACAAAGTTCACTATAAATACCTTCATCATAAAAGAATGGAAAAAAAATATTAAATATTGTAGACCCTGTCAAGTTATCAACTTTCTCAGCACATGTTCTTATTACGTGTAAAATAATAATAAAGCTAAATTATCTAAAAAGATAATTAAATAAAAAAAAGTAAAGCATAACATATTAAGTAAAGAATAATAAATAAATATTTAATATGAAATTCATCTCAATTTACTTAATTTTTTTTTTCAAATGAACTCAATCCACTCAACCTTAGTAAAAGATCTAGCACTAAAAAATTTCATACTTGAGAATTGTACCTCAAGTTAGTGAGTAATTTTGTCAGTATATCATCTACAACACAAATTTTTAATACAACTTAAATATACAATGAAAGCGATCAAGTCAATAAAGAATTAAAATTTTATAACTATATCACTATTCTATAAATGAATTAAATTATCTTCAAATCCTTATAACCATTTTTTAAAAATTACCTTAGAAAGGTTGATCCAACCCAACCTGAAAGCTAAGCGAATTGACCCATTTTTGCTTGAGGCCTAAAAATCTTAGGTTGGGTTGGCTATTTTTCTTTGAGTTTGGGTCAAATTAACGGGTATGAGTCCACTTTTGTCAAGTCTACTTGAAGGGCAAACTGAAAGAAGTTCAACTCTTGTCCTTTGTTTTAGTTGATAAAGTATAATGTTGAATCTAGCCCATAATAAAAGAATTTTAGAGAATTTCTTATCGGTTTTGAAATCACACCCTGCCTAGAAGAATAATAAGGAGTTACATTAATTATATTAAAGTGGTAGTTCTATCTTGAAGAGAAAAGAAGTTAGGAAGTGTGCCATTCATTAAAAAAATAGTGGTGGTGTAATTTTGTTGTTGTGTGCATGCGTGTGACAATTAGAAGCGAAGTTTTGTCTTGTGTGAAACTTAAAGATTAAGTTTTGTCTAGTGAGTTAGTGCGAGGGCACCTTTGAAATTTTGGGTTTTTTTTTTTTTTTGTTTTTTTTCTTCCGAGAATCAGATTAGTTTATGTTTTAGAAAATTTTTTTTTCAAAATTTTTTTTTTGTGAGAGTTAAATGTGTGGTTGTAATTCCTATTATTAATAATAAATTTTGGTTGGTGTTGAGAGTAAGCCAAACTATGTTAACTTTTTTGTATATTGTGGTGCTTGTTATTTTATTATTTTATGTGTACTTAACAACATATATATAGTCTCAAAGGACAATAATATGAATGACGAGGCTTAGATTAAAAAGAGGATGAGGTGACGAATGGTAAGAAAGAACATAAAATTGCATCCTTTTCCTTTACCTAATAAGCTACTCAATTGCAATAGGCACCACTATGTTTCACATGGAGTACTTTGACCAAATGGGAAGCCATAAATTTAGCCAAAATGCACTTACAATGATGCCAATGTGCAAAATTCCTGCTAGAGGTGTGTGAAAGAGACGTTATCATGAGGCCCTTAATTAGCAATCTTAACCAAGGCATTATTAGTCCATTGCCATGGGTCATGACTTAGGCAGACAAAGACTTCTTACCAATTTGAAACACCACATATATAGCAGATTGGTTAATTTTTAGTTTTCTGGACAATGTATGTTGTTTAGTCTTATAAGGTATACGTAAAAGCATGCGTGTTTTCCAAGCAATTATGCTTTGGAGTCTAAAATCTTGGAAATTTTCGTTCCAATTACTTGAAAATTGTGAAGTTGTATTAACTCTCTCTAATCCAAATAAGCCATCAAAAGATTCAAAACCAACTGCTCAGCTATACAATCATAGATAGGTAGGTTTTAGTTGAGTTTTTTTAGAAGTCAAAAAAGCAGAATCTCTCTTTTCTCAAGAAGCAATACTTATCAATTCTTCTTCCTATCCCTTGTTCACTTCCGGTGCACTTGGGTGTTTCTTTTTTTCAATATATCTTATTACTTATCAAAAAAAAAAATACTTATCAATTCTTCTAAAGTTGAGGTAGCTAGTGAATGTTTGTGAATTTAGTCTTTCATGTGAGCATGTTTTACTGTCTCTGTTCAAAAGAAAAGAACATAATCCCATATCAGGGGGGAGTAATATGCATGTGTTGTTACTTATGGCTCTATCAAAACCTCATAAACTTAGGTTGATATCTTTTGGAGTGTCTCACCATTCCTAGGTCTCTTAATCTTAATGTAATTCTTTATTCTTCCTTCAAATATGAAATTCATTTATTCATAATTCTTGTTAGTTGTTAGACATATTATGATTCAAGTGACAACTCAAACTAATAACAGGCCTATGTACTAATAAAACAAACAAATAAATTTTGGGTTTGTTCAGTGCATAAAACTTACATTAAGTTTATTGTAAGACTTTTCATTGTGGACGTAGGTGTCAGACTGAACCATGTAAACTTAATCTTCGTGTTTGCTCCGTTTTCATGTTTTCGCACATCATTTAATCACCCAAAATCACACAACGACTTTAACATAAGTCTAGATGAGTTTTATTTTTTCAACATGATCAACGTACAGTTATAAACTATGCTTTAATTGCTTCTCAAATATTGTTTGTTGAATCGGGGTCTATATATATAACATTCACAAAACATGTAATCATACTATTGAAGGAAATATAAAAACATACTCAAATTAAAATCTCTCAGAACAATAGCTACAAACTACATACATATGCATATACACATAAAAAATATGACATATTTAACTCTACAAGAGTGAAATCCCAGTGAAATTGATCTCGTTTAGCAATTGCCCACATAATTGTATTAAATGTGCTTACTATTTTTTTTTATTATAAAGAATTTTGACAAGTGAAGAAAATTAAGTGTTGGGTATAATTCACGGATGCAAAAGCAGAAGTGATGGTTAACATTAAAAAAACACACACATATATATATAAGCAAAAAGAAAAAAATACCAGTGGTAAAGAAAAGGAATGGAAATTGTGAAAAATACCAGAAGGGTTCCAAGTAAAAGCATCTTTGAATCTCTGGCCGTCCATTTCAATGTCCAATCGAATCGGTACCAAATTCGCCGAAGTTGGCCTGCCTCATCAAAATTCCAAATAAATATATATATATTTTATGAAAAAGAAAGAAACCCAAAAGAGAAAAAGAAGAGATGACATACATCCTGAACTTGACGGGGGCTTTAGAGAAAGAAAACGCCGGTGCTTTCATTTGAATTTTCCGACAAACTAACAAAAATCAGCAGTTATCAACTCAAACACTACTTTTAAGTGTTCAAGTGTTCACCAGTGTTTACTTTGCTGTTTACTCTTCTATACTTTGGGTTTCTTCCTCGATTCGATAAAATTACTACCTATTAAATGTCGGTTTTACCCCTCCTCCGCCCTCCTCCTATTTTCGCTTCCTTCTTGGGCCCCCCCTATCATACCCAATAGCAAATAACTACATGCCAATAAGTCAGCCCAAATCTCACGGCCCATATTAATGCAATGCTGATTTGATTGAGCTTACAAGTTACAAGGTCCTTTCATATTCTTATTAGGAAAAATGCTAAAATCAAAATTTTTATTTTTTATTTTTTATTTTTTATTTACAAACTACTTAAACTACTAATTTTTGGGAAGTAAAAAAGCGATGTTAGTTTTGGATCCAAATAAGAACCAATAAGCATTTATCACATCAATAGTTTGTAAAAAAATTTGTGTACATTGTATTACTCTTCTTATTATATGATTCATCATATTTCTAAGCAATTTTAATCATTTATGGTGATAGTATTAATGTAATTTTTATTTAATAATTCAATAGTTACTATGGGAAGACTGAATTTGAATCTTTAATGTCTCTATTGAAATAAAATATGTCAATTAAGCTACACTCGGCTAATACTATTGTTTTATGTGCTATTGCTACAACTCTGGGCTAGTATTGTATTATTTGCTAATTAATTTTACTCCACCTTCGTACAAAAACAGAATTAATGTATCCTTTTCCATCCACTTGATGAGTCATATCCTTGATTAATTAATTATAAATATATTTATTCCTCTTATCTCCTCATGAATTAGTACCAAGTGGCAATGGACCACCATTTTATCAACTTTAGGAATGCCAGGGCCCTATCTGCACGATTGTCTCTCCATAGATATTCCTTCTATCTAATTTAATGAAATATTTTGAAGCTTCCAAAAAAAGAAAAGAAAAAAAAATGTTGGCCCTGAGGCTGTCATTGGTTCACCTAATTTCGTTAGTTTTTTATTTATTATGTAGAAAACAAAATTAAATAGCGGGCAAAGATATAGACAAATTTAGATATCTTCATTCCCATTATAATTAAAACTACTTAGAATTCCTAAATAGAATATCCGAATAAGTCTTGTGCCACATAAAGTGGCACAACAAATGCCACAACTTGCCCATATAGCGAGTTGTGGATAGTGGAGGGGTGTCTCCACATGGACTCACCAGTCATCACCACTTCTTCATCAATTACAACTTGCCACATAGGCTAGTTGTGGCATTTGTTGTGCCACTTTATATGGCACAAGACTTATTTAGAATATCCAAATACTGAAAAACTACACTGATACTTGATATCAATGTAGTGCTTGCATTGCAGTACAACATCAAGTCATTAACATTAGTTTTTGCTTCAAAAAAAACTTTTCTTTTTCCTTTTGTCTCGAACAGTCACTTTCTTATTCTATTTTGCAACTAGACAATACCATCCACTTTTTCTTAGGTGGCAATAGGTGGCCTTATTATATATGTATAGCTTCATAATTGTCCTTAGTTTTATCGATTTCTTTTAGCTTTCTCCATTGGCAACGTAATTGAGTTCATTATATTCTATATGTATAAAAACTATCGGGTACCTTTTAATTAGTGTGAAAGGATGACCATAGTCCATAGCTATCGTACCAATAAGTGAATGCTTTGCAATCAAAATTAAAGTTAAGTTCCTATCAAAAAAAAAAAAAATTAAAGTTAAGTTCCGATCAAAAAAAAAAATTAAAGTTAGGTCCCATCAAAATTTATTAAAAAAAAAAAAAAAAGTTAAGTTTTAGTCCAAAAAAAAATAAAAGAGTAAAATTAAAATTAGAAGAGCATGACAGCACGCCCACGTCTACGTAATTTTATTGATTAAAAGTCATTTTTATTAATTAGCATCACAATCACCAATCAAGGGGATTAACACCATCGTTTTTGTGACACAAGGGTCAAGACTCAAGAACATCACATTCCACCTAACAGAGAAAAAGAAAAGTTATATTTGAGCAAAACGTAAATATTAATATCATATACTACATTTTGTGGATGAGATAATAATGTTGATATATATAGTTTTTGTAAGAAAAGGCTGTACATATCTGTAATCTTGGGCATATACTCCATACTGTATTTGAGTGTGTCAATATGAGCAGGAACTATACAAAATTGCATACACAAAGAGAAAAGGACTGTATACAGTGAAGAACAACTATTCTAGCTGCTAGCATCTGTCCGCTCTTGTGATCTTTAGTCTTTTCACATTGTTTAAGAACATCCTATACCGAAACCAAAAACATAAATGAATTTTACAATATGAGAAAAGTTAATGCATAAGACATGAAAGGAAGAAAAGAAAAGAAAAATAAAGAAAGGTGATGCTTACTCCCATGGCACATCTCCAACCATCATCCAATCCCCTTCTTTATCTTCATAGGTCAAGACATGATATTTATCAGAGTGAACTCGATCAGCACCTGGGCCTATTTCAAAGAGTTAATAAAATTTGAATGTAGCTTTGCTTTAGTTATACAATCATATCCGTACGGTGCCACTTTTTGATGATATAGAGTAACATTGAAAGCATGAATTTCCTTTCAAACAAAGAAAAAGAAGAAAGCTTGAATTTTGTGTGCTTACAAAGAATGGTGGTGGGGAACATATGGGCAATAGTTGTTATGAGACTATCATAGCCATCTTGTGCAAAAAGATTCAATTTTCTACCAATCGGAATGCCTTCCATGTATATCTTGATAAATAAGGAGGCATGCTTGTGATCAAGTGCTTTCTCTAAATGTGCACTACTCCTCAATATCGATCTGATTGGTGGCCAGCTTAGTGGTTGCTCTCTGAATTGTCAAATATAAGTTCATTCAATATCAGCCATGTAACATATATGATCTTATAGCTAGATCAGAACCTGACTCTAGAACTCAAACAGGAAAGTCTTAATTTTTCCCGGGAAAATGCTAATCTCCAAGGAAAAAGGGTCCAAATATACCAAAACCAAAAACATTGAAGACTAATTGAAATAAAGGGAAAGCCATGCATTTGAATTAAAAAAGAAAAAGTCCAGAAATAAAGCTTGGGGGTAGAGAAAAAGTCCACACAAAATAAAAAAGTTGGTTGAAGGTTGTTGAATATATGAATGCAAGCCATTAATAAGAACATACAAAAATACCTTGTTGTCGTTGTTGGCGTGGTAAAGAGGTCATTGTAATAAGAGGATGAGATGCTTAGACCAAGTCTGAGGTCTGTGCTCAAATCAAATCTTGCGCTGTTATTGCTTTGAATTGGAGCACAGAAAGAAGAAGAAGATGTGGCAGCTGCTGCAGAAGGGTCGCTGCTGCTGTCTATGGAAGAAGCTGATGAATGTTGTTCTGATGTAATTCCCATCTACAATTGTGAATTGAGATTGATAATGATGATGATTAATTGAAACGGTGAAATAGAGAGTAGCTTGCTGTGTTGAAAGACCGCCACCTTAGTCCCTCTGTCTTTATATGCATAGATAGATATACTCATAAGAGAGAGAAGAAAGAGGAGAGGAGAGAAGGGACAAGGAAGTCAGAGTTTCGACAAACTCTCGTCGGTTTGATTTGCCTTGAGGGTGGCCGACATGTCCACGCTGCATACGCTAGTGACGTGGCTTTCACTCTATTATCTAACCTTTTGCTTCTTTTCTTTTGTGTGTGGGACACTATTGAAAACCGGTTTGCCTATTCCATCACCATCGTGTCTATGACTCCACACGATGATATACTTGGCGAAGTGGAAAGGCCGGGTAATATTATCTTTACATGTCAATTGTCAAGTAAGAGAACAAAGAACAAAATAGTTATAAATAAAAGTTTTAAAAAAAATACTTAAATTTTCATTATTCAAAGTTCACTATAAATACCATCATCATAAAAGAATGAAAAAAATATTAAATATTCTTTAGCACATATTCTTATTACGTGTAAAATAATAATAAAACTAAATTATTTTAAAAGATAACTAAATAAAAAAATGCAAAGCATAACATATTAAGTAAAGAATAATAAGTAAATATTTAATATGAAATTCATCTCAATTTACTCAATTTCTTTTTTCAAATGAACTCAATCTACTCAACTTTAGTAAAAGATCCAGCACTAAAAATATTCATACTTGAGAATTGCACCTCAAGTTAGTGAGTAATTTTGTCAGTATATCATCTACAATACAAATTTTTAATATAACTTAAATATACAATGAAAGCGATCAAGTCAATAAAAAATTAAAATTTTATAACTATATCACTATTCTATAAATGAATTAAATTACCTTCAAATCCTTATAACAATTTTTTAAAAATTACTTTAGAAAGGTTGATCCAACCCAACTTGAAAGCTAAGCGAATTGACCCATTTTTGCTCGAGGCCTAAAAATCTTAGTTCGGGTTGGCTATTTTTCTTTGAGTTTAGGTCAAACTAATGGGTATGAGTCCAATTTTGTCAAGTCTACTTGAAGGCCAAACCGAAAGAAGTTCAACTCTTGTCCTTTGTTTTAGTTGATATGGTATAATGTTGAATCTAGCCCATAATGGAAGAAGTTTATAGAATTTCTTATTGGTTTTGGAATCACACCCTACCTAGAAGAATAATAAGGAGTTACATTAATTATATTAAAGTGGTAGTTCTATCTTGAAGAGAAGAGAAGTAAGGAAGTGTGCCATTCATTAAAAAAATAGTGGTAGTGTAATTTTGTTGTTGTGTGCATGCGTGTGACAATTAGAAACGCGTTTTGTCTTGTGTGAAACTTAAAGATTAAGTTTTGTCTAGTAAGTTAGTGCAAGGGCACCTTTAAAATTTTGGGTTTTTTATTTTATTTTTGAGAATCAAGTTAGTTTATGTTTTAGAAATTTTTTTTTTTGTGTGAGAGTTAAATGTGTGGTTGTAATTCTTATTATTAATAATAAATTTTGGTTGGTGTTGAGAGTAAGCCAAACCATGTTAACTTTTTTGTATGTTTTGGTGGTTGTTATTAATTTTATTATTTCATATGCACTTAACAACATATATAGTCTCAAAGGAAAATAATATGAGTTACGAGGCTTAGATTAAAAAGAGGATGAAGTGACGAATGGTAAGAAAGAACATAAAATTGCATCCTTTTCCTTTACCTAATAAGCTACTCAATTGCAATAGGCACCACTATGCTTCACATGGAGTACTTTGACCAAATGGGAAGCCATAAATTTAGCCAAAATGCACTTACGGTGATGCCAATGTGCAAAATTCCTGCTAGAGGTGTGTGAAAGAGACGTTATCATGAGGCCCTTAATTAGTAATCTTAACCAAGGCATTATTAGTCCATTGCCATGAGTCATGAGTCATGACTGAGGACAGACAAAGACTTTTTACCATTTGAAACACCACATATATATATAGCAGATTGGTTAATTTTTAGTTTTCTGGACAATGTATGTTGTTTAGTCTTATAAGGTATACGTAAGCATGCGTGTTTTCCAAGCAATTATGCTTTGGAGTCTAAAATCTTGGAAATTTTCGTTCCAATTACTTGAAAATTGTGAAGTTGTATTAACTCTCTCCCATCCAAATAAGCCATCAAAAGATTCAAAACCAACTGCTCAGCTATACAGTCATAGATAGGTAGGTTTTAGTTGAGTTTTTTTAGAAGTCAAAAAAGCAAAATCTCTCTTTTCTCAAGAAGCAATACTTATCAATTCTTCTAAAGTTAAGGTAGCTAGTGAATGTTTGTGAGTGTAGTCTTTCGTGTGAGCGTGTTTTACTGTCTCTGTTCAAAAGAAAAGAACATAATCCCATATCAGGGGGGAGTAATATGCGTGTGTTGTTACTTATGGCTCTATCAAGTCCTCATAAAGTTAGGTTGATATCTTTTGGAGTGTCTCACTATTCATAGATCTCTTAATCTTTATGTAATTCTTTATTCTTCCTTCAAATATGAAATTCATTTATTCATAATTCTTGTTAGCGGGGACAGATTTAGGATTTTAAGCTAACGGGAGCTGGAGTATAAAGAGATAAAAACTTCAAATAGACATTCATATAGTATTAAAAAATTATTAATACTCAAAATCGTTGTTTCTAAATACATTAAGATGAAATCATTTACCAACAAAAACAAAAACAAAAACAAAATAATGTGTTTTTTTAATACTGGGCTGGCTAGGATTTGTTTTTGTTGAAGTTAAAGTATTCACAGTGGTGGTGCTGAAAATTTTAGCTTTGAGCACCTCAAAAAACTACTTTATCTATTTTATCACCTCATTTTACAATATACCCAATATCAAATGTTTTATTTTTTTATCACTTCATTTAAAAATAATATACAACTCATACAAATAATAAAGAAAGCAAGAGAATTTGAGTTTTTTAATTGTAGGAAGAAATATAATCTTAATAAAATATTGTATTTTATTTTTAACAACTTGCTTCAGTCAACTAGTATTTATATCAGTTTACTATAGTTACAAAAAATTTAGCTTTAACTTCTCTAATAACACATGATTTTTTGGTTCTTTGGTGGTAAACTTTTTTTTTTTTTTTTTGGTTGCTAAAATAGAATCACCATTGTGAATGTTTTTATTATTTTTGTTAAGTTTTTGGATTTGATAGTCGCTATTTGGGTGAGGCTAGTTAGGTCCGTTTGGTTGGGAGGATGAAAAAGTGAGATGATAGAAAATAGAGGGAGGATGGAAAAGTGGGAGGATAGAAAAGTTTTTAGTTTTTCTCATTCATATTTGTTTGAGAGGGTGGAAGCTTGGAAGGATGGAAAACTTTTTGGTTTGGTTGAAAATAAAGTTTGTATAAATTTACCATCATGTCCCTCTTAAATAAAACAAAAAGTAATACAGTATACTTTAAAAAAAAAATTGTGTATAGATGAAAGTGGACATTTCAAAAAATAGCATAACAAATCATCCAAAAGTGTTTTCTTAAAAAAATAATAAAAATAAAAAATTAAGGAAAAAAAAGAAGGAAAAGAAGAAGAACCCACCACCTAACAAAACCAAAGAAAGAAAAAACAAAAAACAAAAACAAAAAGCCAACGTTACAAAGGAAAAGTAAAAAAAAAAAAAAAGATGGGGGCAGTTTTGTCCAAATATTTTTCCCACTTTTCACTCCAATTTTCTCTCATATTTGGAGAGATTGTATTTTGAAGGGGGAGAAGAGAAAACTTGTGGGCCTCACCACTTTTCTCTCCCCCTCCCCCTCTTAACTAAACAGTAGAAAATGTCATTTTCCACCATATTTTCTTTTTACTATTTTCCATCCTTTTTATTTTCATCCCAACCAAACATACCCTTAAACTTATTGGGGGAGAAAAGAGGCCTAACTACAAAAATGAAATATATAATAACTAAAAAAATATATTTTGGACCAGGGGGGCCCTGGGCCCCTTAGGCCCTAACTGGATCTGTCCTTACTTGTTAGACGTATTATAACTCAAGTGACGACCCAAACTAATTATAGGCCTATGTACTAGTAAAACAAACAAATAAATTTTGGGTTTGTACAGTGCATAAAACTTACATTGAGTTCATTGTGGACGTAGGCGTTAGACTGAATCATGTAAACTTAATTTTCGTGTTTGCTTTGTTTTTCATGCTTTCGCAGTTTCACTCATTCAATCACCCAAAATCACACAACGACTTTAACATAAGCCTAGATGAGTTTTATTTTTTCAACATGATCAACGTACAGTTATAAACTATGTATTAATTGCTTCTCTAATATTGTTTGTTGAAGTGGAGTCAATTGACTCAACTGGTAAGATTTCTTCTCAAGTTTTCATCAAATAAGAGTTTCTAAATATTGAAAAATAAATAAGAGTTTCTATATATTGAAAAATAAGAGCATGCTTTTGATAAAGCTTATGAACTTTCTGACAAAGAGAGATGTGCTAATCTATCAAGGAACAAGCAAACAAGTCTTCCCGTCCCATAGCTTGCAAGCACAACTGGATCTCCTTGATCTGGTCTCAAAACCTATCCATTTCTCTTCTATAAAATGATATAATTGGAGAAAAAGAAAATCATTACTCCTCAATTTGTATTCGACATTTGAAGCCTATGTCAATAATTGCACCCAAAGAGACCACATTAGACATACTTCAATATATGTCTCAATTGTCAATTCTCAACTGTTTCAAACATATATATAAAATTGAAACAATGGGCCGGCCAAACAGAAATTATACATTTCTTTCATACTAAATAGAATTTACTTATTTGTTTTATTGTTAACAACAACAACAACAAAAAAGTGGAGGAGGAGAGCAGACAATCCTCTCTCTTTTGTTCTACGTTTTCTCTCTTGTTCCTTTTATATTATCACTCTCACTTGCAAAATTGAAATGGACCTCTTGTATTTTATATTTAACTTCAAGCATTGTGATCATGCTCGTTAAGCTTGACAATGGCCAATTCGTACGAGCAAGACTTTCAATAATAAGCTATTCCCACGTGAACTCTTACCCCACGTTCCTTGTCCCTAAAAATCTTTTTTTTTTCCTTTGAGCTACCCTAACATCATTCATTAAACATTAGTAATTCGAAAACCTAAGTGATTAAATAAAATATAAAAAAATATTAATGGTCTATTCACAAATTGCAAAGTGAAGAGATTGCTTTTCTACCAGTCATCAGACACAAATACATGTACCTTCGCTTTTAGCATATGGAATTGGAAAATGTTACTAAATCTGTTTTTATTTAAGCATATAGAATGCAAATTTCTAATTTCATGCATGGTGTGTCCAAAATCCAAATAGTTACCCAGATTTGATTGCCCGATTCTAGATAAATGGAACTATTTTCCCTTGATATTAGGTAATAAATTGAAAACGTTTTGACTTATGTGCAAGATTATTCTAAAATATTGTTTGAACAAATAGTGAAGTTATAAAAAAATATATAAAAAAAAGAGGCATTGCAACGATAATTAATGATAGTTTATACGTTAGGCTACTAGTCATTAGAGAAAAGAAACTAGGGTTGTTGAGTGTGGGGGACAAAAGATAGACGTGAGGTTTGAAACTTGGAAGTTAGAAAAAAAAAAAAAAAAGTCTTAAAAGGCCTGGTGGAAGGTTCGGTTTGATCGATGATGGATTGTTTAAAGGACTTTTTGAACCAATCTAAGTCTAAGAGGTCCCTCAAAAGACATTAAGAGAATATACATGTTCTCAACTTTAAGAAACATGCAATCAACTAAATTCCTCAATCAAAATCTCTCTCTCTCTCTCTCCTCAAATTTTATGCACATGAACATATACACGTGCAAAGGAAGTAATGAAGGACCAGCCTGAATGAGCTGGCTTTGTTATTCAGATCAAAAGCGACATCAATGTTTCAACCTATATATGTGACATCCTTGAAAAAATGTTCCTCTAACAGATAGGGTATGCAATGTAAGAATCTTACTTTCGTAAATATAAAAGAAGCAGGTTATGAACATTTAGAATACACCTATTCCCCTGTACATAAATGAAATCAACATTCATGTAATATAAGATATTGTGGAGTACAAGGAGTGTAAGCTTAGTCAAACGAGATAAAGATGAAAAATATATGATTTTTGATGGTCACGAGAGAGTGAACGCTTTTAATATATTGGATTAATAATTTATAAAAATAGAAATTTTGAAAATGTTGTGAATCATAATTCATAACATAAGAGAATGTTAGATGAGGATTTTTCACTATGAAATGGGTGGGAATCATTAGACAAAAACACGTAATCCTTTTGCTTCAACTTTTTCTCTCTAGATTATTATTTTTTTCTTTCTATCTTAACATGTATGAGGGCTATTTCTTTTTTCTTTTTTAATACCTACTTTCTCCCCCCAAATACCTATACCACCAAGCTGGCAAGCTGCAGTAGTTTTAACATAGAAGCAAGATCCTAGTATCCCCAGATATGTTATTCATGTATTTCTTTTTCCTTGCACAAATTGATATATGCAATGCATGCGATTAAGTACATGCTTGTGTAATTGAAGAGAAGACAGAGAGAGGAACAAGAGGGCAAGCTTGCTCCTAAAGGAAGGTACCAAGGGGAAGAAAAGATTAGGGTCGTAACAAACAAGGGTGAAAGAGAAGGTTGCTCCCTCAGGCTCAATGTTGCTTCCATTAGGCATCTTTCTCTTCCTCCAATACCTTTATTTTTTTATATGCAATGAACTTTATGTACAACTTAAGCATGTTGATCTCTTCCCGAGTACTCTCACTTTGTGTTAAAAGCTTCCATTTCCTATTTTAGCACTTCCTTGAATTCTCACCTACATGCTCTATATGCCTTCTTTTTTCTTTTTCTTTTTCTTTTGCTCTTTTTTCTTTTACAGTTCAAAATTTATGAACCCAAGAAAGACAACTTGATGAGGACCCTTTATCTTTGGCACTATTTTATTTCCCTTAAACTTTTATTCTCTCCTAAGCTGTCCATTTCACTCAGTTCTTTCTAGCTGATAGAGACTTTGAATTTCTTTTGTCTTAATACTCATTTCTCAGTCAAATTTATAGAAAGTCATTATTTGATTACACCCACCTAAGCCTCTACAACTGAGTTGCTGGGGCGGGTGCACGATCCCATTTACTAGGCTTGCTTCATGGACCTCTTTTTCATCGCATTATCAATTGTCAGGACACTTTAGGTAATTGCTCATATGGGATATATTATAGCACGCTGGCCGGGTTAACAAATTTGTGAAAAGAGAGCATCGAAATTTAGTCTTTTTAAGTTTCTTTAAATAACTTTTTTTGGTAGTGGCCCTAGTGGGGAAGCTATCTACTGTGCCAGGACTTGTTTTCATGTCCCATTTGGGCCATATTTGATGCATAATCAATTGGCCAGGTGTTTTGGCTTGCATTGTGCTAATTTTTTTTATAAAAAAAATCTTATGTGTCCTCTTTTATTTTATTTTATTTTTATTTTTTGTGTTTTTGTTATTGTTTTTCTTTCTTTCTTTTTTTTTTAATGTAAAAATAAATGAAGAATAATTTATAATCGAATACCTGCTGCTGAAAGGTTCTATTTTATTGCCCAATCAGAGAATTTTCAATCTACGCAAATGTATTTTTGTTAACCTATAGAATCAAGACCGCGTATATTTTCAATCAACTTGTTGATTGTAGAGGTTGGTGAGTCGGTAGTGGTTTGGAATTTTTTAACCCATCGTAGGCAATTTGGTTGAGAACTTTAACCTCAACAAGCCAAACGTAACTCATGCATGGTCCAAGTTTGGGTGCATCAGACCATGTATTCCAGCCCACACTTGATTAGAGCTCACGTAATGAGCCTGACAACCATGTCACGTTAGCTCTACTTGAAGAGGTTGGGTCAATTAACTTGAAGGGTTGCGGCGGGCTTGACAAATGGGTTGATCCTTAATATTGGGTTGGACTTGGATTTCATAAAGAGGGCATTTGGATACTGCTGAAACTCAAGTCTGCGTTTTGCGTTTTTTGTTTTTTTTTTTTTTTTTTTTTTTTTTTTCTTTTCTGCACCGTTTCTGATTTTGGGGGACAAAAACACTGTTTATACACTGTTGAATACTGTTCACACACTGTTTGACACTGTTCACATGTTAAAAAAATATTAAAAATGGGTTCCACGATACTATTCACACATTTAAAAATTATTTTGCTACAGTGTTTTCAGTTTTCAATTTTCAGTTTCAGCAACAATAAGCTCAATCCAAACGGACCCAAAATATCAGGAGGTGGATACAGTCTTTAACTTCACTTTCACCTTCCTGAGTTTCCGCTGTCTCTGCTCTTTTTAAAAAAGCCAATACCAACGGCGGCAACAACAATAATAATAATAAAAAGATTAATTGCAAATTACACTTTTAAAGTTTAGGGATAATTAGATTTTACACTATTAAATTTCAGAATTTAGATTTTACCTTCTCAAGTTTGGGAGTGTTTGGATTTTACACCCTAATGTTTCAAAATTTGAATTTTACTCCTTAAAGTTTGGATTTTACACCCTAAAGTTTTAGAATTTTGAGGTGTAAAATCCAAAAACCCCCAAACTTTATGGGGTAAAATTCAGATTCTGAAATTTTAGGGTGAAAAATCCAAACACTCCCAAACTTTAAGAGTGTAATTTGTAATTTATCATAGTAATAATAAAATAATAGTAATAAAAATAATAATAATAATTTTAGGGGTATAATTTGCAATTTAACCTAACAACAACAACAACAACAACAATAATAATAAATTGAAGATTTTTTTTAAAGGGGAGATATATAGCAGTGGCCTTGATTTCGTGAACATTAAGCCTAGTTTGTTTTAAGAATCAAAATTTTTTTTTCTTAAATGTAATATATTAGATTTTCCTATTAAATTAAAACACATGTCCGTATTGAAGTTAATTTTCATTAAAAAATAAAAAATCATTTATATTTCATTGATTAATACAACTATATATGTATAGTAATCCCTATAATACAGCCAAATTATGAAGATTTTTTTTTAGAAGTAGAGTTTCAATTTATGGCGTCCGCTTCTTAGGAGCGGTTCCATGTTATGGTTAGGGTGTTCAAATGAACACCTTGACCTTGAAAAAAAAAAAAATATATATATATATATATATATAATATATTTGGAATAGATTTTTATTATCTAATAATAAAAAAAGGAACGCCCTAAAATGTAGTTACAAGGAACAATAAGAATAAACACAATTTTTTTAAATCAATTTAGCATAAAAACCTAAAGTTTCTATTTTACATAACCACTTTTCAAAAAAATCCACATCGAATTATCTATTTTACACTACATTTTATAAAAGTATTATTTCTTTATCAATTTCTCTCTCTCTCTCTCTCTCTCTCTCTCTCTCTCTCTCTCTCTCTCTCTCTCTCTCTCTCTCTCTCTCTCTATATATATATATATATATATATGAGTAATGAAAGTTGTAAGGACTCGATTTGTAACGACCCAAAATGATATTGGGTTCGCACGTAAAAAGGTCCAAACAATATAATTTGTAGAGCATGGGTGTCTAAGAACTAGATTAACCTCCGTAGAATAAAAAGATTCAACCTCACGTTTATTGATGGATCAGAGCTGATACAACAATCGGTTTTTCTTTGTAATAGATACAGTTCTTTTTTTTTTTCACGTTTTCTTCCTGAGTCTTCTCTTTTTTCTTCTCTATCTTCCGATCTTTTTCCTGCATGCCCTCTTTTCATGTTATATACCGTCCTCTTTATTCCATCTTCACCACACACGTGTAGGTTGGGTTCAGGAGATCTCTTTCTGTCTCATCTAACACCTTCTAGAGCCTCCTTCTAGTAGCTGTAAGGCTGCTTCATCACTGTTCAGGCATCACTTCCACATTAATGCGGCTAGAGAGTTGGTTGAGAGACAATTAATGCAGAGGCAGCTGTTACCGTAGATATTTGTTTGCCCTCTCTCTCTCTCCCACCTTCGGCCCCTTATCCCACCTTGAGTGGTGACGTAACTCCGAGATGTGTTTGTTACCTGACGGCATCCTAATCGTCCTCGGACTCATATTGCCGAGAAGGGTTTTGTCCTCGGACGAATACTGAACTCCCCTTTCATGATATTCTCTCTCCCCTTCGTTTGGTTACCCATTTAATCTGATACAGGCCTCCTCGGGCAGGTTTGCCTCCTCAGATGGGCCACAAGCCCAATTAACTTGACTTTAATAGTTTTAGTAACTGACCGGCCCCCACAAAAGTCTTAAAAAATTTTGTGCATATATGAACAATAACAATATATTTTTATGATTACTGTAGTTGCAAATGCATTTTGCCCAATAATACATAAGTTGGTGTGATGATTTTTGTGGTTTTTTTTTTTTTTTTGAGAAATAATTACAACATGCTGCTAATCCCGCAGCTCGAACCCTTTTCCCCCTAAACCCCCAAACACTTTGTACATGGGGAGGTGCCAATTTTTTTAAATCAATTTAGCATAAAAACCTAAAGTTTCTATTTTACATAACCACTTTTCAAAAAAATCCACATCGAATTATCTATTTTACACTACATTTTATAAAAGTATTATTTCTTTATCAATTTCTTACTACTCTCTCTCTCTCTCTCTCTCTCTCTCCATATATATATATATATATATATATGAGGAATGAAAGTCTTAAAAATTTTTGTGCATAAATGAACAGTAACAATATATTGTTATGATTACTGTAGCTGCAAATGCATTTTGCCCAATAATACATAAGTTGGTGTGATGATTTTTGTGGTTTTTTTTTTTTTGAGAAATAATTACAATATGCTGCTAACCCCGCAGATCGAATCATTTCCTCCCTAAACCCCCAAGCACTTTGTACGTGGGGAGGTGTCACTTCAGCTACAAGACCCTTGGTGATGATTTTTGTGGTTGGTTGTGCAAAATTTGGCTCTTATGTCATTTTATACTGACCACTATTAATGCTCTTAATGACCACTTTAGAAAGAATTCCTAGAGTGCCACTGCTACTCCTAATAATTGTCATTTATTATCAAAACGAAAATACCAATTGATTTTTAGTGTATAAAGAAATAAAATCTCAGATATTTTACTCAACGATAAAACACTTTACCAACCGATTTTATTTTATAAGGATGAAAATAGTGACTTGAACCCAACCAGAAGAACAAAAGCTAACCACTAGATATCCACATGATTTTTTTTTTTTTTTTTTTTTTTTTTTTTTTTTTTGAGAAAGTAGATATCTACATGTGATTGTAACGAATGTGGAACATCTTGCCTAAGATCTATAAAATGACATGACAAGTTGCAAGCCAATTCGTGCCACGGATATAGTAGTCGTTGTTGCCGAAAGCCAGCCTGAGCCTTAAATATCTAGGTGTTCACTAAGTGCCATCTTTCTAATCAATCGTTCATGTGGGCTACATGTTAACACGTTGCACATTCACTATTTACTTCCAATACGCGAAATGCAAAGGTACTCCCTTTTGGGGAAAAAAAAATCGGATTTTATAGTATTGTGCTCCTAGCAAAGTTCTTTTATTAATTATTATAGATGGCGATGTTACTATTTTACTTTAGATAATAAAAATCATATTATATATAATAAAAGTTGGGTTTAGGTGTCGTGGTTGCACCAAGTGGCTTCACCAAATTGCAGAAATTTTAATAAATTTTTAGATTTTAAGAATAGATATATATATATATATATATATATATATTTTGGATAAATATGACAAATCAAGTAATGAAAGAAAGTAATATTTGATTTACGACTATAGCAGTTGTGTTTATCTAAAATGTTATCAACAAAGTCTAAAATCAATAGACTCTTCATCTAATCCCTTTTTTTTTAATTTAAATTATATTATCACGTGTAACAAAAAAACAATATAGTACACGTAAAAATAAAGTATTAGATGAAGATTTTGGATAAACATACATCCTATATTAATTCTTCTTCTCTTATAATTCCTAAAATGATTAGAAATCTAATTTCCACACAATTGAAAATTCTCTCACTCTCCATCAAATTACAGAAATTTTGTTAGATTTTTTAAAAAAAAATAGATATTTTTTTTTGTTCTTATCTTCTTCTCCTATAATTTCTAAGTTGGTAATTTGATTACAATCCAAATTCTTCATCTAATCATTTTCTTATTATAATTTATAAGTTGATAAATAATATCAATTTGATTACAATCCAAAATCTTCAACTTATCCTTATTTTTTAATTTAAATTATATTACTACGCGTATAAAAAAAAAGTAATTTATGGATTTTTTTTTTGGTAGTTAATGGAATTTTTTTTGGCCATATATGCAAGAAATTTATCTATAATTAGAATGGAAAGATTTTTAAGTGCCACACACACACACATAATCAAATTACAATTTTAATACTACGATCTTTTAGAAATTTAAAACTTGCCATAATTTTTTAAAAATATTTTATAATATCTTTTTTTGCAAAAAAAAAAAAAATACTTACATAATATACATTTTCCATGTACTTAATTTTAAAAATATTTTTACCATTTTATTTGTTAATAAATTTGATTATATTATCAAAAAAAAAATTTATATATAAGTTTTTTTACTAAGCCGTGCATTGCACGGGCATAATACTAGTTATAAGGAAAGAATGCTCTCAGTGCAGGTTACAATTTGTCATTGTAATTAATTTCACATTACTTTCTTTAACAAAATATAATATGATATGGCTTTTAGGTCATTCGTAAAATTTTGATTTTATTTTCAAGAAAAGATAATTTACATGATTTTGTTTTTGGTTTCTCTCTTGTGGCAGTAGGTTATTACTTGACTATAACTAACAATCATATCAAATAATCAAAAAAGAAAATAAACTTTGACGGTTCAAAAAAAAAAAAAATATATATATATATATAAAATGTAAAAGTTTTTTGAAATTTGTCAAGAGTTTTATAGTTTAATAACATAGTTCAAAAATTACTACAAGTTTGTTGAAAATCTTTTACTAAATGAATCAAGATTCAAAATTTCCTCTTATTATTGTAATTATTAAATTATTAAAAAAATACAATAAATTTTATTACAAAATTCTTGGATATATAATAAAATAGATATGATTAATTCGTGTGACTTCAGTTTTTATAACTTATTTAGCAGATTCTGTAGATTTCCTAGTATCACTTGGGCCAGCAAACCTGGCTAGGCAATTTCTTGAAAAGACCAATCAACGACCATAGATGAAGCTGGAACTTAATCTTAATTATATGTCAACTTTCATTTGTCTTTCTTTTTTATTTTTTATTTTTATTTTACAAGATAGAATTTCTACTCTAATCTAATCTAAGTGTACATATGTGTGAAGCTATTTCCTTGAAACTTGAACTCCGACCCTTAACCCCACACTCCATAAGCACTTATACTTATAAAGTGATTATTTCTGTTCATCTCCCCACTACTTTTTCTGTTCTTTCTATTAATTTACGAAGAAAATCAAAGAAAGAAAAAGAAATAGTAACTTCGAGGAGAAAAGTTAGGGCTGTAAACGAGCCAAGTTTTGTCGAGTAGTGAATGTTCAAGCTCGGCTCGACAGCAAAAATAGAATGTTCAAGCTTGGTTTGAGTTTGATTCAAGCCTACAAATACTGTTCAAGCTTGACCTCGTTATAAAGTATAAAAACTTGAGCTCTGCTTGGCTTGATTCATTAGTTAAGCCAAACTCGGGCTCAATATCTTGTTTTTGAGATATTGAGCTTGAGATCCAACATAAGTATATTATCAAGCCTATATCAAGTTTATTATCTAGCTTATTTGGTTTGAATGAGTGGTCTCAACTTAAAATTAATTAAAGTTTTAGAAAAATGTGAGTTTACTTCAAGCTCATATTAATTTTATTACCAAACTCATAAATAAGTTTAGGCTCAACTTATTTGGTTACTTTTATATCGAGCCTTGATGTACACGAGTTTATTTATGAACAATATTTTTTACTCAGGCTCGGCACGTTTCTTAAATAAGCCTAAAACTAAATCTTAAACTTGGTTTGTTTATAAACAAACAAACAAAAACGAATTTTTTATCGAGTCAAACTTGAGCGGTTTTTGAACCGCTTGCTTCGTTTATAGCCTTAAAAGAAAAATGAAAAAAGAAAAAAGTAGAATCAATAGTATTTAATTCACATATTAATATGGAAAGGAAAAAAGTGGCGGCTTTCTATATATCAACGTGTTCGTTTATGAACCAAAACTTTGCCTTTCAAAGATGACAAAAAGTCCAAGAGCAAAGGCGAGAGAGAGAGAGAGAGTTCAATACTACTGAACACATACATTTCTGATTGAGTCAGGCCATCACTGAGATCATTGAGAGCTAAAGATGTCTCTTCCAAGAGCTTCAGATAGCAATAACAGCAACCCTTTCCCCCATTCTCTCTTTCCACACAAGCAGAGCAAAGTAGGTTAGTGCATATAATATATATTTTTCATCAATAATATTTGTTTATATTCATGTCCTTAATTAATTATTATATAATATATATTTATTTTTATTAGCATTGGTTTATTTTGATTTTCAGAAGAGAGTGATGAAGATTTGTTCACAGTTCCAGACGTGGAAACTCCACCAACTATGAATTCTTCTGACATCTCTAATGTTTTTGGTAATAATAAGGAAAATAATAGTGCAGAGACTCAGCACCACAGTACTTCTGGGTTATCTGGTAAACGTCGCAGGGGAAGAAACCCTGTTGATAAAGAATACAGACGTCTCAAGAGGTATCTTAATCTTCTTTTTCTGTTTAATTTATGGATGAATAAACCCATTTATAAATATATATATATATATATATTTATCAGATTATAATTATATAGCTAGCTTTTATTGTTCATGTTTTTTTTTTTAATAGCATTTAACCTTTAAAAAAAAAGGGAAAATCTTACGATTGCTTTTAGTATTGCAATGAATTAATTTTATGGTTCATTTGGATTAGCTTTTTTTTTTTTTTTTTTTTTTTGGCTAAACGATGGCAAAAATACAATTATTGTTAAAAAAAGAGTGAAGTTTTAAAAAATTATAAATATAAAAATAAGTTAACAAGGTAATCTAAGACTCTTATACCACAAGGATCACTGGATCAGAAGATCAACTACAAAAATGTCTAAGCCTAATTAGGAGGAGATTAACATATGAAAGCTTGATAGTAAAACAACTAGAACTTGTTTAGATCCACAATTTTAATTGCGGCTTGATTAATTTTAAGCATAACACACTTAATGCGGAATATATGTGATTAGCAAATTACTTAATCAAAGCACTCAACAATTGCATGAATGAACCAATTAGTGCAAGGCAAATATGTAAAGGGCAGTAGGGAAAAGATACTCAAACCCAAAATAACATGGTAATGTGTTATCAAAGAAGAAAACTGAAGAACTCGGCAACCCTTCAAGCCGAAATGATCCACTAGTGAATAAGTTAGAGTACAAGGATAACCAAAAAAACTTTCCAAGCCTAATCTATCCTAAGTACTTGAGCCCTCCAAGTTTCAGCTATTAACGGACTTCTCAGAGTCTTGTCTTCACTAGCTTTCTGGATCTTGCAATATTGCCCGATTGCACTACCAATTCTCATCGGCTTATTTTGGCAAAGACTCAATGCTTCCCAAGCTTCAAAACACTCTTTACACTTTAAATGGGTGTGGGTTATGTTTAAGGACAAATCTCTTCTCAAAGTATGACAATAGGAGAGGGAAAAGAAAAGAGACTACAATGATTTCTCATTTAATGATGAGTAGCTCTCTCTAGAAGGTGAGTGTTGTGAAACCTTTCTAGGGTTTTCTTCTGAATAGCCTGCTTACAATTTTGTGGGTGATGACCAAATATGTAGTATGAGTGAAGGGTATAAAAATCATACTTAAAATCCCAATTGTTAGGTTATCTCTCGGGTCATCTCACGGGTTGGCCAAGTCACAAGATGCACTGACTCTTGAACTTCCACATGTGCTCCTCACATGACCTTTTGCGGGTGCTACAGTCACAAGCCAAGTCACGAGATTAACTTCTTCAGCAATCTTCACCAACTTAATACTAAACTCATTACAATTAAATCCCACAAAATACAAGGAAATAAATTAATGCAATTACAACATTTTTTGTCATGAAATAAAGCCAACATAAATGTTATATAAAAACCATAACTTTACTACATGTAAATTTGATGTAGGGAATGTTATGGGCTGTTTGTGTATGATTTAGAAACAATAAAATGGCGAGTTGTTTAGAATACATTGATAGGTGGATAAGTACCTCTGCAAGAACACATAGTTCCAAATAGCACACAAAGTCTAACAATTCATTTATATACAAAAACTGATTTACAAAGGGTTTACATTCTACTACTTACATTAGTTGTTTGGCATTAGCAGCTTTTAGATGGTTGACAAGCGTTTAAATCCTATCGGCTAATGCTTAAGAGATCTTCTAACTAACTAACTAATTAGTTACAAGAGGATTAGGATATAGCTACTTGAAATACATTTCATCAAAATCTATTTGAGGTAGTCCGGTATATGAGTATCAGACAACCTAAAGGACATCAGTAATAATATGTCATTTTCAGTCTATGTCATAACTACCATTAGACATTTTGTAGAAAATCAAGATTAATCTCCCCAGATTTTTATTATGAGTCTCAACGGTGTGCTTGTTACAAGAACAAAACACACATCATCCACAACCTAAATACTTTGATGAAATTGATGAGAAAGAGAGAGAGATGTTTCTCAATGTGTTGTTCTCTATAACACCACACGTGAAAATCCTGTAAGTTGCACAAATAAGCCTCACCCTCCTCTATACAGACAACTGAAGGATACGAAGTCAAGAGATACAAACTCTTTGGCAATAGATTGGATTGAGCCCACTACTGGGCATACTCTAATTGTTTTCAGTTTGACCCAATATTTCTAACACATTTATTAGAAGCTTTTTGAGAGTGCAATGCCTAAATAATTAAGTACTGTTTTAGACTCCAAATTTTAATTCCCGTTTAATCAGTTTTAAGCTAATTACAATTGTACATGGTAGTCTTGATTTGGTAAGGCACTAGATTTCTATCACGGCATTTACACACCAATTAAACTTGGTGCTTAATAATGAGAAAGAAAAGTTGCAGAAATTGAAAGTGCAAGAGAAATATAAATAGATTTTTTTAACGTGGAAAACCTCTATATTTGGAGAGGGAGAAAACCACGGGTACAAGCCATTCGAATATTCCATTATTTTTAGAAAATAGTTTCAATGGGGTATTATGTTACAATGGAGAAAGAGAGGATAAACAATAATGATAAGAGAGAAAGAGAAGGTGAGAAGAGGCTTCCACTGTAGAGAGAGAGAGAGAGAACTGGTCATTTATTCTCCTTTTCTTCCTTGAGCCCTCCATTCTTTTATAGCAGTGGACAACCTGCATTTGGTGCTTCTTTGACAGGAGTGCTTGTGCTTGTACTGCACACAATAATGCTGCTTTGACAAGCTGGCCCTCTACTATAATATGCCCAAAACTTGTAGCATATGGCTGGGATTTGTTGCTGCAACTGTAATAGTCCTTGACTGATTTTGTCATTACTTTTACCCACTATCTTGGATGCGTGGACAATAACTAATCGCTACATACTTTCTCGTTATACTTTCTCGTTTATATATATCTATCTTTCTTTTCTTATTATCTGCTATGCCTTGGACACATGGTGATGGTGGATTGACTCATTATTACCAACCTATAACACCACCCCATACAACAATTAAACCGGAATTTACACAATTAACCAAATTAGCTAAGCATGGAACTCAACGATTACATGAATAAACATAATTAAACAATGCAATATGTAAATGGTAGAATGTAAAGATAAGCAAACCCAAGATAACACCTAATGTGTTTTTGAAGAGGAACACCAGAGTACTTAGAATGAAAACCTCTCCGTGCTCCTCCAAGTATGAAATGATCTACCAGTGAATAAGTTAGAGTACAAGAATACATAAAGACCTTCTAAGTCTAAGCTATCCAATGCACTTGAGCCCTCAAAGTTCTAGCTACCAACGGACATCTTTGAGTCTTGTCTTCAACTAATTTTCTAGATCCTGCAACCAAACCTAGTTGCACCTTCAAGCCTCAATGGCTGAAAATGCGTTTCTCTAATGTTTCCCAACAACCAATTCACTCACAACACTCAATGGATGGTGATGTTTGTAATTGGGTTAATCTCCTCTCAAAGGTATCACAATGGTGAAAGGTAGGAGAGTTGATTAAAATTCTCTCAACTCTCAAGTGGGTGTCTCTAGGTCAAAATAGTGAGAATTGAGTTTATATATATGCGGTATAAAAAGGTACAACAGGTGATCCAAAAATAATAGAATTCTTTCTAGTACCAAGCCACTCATGAGACAAGTTGTCTCACGAATTTCCTAGTGATTGCTTTCTGAAACTTCTCACGTGTAAGTCACATGCACCACCCATGAGTTACTTGGTTTGGCGAGTCATCTCACCAGTCAGCATGTCTAGCTGCTCTTCTTGTAATTTCTAACCCAACCCAATTACAAATAAAGCCCACAAAATACATAGACATTAAGCATGAAAATACAAGGAAATAGGCCCGGAATAAAACCAACACAAAACAAGGAATTTACAACTTAACACTTTTCTATAATTCTATAATTTTATGGTTAAAATTTTGGAAATAGGAGGAGACACTTTTAATGGTTATGATATTGATTCTCAAGAAAAAAGGTTGGTAAGAACACTAATTAGGATGTGACTTATAATAGCTCATTTCTTAGCCGATGGAATCATAGATCTATATTAATGTCGTGACTTGTGTAAATGATTTAATGAGTCAAAACACTATGTATATGCTAACAAGATAATTTTTAATAGACAATTATATAATATATTTAATAGTTATGTGAGCTGTTTAAATCATTTAATAAGTCATGTAATTAAAGTGTATATGGAAGTCTTTTGAATGGCCATGTAATACAAGTGCTAAGAAGATGGTAAATAGGCCATCATATTCTTTGTCGAAATGCAAATGGTTTCTTAAATACAATAATCATTCAACACGATCGGATAAGTGTATTGGCCTTGCTGAAAATATGGTGAGTGATCCAAAGCATAATCTCCTCTTTATAGGTTGCTAAGGAACAGGGTGTCTGCTCAACAAGCCCGAGAAAGGAAGAAGGTATATGTCACTGACCTGGAATCAAGAGCCAAAGACTTACAGGACAGGAACTCGAAATTAGAAGAGAAGATCTCAACTCTGGTCAATGAAAATATCATGCTTAGGAAGGTGAATATCTCGTACCTGTCTGAGAGCTTTATTTACACACACACACTTGTATAGAATCTGTGTCATGTTTGCATATATAATTCAAATCCATTCTTCAACAGGTTCTTATGAACACAAGGCCTAAGAATGATGAAAGTGTTGAGCCGAAGCAGGATCAGTTTAGCAAGAGCTGAGAAGCATAAGGTGTTTGTTCTTTAGGCCTTTCAAGTTAATAAATTTTTATTAAGGATTCTCATAGACCCTTTAATTTAGACAAATGTAAATCATCATATTTCCTAAACCATATATGTATAAACGCAAGACACAGTTTATTAATAAGACCAGTGGGTTGGAGTATGTCTCTAAATTTATTTGGTGGTTAAGATAAAGCATGTTTTATTTCTGGGATAAATAAGATTTTTTCAACTAGAAAAGGAGAAAAAATTTCAAATAATTTCTATGGATGAATAACTAATAATAAGTTCAATTAGGAATAAATTTTTTTTTTTTTAATTTTTTGAATAAATAGGTAATGATGAAGCAATTGATTAGATTATGGGCTGATTAGATGATTGCATGACAAAAATAGAAAGAGGTCTGAGTAGTGCAGGGACGGATCCACAGGGGGGGCCAAGCCCCTCACCCCCCCCCCCCCCCTCCCCCCCCCGGCCCAAAGAAAAAAAAGGAAAAAAAAACTGGGCCCCCCTAGCCCAAAGGAGAAAAAAATAATTTTTTTAATGATTATATATATTTTTTATTTCTAGAATTGTGTCTTACTCTTCCAAAAACTTCCAAAAACTTAGACTTCCTCTCTTTTAATTAGTCTAACCCAACTCAAAAACTTAACAAAAACAAAATTTTAAAATAAAAAATAAAAAATCTCAAGCAATCCAATATTAGAGCACTAGCATTAGTTATTCTAAATGATAAATATTTAGTATTTAGAACACTAAATATCAAAAACACTACTGTATGAGACATTTAAAATGCTATATTAAAATAACAAAAGTAAGTTTTGGTTTGTGAAAATAATTTTTATTTTTTTTTTTTTTTTTTGCAATAGTTGATACTCTTAAAAAACAATATTATTTTGTTTTTTTTTTTTTTTGGTCTTTGTTGGTAAATGATTTCATCTTAATTAAGAAATAATGATTTTGTGTATTGATCTTAGTTATTAGTTTGTTAGTACTATATGGATACTTATTTGGATTTTTTTTTTCTTCTTATACTTCGGCTCCCCTAGCTTGAAATCCTAGGTTTGCCCCTGAGTAGCACCATCATAATAACTTCAAATGATGTGCTATAAGAGTGATAAATACAGTGAAAGTAGGGGGCATCTTTCATAGCTATTCTCAACTAGAATGACACAATTTTTATTTTTCTGGAAGAAAGAGTTACTCAATTTATAGGGCTTCTTATTGGAATAATTCGAGAGAGACACCCAATTTACATGTTGAAAGGTGTGATTGGGAGTGTTGGACACTTTCTGCTCACCCTTATTTACATAAATTCACTACTTTTTGGTCGATCACTCACAGTTGCACAAATTAACAAGTTATAAAATTGAATGTGAAAATGCATGGGTATGTACCTAGTATTGTTGATTGTTTACATTATTTCCGTGGTTCAACTTGTAACCGTATGTTTCCAAAATTGATAATATTAATATGAGTAAGACTTAAGTACAGTACTTAGGTGCTGTTCCTTAAGTTCCCTTTTTAAAATTCTATCATGTGGATTTTTTCTCATGAGATAGAAGTGTATTTTTTAGTTAAGTAGCCACATGACTAAATTATTTTTTAGTTAAGTAGCCACATGACTAAATTTTAAGAGGGGAACTTAAGGAACAACATTTGAGGTACTGTACCTAAGTTTTGTCATGTTAATATTCTCTAGATTTTGTACTTAGGCCTCAGTGCTTGGTCATAACCTCAGGATGCATCTTGGTCGAGGTGTTCCTAGTTAGACTTTTACTTGCTCGGTTCTTTAGTTAGTCGATTTGTCCTATAAGGTTCGAGTGATGATATGTCATCTGTACTTTTTTTTTTTTTTTTTTGAGAATCTCTGTACTTCTTTTCTAATTGTGGTATGTTAGTATTCTGAGGTGAAGTGAATAAATCACTATTATTTATTCCTTGGTTATCATAGATTTTCATTGGTCGCAATGACAGCCCATGCATAGCATCACGATTTCATGGCTTCAAGTTTCAACTAGAAACACTGCCACATTTTTATAAATATAATGAAACATAGCATAGTTAAGAGCCTCGTAATTTAGTGGTATTGATTGCTCTCCTTTAGAAGGAGGACCAAGGTTCAAATTATCCCTCTCCATTGTTGTAACTCTCAAAATATCACCCCAAAATAAAAAAAATCATAGCATATTATGAATTATTAATAGGGTTTTTTTTAATTTATTTTTGGTTTTAATGTGAATGTTCAAGACTCTTAAAGTAAATAATTGGAGTACGCTTGAACTAGGCTCAATGAATGATAACGCTGTTATATTACCTTTCCTTCTTTTTATTTATTGATTTATTAAATGTATCATCTTATTGCTTGTACAAGGACTATAATTTATTTTATTTTTGAATAAAGCTTTTTTCTAGACCTCAAGTATGTTGGATAAGAATGGTAAAAATTTCCCAACCCTCTTTACTTATTTTATCTCACTTGAGTTTTTCCGTCTCGAAAAAAGGTGACTGAGCAAGGACAAATTTTGCTTGCCCTTTCTGCCCTGAATTTCTATAGTATATGTTTTTAATTTATTATATATATATATAGATACTCTATTATCAACCATGGTTACAAACTTTTTAGCTTTAGAACGCGCCCAAAAAGTCCTATAATAGAACTTCATACAAAAAAAGGTGGACATCTATCGTAAACAACTTCATGTTCTTCGTATATCCTCTCTAATTTACCAATAGGTTTATATAAGTGTTATCTACACAGTACGTGTGACAAGGTAGTCCCCTTCACGCTGGTCGAACAAACTCCTTGTAATCATTTAGCAGAATTGAAGGGGTAAAAATTAGCATGACGAACCTTCACCACATTGGGCCTGATGGATCCAAGCCCATGGGCCGGCAATAGGTGATTCCAGATACTTGTTACACACGTTGGAAACCTGGTAGAGTCTCAAAAGAAATCAAAAACTTAATGCAAAGAGCATTCCGGAAGATACGCGCGTTAATGAAAGATCCTCTCTACAAGGAAATGTCTTGTCCATCACGTTTGGGATTACTCAAAAGGATTCCTATAAGGAAAAGACTTCTACATTAAAGAGGAGAGGCCAACCTACTACTACTACTATAAAAACCCCAATACCCTCACAAATCAAGGTACGTATAATTTACCATTTCTAGCACTCTAGAGTTGTGAGAATAATTCTAACTTAACTTTCGGAGGGTCTTTGGCTGGCACTACACCGGTGCTCTCTATGAAGTCTTCTATTATTTTGTTGTGCAGGTCTACTTTGAGCGTGCGAGTGCTGCGTGATCTATTGGTGATCGTTTCGGCATCATCAGTTGGCGCTGTCTGTGGGAAAACATTTAAGCCACATTGTCACTTCTCGGACAAAAGAGTTGCATGGTGCTCACTCGCTCAATGGTGACCACTAATGACGTTCAAGAAGAAGAACCCCCCACGACCGCACTTTAGAAGTAAGTTAAGACTCTCGCCGCAGCCGTGGAGCGCCTTACCAAACAAAACCACGACCTGGAGGAGCAGCTGAACTAGAAAAACGCAGCACCAAATAACAAAGGAGCGGATCAAGAAGGAACCAGCGCTGAAAGGAGGAACCAAGAGGGACCACAGGCCAGTAACGCCCCAAGTAGACCGGAGTGACAAAACATGAGCCTTCCCTCCCTTTTGGATACGGCACCGCCATCTATTATCGCGGAGATGCAGGCAATGAGGAACAGATGGAAGTAATGATGAACGCTCTCAAGGGACGAGTGTCCAGCAACCTCGACGACCTTGTTAACCGGACTGACTCGCCATTCACCACCTCCGTCAACTCCTTCCCCCTGCCGAGTAAGTTCTACATGCCACATATGAATAGTTATGACGGAGCCAAGGACCCTCAAGACCACCTAGAGACCTTTAAGACCTTGATGCACCTTCAAGGAGTAGCAGATGCAATTATGTGTAAGGCCTTCCCTACAACGCTAAAGCGTGCGGCAAGAATTTGGTTCAGTTGGCTAGCACCCAACTCTATCAGCACCTTTAAGGAGCTAAGCACTCAATTTACTGCGCACTTCATCGGTGGACATCGGTACAAGAAATCTACGGCTTGCTTAATGAGTATCAAGCAGCAAGAGGAGGAAACGTTGAGAGCCTACATATCCCGCTTCAATAAGGAGGCACTCTCGATTGACGAAACCGACGGCAAGATACTTGTAGCAGCATTCATGAATGGGCTGAAGGAGGGTAAGTTTTTGTTCTCCCTGTACAAAAACGACCCAAAGACCATGTCAGAAGTGCTTTACAGGGTCATCAAGTATATAAATGCTGAAGACGCGCTGTTGGCCCGAGAAGAGAGACCCAAGAAAAGAGAAAGGCAAAAAGACACCCGACAAGACCAAAGCCGGAAGAAAGTAAGGACAGTGGACCGAAGGGAAGAGAGACGCCCTAAGCCCCTGGGGGGAAGATTCACAAGCTTCACTCCATTAACCGCCCCGATAAATCAAGTTCTAATGCAAATCAAGGACGAGGGGGCTTTGATGTTCCCTGGAAAGCTGAAGAGTGATCCTAACAAACGATCTAGGGATAAATATTGTCGCTTCCACCATGACCATGGTCACGACACGGTCGATTGCTATGACTTGAAGCAGCAAATTAAAGCCCTTATCAGACAAGGAAAACTGCAGAGGTTCGTTAGCAAAGAAAGAACGGATTCACTCCCACAAGAACAGCTGCACCCAGGTCTTCAAAAAAGGCTCGCAAAACCTACCTTAGGATGGTGCAAAATGTTCAGCTGACAGGGACCGTGCCGAAGATAGCACAGAGAGAAGGCCCCATTATCGGATTCTCAAAAGAAGATGCGCGACGTCTTCACTATCCACATGACGATGCGCTCGTTGTCAACATACGGGTAGGGGACTACAACATGCACCAGGTGTTGGTCGATAAAGGCAGCTCAGCAAATATCCTATACTACCCGGCGTTCCAGCAGATGGGGATCGACAAGGAAAGATTGATTCCGACAAATGCCCCGCTTGCTGGTTTCAGAGGAAGCCGGGTATTCCCCCTGGGTGCAATCACATTATCTGTGACGGTAGGCGATTACCCCCAGCAAATTATCAAGGACGTAACGTTCCTAGTGGTCGATTGCTCATTTGCCTACAACACTATCCTCGGATGACCCACGCTTAATTCGTGGAAGACGGTAACTTCAACTTACCACCTAATGATTAAATTCCCTACTGACTATGGAGTGGGAGAGTTGCGCGGAAGTCAAATGGCCTCGCGTGAATGCTATATAGCCATGATGGAGATGAAGGATCAGGTCCAGGCCTTGAATATAGAAGAGCACCGGACGGTGACTGAGTTGATAGAGAAACTAAAGGAGATACCTCTTGATAGTTCCAATCCTAACCGAACGACCAAAATCGCTAACCCTGCAATTCGTCAAGAGCTCATAACTTTTCTCAGGAGCAATCGAGATGTATTTGCCTGGAGTCATGATGACATGCCAGGAATAGACCCTTCAGTCATGGTACACAGGTTGAATGTATCGCCTTCCTTTCCACCCGTCCGACAAAAGAAGAAAGTGTTTGCCCCGGAACGAGATCAAGTTATAGCGGAAGAAGTCCGCAAACTACAGGAAGCAAGTTTCATTAGGAAAGTTTACTACCCCGATTGGCTGGCGAACGTAGTAATGGTTAAGAAAGCTAGCGGGAAGTGGTGGATGTGTGTAGACTTCACCGATCTTAACAAAACCTACCCTAAAGATAGCTATCCCCTCCCAAGGGTCGACCTCCTAGTAGACTCAACGACTCGGCACTAGCTGCTAAGTTTCATGGACGCCTTCTCAGGTTACAACCAAATCCGAATGCACGAAGCTGATCAGGAGAAAACTTCGTTCGTGACCAGTCAAGGCCTCTTCTGTTACAAAGTAATGCCCTTCGGCCTGAAGAACGCGGGCGCAACATACCAAAGGCTTATGAACAAGATGTTCGCGCAGCAAATCGGGAGAAATGTCCAAGTCTATGTCGATGACATGCTAGTAAAGAGCCGAAGGGAGGAAGATCACCTGGAAGACCTTAAAGAAACATTCAACACCCTTCGCACCTACAACATGAAGCTCAATCCGGGAAAGTGCGCCTTTGGGGTGACAGCGGGAAAATTCCTAGGATTCATGGTATCTCAAAGGGGGATTGAGGCCAACTCGGACAAGATCCGAGCCATAATGGAGATGGCTCCACCAAGAAATGTGAAGGAGATACAAAGCTTCAACGGTAAAATAACGGCATTGAATAGATTCGTGTCAAGAGCCACAGACAAGTGCTTACCCTTCTTTCGCACACTGAAAAATTCTTTCGAGTGGACTGCCGAGTGTCAGCGAGCATTTGAGGAGTTGAAAGCCTATCTATCTTCCCCACCACTGCTGAGTCCCTTGCAACCAGGTGAAGACCTTTTCCTCTACCTCGCCGTCTCCCTCGCTGCGGTTAGCGCCGCCTTGATCAGAGAAGAGGATAGGGTACAAAAACCCGTATACTACACCAGCCGGGCGCTCCACGGTGCCAAAGAAAGATACCCACCTATGGAGAAACTTGCCTTTGCATTAGTTACAGTGGCTCGCAAGCTCAAGCCATACTTTCAAGCCCATACGGTGAACGTCCTGATCGACAAGCCCTTGCGATGGGCGATGAGCAACCCTAAAGCTGCGAGTCAACTGGCGTTATGGGCTATAGAGTTGAGCGAGTTTGATATCAAGTACCACCCACAGACCGCCATCAAACGACAAATCGTCGTTGAATTCATAGCAGAATTCACTCATAACGAGGACAAGGGGGCAGAAGAGTCCCCTCATTGGAGCATATATACTAACGGATCATCCAACAGACGAGCCGGGGGGGTTGGCATTGTACTACTGTCACTCGAAGGAGATAAGGTGGAGCATATATACTAACGGATCATCCAACAGACGAGCCGGGGGGGTTGGCATTGTACTACTATCACCCGAAGGAGATAAGGTTGAATGGATGGTCCATCTTGACTTCCCCACCACCAACAATGAAGCAAAGTACGAAGCATTAGTAGCAAGCCTCGACCTCACTAAAGCAGCAAGAGCCACGAGTATAGTCATTCACTGCGACTCTCAGGTCGTGGCTAATCAAGTGAATGGAGACTATGAATGTAAGGGCGAAAGGATGAAGAGATACCTTGATTAAGTAAGGGCAAGAGTAGACGACCTAGAAGCCAAAATCATCCAAATCCCCAGAGGAGAAAATGAGCATGCCAACCGTCTAGCGAAAGCCGCTTCAGCAGAGCATATGATAATCCCTGATAATGTACTCTCTTTTGTTCAGCTTTCTCTACTAATAGATTCCGGCGACATGCAGGAGATAGGCTCTGAAAGTAATTGGACCACACCGATAGTTTCATACTTAAAGAACGGGGTCTTACCAGACGGGAAGGAGGCTGCGAGAAAGCTGAAGGTCCAGGCGGTAAGGTTCGTCTTGATAATAGACGTCCTGTACAAAAGAGGCTTCTCACGTCCATATCTGAGATGCTTGGGTACGGAAGAAGCAGACTACGTCATGAGGGAGATACACGAGGGTATCTGCGGAAACCACTCAGGCGCACGATCATTAGTACACAAGTTGATCCGAGCAGGATACTACTGGCCTACAATGATGAAGGACGCGCAAGCTTATGTCCATTCCTACAACAAATGCCAGAGGTTTAGCAATTTCATCAAATAGCCGTCCGAAGAACTGACCCCTAGGACAGCACCCTGGCTGTTCGCATAATGGGGACTTGATATCATGGGCCCATTCCCGACGGTAATCCAGCAGCTAAAATTCCTGGTAGTTGGCATAGACTACTTCATTAAGTGGGTAGAGGCGGAAGCCTTAGCCACCATCACGGAGAAGAAAATCTGAAGTTTTGTCTGGAGGAATATCATATGCAGGTACGGGATACCTAGAGTACTGGTCTCTGACAATGGTAAGAAATTCGACAACAACGCGTTCAGAGACTTCTGCTCGGTGCTAAGGATCAAGAATCACTACTCGTCGCCCGCACACCCACAGGCAAATGGGTAAGTCGAAGTCACGAACCGGTCCTTGCTCAAGATAATCAAGACCCGGCTCGAGGGAGCAAAGGGTATCTGGCCAAACGAACTACTAAGCGTCCTATGGGCATACCGAACCACAGCAAGAACACCCATTGGAGAAATACCATTTCGACTTGCATATGGAACCGAAGCTGTCATTCCCGCAGAAGTGGGGCTCACGAGCTACTGGGTGGAGAGCTACGACGAAGATAAGAACAAAGAGGCCATGCACCTCCAGCTCGACCTAGTGGACGAAGTCAAAGCAGCAGCAAAGTAGAGGTTGGCGCGTTACCAGAATCTCATGGCAAAACACTACAACACCAAAGTGAGGCATAAGGACTTCCAGGTCGGTGACCTTGTACTACGAAAAGTAATGGGTGCCGCTAGAGATCCTTCGCAAGGAAAACTCGGCCCCAACTGGGAAATACCCTACAAGATCGCATCATGGCAAAGGAAGGGGACCTACCACCTCGAGACAATGGACGGACAAAAGCTGCAGCACTCTTAGAACACGGAGCATCTACGGAAATACTACCAATAGAGTGAATGAAGGACCAGTGATGATCCCCAATTTCCCAATTTATTTAATTTTAGCTATAATTACTAGTTTTCCTTTAATAATTTTTGCTACAATATTTTGTGCCTTTTTAAGCCCAAGGGGGCAGGTACTTTTCCTACAAACGCATTTTCTTTTTTAAAAGAGAAGTTATTCAAACACAACCATGTTTTCTAATTAAATCACCCATAGGGTGAGAATATCTACAAAGTCCACAAAGTGGATGGATTACCCATAGGGTGAGAATATCTACAAAGTCCACAAAGTGAACGGATCACCCATATGGTGAAAATATCTACAAAGTCCACAAAGTGGATGGATCACCCATAGGGTGAAAATATCTACGAAGTCCACAAAGTGGACGGATCACCCATATAGTGAAAATATTTATAGTAGTCCACAAAGTGGACGAATCACCCATATGGTGAAAATATTTATATAAGTCCAAAAAGTGGACGGATCACCCATAAGGTGAAAATATTTAAAAAGTTCACAAAATGGACAAATCATTGATAAGGTGAAAACAGTTAGTCCACAAAATGGACGGATCACCCATCGGGTGAAAATATCTACAAAGTCCACAAAGTGGACGAATCACCCATAGGGTGAAAATATTCACGAAGTCCACAAAGTGGACGAATCACCCATAAGGTGAAAATATTTAGTCCACAAAGCGGACGAATCACGGATAGGGTGAAAATAGTTATAAAATCCACAAAGTGGACGGATCATCCATATGTTAATATACAAAGTGGACGGATCACCCAGTGAGTAGAAATACCTACCAAGCCCACAAAGTGGACGGATCACAAATGGGTTGGAAATATTTACCAAGCCCAAAAACTGGACAGATCATCTTAGATGGGCAGCAGTCAAAGCCCATAAATAGACAGATGAAATTAAATCACGCTAAGTAGGCGAATCGTCCCTGACGTAAGAGAACTCCTTAAGTCAATAAAATGGACGGTTAAAACGAAATCCACAAAATAGACAGGTCGTCCCACACAAATTACGTTTAATATGCAAAAACAGCCAGTTGGGTGACGACCAGCCCATAAATTGGACGAATAATAGTAAATTCTACTTGGATGGACACAAGCCCGTCAACTACACGGATCGACCCGTTAGGTGAAAATTTCCAAAGGACAGGATAATTTTCCTAAGTATTCAAGTAGGACGGATCGTCCAAAAAAAAAGACAAACTATACAAGTCCATAAGAATGGCCAGTTCTACATGTAATGAGCAACTTGAAGAGGACGGATATTTATGCATCATTCAAAAAAATAATAATAATAATAAAGACTGATATAGGAAGCATAAAATTGTAAAATAATGCAATAGCGACGGATAAAACACACAAAGGGTAATTGTTTAGTACACAAAATTAAGGACAGATCATTCTCCCAAAATAAAAATAAAATCTACATTTTCGGATCGGTATCTTGAACATTTTTTGCTGGAGCTGATTCTTCGTCGCCTTGAACTACCTCCTCAGCAAAGAGGTCGTCTGTGTTCTCTGAGCCGACGGGCAGAGCAGACGTCTGATCTTGGTCATTGACATTTATCATTGACACGTCCAGTTCAAGGTAGGCTCTCTTAACTTGATGGAGCGCGTCATCAAAACCTTGAAGGAACGAGCCCCCCAGCTCGCCTAATAAGGCGTCAGAATCACTGTATTCTCGGACCGCTACCTCCTTAGCCTGACGGAGCGTTTCCTTCAAGTCTTGGATTTCCTTTTCTTTGATCTCCAGGGCCTTCCCAGCCTCATCCGTCTTTTGCTCAAGCTCTTTCCTTACCTGTTCTGAAAGTTCAAGCTTTTTCTCCATAGTGGACTTCCACTTGCTAAGTTGACTCAGCTCACTCTCCGTCTGCTCTGCCTTTACTCGTACACGTTCTAGAGCCGCCTCACGATTAAGACATCGATCCATTAAGCCCTTCATCATGACCAAGGACTGGAACAAACAAGTTAAAAAGTGTTAGACAAAAAACTAAGTAGACGGACTTAAGTCGACGGACAAAGATTACCTGAGCAACAGCAAAGAGACCCGTCTCCCCCATTGCCTCTGTCGAGTGATTGCCCAGATCCTCGTAGTCCTCTGACGAGATAATAGATGAAAGCTTCTCCAAGGCAAATTTGGAGTCGTCACGGAGGAGAGGAGGAGGCTTCTCTTGGTTTGTGGATGGAGCCTTCATTAAGCCCTTACCGGACCCATGCTTTACTGGGGTGACAGTCTTCACACCTTCAGCCATCAACCCTACGACGGGTTCCAAAGAGACCTTTTGCTACTTATGTGGATGGTCAGATTTGGACGACGGTTTCCTCTTTGTCGACAGAGCCATCCCTTTAGGAACCACCTCGCCGGACTCCTTTTTCTTGACGGCCTATGATTCTATTAGCGCCCTTCTCTTAGCGTCGTCTATCTCTGTAAAACAGGATGGATGAAGTTATTTACATATAGTTAAAGCCATTTATGCGAAGTAAAGGTTGACGGACTTACGTTTGTGAATTCTTTCGTCGTATCTGACGGCTTCAGGGGTGGGTTCAGGACCGTCACAATACCAATGGATGGTGTTCGGATTTACCAACTTCGCCCAAGTCCTTTCTTCCGGCTTGGTCTTTTGAAAAATCTTCTCGAGAAAGCTAAACTCCTCAATACTAACTTGTGGGCGCCATCTACTTGCAGAGAAAATGGACGGTTAGGAGAAAAATTATAACTGACGGATATGAAAAGAATTACAAATTAGGACAGGTGCATACGAGATGAATGTAACACTTCCCAGGTTATGTCAACGGGCATATACTCCATCTCCCTTGGACGGCTCATCCATTCGTCACCCTCTAGGAAGAAGTAACGACTCTTCCAGTCTCTATTTGAGTCAGGAGTTTCAAAAATGACCTTCAACAAGGGGCTCCTACTGGCAAAACTATACATTCTTCTTAACCTGTCTATTTCGTCTGGACGGTAGCAATGAATGAATTCACGCACCGTCAGCCTCCTAGCGCCGTCTGTCATAGCACCATAGAGAATCTCCATTGCTATGAAGACCCTCCAGGCGTTTGGAGATATCTGGGTGACAGACAGACCCAAATATTTTAAAAGTTCTCTATGTAGGGTACTTAGCGAAAACCGAAGTCCTGCCTTCAGCGTCTGCTCGTACACTCTGACACCTTCTACCCCGTCGTAATAACATTTCTCTGATATGTAGGGTAGACGGATTGGAATGTAGTCCAGAATTTGGAAGTTAGCCCTAAAAGTGCTGAAGTGTTTCTCCTTAATGACGGAAGTGAATTTATGCACCGTCCACTCTAATAGCATGATGAACTCTCTAAGTTCATCAGCACCGATGATGGATCCCAATGCTTGATCCTCGCCGTCATCAGAAGCATCTTCTGGCTCAACCATCTCCGTATCCTCATTTGTTGAGGACGAGGAAGAGGCGGACGGACTCCTCTCTTCGCCGGGACTGTCTGGGTCTCTATGACCAAATGGGTATACTTCCTTGTATTCCGTCCCATCATGAACCACTGACTTATTACTTGACGCACTAGATATTGCCTACAATTGATGATAAAACCTAAGACTAACAGATCTAAGAGTATTGACGGGTGTGTAGGTCTAGCTAAATATAATTACAAATGCAAGACTTGTAAATAAAAATAGCAATACTCACCGTTCTCTGAAGTAACTAAAGGTCGACGGTTGTGTAGTCGACGGGTATGGATGTACGACGGAGTGCTCTGACAAGGTTGACGGTGGCGCTTTGACAATGTGTTTTAGCTGTAAAGTGTAGAAATGAGGATGGAGAAGAGTGTTATATATATACCTGAAGTGCACGGAAGACGAAGCGATGCTTCGATCCGATACAAAATCCAATCGAAAAGCGACACGTGGCATGCTCATAAATACTTGACAACCTGTCATCAAATGGTTGCAATTCGTGTCCTCCTGGAGAACCGTCAACTTCAGGGATCTTAAACCGACATCCTAAATATTCTTGGACCGTCAACCCCAAATAATATCAAACTGTCACTCTAAGGGTCTGTCCATCTAAGTCATGACGAGCCCATAGGGTGAAGGGGGTAACTGAAGGGGCAAAAATTAGCATGATGAATCTTCACCACATTGGGCTTGACGGATCCAAGCCCATGGGCCGGCAATAGGTGAGCCTAGGGCCTAGAATGATTCCAGATACTTGTTACACACGTTGGAAACCTAGTAGAGTCTCAAAGGAAATCAAAAACCTAGTGCAAAGAGCATTCCAGAAGATACGCGCGTTAATGAAAGATCCTCTCTACAAGGAAATGTCTTGACCATCACGTTTAGGATTAGTCAAGAGGATTCCTATAAGGAAAAGACTTTTACATCAAGGAGGAGAGGCCAACCTACTACTACTACTATAAAAGCCTCAATACCCTCACAAATCAAGGTATGCATAATTTACCCTCTCTAGCACTCTAGAGTTGTGAGAATAATTCTAACTTGACCTTCGGAGGATATTTGGCCGGTACCACACCAATACTCTCTGTGAGGTATTCTATTATTTTGTTGTGTAGGTCTACTTTGAGCGTGCGAGTGCTGCGTGATCTATTGGTGATCATTTCGGCATCATCAAGAATCATAAATAACAGGGAGCATTAAATGTTAAGTCAAGACAAAACTAATGAGAATCAGTTTCAAACATGATGTTAGGCTGTTAGCCCTTTGCCCATGACAGTTGAAACTTGAAACCCATCACGAACTGCCTGCAGTTCAGCTTTAACATTTGTTGTGACACCAAGGTTTAAGGGGAAAAACCCTTTTTGGGATCTGAAATTTACATCTTGACCCTTATTGCAATTTTTTTTTTTTTTTTTAAAATCTCTATTTGCATTCATAAAGTATTGTAAGGTCACATCTCCTTTTATAATACAAATTAATCTCATACATCAAGAATTTTAAATTTCAAAACAATTATACAAAGAGTGATTCTTGGAGAATGGAATGTGATTGCTTCCTTAGAGGACTCCAATAGTAATGGTGGTTGACTAGTACCAGATTTGATTACATTGTAGTCATGAACTCTCTACTCCTAGCATTTCCCCATTCTGAGTGTTTGTGACATTGTGTCCCTGAAAGAAAGAAGAAGGTTAAAAATGTTAGTAGCAACAAAAGTAGCAGGTGCATACCTTAAATTGGGCTTGGCAGTACCACTCTTGGATCAAGTAATCATGGGATGGGAGGATATAGTCGAGGAGGGTCAGGGTCAATTAGAATGGGGTTTGTTCAAGCGGGTATCAAGCAAGGCACAAGCGAGTTTGCTTGTGTGAATATTGTGCAATGATTGCACAAACTTTCAAAGTGGTGGTGGTGTGTGTCGCCGCCGGGCGGGAGGGGGGGGGGGTGGTGGTGTTTCGCTAAATTGAGAGTCGAGCGAACTTTGAGTGAACAATAGAATTCATTTTATCAACCTAATTAGAGATAAAGAGACCTTCTATTTGTGTTTTGAAGCTAGTTCTTGGGTTGTAGAACTTGAGACCAAGATTGAGAGACATAGTGTTTTTCAAGAGAAACCCACACATCGCAAGATGATGAGTCAGGAAACTGTATAAAGAACACCCATTGTGCAAGCTGAATTGATCTAGCTTAGCAAAGTTCGATCCTATTGTTCCCACTTTAAGAATTCAGGACTGATGTCAGTTGTGGGTTTATCCTCTGCATCAACAAGGAATTTGGTTGACCAAATTGTTACTTTATAGAAATAGAAGAAATTGTGCTAGCCATAGAACGTAATTTTCAATGAGGTTAGATCAATACCATTCATATTTTTTCCCTTAGTGTCAATTTTGCATGTTAGAGATATATTAGCTCAATGTAAGGGCTCAAGCCTAATCCTTCTAGTCTAGAGTTTAGCCTACTATATATAACAGTTGTCTGGCCTGCACAAAGGCCAAAATACTTCAATATTCACTCCTCGGTAAAAGTTCCTACTTTTGATTTACATCACTGCTCCACTTCCCCATGCATAAATAATGATGTTCAAAGAGATTCTTTCAGCCTTCAGTCATCTCAAATTCCATTGCTTCATTGATGGTTTTGAGATGAGATTCTTTTAATCTTTTATCTTTGAGTCAAAACCTACTATTGCTGCTCCATGCGTAATATTTTGGTTCAGATAAGAAGATTCTTTTGGATTGTAGTTTCAAATATTCCAAGACTATTTTCCAATTATTCCAAGGCTACTCTCCAATAATGTTTGCAAGACTACTTTCAAAAGTATTCCAACACTGCTTTTCAACAAGATTTGGACAAGATATAGACAAGCTTCTTGCTATGGATGTTTTGAAGACAAAAGTGAAAATTCCACTATTTACCATATTGTTCACAGATTATTGTTCACCAATTACTATTCACAGTCACTGTTCACTTTTACTGTTCATGGTACTGTTCACTCCGAATTTTTGCTTATTTAAGGGGGGTTGTCCCTTAAGTTTAAATAGGTTTTTCTTAGAACTTCCTCTTAGAACTATTGAGAGCCTTTCTTTGAGAAAGTTCCTTATTTCACCTAAGAATTTCCTACTACTTTACAATCTTGTATCTAGAACTAGAACAAGTTTTGTAACTGTTAACCTGTACTGTTGAGATCTTGTAACTACTACTACTGCTGTAAGTGTTTTGTGCTATTTTCAATAACAAGTACTTTCAGTTTTCTGTTCATTATACTACTTGTTGCCACCACCATCTTGGGCGGTTCTAAATTTTTATTACTTTCATATATACTGCTTGACTGGTTCTACTGCCTTACTACTGCTTTTAAATTACTTTGATTATAACTGCAATACCGCCTCCTTAGCTGGTTCTACTTTGCTTTCATAATATTTCTGATTCTACTTTGCTTTCATAATATTTTTAACATATATTATTTGCTGTGCAAGTGGCTAAACCCTTGTTTTTACTCAAGCCCAATCCTTCTAGTATAGGGTCTAGCCTACTATATATATATATATATACACATTGCCTCTTGTTTTTACTTCTTTTTTGTTAGTTTTGGGCCTTTTGGCAATCCGGTGCGCTGTGCTCACTATAACAGTTTTCTGAGAAAAGGTAGAAAGAACTATATAGATGTTTATATGAATAAATTGAATATAAGAGAAACATGAAAACATGAATTAAGCTTGCCGATCAGCCTTGATACTTCTCAGCAGGTCTTATTTTCGTTACAATTGAATTATGCATTTCATTGCAATATAATTTATGAGAAGAGTAACAATAGATAATGATATTCTAGCTATTCTCTCACTTAAACACTAGATTATGGCAGGTTTTGTCACAGGGGAATGGGCAATCAACAGCCTTAATGTTAGCTCGGTCAAAATACCAATTTCCAACAGATTCTGCAACCCCCTGCAAGTTAATCACCAATAGTGAGTGAAAATAGGCTTGTGACAAAATACTGGAAATATATATAACATTTGGTTAGAGTGGATTTGTGACCTCAGTGGTAGCTATTAAGACAAAAGGATGGCTCCTACATCCTTCATTTCTTTTATTAGAGAAACTTAAAGAGTACAATGCACTAGATTTCGGTTCATAGTTTCTTTTTAAAGGTAACCTTTTGCTATGCCAGCCATACGGACTAAAAATTCTATTCCCTCTTGTAGTTAAGAAGAGCAATGGCCAAAAGAAATCCTTTTTCTATGTCTTACTTGATTGCACTAAAAGGAGACTACAGCCAAATTCATGATTGATTAGGAACAAAATATCATATGCTTAAGGTAATTTCTGGGTAATAATCCTGATATCTGCAACCTATTGATCAGAGAGCCTCAGATTTAATAACCTATCAGAAAGAGGAAAGTGTAGAATGGGATATTTTCACTCTAAGACTAGAATTTAAACCTATTACTAGGTAAAAATAGACCACAGAATCACTAATAGAATAATATAAAAGCACATTGAATACAAGAGTAAGTTACTTTGCTACAAAGATTTTTTCCAAGCAAATGTAAGCTAGTAGAATCAAAATCATCTTCTACCTAGGATTTGCACCCAGCGATGGTTCAAATTTTCCAAGATATTGCTGGGCTCCCCCGGAAAATTGGTTGAAAGCCAATAAAGACAAGGCTTTTGACTAGGGCAAGAGTATTTTTTTTCATTGTATAGATATTTTCCGAACAAAAATTATAAGAAAAAGGAAGTGGTAGTAATTGAGATTAGACATGCCTTGTTTCCTATATGGGGAGACTTCTGAGCAAACCATGTATCCTGTCTCTCAGTCTGGCAATGGGCAAAACATGAATTTATGAATAACCCATTTTTATTGGAGCTTGAGAAGCCTTTTACGGCATTCAGCATTTGATTTCGGAAACCTATTTTATTCAAGACAGGAAACACAGATAAATGTTAAAATTGTAGTTGAAGGTAATATAGAAGCAAAAAAAATATAGAGTAATGAATTGGTTAACACCGACATTTGAAACTAAAAGCATAAAGAGGCTAAAAGAAAAAGAATCTAATGAAATCACCCTGGAAAAATTGAATCTGTGATAGAGTGCAATGTGCATAATTTTTTCTGCATGCATGCCAATGGCCATGAGGATCAGCTGATGGTGGAGCTAAACTGGCCTGGATCTGATTAAGGGGACAAAATACTCAAGTAAGTAATATATATATATATATATATTATATATCAATAATTTCAAGTTTTCAACAATGGGGGAGGCGGGATTCAACCCCGATTCTCCTTATAAAGTAGAGGAGGCAATGCTATTGAGATACAAGGCTCTTGGCAATAGATCATTTTTTAATAAGACAAGTAGACGCCATGCAGCATGCAAATAGAGGCTTCAAATTTATGCAAAACCTGTGTACCACAGAAAAGACAAGGGACTGGCTACAACAATTTCTTTGCCAACATGCAAATTTTTTGTAAGTGATATGATGATTCTAAAAATGTGAAGGACATATTCTTTCCCAATTTCGGACAATTATACTACATCATGAAACCTAAGGATATATGTAAACAAGATCCACTTGACACATTCATTTGCAAATTTTATGATACTGTTGGAATAGTAGAAATTCTGAATCTTGACTAATTACTTCCTATATGGTTGAAGGATAAATTAAATGTAGGACATACCTGCCACATATCATAAGCCGCATTGACAAGAAAAAGTGGGGTTTTAATATCGGCAATTAAGTGCTGAGGGAAGAAACACTGAACATTGAGGAAGAAAATAAAAGATAATTATTAAGATTACCAGACATGAGGGCAACTTAAATTTCCTGTGGTTCTACTAATCTAATGATTGGATTTAAATAAGAAAGAATTACCGAGGTTGGATTGAGGTGGTTGGTACAACTCCATGGAAGACTTTTCTTCACTCCCTGCAAGTTATACATTTTTGAAAACTCAATGTCATGGCCATCATTAAATTAGTTGGTCATTAACACTGAACTTCTGTTGTCTAAGATAGCCTAAAATAATAATATATAGAAGATGGTAAGTCCAGCCCATGATGGGACAAATTTAAAGAATTCTTTATCAGTTTTGGGATCCCACATCGGCTAGAATAATGATTTGGAGGTGCACTAATCTATTAAAAATAGTAGTCCCAATTGAAAATAAAATAAGTAGGGAGGCATTTTAGTCCCTAAAATAGAGTGGTGGTATAGCTTTGTTGCGTATGTGTGAGAGTAAGAAACAAAGCTTTATCTAGTGAGAGAGTTAAAAAGTAAGTTTTGTCTAGCGTGTTAGTGTGAGGGCACATTTGGATGTGTTGGGTTTTTTGGTTAGTTTATATTTGAGAGTTTTTATGAGAACTTATGTGTGATTGTAATCCCAATTTTATCTCAGAAGAGAAATATAAACATCATATAACAAGATTTTCATCATAATAGAGATATATGAACTCCCATTTAGTTACTTAGTAATTGAGCTTCTTTTCTTCCCATGTTTGAGAAGCATGAGTCTTCTGATTTCTTTTATCATTTTCTGTTTGTGTGGTAAGGTAGGAAGGAAAAAAAGGAGGTGGGGGGGGGGGGGGGGGGGGATGGTGGTTAAGTTGATGTTAGGAACCTAGAGGTTCCTAATGGAGATGGGTATGAATTGTAGGGGGATTGATGGGAATTGTAGGAAAATTGACTTAATTCGAGATAGTTACCCTCCATAGAGAGAGAGAGAGAGAGAGAGAGAAAGATGCACTAAGAAATTGGTTTATTTTTCCATTCATCACTAATGCTGAATTACAATCATGTATTTATAGGAGACTAGATCTAATGTCATTGGCCTACATGGCCTAAGATAACTGGCTAGTTAATTCAACATGTGCTCTATAAATTAAGCCATGTGTTAAATGAGCTACATGTGCTCAAATCCTAACTAACTCATAATAATCTCAACCAACTACCTAACTAAAGGGAACAATTATTTCATATTCCTAACATTTTCCTCCCCTTGAAAACACCTTACCCACAAGGTATTGTTGTGAAATGACACCTTCATTAAAGGAGATCTTCCAATGGACCAATACCTTAGTGACATTTTGATCACCATATTCATGCATTTCTCTTTGACAAGTGGTCCCGTGCACATGAAGGTTTCTTCTTCGTAGATCTTCAAACTTTGCTCGAGTTCTTGAGCCTTCAATGGTTCTTCAATCTTCAAGGTCTCATTGGTTCTTTGAACCTTAGAATATTCTTGTATCCTCTAGACCTCGTTTAATTCTAGAACCATTAAAATTGTTGGCGCTTGCATCTTGGATTCTTGGATCACCGACTCTTGGATTGCCAATTCTTGAATCATAGACTCTTGAATGCAAGCCTCCATTGGTGCATCAAGAATTGGTTCTTGGAAGATCATCATCACCTTCTTCGTTGGTTCTTTGGACTGAATTTCAAGGGCAACATGTACATGGATATCACCATCCACTTTAACACAAAAATTAACATCCCGGCTTGCAACTACAGCAATAAATTCTTGGAACTTAATTTGTTCTTTGAGTTCCATTGAATCAAGAAATTGTAACTCCTTTTCCGTCATATTCTCAAGATCCTCTTGCAATCTTGAGAGCTCTTCTTTCATGGCCGTTTTAGATTCAGCCAAGGCCTTGACTTTCTCTGAAACATCCTTGACATCCTCTTAAACTTTGTTAACTATTTGCTGTAATTCTTTCCGTAGTTCTCTTCGGTCACATTCGCTCGTCTCAAGATCGACGGCTCTGATACCAAATGTTAGGAACCTAGAGGTTCCTAATGGGGATGGGTATGAATTTTAGGGGAATTGATGAGAATTGTAGGGAAATTGACTTAATTCGAGGTAGTCACCTTCTACAGAGAAATAAAGAAATTAAGAGAGAGAGAGAGAGAGATGTACTAATGCACTAAGAAATTGGTTTATTCTTCCATTCATATCTAATGTTGAATTACAATCATGTATTTATAGGAGACTGGCTCTAATGTCATTGGCCCACATGGCTCAAGATAATTGGCTAGTTAATTCAACATGTGCTCTATGAATTAAGCCATGTGTTAAATGGGCTACATGTGCTCAAATCCTAACTAACTCATCATAATCTCAACCAACTACCTAACTACCTAACTAAAGGGATTACAACAATTATTTCATATTCCTAACAGTTGCATTGTCAAAAGTATAATCAGTCAACAGCTCACTACTTTGGAAGCTGATTATTACTACCATCATCAAAATTCATATCTGTATACTTGGTTCCTTTTCAAAGACAACAAGGTGATTACCATCAACTGCATTTTGGTGTATGGGGGGATGTAGGAAAATATATGTTCAGATTTCCTAATTACATTGTCAGCAAAACAACAACAATAACAACCAAGAATTAGTCCTAAAACTTTGGTGCAAGCTATGGATCCTCAACAGAATAATGAACATGTTTCTTAACATCCTAATATTCTCGTTTCAGCTATAATCATTTTATGAACATGTTTCTTAACAACCCAACCATATTGTCAAGAAAGTTTGCCTTTATTTGCTTTTTTCTTTTTCTTTTTCTGATAATAGTGCATTGCATCATAGCTTCCTAGGACAAAACTCAAACCAACATCAAGAAACATTTGCCCCCACCCCCCAAAAAAAATAGAAGAAAAAAATACCTGTAACCAAACCACACCTCTGAACATACTTCTCAAAGTGCGCCTACCAGATACATCAATTCTGCAACTCCAGGCAAGACCATTATGATATGAGCAAAATAAAAGAATAGTAAGTCAAATGATGCCATGTTACAAGGTATATACGTATCAAGGAATAATCCACCATCACTCAGGCACTTGACTTTAGTGGTCCAAGGAAATAGTCCCCGAAATTCATCACAGTGTAGTATAGATGCCAAACCACCAGCAGAGCATCCAGATAGTAGAGCCTAAACAACAAATATAAAATGTATATAAGTAACACACAAATCTGAAAATGAAACTAAATTTGTTTTAAAATTGATAGAACACAAACCTGAGTAGCACGGCGCATTCCCTTTGACATCAAATCTTCCATAGCAGCCAACCATATTCGTTGTCCTCGAAAATACAATTGTCCTGCCTGGGAAACAAAAATGAAGTCAATATTCATTCAACCACAAGCATGGCATCTTGTTGATCCAACCAGCCTAATAATTGTTCATTTAAGAGGAAATCTTCTTTAGTAGCTTATGATTAGCAAAAATGCATGTCTTTTGCTGAGACAGGGGATTCATTGTCCCCTTACTTATATGTAATCACCATGGAAGTTCTTTCAAGATTGTTGCATTGAGCAATCAAGAAGATAAGACTTTCAGATTTCATCCAAAATGCTCAAACCTCCCCTTAAAAATTTGTGCTTGGCATATGATTTGTTTGTATTCTTGACTGCTGATAACAAGTCTGTTATATAAGTGAGGTGCTTTAGGAATTCAAGAGTATTGTTGGATTGGCAGCAAATTATCTGCAAAGTGCAGTGTTTTGTGCTGGATATTCTCAAGCTTAGAAGAAACAAAGTCTCAGCATTCATGACTTTGAGGGGGGACAGCCACCTGTCAGATATTTGGGTGCACCATTGGCGCCTGAAAAACTAAGTCTGCTTGATTATAAACCCCTGGTAGACAGAATCATTTCAAAGATTGATTCATGGCTATCAAACAAATTTTAATTTGCTGGTATGGTCCCTCTTATTTCATCTGTCTTGTTTAGCATCCATTCCTATTGGGCGAGTCTTTTATTCTTCCTAAACTGTAAAAGCCATTGAGATGAAGTTCAGTAGAAAAATCTGCCTTTGCAGCCAAAATAGATTGGGAGCTTGTATGTGTTCCGGAAGTGAAAGGGGGTTTGTCTTGAAAGGGATTGAGGATTGGAACAAAGCATCTATAATGAAGAACATTTGGAATCTATTCTGACAAACTAGTTTAATATGGATTGTTTGGGTAAGAGAAAACCTATTGAAAGGAAAGTGTTTTACGATACTGCAGATTCCTCAAGAATGTATTTGAGGATGGAGGAAAATCCTGAAACTCAGAAGTATTGCAAGACCTTTAATAGGACTAATGATATAACAACCACAAAAAGAAAGAAAGCGACATCAGGATAAATAATTGCAATCATAACAAAATCTTTTGATTTTTATACACACTTTTTTTATTAAATGCTTTATTTTATTTCTGCAAATTAAAAATAATAAGAATGATTTTTCACATACTTAAGACTTCTTGGCCCCAAACAATTTTATCACTGCCATTCTTCTTCAATCTATTTCCACTGACCTTATATTGACTGTCCCCACTAAAAGATGCACCATCACAATAACGAAGTTTGACTCTGTTCCAATTGAAAAAATCTGGGAGTATTGCAGTTGCATTCAGAAGATAAGATAATTTTAATGGCTAATTGAAGAAAAAACATGCAAGACAGCTAATTATTTAGATTTAGCTCTGCAATAATGCTGATAGAAATATAACCTGGGTTTTCTTCTGCTTTGTTGCTTAATATCCCTGAAAATTGTATCTGCCTTTCCATATATGTTGAGGAACCGTGACGAGTATTTTTACGATAAACACAACTTCTAATTGAATCACACCACCCTCCTCCCTGTAAGAAAATGACAATCTCTTAGTCTTCTTTCAAGGAGATCACAGAAATCAATAGCGAAAGTTGAGAGAAAAAGTGAGAAGCTTGGAATTAGAAGCATGAAGTGGCAGCAGGAATCATAATCAAGAACATTTTATTTCATTGTAACAGCTTATAAAATGATTGATTAGGGTCTGGTTTTTGTTACCAAATTTACCAGAATGTGTTAAAGTAGGAAGCAGCTCCAAAAGCAGATACCAAAGCTACTTTTCACACTCAATAGCATCAACACAAAATCAGGATAATGGCACAAAGAATTCAAGAGAATATTCTACTCTTTGTTTCTGCCTATCCTAACTCAGTTTGGACCAATATCCAGAAAGGATGCAGAATTAAAACCAGCATTATTCCTTTGGGTCAAGAACCGACTGGATCATTGCTAATACAAAACATATCTTGATGTCAAGATTGAAATTGTAAATAATAGTCTCCCCTCTTGTATAAGATCAGGAAATATGTAGCCAGATTCCTTTATAAAGAATTTATACCCTTGTGAATGTAATACCCAGCAATTGCAAGCTGTGGCTAAGATTCTAAAAAGTTCATAACCCAGGAAAGGGGCCTGGCTTTAAATGACACGATGATGATGATGATCAAACTAGCAAGGATTGCATTTGGTCAGGGAATTGAATGAATTAAGGAGAAAATTTGCAAGAAATGGATCAGCATGGCTCCAGACATTGGACTACTTGAGAATTAGGAGAGGCTATACAGATGGTAGACATCTTCAAGTTCAAGAAGACAGGATACTTACGAGCCCCCAATTTCAACACATAAGACTTCTTCTTAGCACCCCCAGTTCCTGACAAATACTAGGGGTAGACAACCTGTGCTCCACCAATTCTTGACATCTGCGCAGGGTTACTTTGTCCCAAAAGCTTCAAAATTTCTCAAAATTTTAAAATTTATCAAACTGGTGTTTCATATTCAATCAAATTAATAATATCTAATTCAAGAAGCCTCAGGTAAGAGACACACATTATGTCATTTGTTCCAAACCCAATAATGAGTTGATAGAAGTACTTTACCTCACAAAAATATGTAGCCTCTTTCCTTGAAGGCAAAGCACTAATCCGTTTCATCCCCCATGATAAAAAAATACCGCCAATGGGGAAGGTTTAGGAAAATCGACTTTTGAGTGTTGAAGATGGTACCTGGAAATAAGGATGGCTGTGGTGGAATTGGGCTGGGTCCAAGGTGCTGTACGTAGTGTTGAAGGTAGTAAAATGGAGAAACCCACATACAGGTTATGTAGTTTGTTCCATTTGAAATTGAAAGAGTCATCTGACAATCAGATTTATAAAGGAACTCCAAGCTAAAGTACTTATATTTATTTTAAGGATTGTGATTGCTAACTATCAGATTGTGAAAACAATTTGTGCTGATGATGAGAAATTCAGCAAAATTCATACCGGAGAGAAGATGGTCCAAAAATACATTTATTTATCTAATCAGCCTGTGGCTCTTTATATTATAAATATATGTAGTTTTTCAAGAAAACAGGGTTCTCATTTCATGCTACATAATGCATTAAAGCAAAATCTTTAAACTGCAAAACCAATTTAATTTCAAAAGCATGCTTAAACAAAACATGAGAAGATAATTGAAAGCAACTATAACTTATGATAATGGTTACATATTTAGGTCATGCAACAAAAGTGCCCAATGGAACTAGACATTATGACTGTTGGTTATGGACAAGGAACTGATGATGAGGAGGATGATGACGACAACAACAGGTGTCATATTGCCGTGTGTTAAGTGTATGCTACGTCAAAAAGATTTGGTGTGACTACATACCTCCAACTGAATGAGCCAACTGTTTGCTCCTGATCCATATCCTCGGTGGAGATGGTAGCCTGGTAATGTTCCATCCAGGCAGACTGCACATACAGGTGAGAAAGAGTCATGAAATTGTGATGATTTTCCAGATTCTTGTATCAAATATTACAATGGTTTGCAGCAGAGTAGACCCGTTTCACTATAACTGAGATACTATACAAGCCCTGCTAAGCAGTAAAAACAGCAAACCAGCAGATATACAGCAACTCAAAACAACTAAAAATTCCAGGCAAATCCAACTGACACTTAAGCTCCTAACAAACCAGTTATAAGATGAACCAAAACTAATAAGGTATTGAACTGAATATGCTGCAAATCCATGGACAGAAACGGAAACCAATCACTCTGCAAAAACAGAATAAGGGATTCCCCCAACAACAGATATCATACAAGCCTTCTCTTTTTTAGGCATAATAATTGAGAAACTCATAAAATTGTGCAAGAGTTGAATGTAGGTACATTATAAGAAATCAGATAATTAATAACACATGCAGAAACTAGGAAATTTCTTTTGAGATATTTTGCAATATGTATTATAATATAGGCCCAAGTGTCCAAGGCCCTAACCATAAACACAGTATTTATAACAACCAACCTTACTGGTTTAACTCAATCCCATTGGCATAGTTGTTCCTCCCTTTGTAAGGGTCCAAGTAAAAGCACTATTTACATCTACACTATATCCTAAAAGGACTATTCTAGTCACAAATGTGGCTCCTTGACCTTGTAGTTCTTTATAAAGCTGAGATCACCCTAATATATGCCCAATGTGAGACTCAGCACACACCCCACAACACACACTCAATCAATTTGGGACATCACACCCACAATCGAGTCCCTTCCTCTGGCACCGAGGATCCTACTGACATTACCCAACCCAAGCTTTGTCGCTCCCATCAGATAAGACTAAAGAGCTCCTCCAATGCACATTCATGATTTTCGTTCTTTATCAAGCCCTTATCACAGTACATGAACCTCACACCTTCTGTGAGGCTACCTTTGGCCCCTTATGGCAGCAAGTGTTGGGGATATTACACAAAGTAATAATGGAAGAATAAGGTTAACACAAAAGACAAACAAAACCTAGATTACTTTGAGGCACAATATCGTTTTCCTTAGACAATATTCTCCTCCACGCTATTGTTGCTAAAGGGTTATTGCAAATTTGTCTCCAAGATACAACCAAAATGTTGGGTTCTATAGATAGCAATTCTGGAGAATGACTATAGGATTTCTTGTGTTTCTCTCTAACTTACTATTTCTCTCTATATATACCCATAGGGTTATATTTCATCAAAAGACATGTATGGAGAGTCAAAATGTTTCATAAAACCATTCACAAGACTTGAAACATCTTCAAACTTTTAGAACAGTCACCAAAAATTTCTACAGAAAAATTCAGTTTCACGAGTTTCGATTGGTCGAGAGCTCCTTTTGATTGATCGAATGCTCTTTTCGATCGATCAAATGCTCTTCGATAGAACAGGAATCGAGCATCAATCGAAACAGGGAGAGACTTAGAATAGATTTCCTTACCATTTCAATCGATCGAGCCAAAGTTTTGACCGGTCGAAAATACTGAATTTTCTCATAACTTGAATTTTCACTTTATGAAACAATATTCTCCATACTCAAACATGATTATTACAATTTATTCACGTATATAACTATATACACAACAACAAGCTATCAATACCATTGAACTATTGTATGGTAACTGTGTTGTTGTACTAGTCCAACTCTATATGCTTATATAAAAGCACCTCTGGGTACAGGTCTATACACATACACAAACGCAGAAACATAGTATTTTCAGCATGAAACACGTCAGGCAAAGAGAGGAATATAAAACAACAAAGATAGTCACTATGAGATGAGAGATTCAAAGACCCATTAGGGAAAAAATGATTTTAAAATAAAATGAGGCATGAGTCCAATGAACAGAGTTAGCAGTGTAACTAGAAACAATTACAAGCAATGTAGCATAAAAAGAGCAAGTTATACTTACATCCTATCACTTGTCATAAAGATTCAATGGAGATAGAATAGTAATAAACAAATGAAAGCGAACAAGAAGGAATACCAGCGCCTTTGGCAGCAGCTCCATTGATAAGAGTAAGACCCACCAGCAATGGCTTACTAGCGTAGGAGACTCCATAACTCTGGTCATAATAATGCTGCTCTGTCACATTCAAATCCTCAAAACCATCTATCCATTTGCTGGAAACTGACCCCAGCAACCACAAAGCCCACACTAATAACCTCATCTTCATTTTCAATGCTGCTGACCCCTCACTCCCATTTACTACTTCGGCCATTGCTCTCATTTCAGTTGTGGTGTAATGAGCGTCTGGTTTTGCACTATGTTTTTATACTAGCAAACAGCATTACCAGCAGATCACTGTTAGTAATAAATAAGAATATTAATCAAGAGTCTAATATTTAAAATATATAATCAATGAAGGGTGTCAGGACTAAGAAGATCAATAATTCAATATACATTATGGAAATGATTATTACACGCTTCGAGTTGCACACTTACTTGTTATTGTCCACTCGCACTACACTCACTTGTTAATTGTTATTGTCCACTCACGTAGTGCGATGTAAACTAAAATCGTGATTTAAATACATAATTACAGGGTCCATTTAGTAATGTTATTATTATTCTAATAATTTTGTTAGTATTTTTTAAAAATAAATGTAAATAAAAAAATGTGTAATATTGTTTAAACACTAAAAATTATTGTTTAAACAATGATAATAAACGGACCCTTAAAATAAGAAATGAATAAATACTAAATATGCAAAAATAAATATATAACAAGATTTTTCATATATCATATGTGGCTTATGTTAGCCTATATAGGAATGGCACTGAGAAAAGGCATATAAAATGTGGTATATATTTGTGTATATTTTACAAAGCTTGCTCCCAAGTCCAACCTCACATGATAAGAAAACAAAAAATCCCTACCGACATACCAACTTGGGAGTCGGGAAAGAGTGAGCTGCTGGCTAGCTGTATCACACTCATTCGTAAGTGATGGACAGGAAGATGACCCACGGCAAATTCTACAACCATTATTACATCATGAAAAACGTCATAACTATTTGCAGTACTTGTGTACTTTTTCACACTAACAAGGGCAGTACTTCTGTACTCTGTCCACACCTCTGAACTCTCCCTTTCAAGAAAGTAAATACTATACATTCAATGCAATGCCAAACTTAATGAATACAAGAAAAATACCTTCATGAATGCCAATTCCCAAGTGTCTAGAAAGATACGACATCATGGTTGTGGTACAAGTGGTGGGTTTTTGGTGAGTGGTTAGATTTATGTGGTGGCTTTGTGAGTGGTTGTTAGTAATGTTTGAGTTTGGTCATGTGGCTATTAGTATTGTGTTGACTATTGGGGTGTGATTGGGTTTTGGTAGTGTGGTGGCTGATAGTGCGTAGGATTGTTGGATTGAGAAAGAGAGAGACAGAGATAATAGAAGAAAAATAAAAAATATATAAAAAAAAAGCATAGTTTAAGACTACAATCTTACTTAATATCATTAATATTAGTACATATTTTGAAAATCTAACCGTTAGATTGTATGTTTCTTACGCACTTAATATACATGTAAAATTTTGTGTCGATCAGATATTATTTACTATATAATCTATAAGTTTATATTTTATGCATAATTTTAAACTACAAAAACTTACAATTTAAACAATTTATTGATGACATAGCTATTAATTTTTAATTTTTTAGAAATTTTACAAGCATAAATGATATAAAAAAGAAATTAATCCAATAATAGATTTGTCAAAATTCACCTCCAATAAAAAAATATTGAAAAAAGTTGTAGCCTTAGATTACAACCAGTTTTGTAACTAAACTTTGTTCATATAATACATAATTTATTTTCTAAATTATTCATAATGACTAATCATCTATAACAAAGCGTTTTCCTCATAAGAGAATTTTATTTTAGATATATTAACTATTAATTAAGAAAATTTTCTTTATATAACCATTTACCAAACCAATATAGGGTTTGGTAAACAAAGGGTAAGGATTTTTTTTTTCCCTAAAATAAACAATGTTATACTACTTTAGTAATATTTTTTAAGTAATGACTTTTATATTTTCTATAAATAAAAAATTATATATATTTGTTGCTTTCTTTAATATTAAAATTTTCATACACTCATATTATGAGCCAATTTACTAGTGATAGAATATAGTGTGGATTAAGTTTTTCCAATCATAATAGTTAGAAAAGAATGAGAAAAATAGTTTTGTCACCGTTCAAAATTTCAACCTGTAACCTTCTACCTTAATGTTATCTTTAATCCCAAATCAGTCTATCTCTCTTGAAGTATACAAAATATGATCATGATCTCTCTTCTTGAATACAGTACTTATCTTAATACATCCATAAAAATATACCGAATGAAAACATATCCATATAAAGATGCTTTGCAAACAAACAAAATGCCATATCAATCGCCGCTTAACAATGATTAATTTGACTAATTAGAAAACAATTTGTTGTTGATAATCTATTAAGATTATTTTCTCTATAAAAACTGCAAAATTTTCCACCCAAAAGGATTATCAAATAAACAACCGGGCCCTGGCCCACCTTCACCAAGGTCGGCTAATTCTGATCCATATCCTTTATCAGAGAAGCAAAAAGAGGAAATTAAGGATTTGAATCCGACAAACTCCACTACTTCTGGTGTCTCAAGGAAAAGGTTTAGAGTGCAATTTGGAAGATTGGGAAGAAACATAAGGCAAAGGCTTCTCTGTGGTTTTTGCCCTAATGAAGGTACACCTGAACTCTCAGTAAACCCTAATGATTTTCCTTTCTCTCATTCTGATGATTCTTTTGATAATTATGTTAATGGAATTGGAATTGGGCATTAGGAAGCTGGCCCTAAGCAGCTTCCCCAAGGGCCATGAAGATCTTAAGTTGGAACTGCAAAGGTCTGGGCAAACTTACTGCAATTCTTAAATGTAAGAAAAAGGCCCTAGAACTTAAACCTGATTTAATGTTCTTAATGGAAACTAGATTACCTAAAGAGAAGGGTAAGCAATTGTGGATCAAATGTGGGTTTAGTGATGGCTGGGAAGTACCTAGGGATGGTTTGGGTGGAGGGTTGCTTTTAGCATGGTTACCTGGTCTTAATGTGCATATAGTTTTTCATTCTAATAATATTATAGATGCTGACTTGTTAGACTCTAAGGGTAATCCTCTGTCTATTACTTTCATTTATGGTCACCCTGAGCATGCTAAGAGAGGAGAGGTGTGGCATCAACTAAGAAATTTAAAAAGTTTGGCCCATCAGAACTGGCTATGCATAGGGGACTTCAATCAAATATTGTATAAAGAGAAAAAATTTTCCTTTAACATGGGTTCCATTGTAGGGGCTGACTTGTTTCAGCAAGTTATTTCTGAATTACATCTTTGTAACTTAGTTGCTACTGGTCAGAAATTTACCTGGATGAATAACAGAGAGGAGGAAGGGTTTGTGATGGAGAGACTAGATAGGGCTTTTGCCAGTGTTGATTGGGTTAACTCTTATCCTCAGCACTCTCTCCTAAACCTACCTATAGTGGATTATGATCATGGACCTATCTTGCTAAATTTTGAGAAGCAATTACCCTATAGGAAAAGACCCTTCAGATTTGAATTAATGTGGATCAACCACCCTTCTTGTAAGGATATTATCCGTCAGGCATGGAATTTACATACTAAAGGCTCTAGGGGAGCCCAATTGAACAATAAATTAGCTAATGTCAAAAAGGAAGCTATTGGGTGGAACAAATCGGTCTTTGGAAAGGTGGAGTTGGAAATCAAAAAGAAATTGGCTGAGCTACAAGAGATGCAAGATTCAATTGCTTCTTTAGAAGATGTTAGGAAAGAGAAAATCTTGAGAGAGGAATTGGAAGGGCTTTTGAATAAAGAAGAAATAATGTGGGCACAAAAGGCTAGGAACAATTGGGTCTTGTTTGGAATGGTTGTACTTTTACTCATTTGTTGTATGCTGATGATTCCTTATTTTTCTTCAAGAATGATAATAAGTCTTTAGTAAATCTAAGATGTATTCTAGATTGGTACTGTAACCTATCTGGACAGTGCAATAACTATGAGAAGTCTGATCTATTTTGCTCTCCAAACATGTCTAATGAAGAGCAGGTGTGTCTAGCTAGATTGCTTAATGTGAACTTGGTGCAAAATCCCAGTAAATACCTTGGACAAAACTTTAAGCTTAGGGGCAATAAAGTGGCTGACTTTCAGTTTCTGGTGGATAAGCTTCAATCTAAGTTACAAGGGTGGAAAGCTAGCCTCCTTTCTCAAGCCGGAAGGACCACACTTATAGCTTCTGTTCTTCAATCCCTCCCTTTATATACCTTTTCCTGTTTCAAGGTACTTGAAACAATATGCAAAAAGATGGATTCCATAGTCAGTGCTTTTTGGTGGGGTCATGACCTTGGGGTTAGAAAGTTGTGATGAATTGGAACAAGATTTGTCAACCTAAATCTTGGGGTGGGTTAGGTCTTAAGAAATTCAATTTAATGAACCAAGCGATGTTAGCTAAACAATATTGGAGAATTAGTCAACACCCTAATTCATTACTTGCAAGGACCTTCAAGGCTAAGTACTTCCCTAGGGGGTCAATACAAGATTGTTCCCCTAAACCACACCAGTCATGGGTTTGGAGGAATATAATCAAGTTTGATAACCCTAAACTTAAGGAAGGGAGATGGGGGGTAGGAAAAGGATGCAATATTCCTCTTAGTCATCAAGATTGGTGTAAGGGTCTACCTTATAATCTACTTCACTCTAGTTTGACTACTGGTACAGTTGCTGACCTTATAGACCAACAATCTCATAAGTGGAATTCTGATTTAATAAGAGATATTTATCCTTTTTCCCTTATGTAAGGAGATATTACAAATTCCCCTACCTAGGATCTATTCTGTTGATCATAAGTTACTATGGAAGCACTCTAATAGTGGTGAATTTGAAGTTAAAAAAGCATATAATATTCTGCTAGAGGACTACCTGACACTTTATATGATCATCACAGCCAATCCCATGCTGATAATAAAGTATGGAAGCTAATATGGAAGATAAAAACCCCACAAAAATTTTGTAATTTTATTTGGAAGCTTTTGCAGGAGGGTCTTCCCACCAGACAGCTTCTAAGGAATAGGGGAATCATTGATATTGGTCCTTGTCCTTTTTGCAACTGTGCAGAAGAATCCACAACCCATTTGTTCCTTATCTGCCCTTTTGCTAGAGCTTGTTGGCATGGGTCACCATTAGCTGTTCACACATCTGATCTTCTTGGTATCTCTGTGCAGCAATGGTTAAAGGGATTAATTATGTCTCATAGTTTGGATGATGAGGTTTTTATGGAATATATGCAGAAAATTTTCATCACATTGTGGACAATTTGGTACCATAGGAATAGAGTGGTTCATGAGGAAATACAACCAAATCCCTTGGACGTTGAGCTTATAGCTCAAAATCTGTATTGCAGGTACAAAGAAGCATACTCCATCAGTTAGGAGCCAAACAGAAGCTGTTCCAGATCAAGAGTTGAACACAACACAGAAGCAGGACATTGGTAGCTGCTAATCAAGATTGCAGAGGTAAGAAACTCAAGATGTAATAGAAGTGCTTGGGCTTATGAAGCTAAGGATATGCAAGGAGTTATCAAATTGTGTGGTGTAGCTAGCAGTAATGCAAGTTCAACAAATGGGGCTGTACAGGAGGCTTTGATGGAAGCAGTCATCACAGCCAACAACTACGGATTTAATAGGATTCTCTTTTTGACAAACAACAAGAATCTGATTCAACTTGTTCACAGGTCTAAGACTCCAGCTTGGCATGAGAGGTCCTTGATGGCTGATTTGGATATTTTGTATCAAAGTGGTTTTGTTTGTAATATGTTAGTTGTTCCCAATTGTGTCCTTGATTTTGTTGATGTTGCTGCAAAAATGGCAATCCGAATGCCACTACTTCATACTTGGGTTTATCCTAGTCTTTTGTAATTTGATAAACTCTGTATCATCCTTTGCTGGTATCAAATATATATATATATATATATATATAACAACAACAACAACAACAACAACAATAATACAATTACAAAGGCAAAAATATGTCACTCATCCAATTATTTTTGTTTGACTAACCTTTGATTTTATCTATATAAGTGACACTATAGGATATTTCTAATAAAACTATTAAGAGTACTTTCTCTACAAAAACTACAGTTTTTCCTACCCAAAAGGATATATATATATATATATATATATATAAACGAAACTTAATAAAGTCTCATAGTTTAAAACCTAAATGGATCACTAAAAAAATAAAATTCTAACTTGCAAAACAACTAATTATTAACCTAAATTAATTCAAACCAACACGATAAAGAAAAGAAAAAGGTGATTGGGAATCGGAATAACAAAATACCTAAATATGCATAAAAGTCGATACAAATTTGCCAAAAAGAGAAATAAATGTGATGTGATAATTAAATCAAAAATAACCATTAACGGAAAAAAAAAAGTAGTTGAAACAATAAATAAAAAAACACCAAAAAAAAAAACAAAATTGGGGAGAGAGAGAGAGAGTATTGACCTTTTTTTTGTGAACAACTTGGAATGAATATGGGAGAGAGGTGGAAATGAAGTAAAAAGAAATTTGTAAGAAAATTAAGATGGAAGAGTTAGGATAAAAGTATATGAAAGGTTGAAAAAAGTGAAACGGTAGAATTTAAAAAGTTACAAAGGAGAAATTTAAAAATATATAAAGGAAATCAAATAAAAAAACTTAAGAAAACAATCACTAAAAAAGTCAAATTCTAACTTTCAAAACAACTAATTATTAATCTAAATTAATTCTGTAAGGGCGGTGTTTTGGTTCCTGAGCCCAAAAGGTAGAAGGATTCAAGCCCAAAGAGCCCAACACAATAAATTTGTAGAGAGTGGGCTTAAAAACTAGGTTTCAGTGGATCAAACAATGTGCATAGTGGATTAAAGGTAGTAAGAAAGTAAAGAAAGACAAATTCTATACAAAGAAAGCCTTCCTTGGCAAAATCCAAGGAGAGTGGTCCTTCAATATATTTCTTTTGGATTTAAATACAAATTCAATTCTTGTTGCTCCAGTGTTTTCTCTACAGATTTCCTAATCCCCTTATCCCTAGAGGATCTCTCACATTATATATGCTCATTTCGCCAATCCTGGCCCTCCATTTGTTGATTATGCAGGCCACTACTTGAGTGCTTATCCCATCAGACGCTCTCCCAAATCTTCTATGAGTTACGGCAACCAAGAGAACACTGTTCAGGGGTCTTCTCCACATAAATGTGGTCAGAGAGTTTGGTGAGGTTCAATAAATGTGGTGGCAGTTACCATCCCTCCAATCACGTCAGGGCTAACCCCTTCTTTGAAGCTCTTCCTCTAAAGTGTGGCCCCCCTCTAGTAATGTGCCCTTGATGTGGCTATGGCTTACCTCTCCGACTTTACCGTTCGAACGTATAAGCTCCTCAGAACTGTATTGGCCTTGGGTATGACACATGGCATTATCACCTTATTAAATTTTTGTACCCCACAAATTCAAACCAATAGGATAAAGAAGAAAAAAATGTGATTGGGAATCGAAATAACAAAATGCTTAAATACGCATAAAAGTCTATACAAATTTGCCAAAAAGAGAAATAAATGTGATGTGATTATTAAATCAACAATAACAAAAATAACCATTAACACAGAAAAAAGTAGTTGAAACAATAAAAAAAATCACCAAAAAAAAATTTAGAGAGAGAGAGAGAGAGAGAGTATTGACATTTTCTCGTGAACAACTTGGAATGAATATGGGAGAGAGGTGGTAATGAAGTAAAAAGAAATTTATAAGAAAATTAAGATGGAAGAGTTAGGATAAAAGTATATGAAAGGTTGAAAAATGTGAAACGGTAGAATTTAAAAAGTTACAAAGGAGAAATCTAAATATATATATATAAAGGAAATTAAATAAAAAAAATTTAAGAAGACAATGATTGGAAGAGATGAAAAATTGAACTAAAAAGACAATGGTTGAAGAAGATGAAAGGTTGAACAAACTAAAAATTGTAAAAAACTAAAAAATTTGAAAGGATGCTAATGGCGTGGCATAAAGAGAGCTTTGTATATATATATATATATATATATATATTTAGACATTGTTTGTGGTTTAGATTATTCATTGATTTTATTATTTACGTATAAATATCTAAATTAATGTAAGTGAATATGTAAATGCAAAGTTATATATAAAGTTAAAACTGTTAAAGTTGAATGTGTAAAGTCAATAAATAAGAAAAAAAAAATGATTATGTAACCAATGACATAGTAGATGATGTGGCTCAATATGAACGTAATAACAATAAAAGTTACATTTTGACTTTTAAATATACTAGTTAAAGGCCTGTGTGTTGCATGGTTTTATCATAATCTTATAATATATATATATATATATATATTTTTTTTTTTTTTTTGAAAAAAAAAATTACAAAAAAAATTATTATTATAAAGAAATGAATAATGAGTTTTTAATTGTTACGCCACATTGTCCATGCATGCATCATGAATTGAGCTACTACTTCATATGCATCAAAGTCTGTATCTTTGTTTGAAATTTCTACCGATGGTGAAGCGAAATCAAAATATGTGCACGGGCAATCCTCTTTTTAGAAATTCAATAGTGTACAAAACTATATAGAACAAACAATATATTTTTAATTATTTGTAAATAAAAATATTAATTGTGATAATATTTTTTTAATATAATTATTATAATTAACATGTAATCATGCAAAAATTGTCATTTTGAAATTTGAATGCCTTTTATTTGATAATATTTAGTTTTTCATCATACCTACAAGGCTCCATCTCCCAAACTTATGACCTTGTACAGTATCTTTTATCAATTAATCCAATTTTATTTTGAAGACTCTAGTCTTGATTGATATTAGGTATGTCTTCAGGGTTTTTGTTAGGTATTTCACGTCTTTGCAAATTTGCAACAGCATTATCATCTTGGTTTATTGAAGTATTCATCAAGAAGATTAATTTTACTTGGAAACAAATTTATTATTAAATAAATGTGCACAATTGAAGCAAATCTATACAAATTTATTATGTAAAATAAATGTATGACTATATTGATTAACTTCAATTGTTCATTGCTTATATGATCTGTTCGCAAGAGTAGTTTTTCTTTGTCTTTTGTTGGCTGAATCTAAAGATATTGATAGTCATAAATTTAATAGTATGTATATTTGAAAGAAAATCAAGTGCATGTAAAGTGTAAAAAAAATATTTGCTTGTGATGGTGGTTATGTCTTCCATGTCAAACCGCTTCTTGGAGAGGGAGTGGAAATTTTTTTTTTTGGGTCAAACTGAGAGAGTGACATCATTTGAAAAAGAAATCAATATATAGTAGCTAAAACATTAATATTTAGAAAAGGTATTTGATGCAGATAGTGTTTGCATATTCTCATTTTTGTTTAGCTGTCTTAGGCTTTGTCAAATTAGGTTTGTTGATCCTTGTAATTTATTTTAATTAGAAGTTTTTGCATTCATGCTTTATCTAATTAGTTTTGGAGGTGGTATTTGACTTGGATTAGTATTTCAATTGAGATCAAATTCAAGTAGGATATAGTGATATACACATGGCTTAATATTTATTTATTTTTTTGATTTTATCTATAAATTTCTTGCAATTTGAGGCAGCCAAATTTTTTTTTAATTTTTTATTTTTTTATAAAAGATTAAATGAAGAATTTGGATTGTAATCAAATTAAGATAGAATTTGGATTGTGATCAAATTATGAATTTTATAAGAGAAGTTAAAATCATATAAACATGTACTATACTACTATGTTTCTGGTTTTATAAAAAAATTATGAATTTTATCCACTTAGAAATTATAGGAGAAGAAAAATATATTTATTTTTTTTAAATATCTATAAAAATTTTGGCAATTTGGTAAAGTCACTTGGCGCAACCACGGCTTCTAAGCCCAACTTAATATTATGCACATGCTATGCACGGCTTAATAAAAAAAATTATATATAAATTTAAAAAAAAAAACATATTTTTTGATAATGTAATTAAAATTAATTACAAATAAAATAGTATTAAAAATTTAAAAATTATGGCAAGTTTTAAATTTTAAAAAGCTCTTAGTAGTAATATATATGTGTGTGTCAGTGTGTGTGTGTGTGGCACTTAAAAATCTTTCCATTATACTTGCTAACATGTAGAGTAGTAGAAGTGCTAACCACATATATATATATATATATATATATATATATATATATATATATATTTCTTGCATATATAACCCAAAAAAATTCCTTAAATTACAAAAATATAAGTATCTAGACTGCAATGTAAATGTAAAAGTTTATCTATAAATTACCAATCATAGCAATTTTAATGTTGCCATAAGTGAGGAAATAATTAGCATAATATATTAAGAACAACAAATAAAAAATGTATCAATAACTAAGATGAATTGCATTATCTAAATTTTTTATAAAAGAAAATCATAACATTTAAGCAATAATTGAACTATGTTAGTGTCTAGACCTTCTAGGGTACCACACTCAAAATAAATTCAGAAATAGATAAATAAAGGTACATACAAAGAAAACAAATATTGTATTGCAATGTAAATGTAAAAGTTTAAATATGAATTACCCATTTCTAGCCATTTTGATATTGACATTTGTGTCAAGCCATTTTGATATTGCTATTAGTGAGGAAATAATCTGCACAATCAATTAAGAACACCAAATCAAAAATATATATATCAATAATTAAGATGTACTGCATTATCTAAAATATTTTAAAAAATCATAGAATTTAAGCAATAATTGTACTACATCAATAGAAAAATAGAAACGCAATAAATAAAAATAAAAAGAAGATAGCTCTTCTCACATAAAGATAATTCTTCTCACCGAAAAGCCATATCTTTCCTTTTGTAATTCTTCATTTAATTTTGGTTTTTTTATTGATTGATTTTAGCATTCTTAAATAGCAGAGTAGAGTTGTAGTAGAGTTCTAGTTCAACTCAATTTCTATAAATAAGGAAAAAATTGAAGAGAGAGATGGATTGTAGCATGTCCAAATCTCATAAAAAAAATTATTCCTAAAAAAAAAAAGTTGTATCAATTATCTAATGATTTTTTTTTTTTTTTTTTTGTGAAACTTAACGTAAAAAAAAGATGACAAAAAAAATGAAGAAATTATGTAATACGATAGAATGAAAAAAAGTTTATATCACAAAATATTAAAAAGAAAAAGTAAAACCGTGTAGAAAAAAAAAGTTGATATTAACTAAGCTTTGTGTTTATCAAAAAAAAAAAAAAAAAAAAAAGGAAGGGAATTTAGTGTTTTATTAAAACACTAAAAGTAGTTGAATAGAATTTTAAAATAGATCTTTAGGACAAAATCATATACTAAGTTGCTGTTTTTCATGATGCATTTATTTTTGGATTTTCAATCAAATTAAGATTTTTATCAACTTAAAAATTAGAGGAGAAGAAGATTAAAAAAAATTTTATATATATTTTTAAAAATCTAAAAAAATTTCTATAATTTGGTAAAACTATTCGACACAACCACTGAACCCAATTTTTATTATATAATAATAATATATGATATAAGTTTTCCAGTGCAAACTACAAATTCTCCTTTCCGTTTGTTGGAGTCCGAAATGGGAGGAAGGTTGTACAAATTAGACATAATTACAACATGGTCCATTTCTTTTCTTTTTTTGGTAATTAAGAAAAACATGCATTAAGATATAAAGGGTCATTACAAAAAAAGGCCTGCAGGTCTATAAGGGGTTTAGTCTAAACGAGTGGACAGGAACTTAGTCATGTTGGTCCATTTCTAATTACTTCTACTACTCATCATGAAGTCAGGGCCGGCCCTAGGCTTAGGCCATTGCCTAGGGCCCACTTACTAGAGAATGCCTCAAATTTGGGGGTAAATTTATTTATTTATTTTTTATATATAAATATTTTTTGGGAAATATTAAAACATTTTAATTTACATTTTTTTTCACTATTAAGATGGCTCAAAGAATTAAGTAATGCTAAAGGTAGAGATAAGACAAATTTAAATAAATAAGTCTTACAAATAGACGTGTTACTAATCACAAGTAATTCAAATAGGAAAATGTTAAAAATATTATAAATTTTATTACATAACTTTTATTTATTTAATTATTTTTATACAAAATAAAAATTTCACTCTAACCTAATCTAAATGTATATATGTACGAAACTTTTTTCTAGAGATTTAAATCTCAGCCATTACCCCCACATCCAACAAGAATTTATACTTGTGGAGTGATCACTGCATCAAAGGTGCGTGGTAGTTTTCATAAGTTTTATAATTTGATGTGACAATGAATATGACAGGTGGATTTCAACAAACTATTGAATGCATTTTTGAATGAATATTTGTGATTGGTGATATATTTTTGTAATTCTCATGTTGTAAATTTTATAATATTTCTAGTATTTTTGTAAGCCTTATATCATTGATCACATTCATTACAACACTAGTTTGTAGTAAAATTTCAAATTTGTTATAACTTAAGCATTTTCTCAAAAAAAAATCATATTAAAAATTAAAAAGAATGAATTTTAAAAAAATTATTATATAAAATGCTAGTTAAATATTATTTAAGTAATAACATAAATGCCCGATTTGGAAATTTCACAGGCCTCCGAAACGCTTCGCTGGCTCTGCATGAAGTAGGACATACATACCATTACTTTTAGACATAGTAAATATGTAATTTCTTATGCAAACTTTCCTGCGGTATTGCGGTGGTCAGTCTAAATGTCTAAACTTACTTAACACCATTCTGCTTCTCTTCTTGTTCTTCGTTTGTGGACACGTCTTGGTTTTTGGGTGTCAAGTTTACACTAGCAGAGAAAGATGGATTTACGCCACTAACTTGGCTTGCATTCAATAGCTTTACTTCATCAATTGGAACATCCTTTTTATACTTGTACCATTTAGCCCAAAACACATAATTGGCGACATTAAGCAAGCTGAGAATTGCCAAGAACCAGTAGAAGAGTTCCAGATGGTTATTATTCATTTCAATCCCATCCAACCACCCTGTCTTGCTCTTACTGGCCTTCCATGTGACCACACCAATGAGCTCAACAAATGCTGAGCTCAACAAGTAGCCAATTGACAAAGAGAGCCAAGAGAAGGAAGTAGAAAGTGATCTCATGCCAGTAGGAGCCTCCTTATAGAAAACTCCATCAACCCCACGAGTGTGAACATATCCGCAATTCCAAAGATAGCATAATGAAAAGATAACCAAAAGAGGCTAATTTGATAATTGAAGTGGACGGATTCGTACTTCCTTTTCACTTCTATGATACCTGCAATAGTCATTGAAAGTGCGGAGAGGACTACTCCAACCCCAACTCTCTGCAAGTGAGTTATGCCATTGGGGTGGCCAGTGATTTTACTCAAGATTGGCACAAAGGCAAATTCATAGACCGGTATTAGGAGGGACATGAACACTAAAGGAATCACCGGAATTGAGGCTGGTGGGATGGAAAAACCGTGAATGCGTGTGTTCATGATGGTTCCTTGTTGGACCGAAAAGGTCGGCAACTAAGCTAAACATGTGTTCATGAGGGTATTGCTTAAGAGGATAGGCATCATCCTCGTCAAAATCTTCACTTCTTCCACTTGTGTTACAGTGCAGACTCTCCATTTTCCTGCCTCCACGCCATTTGGGAGAACAGCTGCCTTGTCTAGTAATCTAATCAAACATATAAATATGTTAGATCATCAATTATACATTGTTGTCACAATTATAAGTGGCACTTAGTTAAATGTCATAGAGGTGTATCAAATTTAATATCAAGTTTCTTAACAATGGCCAAGAACCCTGCCTGAATTGGTTGCTGTGGGAGATGGAACTTTCCATGTGAAACAGACTCATAATCCTTTGGCTCATATAATTCATTCTTGTTGGTTACATCTATCCTCCAGTTCTTCACGGCCACCACCAAAACCTGTAATTGATTCTCTCAAATGAGTCCTATACAAACTTCAATAACAAGTTAGCTGGCTAGAGAGAGAGATAGAGAGACCTGTAAGAACCTCAACAAGGGACTTTCTCCTGGTACCCGAACGTGATAAAATGGTTTTCCTAATGCAACAGCGACAAGACCAGAAAACGCACAGGACATAGAGATGGCAAAACCTATATACCATCCAACATTTGTGCTGACATACACTACAAATGTTACCCCAACGGTAGCACCAATTGTAATTCTAAGCAAAAACCAATTGAAGAAGGTGGCTATGTGCTTGCGTTCTTCAGGATTCTTGTAGTCAAACTGATCAGCACCTAACGGGTATAGAGCCTCTGATTCCACCTCCTCCAAGTGCCGCCAAGCCTAGTGTAGCATAAAACAGCAAAGCTTTTGTGCCATGGATACAGGTTGACTTCTCACAAGCTTCAGGTTGCAGTTTAGGATAACGGGATTGAATTATAAGCAAAACATATCCCTGAAAGTAGAATACCCCAAATCACTAAGGATTGATTTCCATTGCAAACTTCTGCTTAAATTTAACAATTTTCTTTCCCCTTTACCATCCAAAGTAAAAATCATAACAGTCAGGTTATCTTCTTGGCTTCTTGGAACAAACACTCTTAAAATATTTATATTGTCATTTATAGATCGTATAAAAAATTATATCCATAAATCCTGGGCTGATTTAGTTTCTCATAAATCTAATAAATATTGGTACCAATTATCTGGAATTGTTTTAAATTGTGATTGATTCAAGATTGCCCAAAATAATCCTAAACTCTAATGAATTGATTTCACAATCTGTTAGGGTGGACCAAACCAATTCCATGTGATTTTTGTATTCTGTATACTTTTATTATTTTTCACGTGTAATTCTATTTTTTAGAAGGGTTAGAATATCTTTGTACTTGGGAGGTAACATGTAAATTAAGATGTTTGACGGTACCAAGTGCCATGTGACTTGCTTAAATGATTTAAAGGATCATATAATTTAATACACGTCGATGATTTTATAAACCGTCTCGTAATGAGTTAAAGGAGATTCCTCATTCTTCCAAAGAAAACTTTGTCCTTGAATTTTTAGAAGACTTAATAGTTGAGTACTCCTCAACTTCAAGGGTCCACATGGATGTGGTCTCACTCATCATCAATTCAAGAATTTTATCAAACAATAAGTCTAACAACACAACATTTTTCTGAAAATAATTCGCAACTACTAATATACTATATTGTGATTGGTGCATAATAAAAGTGATTTCAATGATGTATCCAAATAAAAGTCACCTCGCTCCAACTATAACAGGTCATGTCAGCAATAAAGAATTAAGCAAGGAGTGAATGCTTGTTTCTACGTGAGAAGTAAACTTTACCAGTACTTCAATGGCACCGAAAAGTAGACCAGTATTGAGACGAGTCATATAGGCATCAGAGATGAACCCTCCAACGAGGGTAAGCAAGAATGCTGTTCCCAAGTAGTTTGTGGTGGTGGTTGCAGAGCCAGAGAAGTCGTAGTGCATGACGTTAAGGAAATATAAAACCATGCCTAGCCATGTTAGCCACAAAGCCTACGTTATCCAGTGTCATCATCGCTGCAACATATACAGTAACGTTAATCAGCTATGTCCAACATGTTAATTAGTTTCATTTTACTAAAATTTGTTTGAGATAATGGTTATGCAGTGTATTTACCATAGATGAAATAGGTGGCTTTAAATCCTCCTTGTCTCGGATTCTTCATAGATTGGTAATCATTGACACGAACTTCATCGTTCAACCCCTACAAGTTTTAATAAACAATTTGAGAAAGAGCCCCCACATTGTAGTCAAAGAGTATCACTCGGGCCTTGTTACACTAAGAACTGGAAGGACAAGGCTAATGTTTATGTTTAAGACAAAAATGTTCCCAAAAAAAAAAAAAAACCAAGCCGCCATATTTCTATAAACTTCTACAAAGATCAAAACGGGAGAGCAAACTACAAACATTAATTAAAATAAATGAATAAAAAAAATAAAAAACAGAAAAAAGAAAGGAGAAAGGAGAAACTTTTTGTGTTTATAAATCAAAACCAGTTTAAAATAAATAAAAAACCTCATAAGTCCAACTTATGTTCAAGTTTCCTTGTACAAATATCTTGTACTTTTTATAGATACGAAAACATTTGAACTTACGTTTGTTCAATGATAATTATTCTTTATCATCAAACCTAAATACCAATTCGTTTTGGTGGAGATTGGATTCAAACACAGGTCCTTTATTCAATGAAAAGGACTTCATTAAGTTAATTGGATATGCACACGTTGTGTTTATTATATCAAGAATTATTGACTTTGGACTGGCTGGGATACAAAACCGCTACTAAAACAAAGCAAGAAACTGGAAAAATCTCTCCAAAGTTCTAGAAAGTTTTATAGCCTTTTCTCAACCAAAACTCCAAAAGTAAGACTGAAATTAATTACCATGGCTGAGGAGGTTGGTAGTGAATGTTGGCCCTAGAGAGTAGAGACTCAGAGAGAGAGAAGATAAGCAGTGTGTGGAAATGGCGAGGGTAGTAGTCATCTATATAGTAACGAAAATTATTTTCTTAATCGCATAAAATGTAACGTCGCCCTCCCAACTCACTGGAAACATACAAAAGCAGACCTTGTACATTTGATACCAAATATGCAAAAGCCAATTGACCGGCCTGAGGATCCAACATCAGACCAATCATCATTAAATAATACAATATGATTGCCGATAGTGCCGTTTCAAATATGTGGTGTGGAACTACTAGGACTTAGATTTAGGTTCTCAAAAAAAAAAGGATTAAGATGACAAAATGTCCCTGTTGCATGATTGGTAAAACCAGAGTTCAATTGGCACATACGAGGTTAGATGAGTTCATGAGTTTTTAACATCTTTTGGAGTATGACATCTACTGAGCTCAAGATGCTCCATTTGCCTTTTGCGATTCTGAACTTAACAAGTGCACCCAACAAAACATCCAAATCTCAGGTATAGCTTCCATTCAAACCCTCCCAAGTACAACGCGGTAGCAGAACATGGCAAGACAAGATCACTTTCTTTTCTTTATCAAACTGAGCGCAATATTCCATGATATCCGTGATATCTGTATCGTTATTACAGCTTTCATTCTTGCATAAAACAGATAATTAACTCTGTTCGATTCATCTTTAAATTCCTCTCACTTCCTCAAACTAAGCCATATCTGAATTCAAGTGCTTCCATCAACCATGATGGTACAAAATCTTGGGGGAAAAACTAAAAGAAACTACCCATGTAGTAAATGATATGGTAGAGGATGCAAAGATAAGGATGATACAAATTATGCAATCACGTGGCCAATTTTTGCCCCAGCTGCACATTTCTCATGAACAAAGAGATAATAATAATAATAATAACACATTTTATTATATAATAAGTTTCTAAAGTTGCAAAGAAAAATTATCTAAAAGTCCTCCCAAACCAATCCACTGGCACTTTCATAAGCAGTTTTCAACAAAGTCATACTAACTACATATAATCATACTTGCCAAAAAGGTGAACTACTTGGCAGATATATCATAGAAACTGCTTAGCAAACATTGTTGTCAGTTGTCAACAAGCATTTATGAAGCTTTAATCGTATTATAGCACATATCCAAGATTTGAATATTACCTTTTATTTTCATTTCAGCTAATAAAAAAAAGCATTTGTTGAACTTTCATGTAGCATATCACCATTGTACTTTCCCCCCAAAGAAAAAAAATAACAAAATTCAACAACTCGCTAAAACTTCAAACAAATTACCCATAAATCCACAGCATGGATTTATAGCCATAGATCTACAGAAATAAACCACTAGCAATATGAACACCATGAGGGAAAAACAGGGCAAATGGGGGTTGAGTTGTCTCTATGGAGAAAATCACAGTGGTTGAACTAAACATCTAATGCATCTTCCATCTTAAGCAAATCAATTCTTGATAAAATTAATTCATTACATATCTAGAAAGCAGTGCTCTAATCAGCATATGAGTTTCATTTATCAGTAATATGATACTGTAGCGCATCATCCTCCATCAGAGGAAAACAGAAAAGTGAGGCTATATAAATTCAAACATCTGCAGGGATAAGACCCACCACATTTAGCAGTAAAAATGTAGGAAATAATCCTCATACATGCAGGGCTATTAAGCAGTAAAAATATCATTATGGCATCATATATACACAGATTGGTATATAATTAATACATCTGGGTGGGCCTTATCATTAAATGTCATTTGTGAATTGCAACACATAAAATTTGATCATTAGTGCTTAGCATGATACAACTAATACAATTCTCTTTTACCCAAAAAACAAAATAAAGAACAAGAATTGAAAATCATAAACATATGATTAAGGACAAACATATCTAGGTAATAAAGTTGCATGAATAACTGCATTAAAAGGATTGTTTCCATAGGATAATTTTACTCAACATAATAATCACAGGAAACAAGAAATGTAAGTCCAAACATAGGAAGGATGTGAGAAAACCAAATGTTTCAGTTGTAAGAAGGATTGCCAGGTGAATAAAAATTAACTCACGAAATCTGAAAAGTTATAGGGGGTCAAATCATTCATCTACAGGTCAATGGAAATTCTAGCAAAACTAAAGGGCAATGGAAACTATAACCACCATGCATTGATAATAGTGGCAGATTGTCTGCATCACAAGTGAGGAAGTTGACAACTAATGATCTGTGATGCTTAGGAAAGATAAAAATCAAAGTGACAGGTAAATGTCTGCATTGTGTTTCAGGAAGACAATTAACAGTAAAAGTATCACTACTTCCATCCTTGCATACTGTTCTATATTTTCCACTCATTATACAATAACCTCCAAAGACAGAATCTTATATATACCAATTCATTAAAAAACCATGTCAGACTTGCAAAGCTCGTGATATCTATAAACATGGAGGAATTATCCACTGAAAGATATTCTATAACTAAACAAATACAAATTCTGAACTGAAATAAGTGGAAGAGCTTATGAAACTGCCTTAAATGAATTCTAGAAACTGCAATAATTGAGATTCTAGATTCAGTACAAAACAACTATTAGAAGGATAAGGCACAAATATAACACTATCTCCAATTATGGATGCTAAAGCAACCGAGGAATCTTGTTTTTCCAATAGAAGATGAAAAGAATGACTATTGAACTCCATGCAGATAAACTGACACTAGTTTTATTACTAAGCTTTTTCTTGCAGTTTAAAAAAATTTCTTTGTTGAACGGCCAAATCCAATAACAATAAATGCAAAGTTATCCCTATTCTATTTATCCGAATTCATACTCTATTACTTCATGAATTGACATGTCCTTTTTTTCCTACTTCTATTAATATTACTTTTGGCCTTTCTCTACCTTTCTTTGTTCCCTCAACTTGAATCACACACACACACACACACACACACACACACATATATATATATATATTAAAAAATCAGCACTAGGAATGACAAAAATTCAGCAATATACATCTGAACAGGATACCCTAATCTAACATTGCTTCACATGTATCAAATAGCTTATTATTCTACTGATATGGCATTGTAAGCATACGCTAAATGGATAGATAATATGTGTCAGGGACCGTTGTCTGCTCAGTGCCCACCAACACGAGTACAAAATTCTCTTTAGCAAAAAAACAGCACTGGGACCATGCTACCTCTAACATTTACTTGGAAATTCTTTCTGAAAAGGTTAAAACTCCAATGTTAATAGGGGGAAAATCCAGTGATTAATAAAAAGGAAGAAATAACAGGTAAAAGGAAAAGGTAAAATGTGTACAACGAGCCTTTTGAAATTACATTAGTAACAAGGGAGAAGTACAAGTACAAACTCAATTTCAAAGGGATCAGTCCATTTATTTTTTGCCTAAAACAAAGCAGTAAGGAGAAGCAAATACACGAGATGTATTCAAGACAATTTAATAAAAGAACACCAAGCAACAACCTAAAATTACACAAGTCAAGAAAGCCCCAATTATTGCGAAAAATTACACTTTGCCCCCTGAACTATCAAAATGCACGATTGACCCCCCAAAGTTATAACTTTGTAACTTAACCCCCAGTCGTTTATTTTAGGGTTAAGTTTAACAGAATTTAGCATTAAAAGACCAGTTGATCTTTCAATGCTACACTTTGTTAGAATTAACTAAGAAAGTAACTAGAGGGGATAGAGTGTTACACGGGTTTTAGTTTAGGGGGCCGATCATGCATTATTGTAGTTCCAAGGGGGGTTTTTTTTTTTTGGGGGGGGGGGGGGGGGGGGGTTAAGTGTAAAATGGGGTATGGTTTAGGGTGGAAAAGTGTAATTTACCCCTAATTATTTTACATAGAACAATTAATACAAGGAAGCTAATCTAACAAATCACAAAACACATGAGAGATAACAAACTGAAAAGAAAAAACAAGACGACAACGTTGACAAGAGAGCGAGCACTATCATTCTGCTCCAAGGCTCCTGATTGCAACAACCACAGTTATAACAGATGAATGGACTCCATAAGAAAAACATGCAACTAATCTTAGTAAATCTTTCCCCCATCTCAGTACAAATCTCTTGTTGCTACCTGCACTGATTGTTCAACTGACTCAAATTTCAGCAAGAAATGAAATGCAAAAGGGTAAATTTGAACTCAGCATCCCAAACAAGTATTCATTGTTTGAGCTTCAACCCCAAATCCCTATCAACAAGCAACTGGTAGTGCTAAATAAGCACAGAGTTTTAGACTTCATAAATGGTTCTAATCCCCACATTTTTCTTTTCCTATAATGAATATTTGTCTTTAATTGCCTTCTCTAACATAACAAAGCCTGAGAAAATGATACAATTCATTAGCAAGTTCTTTATCTTCACTAATAACTGAGAATGGTGTAGAAATCTCAGCGTGGCTGGTCAAGACATGATTGGATATGAAAAAAGAACCAGAAAAGAGCATCAGGGGAAACTTTTTTTCTGGGAAAGATTAAACCTATAACCAAGCCCATCTTATGAAGAAACCTGAGAAACTCAAGGCAAAAGAAACCAGAGACAAATTACTTAAGAAAGATTGGAGGTGGACCTATATCTCCAACATATTGAGCATCTAATAACATAATGGAACATTTTTTCTAAGCAAATGACACATACATTTCTCATAGGCTCCAATTCTTTCAGTCAAAGTCATTCAGACAATGAACTGTGGCATTTAAGTCTAACTAAGAGCACTTATGAAACTACATTGTTTCACTAAGAAGTCTTTTCTAGATTGCTTGTCAATTATGTGCTAGTCTTAGCAACCTCTTTCATCAAAAAAATGGGGAGGAAATCCTACCACCTCTACTAAACACATGGAAGAGCACATGCATACCTACACTTTGTCTTCAAACATGGAAATCGTGTCCATTTCAGCAGACAAAGCATAACAAAAATAATGCACTTCTCAAAATCATTGGGTAAAGATAACAATAAAGCACTGGAAAAAGGAAGTAACAGGAAGAGGTTCATTGAGAGAGATGAATAAATGTGCAATTACAGAGGAAAAATAACCTACGTAGTTTTTTAAGAAGAAAGCACTTTTATTAACTTAAAAAATACATATTCAAGAAGACAGGTTCTGAGAATTCACTTTAAAAGTACAACTCCACAAAAGCACAGTTAAGGCACTGTTAACTTCAGTTGAGTTCAGCAACAAATATTACATTACCTTGAGAAAACTAATATCTTTCTTCCAGGGATGCACATCCTATGATAGAACCATATGCTGACCCACACATGGGTTTAATTTCCCTCCATGTTAATGGAATGGCAGAAGGGTCACAAACTCTCACCAAACCCAACTTTACAATGTCAAACCTCCCAGCTCCTGATTCCTCCCACTTGAGAACTTTCCCTCCCACGATATACAATTCATGCCTCAATGCAGCAAACCCATAACTAAAGGCCTCCAATGGCCGGGGGTGGTCAGGGAGAATGACCGAAGGAACTATACCCACATTATACCACTCTCCTTTATCAGTGTACCTTGTTTTAATCAAGCTCTCACCCAAATCTACAACAGTATATACACGATCATCCCCTATCACCTGAGCTGCAAATTGCATTTCCCTTGAGAAAGGCCAGATGTCCTCTACTGTGCACCAATTTCTGTCTGCTGGACTTAGAACCTCAGAGGTTTTCTCGTCTGGCAGGCCCACCCGGTCACTCAGAACATAAAATTTGCCTTTATATGATAAGCCTAAGCAGTTCATCTGTGGATTGAGCATCGGTGGCAATTCCTCCCATCTGCAACTTCTGCTTGGTTATGACTAATATAGAACATTATAGAAGTAAATTTAATGAAGTTTATCTTATTTGCTCTTTCTAATCAAGTGAAGTAATTATGAACTAAAATTTTAAAAAATAATAATAATGATGATGATGATCCTGCAGAAGAGGAAACTTCAATCTGTACAAAACTAGTCTGTTCATCATTCAACAGTTTTTTGGGAAATTTTCTCATTTCTGAATGCATCAAATTGCTACAGAGGTGAGAATACACCTGCAAGAAATTACTAAAAAGATGCGAAGAAGAAATTGACAATTATTAATCAGCTACAGAATATGTTTAAAGAGCACGACATAAGTGAAAATTTTCATCTAAACATACTTGTCTGTCAAGGGATCATAAACCTCAGCAAGTGCGAGCCCTCTGGTGCAGGATAAGTTGAATCCCCCAGCTACATAAACCTTACCAGAAATAACACTGCAAGCAAATTGAGACCGTGGTGTTCGCATGCTTGCTACACGACTCCACTTTTTTCTGTATGGATCAAACTGCATAACCTCATTTGTTCTAGAAGGCTTTTGATGGGGAAATACAGGATCATGAGGCACATATGATCCACCAATCACCAAGAAACGATTGCAAACACTAACACATGAAAATCCAACGTGTTTACAGTCAGCATGGGTAGTTGGAATCTTGGGCAGAGGATGCCATATATCAGCTTCAGGATCATAGGCAACCCACTCATTGCTAGAGCCTTCAGTAAGAACAAATAACCAATTTCCACACCACCCTTCTCTAGCTTTAAAACTGGCAAAGTCAGAGCTGCGGATTAAATCTCTCCACTTTGTTGAGACAGTTTCAAGCACTCCATGGTGTCCATGGGACAACTTTGCTAAACATCTCAAAGCCAAGTCATCCGGCAATCCAGGAATGACACATTGATTCACAGGTTCCCTAAGGTGAAAGAAAATGAAAAGAAATGAGAGAAGAAAATTCCCAAACAGGGAAACACAGACACCAACAACAACAAGAACAACCAAGCCTAAATTCCAAAATTTTTGGGGACAACTATGCTATGGATCCTCAAAAAACTAGTCAAGGTTGGCCACATGTATTCTTTAACACCATTCAATTCTATTCGAAATCATACACTCTTTTCAGTCTTCCTCTGCCTTTTTTCGTTCCCTCAACTTGAATCAACTCACTCTTTCTCACTAGCGTATTAACAACAACAACAACAAAGCTTTAGTCCCAAAATTTCTAAGGTCAGCTATGGATCCTCAACAAATTAGTTAGGATCGGCCCCATATATTCTTTTCCTCCATTCTATTCTACTTGAAGTCATACTCAATATTACTTCCTTAATTGACATGTCTTGTTTTTCTACTACTAATGCTTTTTTTAGTCCTCCTTTACCTTTTTTTTGTTCCCACAACTTGAATCAACTCACTCGTTTAGACCAATTAAGATATTAAAAATGAAAGCTTATTGAGCTATGGAGGATAATGTTTGGGAAAATGGTGGGGCCCATGGCATAAGTACTTGGAAAAAAAAAAGTATTTCTATTACAAAAGGGTCTTCCATTCCAACATCAAATTATCATCATTCATCAACAAATTGCTATTTCTATGACATTAATAAGTAAAGGGTTGTTGAGTTGACACCAATAACAAATTGAGCAACTAAAAAATGAAAAGAAACAAATGGGTATTAGCAACAAAAAAAAAAAAAAAAAATGAAAATGATGATCTTACATGAATTATGTATGGGGATTGGTGGAGACTCATACAACTCTGTTAACATGGAACAGTGACCTCCGAGGAATCACAGTTTATGGCTGTCATGTCTGATTGAGTGTCTGCAACAAACAAACAAACAAAAACCCTCCGTAAATTACAGATTAAGAAAATAGTTTAATAAATCAATTCGGAACCAGAAACCCTAAAACGCTCACCCTTATAGGATAATGCAAAAGGGGAAAAGGAAAAAGCATTTGGGAGAGAGAAATGCTTATGGCTATGGGGTGGAATAAGAAGGAGACTATTTAGGGCGGTATGGTACGTTATTCTAGGAATCAAGGAATCTTGTTTGTATTTTTTGAAAGGGAAAAACTTGTGTTTAGTAAAAATTTTCATCGGACACGGCAGGATTCAGATACGTGTCTGCAATCTAATGTGTCCGGTGAAAGTTTTCACTGGACACAAGTTGGACCCTTTTAAAAAATATTTATAAATGAAAAATAGGTAAAAATGTGTATAATATTGTTTAAAAATTAAAAATACTTGTTCAAACTCCTATACCAAACTACCCCTTTATATTTCATGGGTTTTACTCGTAAACTATTTTAGAAAATATTTTATGAAGAAGGGGATAATTTTTTTTAATAGTTTTTTCAATGTCTTAAAACATGCCCTAAAGTTAATTTATTTCCCAGATGGTTTCAAATTTCAATTTGAAGCCCTTTTTTCTTTTTCTCTTTTTCTTTAGAAAAAATCTTTTTTTTTTTTATTCCGTTCTTTTGGACTATAGTGAAGAAAAGAAATATGGCAAATTTATGATCCATTTGGGAACAATTTATATAGTTAAAATTGAAAATTTTTTATTATAAATAAAGTTAAAAGTTAGCTGAAATAGTATAGTGAGACCCATTAATAGTACTAAAAAGAAGTTAAATAGTAAAAGAAACTCCTCAATATAAGCTTATCCTAAATGCAACCTTAATGATTCACCTCGCCTCTACATTGTTAATTTTTTTTTTTTTTTTTACAATGCATTGTTATAATTTTGGGCAGGCATTAAACAAAGAGGTTTGTAAGAAAAATATCCATTTAAGGAAATTTTAAAAATTCCCTTATAATAAGATCAAGATAACCAAAAAATCAAATATTCATTACTATTACTGTGGGGACGCAGGTCCAAATATATATTGGGTCTTAGGTCTTGGGCCTTGGGCCTTGGTCGAGGAGGCATAATGATCCGAGAATAGATCAATAGTGAGGAAGAAGTAAGACTTTGAACTTCACGAACAAACTATAACTGTAAAGGCTGGGAGAAGTAGGCCGAGGAGTGACGTCCCAAAAAGTTCTGTTGATAAGGATATACACTGTGAACATACAGGACAAAATGGAAGCTGATAAATATCTAAGAAAAAACTGCTACCACCACATTGAATGCTCTGCAGCTAACTCTCTGACCGCATTTATGTGTAGAAGACCTCTGAACAGTGCTGCCTTGGTTGACCCAACTCACAGATGGCCTATGAGGGTGTCCGATGAGACAAGCACTCAAGTAGTGGCTTGGACTAGTGACAAGTGGAGGACCAAGATCATTCAAATGAAGATATATAATGTAAGAGACCCTTGATAAAAGAGGGAGGGAAAGATAAAAAGAGAAACACTATAGCAATCAAGAACTAAACTTGTAATCCAATTTGAGAATCAATATATAAGAACTGATCTCCTCGAACTGTGCCGAGGACAGTTTTCTTTAGATTAAACTAGTCAATCTTCATTTTCTTGTCATCTTAATCCATTTTGCCTATTGTCTAATTTATTAAAGCCTAGTTTTCCAACTCACTATCTACAAATTCATTGTATTGGGCTTTTTGAGCCTAAGTTCATTTATCATTTGGGCTGGGAACTCAAATTTGGCTTACCTCCAGTACTTTTCTTAAATGAATCTCCTTTTATTTTAATGAGAAACTGCTACATGACCTATTAACTAAATAAAATATGGGGATTGAAACTCACTATCACTTACCATTGTATATTTAAAATAAAAGGATATATTTAGTTAAAAAAGTACTGGAGATAAGCCAAACCCAAAAAAAAAAAAAAAAAAAAAATGGCAAGAGATAAACACTAGTAAGGAAGAAAAGGAAGGGACCCAAGTCAGTGGCAGGGCACAACCCGTTGAGGAGCCCCTTCCCCCCTTAGCACATTACCAAGAACAAACCTATTCCCATCAATCCACTCACTCCCTCAAAAGGAGTATGAAGACCACTGATGGGACAAGTATCCCCTCCCCTCACCAAGCAAACTACTAGAGAAAGAGGGGAATCACCGGTATAAATAGAACGCTCCCTCATTGAGAAGGGAACATAAAAATTGGAGAGAGAAAGAGAGTAATAAGTTGTAATAGGCTTCCTCGGTCTAAAAGAAAAATACAAGAATCATAGTTATTTCTTCCATCTGTATGAACTCCATCATCAAATTAGCCTTCTTAGACCTCCCATTGTGAATTTCTTTACATGTACTATAACTTAATTGTGAAACTTATTTACTTTTTGTTTTTCGACTCCCACACCAAACATGCCCTAATACTAATAGTAGATGATATGCAAAATTTTATTGCTAATTTTTATAACTGATTTTTTAAGGGTATATTGGTGGATTTAATAGTGAACATTTAAAGACATATTGTGAACATTTAAGGGCATATTGGAGGAATTAATAATGAACATTAAGGGTATTTTCATCAAAATATGCGTCCAACGGTTTTGGGATCTAATTTTTATATTATATTATAAATGTTAAAATATTTATCATGGACAAATAATTGTTTGACATGTGGTGATAAAAAAATATATTATTTGACATGTGACATTATTTGGCCAAATAGTACCAATTAAATGTAGAAAGTTGCCACATGTCATAATAGGATGTTTGGAGAAAGGAATCGGAGTTATCGAAGAATGCATTCACTAGTTTTGGAATCCAATTTTTATATTATATTATAGATAGATAGATTATAGATAAATAGATAAATATGAAACCTACCTCATTAAGAATATTTAAAAAAAAAAAAAAAAAACTCAACTTATCACACTCTGTTGCCTTCCTTAACCTTGGTCACTTGGCACATTATATATTCAAATTTCTAAAATTTTAAAAAACTATAAAACTAATTGTAATTTTATCCTACAATATAAGGTTAATCGCATTTAATTCCTATAATTTTAAAAACTTTGTTATGTGCCCAAAGATGTTGAATCTACCTTAAAAAAAATGATTAGAAATAGAATGCAACTATTAAATTCTTCTATAAACCTGAGCATAATACCAAACTAATACAAACAATTTTATTCTATAACCAAAAAAAAAAAAAAAAACTATTTTATTAGCGCATTGCTGAGAGACAGATCTGTAAATTCGTTGACTCGCACCCGATCCAATTCGCTTGGTTTTGGCCCTTTTGGGAGATAATAAAAAAGACTTTTATTTTATTTTTTTTGATAACAATAATAAAAAAGACTTGGTAGAAGTAGAAGTGTAGAAGGGAAACGTCTGGAATTCTCTTCTCTCCATTGTTACTCTTTAATCTTATATATGCTTTTCTTGGCAACCAAGGTTTTTCGTTTTCATAACATATAAGAATCCACATCTTCACCAACTTTGGAGAGAAAGAGAAATAGAGGGAGAGTGTATATTTTGTATATTCAACTACAAGTAATCGAAAAAAGAGAGAAAAAAAAAAAATTAAGCAAAAGATGGAGAGAGGAAGAGGGAGAATGTTGCCGTTGCTGGCGCTTCACGCGGCGAGCGAGTTTTACAGGCTTGAGAGGAAGCCACCTGTTACGGCTGCACTTCTCGCTGCCAATACTCTGATTTATTTGAGACCCGGATTTCTCCATTCTATTCTTCCTTCCATTGATCAAGTCTGGTTCAATCCCTATCTCATCCTCAGGGTATGTATCTCTGCTCTACTCTCATCAACAACCAACCTTTCATCGTCTTTTATAACTATCAATTTTGTATCTTAACGTTGAATTCAGTGGGATTTAGCTTCTGGGTATTCTTAAAAACTTGGCAATTAGGTAGACAAAGCATAGAAATGTTTCAATTGGTGAATATGTCAATGCAACATCAAATTCTTCATTAGATTAGATATATAATAAAAGAAAAATGGAAAAACCAAGAAAGATGTTCTGTTTTTGTTGATTGTATTTTACTTTTACATTTATTTGTGGACTGAGTTCTTCATCTCCTCCTGTATAGTTGGACAGTGAACCATTTGCACATAATATTTACAAATAGGTGAATGGGAAGACCTTCTAGGACAGAAAGGGCTATGCTATTGACCGACCCTTTCATAGTGACTTTGAATCAATAGGTCACTCCCTATTTCACAACCTCAAAAAGGCTTGCAGTAGTGCCCTTAGAATCTAAGCCTTTTGAAGTGCCAATGGCTGTTGCTGTAAGTAGGGCTTTCGCCTTTCGGTCTTATTGCTCCTGGTTTTGATCTATATGACCCCTGGGCGGTACAAAGTACACTTCTTCCATTGAGGCAGGTAGTAACCTTGGATCCAAGTAGACCTTTGATTTTATTGAAGCTCTGCCTCTGTAAAGAATTTTTGGGCATACAACCCAATGATTTTATTAATTTATTGATGCTTTGGTTATGTTTGTTTCTTTGTTACCAAAGATTTTATTAACTAAATACAAAACTACCAAATCTGACATGGATTTTGAGCTTATATTTACAATTTTGGCATTGATGTACTTATCAAAAAAAAAAAAAAAAAATGGTATCAATGTAGTATTTATATTGTCTTGGTTGGGCTTCCTCTTGCGTCTTCATGGTCTGTCCACTCAGGTTATAGCAGGCAGATTATGATGAATTTGTAGTTTTTAATTTTTATTTTGTCTTTTGTCTTTTATAAGATGTATTGGAGATGATTTCATTTCCTTTCAGACTAGACTACTAGTGAGTAGTGGCTTTACCAGAGAACTTTATTCTGATGATTGCAAATTTGCATGACCTTTTTTTTTTTTTTTACTCATGTAAAATTAAATTTTGCTATTACAGCACAGGGACTTGAAGCGATTTTTCTTGTCAGCATTCTACCATTTGGGCGACTCTCATCTGGTCTATAACATGATATCACTCTTATGGAAGGGGATTCAATTGGAAACTTCAATGGGAAGTGCTGAATTTGCCTCTATGGTTGCTGCTCTTCTTACTATGTCCCAGGGAATCACACTTATACTAGCAAAATCCCTTCTCTTGTTCTTTGACTATAAGAAGGCATACTACTCTGAGTATGCTGTTGGATTTTCTGGTGTTCTCTTTGCCATGAAAGTTGTTCTTAATTCTCATTCAGAAAACTACACTTATGTGCATGGACTAGTAGTGCCAGAGAGATATGCTGCATGGGCAGAGTTGATTCTCATCCAAATGTTTGTACCTGGTGTCTCATTCCTCGGTCACCTAGGTGGAATACTTGCTGGGATTCTCTATCTGCGTTTGAAAGGTGGATATTCAGGTTCAGACCCATTGACTGTACTCTTTAAAGGTCTAGCTGGTGCATTGAGCTGGCCTGTGAAGCTTATAAGGAAGTTCTTTGGGTCCCAGCAGCGGAGGATTTCTGGTAGGGGAACTGTTGGTAGGAATCGTGCTGACACAGGAAGGACTCCATCTGATGTGTGGAGATGCCAAGAATGCACATTTGATAATTCTGGTTGGTTAAGTATTTGTGAGATGTGTGGAACAAATCGAAGTAGCAATGGAAATGGATTTTCTTCCCGTCAATCATTACATCATTCCCGTGACCCTTCTTTAGAAGAAGTACGGCGTCGGAGGATTGACAGATTTGGGAGATGATCATGATTCAAGAAAGCCTGTGCTTATAAACCTCAGGAAGACAGTAGATTCATTTGAACTTAAGGAGGCAGATATCAATGGGAAGACATGACTTCTATTTTGATGCTGCTTTCTCTGGCCCTATTGTATTGTTTTCTATATAGGTTGAAGATTGTTACTTTGTGACAGTATCTTTTTAGTTGTAAATCCGGGCACCTCTTTTCTTTTGGGTTACCTCTTATCTAGTTATTTTCTTTTGTTGTTAATGATTAAAATTGGTGTGTGCGAGTGGAGGTGGGAGATGGAAATTGCTTTTGGAAATGCGTATATGATAGAGATCTAGAATGAAGCCAAATAATTAGGTATGATGGCATTTTTGGGTGAACTCTAGTGTGCATTACCTACAACTACAACCAGGTCTTCATAAATCCTGATAAAACGATGAAGCCAAACTAATAACAATAACAATGATGTATTGATGTAAACTATTTTATGGACTCCTATTTTTTTATGAATGGCCCCATCAAAGGGGAGGTGATTGATGACTCTTATCTATATGATAGGTGTCATCTTTATTTGGATTGCCCAAACAAAAATCCATTCATGAAAAGTTATCGAATAATGAAAATAAGATCTCAATTTGATATAGGTTGAGTTCATTTTTCTGCTTGATCTCAATCTGATATTGGTTGAATTCCTTTTCTGCTTTTAGTGGGATGATGGCTCTTCCTGACAACGTGCCTTCTTCTACGGGCTATTAGTGATTTTTGGGTGGAAAACGTAATGTTCAGTTTTGAAATGTTAGTAAAATTTGCATTAACGTGAATTTCAATTAAGATAAGGTTTTTTTTTTGGTAATCGAACAAGGGTGGACAAGTGTTCAAATACTGTCTATATAAAAAAGAAACTAATCTGTCATTTGTGGATAGGTGAAATTTAGGGGATGCAATAGAACAGCAACAAGGATTTCTACTTTAACTCAACTATGATAAATTTCTTGACTGAGTTAATTACATGCTAAAAAAGAAGATTTTAGACCAACCAAAACCACCTGGAGGGGAGTGACCAAGGAGGCTTCCCAATACTAGCGCTCATTTGATTTCCTTTAGCACAAGAAGACAACAATGCCAATGCTTCTGAAGGATAGTGCTTATTGGTTTCTTTTGGCACAAAAGGACATCAATAATATGGCCTAGACCCTAAAATTGTAGGCCTCTAAACTCCACGGATGATTCCCCAAAAAATGAGTCAAAAGTGGGAAAATTTACTTTTACTATTCATTTGTCACTATTCACCTGTCACTGTTCATCCGTTACTATTTACCTGTCACTGTTCATCCGTTACTATTCACCTATTAATGGTTAAGTTAGAAAACTAGTGAAGAAGATGGAAAATGGAAGAGCTATAGTGCATAGAGTTTGTTTGACTTACCTTGTTCCTTTGAGTGGGGAGGTATTTATAGAGTATACGAAGAGGTTTTTTAGGAGAAATCCATTTAGGAGATCTACCAGCGTATCGCACTGCTAGCTTAGCTAGGGGAATGTGTGTTAAGGTACTAGGTCCATCAACTTGTAAATTAAGTAGCAAGCATGTCAGCTAGTTGTCCCCTTAGGTCGGTTGAAGAGATGAGTGTGAGATCCATAACTTTAAGATTAGACAAGTCTAGCATCAAAAAAACTATTAAACATATGCTATTCACCCAATTTTTTTTCTAAAAAGGTACTATTAAGCAAATTTTGCCCATCAAATGTAATTTGTTAGAGTTTATCCACTATATTTGGGTATGACACTAGATAACTTGTATTCATTTTTAGGATTTGGGATTGGATTAACCCCCTAAATCATTGTTGTGTAGGTAGTCTTTACGGTAACAAATAAACAATGATTCAATATGGTGCTGACCTCATGAGTTTGAAATTCAATCGAATCAATTAGAAAAAATTCTTAAAAAAGAAGAAGAAAAACTCAAAAAAAAAAAAAAAAAAAAATTGCATTAACAATCGAGAAACAAGATGACATACATAAACATAATCCATTAAAAAGAGTTTGAAAAGAAAAAACACACGCCACGCGCGCCCTTCCGACACACGCTATCCTGGTAGGGATAAGGTTTTGCAAAGGCCAAAAAGAGCAAAGTAGGAGTAGGAGGAGGTTGGGTTTAAGACCGAAGATCGAAAGAGAGAGTAGTGACAGAGAGGAAAGAATGTTGACTTCAATTTCATTCCTTCAGAGTGCGAGTGCGAGTGCATTGGCATCTTCGCAACAGCTATGGATGGGGCCTAAGTTACTGACCGCTGCTTCTTCTTCTACCCAAAGGGTATCTCCTTCTCCTTCTCCATCTCTTGTTATTCAAGCTAAAGCCAAAACCAGAAGAGAAGACAGGACCGCTCGCCATATTCGCATTAGAAAGAAGGTACCTACCCTTTTCTTTTCATCTTCTGATTCTGATTCTCTTCGCTTTGAACCACAACTGCTTAAATGTGTGTTCGATTTTATTGCATTGGAGGTTACAATTTCCATATGCCTTAGCAATGCGTACGTTATGTTTGCGAAATTGCCACAATGAAATGACTGACTGAATGAAGCCTTCAACTCAGCTTCATCTTCTTTTGAAACGGAGTAGATAAGCTATTTAATTGAGTTGATTGGCAGAGCAAGATCCGTGTTTTTGACAACACAGCTATGCCTACAAATAAGCCTTACTTTTCACAATGCTAATTCTGTAATTCTCATCTTAGTGCTTCCGTTTAGCTGTACAATGCTGCTTGCTTTGCTTCATGGGTTCCCCTCCTTTTCTTCTTTCCTTTTGTTTCGTGGGCCTCTCTTGGCTCCTTTCTTTTAATACCAATTTTTTTTTCTTCTTAATTTTAGATATGAAGGGCCTTGATGTGTTGAAGTTGATGCTTTTATTTTTTTTGATAATTCGATAGCTGGGGATGGGGATTTGTGTTGAAGTGCCAACTAGTTGAGTTATAAAGCTATTGGCTTTGAAGTTGATGCTAAGCTTTGTAAACTTGCATTCAACTAGAATTCAGGTTTTCATCGCTGTTGGTGAATTTACGCTACATGCAGTAGTTATATGAGGTGTACCTGTGGATGGAATTGGTGTGAAGGTCTTCGAAGAGAGGAGGGCAAGGTATTGTCTAAATGAAAGCTGATAATCTTTTGGGAGTGAGTGAAATAGCGAAGACTTTCTGGGATCCTGCCCATTTATAGTTGAATACTACTAGCAACAATAATGGGGTGTTAGCAGGCAAATTCATCAAATGGAGAAATTTCTTTGTGACTGTGATTGCCATCCATTTCAAGAGGCAATAAAGCTGATAATTCTATGAATTATATTTGGAAAAATGGGATGGAGCAGAATTCAGGAACTGGAAACTGAGGAATATATGATTTGACATATATTAGTCTCTATAACTGTACCTAACCTAAAATTATGAAGAAGCTTGCTTACCTTCCACATTAATAACCTTTCCTCAGAAAAGGAACGTTTGCAAGTGTTTTTCTCTCTGAATTAATAAAATTTTCTATAATGATAAATGATTACAGACTGTGTCAGTACTTGGAAATATTTCTGTTCTCTTTTTAAATAATTTTTTGAATTTTCCCTGGGAGGATGGGAGCATGAACTGGTCATTCTGAAATTTGCTATTGTTGATCATTTGGTTATACCGTGCATTTCTATTTTGCCATCAATGTTCTGTTTATCAGGTTGAAGGGACAACGGAACGGCCAAGGTTGTGTGTCTTCCGCTCCAACAAGCATCTTTACGTCCAGGTGATTGATGACACCAAGATGCACACGCTTGCTTCGGCTTCAACAATGCAGAAACCCATCTCTGAGGAGTTCGACTATAGCGCTGGACCCACTATTGTAAGTTCCCAAATATCCATTTGTGGATTATCTGAACCCATGTACTTGCTACCTAAGTGTTGTTTATTGGTGTAAAAGTTGGTCTTTCTCTCTCTCTCTCTCTCTCTCTCTCGCAAATCAAAACATCTACAGAAAGGTTGGGGGTTTAGCCCCTGGTCCCTTCCAGTTTTTGAATAACATAATGAAAAATACAACAATTTATCCGAACAGAAATCTCCATTTTTGAAAGTAAATACCTTATAGTTTGGCGAAAGGAACTATTGGCAAAGTTTCATTTCTAATGTCTGCCGACTGCCTATATATATTTGAGTGCCTTGATTAGTAAATTAGCTATCCTTATCCCTTTTTTAGACCCCATTTTAAGTTAATTTCTTGTTTTTAAAGCAAAAATCCTCATCCCTGCAAGTTTTTTCCCATCAGGATGTGGCAAAGAAGGTGGGTGAAGTCATTGCAAAGTCCTGTTTGGAGAAAGGAATCACAAAAGTGGCCTTTGACCGAGGTGGATACCCATACCATGGACGTGTCGAAGCCCTTGCTAATGCAGCTCGGGAAAATGGGCTTCAGTTCTGAGATTTCAGTAGTAGTCCTTTCTTTGAAAATATTTTCTTTCTCTTGTGGAATCTTGTAATGGAAGAATGCATCAGCCTGTGTATGCGATTTGTTTTTCTTGGAAAGGCTTTTGTTTATATTTCTGCGCATGACTAAGTTGGCAGCTGACTCTAGACAAGCCCATATTTTTGGAATGATGGCTTTGAAAGCAAATGCTGAAGTTGTGTGTTTGCATGATGTTGTTTCATATGTATCCATTTTAATAGGGTGATTATATTACTGAGGCATAGATAGCAGGAGCATCAGGGGGAGCTTAATATGAGGCAAAGTTGATTGCTAGAGCCTACAAAAATCCAAGAGCATAAAAAGATGTTGAAGAGAGAAGTAGAAAATAATATTTCAAAATGGCAAGTTTTACACGCTTGTAGCTTATAAACAGTAGAGGGACTGAACAACAAACATTGGTTTTAAATAGAACAAGTTACAAGAATCTTGATTGTTTACCAGGAGTTCCATGATCTTTCCACTTTGAGTTGCAGGTGGGGGAAAGGTTTTCGGTACACACTATGGTTGCGTTTGGGACTTTGGGGTAGCTTATATTGGGCAGTTTCTTTTACTATTCAGTTTATTTTTGCTACTATTCATGAGTCTCATTGCACTTTTTGATACTATTTATGCGTCTCACTGTACTATTTCAGCTAACTTTTAGCCCTATTTACAGTACTTTCAACAAAAAGTTTTCAATTTCAGTTAAATAAGTTGTTCCTAAATAGACCCTATATATGCAAAGTGCTGCATTTCTTTAGCAATTAAACATCTACTAGTCATGGACTCGTCCGTTGTGTGTGATAATTTTTTAGGATAGTCTTATTAAATTTGTTTTTTGCAAGTTGGACTAAATTAATAAAGAGTAATGTATTTTATAATCATATTTTCATTCATTATAGAAACAACTAGGTGATTCATTATAGGAACAACTAGATGATGTTCTGCTTGATGCATGAATACTTCATAATTTCAAATTAGAATATTTTTTTCATAACCTATTTTGATATTTTATTATTGTCATCAAAAAACGCTTGTCATAAATTACATCACTAAACTAACTAGTATGATATAAATGTTGATTTTTTTTTATTATTTTTTTATTTTTATTATTTTTTAATTCCAAAGGCAAAATGTACAACTTTCCCACGTCAAGTTGTTGAATGCTTTGAAGCTCGATCGTCTTAATTCATATTTATAAAAAATGATTTATCCTATAAGTGTTTTTCAACTATTGATTGGATTTTCTTTACTAGTGTTAGAAAATTTTATATTTAAACTGACAAAATAAAATTTATAGGAACAATAGTAAATAAGAATTAAAAGCACAAAACACAATCATGTCCTACTATTGCGAAAATTGAAGCAAGCTCCCAAATATTGTATAAGACAAATTGTAAAGAAAACTTCTAAAAGATCTCATATGTTTTTAAAATTCTTATAAAATAACTTTATGTTAGCTAATAACATTTTTTCTCAATTCTATTACATTTTAAACCTCATATTCAAAATTTAAATACAATTTTAATAGTTCACACTAATAGGGGGGAAAATATTTCATTTATGTGTGTGCAATAAGATACATCAAGAAATTGTAAAAAAATACAATATATATATACATATATATATAAAATACAGGGAATAAGGGTTGAAGGTTGATAGAATAGTGTATATGTTTCCACAATAACATACCCATTGTACGGCACCGAGATCCTAGGCCCATACAGGCCCTGGGCCTAGTCCCATACAGGCCCTGGGCCCAGTCCCACACAGGCCCTGGGCCCAGTCCCATACCGGCCTTGGGCACAGGCCCAGCAGAAAGGTCCAGTTATCCTGCGCCCTTCTTGGAGCTTCCTTAATGTACAAACAAGCGTAGAGTATTGAATTCCAAGAGGTGATCGGTCAAACGTTCCCGGTCAAATATATGAACTGTTCCCGGGAAAATGCGATATTCACAGGGAACTGAGTTGCCGAACATAATCGGTCAAGATGGAGCCAAGTTCCAAGATCATAAATGCTGCACCGCCCTCTCACCTAAACATCCACTTTAATCAGATAATATTGGACCTTCAGTAGCACTAACGGTGGCTGTAATCATAATCTCCCCACTAACCTTGGCTATAAATAGAAGAAAGTTGGGAGAAGAAAGGGTTCAGAAAAATTGAGAGAAAACAGTCAAGGAGAGAGTATTAACTGAATGTTGTTTTGAGTCTCTCTGCCGAGAACGACCCATTGTAGGAAATCCTTAATCCCACTACAAATAAATTGTGAGCCCAAGTGATCTAAGGCCCAGAAGTCTTGTACTTGGTTCCTACAATTGGCGCCCACCGTGGGGCCCTCCTACGAAGCCGTGGTTCGACTGAGACTCAAACGAAAGGAATGTCTGAGGAGCGTTCAGGAGAGCGTGCACCGAGCGGCTCCATAGGATCTTCTCGGGGGTCAACGTGGAGGGAGAGAAGGCAGAAACGGCGGGAAGATAGGGAGCAACCAAGGGGGGAGGAAAGGTCCGGATTGGGAGAAGGGTCGGCTCAGACACACCGGACGGTTTCCGGCGTCTCGGCGCATCGGCAGCATGATGATAGAGACCGAGAGTTGGAGCGGTTGCGCAGACTGGTAATGGATTTAGAGCTGGAAGCGAGGGATCGGCGACATGAAAGGAATCGCAACCCCCAGCAAAGGAGAAATCAGGGCGAGGGCTCCAGCCGATCTAGTACGCAACGATCCCGAGACTGATCGCGTTCCCAAGAGTCACACCGGCAACCACGAGGACTACGTCATCAACGAAACCGCTCACGGTCGCATGGTTACGATGTCCAAGGATCAGAATCGCCGGAGGAACGACTGCACCACAATGTTGCCGTGGATGCCATGAGCCGAGCCTTGCGGATGGCGGCCCGGTTTCCATTCTCCGATGAAATTGAACGGGCCCCGCTGCCGAGTAGATTCACGCGACCGCCATTCAATTCGTATGAGGGGAGGACGGACCCCGTGGAACATGTCAGCCATTACATCCACATGATGTCTTTGCATGCGCACAACGATGCATTGATGTGTAAAGTATTCCCCTCTAGTCTCGGCTCTACCGCACTGAGATGGTTCAATGGGTTGCGGAAAGGTTCTATACACAGTTTCGCCGAGCTGATTCAGGAATTCGGCAGCAGGTTCGTAACATGCAGCCGAGTGCAACAGCCGGTCGACGCATTGCTTTCCATGAAAATGAGGGTCGGGGAAACCCTTCGGAGTTATGCCAGCCGATACTGGGAACTCTACAACGAGATTGGTGGAGGAAACGAGAAAATTGCGGCAAGCACCTTCAGGATGGGGCTCCCCGAAGATTCTGAATTGCGGGAGTCGCTGATGAGAAGACCCCCGGAGGACATGAGGCAACTGATGAGACGCATAGAGGAGTACAAACGCCTGGAGGATGACCGGCTGCAAAGCAGGGGGAAAGCTCCTTTTGCGGGGAGATCTCGGCAAAGCATTTTGCCGCCAAAGCCAAAAAGAGACTTCAGAATGCAGGAACCAGAGGTGCAAATCGAAGGGGTTAATGTGGTGTTTAAAGAGCCCGTGCATAAAATCTTGGAACGGGTCAGGAACGAGCCATTCTTCAGATGACCGAACAAAATGGGGGGCGACCCATCTCGGAGGAACCAAAACCTATACTGCATCTATCATAGAGACAAGGGGCACACCACCGAGCAGTGTAGGGTATTAAAAGATCATCTCGGACAGCTAGTGAAGGCAGGGCACCTGAAAGAGTTTGTAGCAGATTCCATTGACCGAGAATCCGGGCAGGGCGCCCAACAGAAAAGGAACCCCCTTCCACCACCCCTGGGGGTAATCGACGTCATCCATGCCGCACCAAGAAGAGCAGCAGCGGCAAAAAGGGTAATGACAGTGGCTTGCACGGAGGGAGAATCATCCAAGAAGAAAAAGAAAGTTGGACGGCTGGCCATCTCGTTCGGAGAAGATGATTTGGAAGGGACGATCCAACCTCACGACGATGCTTTGGTGGTGACAGCCCGGATAGGCGGATTCTTGGTGAAGAGGGTGATGATTGATCAAGGTAGCGGGGCTGACGTCATGTACTCGGACCTCTTCGAAGGGCTCGGGTTAAAGACCCAGGATTTGGTGAAGTATGACACGCCATTGGTCTCGTTTGACGGGAGAGTTGTGATTCCCGAGGGGCAAATCTCTCTCCCAGTGGACATGGAAGGCAAGGGAGTTATAGTTACATTCATAGTAGTCCGATCATTCGCACCTTACACCGCAATCCTGGGGAGGCCGTGGATTCACGCCATGGGGGCTGTTCCGTCCACCCTTCACGTGAAAGTAAAATTTCCTACTGAGTATGGAGTTGCAGAGGTAAGGGGGAACCAACAGGTGGCGAAGCAATGCCTTGTAGCCGCGGTCAGGTGGGAAAAGGAACAGCTCGGTGAAGCTGAGCACGCCGAGAAAGAGACTGCATAGCAATTACAGAAACCCCGGGAAACTGGGGCGGACGTTGTCGAGGAGGTGCTGAAGGTAAGAATTCTTCCAGATAGTGACAGATATTTCCAGATAGGTACAAGCATGAATGACCGGGAAAGGGTAGAGATGTTGTTGTTCCTGTTGCAGAACATAGATGTCTTCGCATGGAACCCGTATGAAGTGCCCGGCGTAGATCCCGAATTCATTGTCCACAGACTCAATGTGGATCCATTATTCCCCCCGAAGAAGTAGAAACCAAGAAGAGCGTCAAAAGAACACGTCGATGCAGTAAACCTGGAGGTACAGCGGCTGAGGGAGGCCGGAGTCATAAAGGAGATATTCTTCCCGAAGTGGTTGGCAAACACTGTCGTGGTGAAGAAGAAGAACGGCAAATGGAGAGTTTGTGTGGACTTTACAGACTTGAACAAGGCATGTCCCAAAGACCCATTCCCGATGCCCAAGATTGATCAGTTAGTAGATGCAACATACGGGCACCCGAGGATGAGCTTCCTAGATGCCTTCCAGGGCTACCACCAGATTGCCTTAGCGCCCGAAGACTGAGAAAAGATAGCATTTATCTCCCCGAACGCAAACTATCACTACGAGGTCATGTCGTTTGGATTGAAGAACGCCGGGGCCACGTATCAGCGAATGATGACGAGAATGTTCCGAGAAAAGATTGGATGCATGGTTGAAGTTTATATCGACGACATGGTGGTAAAAAGCAGAATCGAGTCACAGCACACCGAAGACCTCCGGGGAGTATTCGAGATACTACGACGGCATAAATTGCGCCTGAATGCCGAGAAGTGCACTTTCGGAGTGGGGGCTGGTAAGTTCCTGGGATATCTGATCTCTACTCGGGGAATAGAAACTAACCCCGACCAAATAAAGGCCGTGAACCGCCTCAAACCACCAAGCAATCCTAAAGAGGTGCAAGTGCTCACTGGAATGTTAGCCGCCCTGAACCGATTTATCTCCAAGTTTGCCGATCGCTGCCGGCCGTTTTATCAACTTCTGAAAAAGTGGAAGGGGTTTCGATGGGACGAGAGCTGTGATGAGGCTTTTCGAGAGCTAAAGGAATACTTGGCGGAGGCGTCGAGGTTGACGGCCCCGGAGCCCGGGGAGGATCTGTTCATGTACCTTGCAGTCACCGAACATGCCGTAAGTGCTATGTTACTAAGGGACCGGGGAGTACAAATGCCAGTGTATTACGTGAGCAAAACCTTAGTAGACGCCGAGACAAGGTACTTGCCCCTTGAGAAGTTAGTTTTAGCCCTGGTGCACGCCACGAGGAAGTTGCCACATTACTTCCAGGCACACACGGTGTTTGTCCTCACCGAGTATCCTTTGCAGTCACTGTTAAAGAGATCGGACTTCACAGGTCGGATTGCCAAATGGGGGACTCTGTTGGGATCGTTTGACATAAGATACCGACCTAGAAGCTCGGTGAAGGGACAGGTTCTCGCTGATTTCATCGCAGAATTCACACCCAAGAACGGAGGCAAGGTAATCTGTAGTGCGGAGATTCGCCCGTGGAGGGTATTTGTGGACGGCGCATCAAATGCTATGGGGGCCGGGGCTGGCATTGTCATAATCACCCCTGAGGGTATACGACTGGAACACTCCTTCAGATTGGGGTTCAAAGCCTCGAACAATGAAGCCGAGTATGAGGCCCTACTGGCCGAATTGAGGGCCGTATTGCATCTGGGCGCGAAGGATGTTGAGATTTACTCGGACTCTCGGCTGGTCGTTTATCAGATCACGGGGGACTTCGAGGCTCGGGACCCCCGAATGAAAGCTTACCTAAGTACGGCAAAACAGATTATCGGTCAGTTTGGAACGGTAAAGATATCCCAGGTGGCTCGGTCACAAAACAAGCACGTTGACTCTCTTGCCACGTTAGCCTCATCGGCCACCGAGGACATGCTGCGACTTATCACGATAGAACTTATAAGGGAGCCAAGCGTCTATGTGAAGAGTGTTCCCGACCAGGCCGGAGTAGAAATCGCGCAGGTAGCAGTGGCTGGTCCGTGTTGGATGAACCCAATCATAGACTTCCTTGCCGAAGATAAAGTTCTAGAGGATGAGGCCGAGGCCAACAAGATTCGCCGGATGGCTCCCCGATACTGGCCCTCTGCGGATCGAAAGTTGTACCGAAGATCCTTCGCAGGCCCTTACCTCTTGTGCCTACATCCTGAAAAAGTCAAAGAGCTTCTGACCGAGCTACATGAAGGAGTGTGTGGCGGGCATGCTGGGGGACGATCTTTAGCACACAGAGCGATGACACAGGGGTTTTGGTGGCCACAGATGCAGAAGGATGCCGCTGAATACGCTTGGAGCTGCGAACAGTGTCAAAAGCACGCCCTAATGATCCATCAGCCTGCAGGACACCTAAACCCTGTCAGCAGCCCGTGGCCGTTCACACAATGGGGGCTTGACATCCTCGGGCCATTCCCCCGAGCAACGGGGAACCGTCGTTTTGTATTGGTAGCTGTAGATTACTTTACGAAGTGGGCTGAAGCCGAAGCCTTGGCTAATATCCGGGATACGGACGTGAAGAAGTTTGTATGGAAAAACATAGTTACAAGGTTTGGGGTGCCGAATTTGCTTGTAACAGACAATGGGCTACAGTTCGACAGCAATGCTTTTCGGACCTTCTGCAGCAAGCTCGGCATCAGGAACAAGTATTCAACCCCGGCATACCCACAAAGCAACGGCCAAGCTGAAGCAGTAAGCAAGACTATTTTGAACGGGCTCAAGAGAAGGTTGGATGGGGCGAAAGGAAGATGGGCGGAGGAGCTACCCAGTGTATTGTGGGCTTACCGCACGACCCCTAGGAGATCCACGGGGGAAACCCCGTTTTCTCTGACATACGGAGCAGAAGCAGTGATACCAACCGAGGTGAGCTTATGCAGTGCAAGGGTCACCGGGTTTGACCCCGTCCAGAACGCCGACCTGATGATGGAGCATTTGGATTGGCTAGAAGAATGCAGGGAAGCCGCGACTGTACGGCTCGCCGAGTATCAGTAGAAGTTGGCCCAAAGATACAACCAAAATGTAAGGGGGAGGGAATTCGGTGCCGGGGAACTAGTGTTAAGAAGGGTAGTGGGGAACATGCGGGACGTGGCTGCAGGGAAGCTTGCTCAAACCTGGGAGGGGCCATACAGAGTCACAGCCATTGCGGGTGCAGGGGCCTACTACTTGGAGGACCTTGACGAGAGGCCGCTCCCCCGACCATGGAACGCCAACAACTTGAAGAAATTCTATGCATGATCGTCCGTGTAAGCCAGAACTTGTATTTCATTGAAATTAAGAGCATGATGAACGTTTTTTTTTTTTTTTTTTTTTTTTTTTTTTTTTTTTTATATGCTGTTTTTGATTCCGTAACCGAACACCTAGAGAATTGCAAACAAATCTCTAAGGACAGAAACCTGACCCTCGACTCGATCAAAATCGCCGAGCAGGTGGAAACCTTACAAACAAATCTCCAAGGACAGAAACCTGACTCTCGGCTCGATCCAAATCGCCGAGCAGGTGGAAACCTTACAAATAAATCTCCAAGGACAGAAACCTGACTCTCGGCTCGATCCAAATCGCCGAGCAGGTGGAAACCTTACAAATAAATCTCTAAGGACAGAAACCTGACTCTCGGCTCGATCCAAATCGCCGAGCAGGTGGAAACCTTACAAATAAATCTCCAAGGACAGAAACCTGACCCTCGGCTCGATCAAAATCGCTGAGCAGGTGGAAACCTTACAAATAAATCTCTAAGGACAGAAACCTGACCCTCGGCTCGATCAAAATCGCCGAGCAGGTGGAAACCTTACAAATAAATCTCTAAGGACAGAAACCTGACCCTCGGCCCGATCAAAATCGCCGAGCAGGTGGAAACCTTACAAATAAATCTCTAAGGACAAAAACCTGACCTTCGGCTCGATCAAAATCGCCGAGCAGGTGGAAACCTTACAAACAAATCCCTAAGGACAGAAACCTGATTCTCGGTTAAACTCAAATCTCCGAACAGGTGGGAACCTTACAAGCGAATACTCTAAGGACGAAAACACGATTCTCGGTTATACTAAAGCCTGAAGAAAACCTAACTCTTTTGCAAATACTAAGTCCATTAGCGCTTTCAAATTACCCAAAGCGCCGCACAATAGGTTTTCGGGGGTACCATTCTATTAAGCGGCCATAGCACTGGCATAATTCAAGCAAAACACACAAATAGATATAAATTCATTCAACAAATTGAAATGGGAAAAGAAAACGGTCTGCTAATTAAACAAATAAAGGCAATTGTTCAGTCACCACATCCCGGTGACGTAGGCAAATAAAACCAGCAAAATAAGGCAATTGTTCAGTCACCACATCCCGGTGACGTAGGCAAATAAAACCAGCAAAATAAGGCAATTGTTCAGTCACCACATCCCGGTGACATAGGCAAATAAAACCAACAAATTAAAAATAAGCTAGTAAATAAAAGTAAAATCAGCTGGGAGGTTGGGTCGGCGGTGTCACTTCCTACTGGACGGTCAGAGGGAAAGGCGGGTCCTCACTGAGAAGCTCCTGCACAGTCGGGATACTGGTGGCCTCCATTTCCTCGGGCTCGGTGTGAGAATCGATTTGCTCAACCAGCTCCCTCATACTGGCCGTCTCCTCCTCGTCAATAGCAGCCGGGGCGTCCTGGACGGCAGGTACAGGGTTCGGAAATGGAATTTGGCTGGGGTCTCTCAGCTGCGAATCTTCAGGAACTCCCATTGCCTGGAGAGCGGCAAACCACCCGGCCTCGAAACCCATATTCCGAGCCCGAGCCACCACCAGCTCTGCGGAATTTTCGGCATCAGCAAAACCTACGTCATACCACTTTTGTTCCGCGGCCACCAAGCCTGCCCTGAGATCGGCTATCTCATCGGCGTTGGAAGTGTTAAGGCTGATGGCTTCGGCTAATTTGACTTCCGTCTCATTCTGCTTGGTCAGGAGCTCCGCATACCTCTGTTCGGCCAATGCCCGGTTCTTCTCCGCAGCAGCAGCCTTCTTCTCAGCAGACTTAGCAGCTTTCAGCTTTTCCTTAGCCGTTTTAACTGCTGACTTCCCGCGCCCCCTTCTCGTGCTCGTTTTCCTCGGCAAGCTCCCGTGCCCGGGCAGCCACAATGTGAGCCATTTGAGCGGCCTAGCAAGCACGAAGGTTAGAAAAGAAGCAAAAGGAAATCTATATGAAGGAGTAGATAGACAAAAGAATTACCGCAATGACGTGCCACTCTAACCGGCGCCCCACAGACTCCTCGGACCCCTCCTCAAAAGCATGCACGTCCTCGGGAAGTAGGAGAGCTTCGGCCAAAGTTTGGGCAATACGGCCGCCCTCGCCCTTCTCCCACATCCGAACACAGGCGGTTGAGGGCAATGGCTTGCCGTCCAAAAGGAACTTTGGCTTCCATGCTGGGGCCACTTGGGAGGAGGACGCGCCCCCCGTGCCAGCTTCGATTGGCGGCTTGTGGATAACGATTCCACCTGTTGGTCGGGGAGGAGTCCGGACAGTGGCGTCTCCCGGGCCCGTGGAAGGTTGATCGGTAACTTTTTGTTTCTTTTGGGCACGTCCGGCCTGTGAGGAGGGTGGGGGCTGAGGCACTTGACCCCGGCCTTGGGAAGGCGGGGGCTGATTGGGTTGCCGGGCACTTGGCACGAACCGTTTTATTGACATCACCTTCCTTGATACCATCCTTCCACTAGGTTGGATAGCTTCAGCTAGCAAGGCAGCCGCTTCTGTCACTTGTTGTTGAGGCACGGCGGCTGGATTCTCGGGAATGGGCTGCCCTTGCGCTTGGTCTCCTTGCTGTATGGCTTCGTGGGCTATCTCCCTGAGACGCCGGGATGCTTTTTCTGCGGATTCGTCTCGCAAAGGGGCTAGCTCGTCCGCGCAAGTAAACCGCCGACTAAATTCCCTCGCTTCCCCGGTTGTAAGCTTCGGCGGCAAAAAGTTTACGTACCGGACGTCTATGTATGATAGCAGGGGGCTGTCAACTATCAGTGCCTGCTTGAAAGGCTGCCAAGTAGAATAAACCAGCTCCACTCCGAGGATTAAGTGCGAGGCCTGGAGTTGTCCGTCCCAATGCACATATATCTTGGAACGGAGGACGAAGTTTAAATCCTTGGCGTGGAAGGCTCTGAGGTCCTGAACAAACACTTTGCCGTCTGCAAAAGAACAGGTGGCGCATTAGTCTCTAACAATAAAATTTTTTTACTCCAATAAGAAGAAAAGAAGAGGCGGAGGAAAGCAATTATATGAAGGGGATGGTACGAACCCACTTCACGCCGTGTAAGGGGGCAAGGGATCTCCCCGGCAAACCAATTGCCGCGCACCCTGACGAACTCCCCAGCGGAGTTCCTGTTCGAGTCAGGTAGGCATGATATCAGCCGTACCCGAGCATCCCTTGTCTTTAGGTAATAATTGGTGGCTTTGCTCCCACAGAGGCTGTACATTTGGTTAATGTCGTGGTGGTCTAACTGTAAGTTAAAGGTGTGGTTCAACTTACTGACACAACTAACTACCCGGTAAAAATTGGGGGGAAGCTGGTCAGGGCACAGCCCATAGTAAGTGAGTGTGTTTATCAAGAGGGGATCTACGGGGAACCTGACCCCACCTTCTAAAATGGACATCAAAGGAAAGAAGGCTGTACCCTGCCCTCGGTGGAGTTCCATATCACTCTCATGGCAGTAAGCCACATCCACGTCATCGGGAATGTTAAATTTACTCCTAAAGGTGGCCAAAGCAGCCGGGGATTCTAGAAGGTAAGAGTAACCCATCTATAAAGTCTAAAACTACAAAAGTGAACTCAAAGAAATAGAGCTGAAGGGACAGGAAGGGGAAGAAAAACTTACTTTGGGTTCTAAGGAGGAAAAGAACACTGAGCAAGCAAGCGCACAGAAATGTGGTCGGCAGAGAGTAAGCACTAAAGATCAGAGGCGAAGGAAAAATGGAATGGTGTTCAGAGAGGGACTATTTATAAAGCCAAAAAGAAATGGGGGAAGAAGAAACGTTTACTCAAGCAATAAATGGGCACAATTTACGAGCGATCCAGCGAATGCCAAACGTAACCGATTTGCGCGCCGCTTCGGTCCACGAACCGTCAGGCAATAATGACGACTGCGCCTGGCGCCGCGAAACGGCGCGTCTTTTGAGATGAATATTAATAAGAAGTAACAGTCATAAATCCCAGGCTAGAAGATTCCCGAGGTCAAAAGGCCCAGACAGTTCCTTGATTCTTCTCGGCGACCGAGTATGAATCAAGGGGGGGCTATTGTACGGCACCGAGATCCTAGGACCATACAGGCCCTGGGCCCAGTCCCACACAGGCCCTGGGCCCAGTCCCATACCGGCCTTGGGCACAGGCCCAGCAGAAAGGTCCAGTTATCCTGCGCCCTTCTTGGAGCTTCCTTAATGTACAAACAAGCGTAGAGTATTGAATTCCAAGAGGTGATCGGTCAAACGTTACCGGTCAAATATATGAATTGTTCCTGGAAAAATGCGATATTCACAGGGAACTGAGTTGCCGAACATAATCTGTCAAGATGGAGCCAAGTTCCAAGATTATAAATGCTGCACCGCCCTCTCACCTAAACATCCACTTTAATAAGATAATATTGGACCTTCAGTAGCACTAACGGTGGCTGTAATCATAATCTCCCCACTAACCTTGGCTATAAATAGAAGAAAGTTGGGAGAAGAAAGGGTTCAGAAAAATTGAGAGAAAACAGTCAAGGAGAGAGTATCAACTGAGTGTTGCTTTGAGTCTCTCTGCCGAGAACGACCCATTGTAGGAAATCCTTAAGCCCACTACAAATAAATTGTGAGCCCAAGTGATCTAAGGCCCAGAAGTCTTGTACTTGGTTCCTACACCCATCAAATCAAAACTCTTAAACCCCATAAAAGGTTCTTCCTAGCTTCACCCCTTTGGAAAAATACCAGTCACACATCTTCATAAACCCAACACAAAATCTCTGACCCCAAAAATTTCAAACTATCAATGACCCAGATCCAATCACAACCCTCACAAAACCAATGACGACCACTGCCCTTTACATCCAAATCACAAGTCATTGTCACTCAAAATCAAAACCGCAAGCCCTCTTGGTTGGTTGTAGCTAACTCATATGGGTTAGGGTGAGATGGGACGACATGTTAGGATTAGACTTGTTTAGTTGATGGGTTGAAGCTAAAGGACACCCCTCTTAGTTTGGAGAATCTCATATGTATATTTGAGTTGGAATGACTTAAAGGCTATGGATAGATGTTGTACCGCATTGTGATACCCAGGCCCAGGTGGGCCTTAGATCCTGACTCAACAGTGTGGCCCATGGCATCAACCTCTTTCTACCTAAGGCCCCAGCCCGAGCCCACAAAAGCCACAATCCTAGGCCTCATATTGCCCAAAAGCCTAAGGAGTAGATAATCTCAATTAGCACGCACCTTGTTTCGCCGCTTGGGCCTTGCTCGGCGAACCATATCCCGAGCAAGAAGAAAGGCACTTGGGGACACCATCTCTTGTATGCCTGGCAGTGCCTTGGGGAATATCGCTGTCGAGCATATTTATTGAAGTAGGAACCATTTCCAAAGCCACTCTCACAACACCCCACTCCCACCTAAACACCCACTTACAATTAACGACATTGGACCTCCTATTGCACTAACCATAGAAGTAATCATAGTCTCTCCACTAATTTTGGGCTATAAATTAGAAGTGTCATTTCCTAACTAACAACCTTGTGTTCTTAAGCTAGTTTGTTTTGGGTGATGGAATCAAAAATGGATCCAAGAAGAATTAAGGCTATACTTAGTTGGGCCGTGTCAAAGTCTCTCCATGATGTTAGAAGTTTTCATGAGCTTGCTTCCTTTTATTGGCGTTTTATCAAAAACTTCAGCAGCCTTATTGCCCTTGTTACTGAATGTTTAAAGGCAAGAAAGTTTCAGTGGAATGAAGAAGCTCAAAAGAGTTTTGAGCTGCTCAAGAAGAAGGTGACAGAAGCTCCAATTTTGGCTAGATTTCAACAAATTGTTCAAAGTTGATTGTGATGCTTCAGGTGTGGGAATTGGTGTTGTGCTCAGCCAAGAAGGTAAGCCTATTGCTTTCTTTAGTTAAAAACTGAATGAATGCAAGAAAAAGTATTCTATTTATGATAAAGAATTCTATGCCATTATTCGTGCCTTGGATCATTGGAGTCATTATCTCCTTCCAAATGAGTTTCTACTTCATTCTAATAATGAAGCTTTGAAGTATTTGAATAGTCAGCAGAAACTCAACAGTTGACATGCTAAATGGGTTGAATTTCTTCAATCCTATTATTTTTCTATCAAACACAAGTCTGGAAAGTTGAATAAAGTGGCAGATGCCTTGAGTAGAAGACATTATTTGCTAAACACTATGGAGGTCTAGGTGTTAGGTTTTGAAGTTCTCAAGGAGTTGTATAATGATGATCCAAATTTTGGTGATGTGTGGGAAGATTGTTCCAAGGGTTCTGTTAATTATTTCTTATAGTAAGAAGGTTTTGATCTATTCAAAGACCATAGATTGTGCATTCCTCAATGTTTTTTAAGGAGAACAATTATTCAAGAAGCTCATAGGGGATCGAGGTCTTGCTGGATACTTTGGAAGAGACAAAACTTTGGCTCTTGTGCAAGAAAATTTCTATTGGCCCAAGTTGACCCATATGTTATGTCTCTTGTGAGAAGCTGTAGAACCTGCCAAATTGCTAAGAGTCACAGTCAGAACATCGGGTTTTACACACCATTACCAGTTCCCAAGGCTCCATGGGAAAATGTCAGCTTAGACTTTGTTTTGCGTTTGCCTCAAACTCAAAGAAACAAAGATTCTATTATGGTGGTGGTTGATCGATTTTTAAAGATGGCTCATTTTGTTCCTTGTAACAAAACTACAGATGCATCTTCTATTGCTGATTTGTATTTCAGAGAAATAGTCAAGCTTCATTGTGTTCCAAAAACTATCACTTCTAATCATGATTCAAAATTTGTTAGTCATTTCTGGTGTACTCTTTAGAGGAAGCTTGGAACTACACTACAATTTAGCTTTTCTTACCATCCACAAACAGATGAACAAATTGAATTTGTGAATCAAGGTTTGGAAAATCTTTTAAGAAGCTTTGTGGGGAAGAACATTAGACAGTGGGATCTTCTTTTGGCCCAAGCCACGTTTGCTTATAATTGATCCACTAGCCAAACTACTGGTCCCTTTTGAAGTAGTTTATGGCCTTTCTCTTTTGTTTTGTTTGTTTGTTTTTTTTTCCTCTCTCTCTCCCTTATCTCCACTCTTCCATCTTTCTTCTTTTCTTTTTCTTCACTCTTCTTTCACTTCACACCTGGATTGATTCTTTTCTCTTCCTCTCCATTTTGATTTTATTTCTTCTATTTTATTTGTGGTGGTGTTAATGTTTGTGGGTTTTGGATTTGCAAATGGTGTTGCAGCTTACTAATTTTGTTCAAATTTGTAGATGGTGTTTGATGCCATTGGTTGTATGGTTGTAGGTAAGCATTTAAAAAAAAAATAAAAATTTAATGATTGTTTTGGTCTATTCATTTTTTATAATAGTTTTAGTTTATTCCTGGTTTGCTGTCAACTTTGCTTCTTAGGGTCTCTAAGATTTTTGATTAATTTTTGTGAATTTTTTGGCTTTATTTATTTATTATTGATAGGTCTATCTCAAGTGTGATAATAACTTTGTTAATAGAACCAAGAAAGTAGTGAAAAATTCAAAATCAATTTGATGATTTCTTTTTGTAGGTTGGTCTATGGCGGCTGAATGTGTTGGGGTGGAGTAGCTATGGGGGCAAGTCCTTTTCAAGCAGGGGAGTATGACATCGAAGTGTCCCAAGATTCAGCAAGCCCAATGTGATGTTAGTTTGGCCTAAAAGTTTTTCTTGAAGATCAGAATAATAGCCCATTATTTTAAAACATTTTTATTATTAATAAAGTCAAATAGTCTTTATTTAGTGTCTCCTAGGATGAATCAGACTTTATGTTTCACTTCTCCTAGGCATGCAAGTACTTTATTGTGTTTCTAAGTTCCTAAGAGTCATATCTAACTTTGATTAGGCTTTATACATAATGATTGTAACTATTTTTCCTTAATAATTAAAAAAAAGAGAGAAAAGAAGTATAGTTCCAAAGGGGAAAAAAGTACCAAATTTTTTTTTAAAAAAAAGAAGAATAATTGTGTAAATACTGTCATAATCTAATCCAACATGTGAATTAATAGATAAATAAATAATTTAAAACACAAAGTTGAAATTTTATTTTCTTAAATATCTCAAAAAATACACTAATGAGATAATGACAATGAAGAGCAATATAAAATATTTGTAAACACTCAAAACAATTACTCAAGCATTTAGGAACATCATATAACAAAACCATAATAATTTGTTCCTAAGTTGTTAAATAGAATACTTATAAATAGTGAAAGAAAACTGCACAAAGCCCATCTCCTTCAACTGCCTAAACTGTTCTTCATTATATTGTCCAAATTATCCTGTTGTTTTCCAAATAAACTAAAACCTAACAACAACACAAAATAGGGCATTATAATATGATTTTCCCCCAAATCAAGTCAACAAAAAACACCATTCATTAAAAGTATCTAAGAACATCACATAACAAAGACATAATAATTTGTTACGAAGTTGTTAAATAGATTATTTATAAATAGTGAAAGAAAAAACTACACAAAGACTATCTCCTTCAATTGCCTAAATTGTTTCTCCCAAAAAAAAAAAAAAAAAGCCTAAATTGTTCTTCATCATATTGTCCAAATTATCCAGTTGTTTTCCAAATAAACTAAAACCTTACAACAACACAAAATAGGGCATTATAATATGATTTTCCCCCAAATTAGGTCAACAACAAGCACTATTCATTAAAAACATAATTCAAAGTCAAAATCCTTTGAATGTGTAAAACATATTAAATGTGATGTAATCAAGTCAAATATCCAATCCATAATCAAATTCAAAATTTTTAATAAGGCCTTAAAGTCACACAATAGAAATAGGTGGCTGATCCTAAGTAAAATTATTGGTTATAGCTTTATACATGATGATTGTAACTATTTTTCCTTAATAATTTAAAAAAAAAAAAAAAAACCAAGAGTACAATTCCAAAGGGGAAAAAAGTACCAAAATATTTTTGAAAAAAGAAGAATTATTGTGTAAATACTATCATAATCTAATCCAACATGTGAATTAATAGATAAATAAATAATTTAAAACACAAAGTTGAAATTTCCTTTTCTTAAAAATCTCAAAAAATACACTAATGAGATAATGACGATGAAGAGCAATATAAAATGTAGGGACACGATTTTTAACGACCTAAGGATAACATTGGGTTCGTAGGTAATGGGCCCGAACAATATAATTTGTAGAGAGTGGGCTTGAAAGGCTGGACCTTGGTCGTTGGACGGTGGTCTAGTCGTGATTTTCATGGAAGCTCATACGAAGGTAGGTTTGGCCTGAATAGCTAAGCCTCACATCGGTTAGCTCGGAGGGTTTGAGTCCTCGGACTTAGTCCAAGGAGTATCATATCCCTCTCATTCTCCTTTTCGTAGGATTTTTTCTTATCCCCCTTTGGCTTTCTTTCCCTTTTATACTAGTTTTTATTTCCCCTCTCGTGTCCACGTGTAAGTTTTGCTTTTTTAGGTATAGACTCGTCCTATCAATCCATACATCCGAGTGGTTGGGGGTGGTTGGGAAAGGTTAAATAGCATGGTATGGAGTATGGGCCTGTCAGGTGCGGGGCTCCATATTGCGGTGCTGGCAGCTTTCTCCCTTGTCCTGCCCCTGTACTGAGTCTGTCCTTTTCTTCAGGCGTTTTGTGAGGTGTTGAGCGTGAGATCGTCCTCGGCAATAGGGCTCCTCGGCCTGGGCTTTAGGCCCTGAATGTAAAGTGGGCTGGGACCTCAGACTTCGGGCCCTACATAAAATATTTGTAAACGTTAAAAACAATTACTCAAGCATTTAGGAACATCATATAACAAAGATATAATAATTTGTTGCTTACTTGTTAAACAAAATATGTATAAATAGTGAAAGGAAACTGCACAAAGACCATCTCCTTCAACTACCTAAATTGTTCTTCATTATATTGTCTAAATTATCCTGTTGTTTTTTAAATAAACTAAAACCTGACAACAACACAAAATAGGGTATTATATTATGATTTCCCCCCAAATCAGGTCAACAACAAACACCATTCATTAAAAGTATCTAGGAACATCACATAACAAAGACATAATAATTTGTTACTAAGTTGTTGAAAAAATTATTTATAAATAGTGAAAGAAAATTGCACAAAGACTATCTCCTTCAATTGCCTAAACTGTTCTTCATCATATTGTCAAATTATCCTGCTGTTTTTCAAATAAACTAAAACTTGATAACAACACAAAATAGGGCATTATAATATGATTTCGCCCCAAATTAGGTCAACAACAAACACTATGCATTAAAAGCATAATTCAAAGTCGAACTCCTTTGAATATGTAAAACATATTAAATGTGATGTAATCAAGTCAAATATCCAATGCATAATCAAATTCAAAATTTTTAATAAGGCTTGAAAGTCACACAATAGAAATAGGTAGCTAATCCCAAGTAAAAGTATTGGTTATAGCTGTATACATGATGATTCTAGCTATTTTTCCTTAATAATTAAAAAAAAAAACCAAGAATATAATTCCAAAGGGGAAAAAAGTACCAATTTGTTTTTGAAAAAAGAAGAATTATTGTGTAAATATTGTCATAATCTAATCCAACATGTGAATTAATAGATAAATAAATTATTTAAAACACAAAGTTGAAATTTCCTTTTCTTAAAAATCTCAAAAAATACACTAATGAGATAATGATGATGAAGAGCAATATAAAATATTTGTAAATACTAAAAAAAAAATTACTCAAGCATTTAGGAATATTATATAACAAAGACATACTAATTTGTTTCTAAGTTGCTAAACAGAATATTTATAAATAGTGAAAGAAAACTGCACAAAGACCATCTCCTTCAACTGCCTAAACTATTTTTCATTATATTGTCCAAATTATCCCGTTGTTTTTTAAATAAACCAAAACCTGACAACACCACAAAATAGGGCATTATAATATGATTTTTCCCCAAATCAAGTCAACAACAAACACCATTCATTAAAAGTATCTAGAAACATCACGTAACAAAGACATAATAATTTGTTACTAAGTTGTTAAACAGATTATTTATAAATAGTGAAAGAAAACTGCACAAAGACTATCTCCTTCAATTACCTAAATTGTTCTTTATCATATTGTCCAAATTATCCCGTTGCTTTCCAAATAAACTAAAACTTGATAACAACACAAAATAGGGCATTATAATATGATTTCCACCCAAATTAGGTCAACAACAAACACTATGCATTAAAAGCATAATTCAAAGTTAAATTCCTCTGAATATGTAAAACATATCAAATGTGATGCAATCAAGTCAAATATCCAATGCATGATCAAATTCAAAATTTTTAATAAGGCTTTAAAGTCACACAATGGAAATAGGTGGTTGATCCCAAGTAAAAGTATTGGTTATAGCTTTTTACATGATGATTCTAATTATTTTTGCTTAATAATTAAAAAAACAAAATCAGTACAATTCCATAGGGGAAAAAAGTACCAAATTTTTTTGAAAAAGGAAGAATTATTGTGTAAATGTTGTCATAATCTAATCCAACATGTGAATTAATAGATAAATAAATAATTTAAAACACAAAGTTGAAATTTCCTTTTCTTAAAAATCTCAAAAAATACACTAATGAGATAATGACGATGAAGAGCAATATAAAATATTTGTAAATACTAAAAAAAATTACTCAAGCATTTAGGAAAATTATATAAGAAAGACATAATAATTTGTTGCTAAGTTGTTGAACAGAATATATATAAATAGTGAAAGGAAACTGCACAAGAACCATTTCGTTCAATTGCCTAAAATGTTCTTCATTATATTGTCCAAATTATCCCTATGTTTTTTCCAAATAAATTAAAACCTAACAACAACACAAAATAGGGCATTATAATATGATTTTCCCCCAAATCAGGTCAACAACAAACACCATTCATTAAAAGTATCTAGGAACATCACATAACAAAGACATAATAATTTGTTACTAAGTTGTTAAACAGATTATTTATAAATAGTGTTTGAAAACTGCACAAAGATTATCTCCTTCAATTGCCTAAACTATTCTTTATGATATTGTCCAAATTATCCCGTTGTTTTCCAAATAAACTAAAACTTGATAACAACACAAAATAGGGCATTATAATTTAATTCCCCCCCCCCCCCCCCAAATTTATGTCAACAACAAAAACTATTAATTAAAAGCATAATTCAAATTCAAAGTCAAACTCCTCCGAATATGTAAAACATATGAAATGTGATGTAATCAAGTCAAATATTCAATGCATAATCAAATTCAAAATTTTTGATAAGGTTTTAAAGTCACACAATTGAAATAGGTGGCTGATCCCACATAAAAGTATTGGTTATAGTTTTATACATGATGATTGTAACTAGTTTTCCTTAATAATTAAAATATATATATATATATATATATATATATATCCAAGAGTACAATTCCAAAGGGGAAAAAAGTACCAAAATATTTTTTCAAAAAGAAGAATTATTGTATAAATACTGTCATAACCTAATCCAATGTGTGAATTAATAGATAAATAAATAACTAAAACACAAAGTTGAAAATTTCTTTTCTTAAAAATCTTGAAAAATCCACTAATGAAGAGCAGTATAAAATATTTGTACACCCTAAAAACAATTACTCAAGCATTTAGGAACATCATATAACAAAGACATAATACTTTTTTGCTAAGTTGTTAAGCAAAATATTTATAAATAGTGAAAGAAAACTGCACAAAGACCATCTCCTTCAACTGTCTAAACTGTTCTTCATTATATTGTCCAAATTATCTCGTTGTTTTCCAAATAAAACTAAAACCTGATAGCAATACAAAATAAGACATTATAATATGATCCCCCCCTCCCCCAAAAATCAAGTCAAAAATAAACACCATTCATTAAAAGTATCTAGGGACATCACATAACAAAGACATAATAATTTGTTACTAAATTGTTAAACAAATTATTTATAAAGAGTGAAAGAAAACTACACAAAGACTATCTCTTTCAATTGCCTAAACTGTTCTTCATTATATTGTCCAAATTATCCCGTTGTTTTCCAAAGAAACTAAAACCTGATAACGACAAAAAATAGGGCATTATAATATAATTTCCCACCAAATTAGGTAAACAACAAACACTATTCATTAAAAGCATTAGTGTTGTAAGTTAAATGATGAAAAAAAAAAATACTTGCATCAAGAAACACATATGAATTAGTCAATAATAGAACAATGAGGATACACATTTCTAATAAGAGATCAATAACACGCTTGATTCGGACTCCTCTTATGGGGTGGTTGTCAAGTTGTATCTTTTCTACCGTCAAATATTAAGTAATCCTTGTGAATACCTTTTTATAGACAATTTTTTTTTTGACTCTTTATTGATTTCATTTTTCAGTTATAAACATCAAAATTAAAATAGATAAACATGTAAAGGCAAAATTATATGTAAAGTTACATCTGCCTTAAGATTTATATGTAAAGACAATATTTTTGTTTTGATTTTTCATTGATTTCTTATTTAGTTATAACATTAAAATTTAAGTAAATAAATATGTAAAGTTAAACCAGCTAAGATGAATTTGTAAAGTCAATATATTTACATATTTAATATTGTCAAAAAAATTAATGATAAAAAATAAATAAGAAAAATGATAATAATGTGGCTCATAACGCGACAGATAAAATGACTAAAAAAAACATAATTATAATAAATACTATACTTAAGCTTTTAAATATAATATATATAGATAAATTTGGTAGCTAAGCTATTCGTGAATAAATTCCCAGAATCTAGTTAATCCATTTAAGGCATATAAATATACAATCCTTAAGTTGATATTATCCATATTCATAAAAAAAAAAGTTGATATTATCCATTGTGCAATGTGGCGGCTTGGAACCTGGACACTGTCAGAATGGGGATTTGGATAGAGTGCAATTGTGCAATTACTCTGTCTTTACTCATACTTTTTTTTACTTTATTTATTTAACGGTTGATATTGAAAGATTTTTTGTTTTCAACTTAAATTTAGCCATTGAGAGTGAGTATGCATCATATCTAAATCCTAAAAATGCACAGTTTCCCATACACGTCACAGTAAAGTAGTATGGTTTCCCATGCATTCACGGAGAAGTCAGCCAAATTCGCTACCATTTGGTTCTGGGATATTTTGATCATACACGATTAGCTTAGAGAAGAAACTGACTTATTATTAACAGTTGAATTTTTCACACCATTTCTCAATAGAATTGCCATTCACTTTTTGGACCTACAACAAACAAACGAAAAAGAAAAAAAAAAAAGAAAAGAAAAAAGAGAAAGACCGTTTAAATTTTACATCGCCACCCTATTCTTATTGCACTATTTATGAAAGAATAACGGTAGGTTTTTAAATCATCTTTGTTGTTACCAGGAAGCTTTCGCGTGGTGGATTGCTTCAATCTGGTACTTCTTGAGCTAATTATGCTGTCAAAGGAAGTCTATACATGCATAACAAAGATTTAGCATGCATTACTTCATGTGCTGTTGGCAAACCCAAATAAAGTTCTGTTTTTGTTGAGTCAGACATACACCATGTATAATTTGGTTCAATTAGCAATTTTGGGTGGAGCTGCATGATTTTCTTTATTCTTGTATATATAACTAACAAGAACTATATATAGGAGCAAAGTAACTAAAAGTTACTTCGTTGCCATGCCTTTCCAAATAAAAAGGGAACACGAGACATGCTCTTCCAAAAGCACAAAATGCGATAACAATCTTTACATGTCCTTGTAAAACTTAGCTCACACCTAAATATAAAATATTTTGTTTTAATCAAAAATTTAAATTGTGCCGTTTCTGTCAAATATCTCAATTCAATTTGAAATAGATTCATTTCAAACCATATTGTAATTCGTTGTCAACAATACTAGGGCCCAATCTGAGATCAACACAATTGGAGTAAGGAAAAAAAAATTTAGTGGGACTTCCCTTATTATAAATAATAAGTGTGGGTTTGGATCTACGTTCACGTTTCCTTGCGTTTGTGTGTTTTCTGTGCTTTTTTTTATTTTTTATTTTTTTTATTTATATATTTTATAGACAGCGCCTGGTGCACTATTCATGGGACATGAATAATGCACCAAGGCATATGAACAGTAAAAAAAAGAATGAACTGTAATTTTTCACGCATTTAAAAATTATTTTACTACAGTGTTTTTAGTTTTTAGCAAAATAAGTTGTATCCAAACGGATTCTAATTGTATAATATTATATTCTCTTTTTTTTTTTCTTCTTTTTTTAAAAACTATTTTTCTTTCCTTTTGAAATACAAAATTACTACTAATTATGTTTTTGCAATTTCCTCACTAATTCACTTAATATTTCTGGTGAGATATTTTATCTCTCTCTCTCCTTTTTTTTTTTTTTTTTTTTTTTTTGAGAAGAATGACATATTCTATCTTAAATAAGATTTTATCAATTTTAATTTTGGATAACTATACGCAAATGTAACATGTAATTTTAGTTAATATTTTATAAGTGTCACATGCATTAGAAAAATTGTTTAACCTTTTTACATAGCTTAATGTGTTAATACTTAATTGGACTGTTTTCATTTATTTATAAAATGTATTTAAAAATTTTTAATTCTAAAAATAAATCTGAATAATCAATATCAGAATAAATATTATGTTTGAGATGGTTAGTGTCTCTCTTGGTACTATTGGACTTCAAATATTGAACAATAAATTTCAGTAATGACTACTCTGCTCGGCAACTATTAATTCTATTTTTAATTTTGATAGAGAGAGAAAGAAAGAGTAAATTTTTTGAGAGATTTAAAATTTTTACTCTCTTAATCTACAACAAACATATTAAAACGTATTAACAAAATGCGCAATATTAAAAAAGAATATAATTTTGTTAAATTATTCATTACAATTTTTGAGCCTTAATTAAAATATAATTTCGTTAAATTATTCATTACAATTTTTGAGCCTTAATTAAAATTTTTACATTATAAGGTCGATAAACAAGGCATTTAATTTGCCAATAGAAAAAGTCTTTTTTTTTTCTTGGTGAGAGACTTTAATTTTTATTTATTTATTATTATATTCTATTTTAGGTGACTTTCGTTTGGGGGCTTTAGGCCATTGTCTTAACAAATTGAGATTTTCAATAATTTTAGAATCTAACAAATTTACAGTTGAGAGAGAAGACAATATAAAGAGGGTCGGGGGGAGGAGTCTTGACCCGAGGTTTTCTTCTTTCTTAATTTCTCTCTCTCTACTTGTCGAGGGTGAGTTTTTGAAGGGGAAGGAATTTCTCCTTCATTGTTTTGTTTGTTTGTTTGTTTGTTTTTTTTTTTTTTTTTTCATGTGCCAATGGCATTTGTTGTAGTCTCTTTTAATTTTCGTAATTGAATCAATTATAAGTTGAAGATTGCCCAACGTAGCTACGATGGCAACACCCAATGGAACTACAATGGCTTGCCCGGCACCGATGAAGGCAACATCAAATGGAGCGTTCCAAGGTGACGATCCACTGGATTTTGCGCTTCCCTTGCTTATTCTCCAAATATGTTTGGTCATAGTTCTTACCAGAGCGCTTGCATATATTCTTAAACCAATCAGACAACCTAGGGTCATTGCAGAGATCATTGTAAGTGTGTTGTTAACATTATCAATTAATAATTTAATTACAAATTATTTTTACTATATAGCATATATCAATTTAAAAAAAAAATAATAATTAAATCATTCATTTATTGAGAAATTATTTTGTACTCCCGGAATATCATAAATGCGTACTCCCTCCTCTCACATGAATGGAGAGTCCCATTAATTAAATTCATGATGAGACCCACCATTTATGTGAGAATAAGGAGTACGTATTTATGATATTCCGAGAGGACCTAATAATTTTCTTCATTTATTATGTTGTTGAAATTCACAAATATTTGGTATCTCAGGGAGGAGTATTGCTTGGGCCGTCAGCAATAGGGCGGAGCAAGTCATTTCTCCACACGGTTTTCCCTACAAGGAGCATGACAGTCTTGGACACCATAGCCAACATTGGCCTCCTCTTCTTCTTGTTTCTGGTGGGTCTTGAGCTTGACATGAGTTCAATTCGTCGTACCGGGAGAAAGGCGTTGGGAATAGCCCTTGCGGGAATCAGCCTTCCCTTCGTCCTTGGAATCGGGACATCGTTTGTTCTTCGTTCCACCATATCTGAAGGAGTATCCAAAGCCCCATTCCTGGTCTTCATGGGCGTTGCAATGTCAATCACTGCATTTCCTGTCCTAGCTCGTATCCTAGCCGAGCTCAAACTTCTCACCACAGACATTGGCCGCATTGCTATGTCAGCTGCTGCTGTAAACGACGTTGCTGCATGGGTACTTCTTGCACTTGCAATTGCTATTTCAGGCTCAGACGACTCTCCAATCATTGCCCTTTGGGTTCTACTCTGTGGTGCTGCCTTTTTAATCGTTGCTTTCTTTGTTTTAAGACCCGGGCTTGCCTTAATGGCTCGTCGCTCTCTTGAGGGCGAGCCTGTGAAGGAGATCCACATATGCATCACATTGTCACTTGTATTGGCTGCTGGTTTTGTCACGGACACTATTGGCATACACGCACTTTTTGGGGCTTTTGTGGTGGGAATTATGGTACCAAAGGAAGGCCCTTTTGCTGGGATACTTATAGAGAAGATTGAGGATCTTGTATCAGGAATTTTCTTGCCACTCTACTTCGTCTCCAGTGGGCTTAAGACCAATGTTGCAACCATAAGTGGAGCGACTTCATGGGGTTTGCTAGTACTTGTTATATTCACCGCATGTCTTGGGAAGATCCTTGGAACTTTCATTGTTTCACGATTATGTAAGGTGCCTTTGAGGGAATCTTTGGCTCTTGCATTTCTTATGAACACCAAGGGTTTGGTAGAGCTCATTGTCCTCAACATTGGGAAGGACAGAAAGGTACGTACATTAACCTTAATATTAGTCGTGGAATTCTCTAATCAAGAAATGTGTTTCTTTCTTTCTATTAAAATAGATAATTTTTGCCAAAAGTCTCATTGTTTAATTGGCTCCTCCTCATGTACAAAATGCTTGGGAGTTAGGAGAGGAGAAATTCAAGTTATATGATTAGCAACATATTCATGTAACATAAATATTGATGCAATATGCTTTTTAACTTTCAATTAAAAATGAAGGACAATATTTGAAAACTAGTACTTCCTTCTTTCCATATTATACATACTCATTTGATTTTACTAACTGAAATAATAACCACTTTGAAATTTTAATTAACATAAGTTGATAGCTTTTTAAACTTACCCCTAGCTTTATTTGAAAATTCATACATTTTTCTAAAATAGACAACTAATAGATTTAAATTCACTAAGGATGAGCTAAGCACTATGTCCCTTTGATGCACGGATTGATAGAAATAATATTTAAACTAAAGAATGCATTTCGTTAATACAATTGAAATTAAACTATAAAATAGAAGATAGCACAAATAAAAGAACAAAAAATAAAGTGATACTAAACACATCAATTGTCACACTAATTTATAACATTTCTTTTAGTAAAATTAGTAATACTGTAATTTATAACATTTCTTTTAGTAAAATTAGTAATTAAGTAACTTTAATATTTTCCAACTATAAATTTATTTGTGTTAAACTTGCTACTACCAACCATCTGGTTTTGGTTTTGTCACATACTCTGCAGGTGCTGAACGATCAGACATTTGCTATCATGGTTCTAATGGCGTTGTTCACCACCTTCATCACCACCCCAATCGTCACGGCTGTTTATAAGCCAGCTCGAAAGGCAGCCCCTTACAAGCACCGTACTGTCAAACGCAAAGACATCAACACAGAGTTCCGAATTCTAGCATGTTTTCATAGCACTCGCAACATCCCCACCATAATCAATCTCATCGAGTCATCTCGTGGAACACATAGACAAAAGCTTTGTGTATATGCCATTCACCTCATGGAGCTTTCAGAACGATCTTCAGCAATCTCAATGATTCACAAAGCACGCAGCAATGGTCTCCCATTCTGGAATAAGAAACATGAGAACAAAGATCAGATGGTTATTGCATTTGAGGCTTATCGGCAGCTTAGCAGCGTAATTGTACGACCCATGACTGCAATCTCCGCTCTCAGTAATATTCATGAAGACATTTGCACTAGTGCAGCCCAAAAGCGAGTGGCCATAATTCTGATACCATTTCACAAGCACCAACGTTTAGATGGAACTATGGAGTCACTGGGACACTCTTTCCAGTTGGTGAACAAGCGTGTTCTCCACCATGCCCCTTGCTCTGTAGGAATTCTGGTCGACCGCGGCTTTGGAGGAACCACGCAAGTCTCTGCTAGTAATGTTTCCTACAAGGTATTCATGAATTTAAAAAATGTGAAACTATCAAGAAGTGATGAATTTAATCATTTAATCACTCTTAGGGGTTTTAAGATGAATTTAATCATTTAATCACTCTTAGGGGTTTTAAGTTTTATTTAAATAGGAGATATTGCTAAATTCCTGATTTTTCTAAATATTTAAACTATTAAAAAAATGATAAATTTAATCGTTTAACTTTATTCTAATAGATAGTGGTGCCCTTTTTTGGGGGACCCGATGACCGTGAAGCACTGGCTTATGGCATGAGGATGGCTGAGCACCCTGGAATATTGCTCAATGTTATCAGATTTGTTCCCTCGCCTGGAAAATCACTGAAATTTGATAAGTCGGGAATTGAAGACAATGTGGATCATGAGGAGGATGAGCTGATGTTGTCAGAGTTCAAAAGCGCACACAGCAACAAGGACAAGGAGTCGTCAAATTTGTACGAGGAAATGTTGGTCGAAAACAAGACTGAGGTGGTGGACGCATTAAAAGCCTTGAACAAGTACAATCTGTTCTTGGTGGGAAGAATGGCCCCAACAGTACCCCTGGTGAACAAAACCGATTGTCCAGAGTTGGGACCAGTGGGAAGCTTTTTAGCATCGTCAGAATTTTCCACCACGGCATCGGTTTTGGTGGTTCAACAGTATAATCCCTTTACAAATCTTCATCCACTCGTGGAGGAACAAGCTTATTATGGAGAAACCTCTAGCATGCCTGATTCACCTCATGGGGTACCGCCAGTGTAAACAAAGAGCTACTTGAATATGCATATTCTTCCAAGAACACCCACAGGACATGGGTGGTGTTTTACTTTTATTGATTTGATGTTCTTTTAAGGAAATGAGAGCACCCTCTATGCAGCTGTATGAAAACCATTCATGTCATGTGGGTGAAAGAACTGGCTAAGTTCAAAAGTCACTACTACCATAGGTGTACAGGGGTTTTAACGAGATCTACTGTAATAAATGAAGTTGAGTAAGTCATGTACAGTAATCAGTGATCTTGTATCAAAAAAAAAAAAAAAAAAAAAAATCAGTGATCTTGAGGATATTACTATATTAATCTTACAAACTTGTTTTTGCCAAAAATTTATGTTCTGACTCAAATTTGAGTGAATTGGATGTAATCTGTACTACCTCAATTAAGAGGACTTTTGGCAAGGAAAGATTGAACAACACAATAACTATAATAAAACCAATGCAAATAGAATAAACAACTTAGGAGTTGAAGAAACTTGCATTAACGAAATCTTCTTCCTCCGCTTACTCAAGAAACTCTGCAATGATTGCTCCCTCATCATCAACAAATGAATTTGTAGGGAGTTGAACCTGGGGGCTGGGACCACTTATCTTCTACTATAGAATTTAACCAACTCTTCCAAATAAGAAAGTTAACAATTAAGACATTTAAGAAAGAACATATTATGATCAAAGCACTAATATTGCTCCTACAAATAATTGTATTATGTAATGAGTCTAATCACTCTACTAATAATATGATGTAACAGATGTTATCAAAGTTCTTTGAAAAAAATAAAATAAAAAAGCCTAATATTTGTCCAATTGAGATGCCTAATGCACTTTAAAGAAATCTTAATATAGAGTTTTAAAGAGCAACCAATTGACAACAGAGTTAGTTTATCCATGTAGAGAAATACTCTTTTGACCAAGCCCAACAAGGTGTTTTTCATTTGAAATGATTCTTATTTTTCAATGATCACTTGACTGGTGCCTAAAATAGTGAGAGAATTACTATAAAATTTATTCCATTAATATTTTGCTACTTAAGAAAAATAATTTAAACTACATAATGTCAATGCCTCAGGCAAGTAATAGGATTACTCCAGTGACATCAAACAAATTTGGTCATATAAACATTAAATTTCATACAAAAACAATGCAACTGTTACAAAACTCAAAGGTGGGAGATTCTTTGAGGACCTTGCAATGTTAGCACTAGTTATTAGAATTAAAACTAGTCGCAGACCCGCGCATTGCGCGAGATAATTGTTTTTTAGGGTGATCTTATTAAATATATTAGGGGGTAATAAGTAATAACACTCTCCCATTTTGTTTATATTAATAACAAAATATTTTAAATTTATTTAAGAATCTATTTATAAATGTTTAAACATGGTTAGTAAAGACATTACTCATAACTTTAGAATTAAAATACAAATTTATAAAATACCAAAACATTTGAAATGACAAATCTCTCCATAACTCATTGGGAAAAGAAAAGGGGGAAAAAAAGCAAAAGACATTACTTAATATTTTGAAATACACTTTAATTTAAAATTTTAAAATAAGAGAATTTAATTTTAAAATTAAGGATAATTTTGGAACCTACCTTAAGCACAGGCAAGTTAGTACACAATATTTTAATATTAATTTTAAAAAGTTTGGTCAAACAAATGTAAATGGTGAAAAGCATAGGCAAGTTGTTGTTGTTGTTGTATTAATAATTGATTTTTCATTTTCTTTTAAGTTAATAAAAACCTTACATATACCTTTTTATTTATTTATAGAATATACTTTTTTTTAACCTTTACATATCTTTTTTTTAATGTGAATCTTTACATATACCTTAAGTAAACTCTATATATTACCCTTCTTTAAATGTGTAAAATTATAGACTACTACTTCATAATGATAGTAACTAATTAGTTTTATCACTTTTTTTTCATAATTTCATTTATAACGTTTTTTACTATTATCATATATTTACTGGCTAATGATTTTCATAACAGAGGTGTTAAATGAGATGTAGCATCGTTTATTAGATTTTTAAATGTAATTGTGTATGAAGATTGTGTGTGTGTGTATATATATATATATTTATATATATATATATATATATATAAAGTTAAATGAAATGTCAAAAAAGGGATTTTAAAATTTTCTAACTTTATTTCTTATATAATTTCTATTATTACATGAGAACATCTCCTTTTAGTTATGAATTAGAGTTTGATTAGTTTTAAGTTTAAATATATTGCTATGATTATGTTTAATTATTGATTATTGATTCAATTTTTTAAGTGAATGTAATAGTTGATTTTATTGCACTGTAAAGATTTTAATGTTCTTCATATTGGTCATATTTATTTTTTATTTTTACTTCTCCTTACAACCTCTTTGTTTTCCAATTAATAGTTACTAATTGACATTTCTCTCTCTCTCTCTCTCTCTCTCTCTCTCTCCATGGGCAATCTATTGTTTTCCAAAATTTGATGATGATTTTATTGCATTAAATATGCATTGTAGTTTTTTTTTTTTTTTCATTTAATTTTGCTACCCTTAAGTTAGTATATCCATAACTATTAGTTTCTTTATATTGTATTTGTTTGATATCCTCATTATTATTATTATTATTTTTTTTTATTTAGTGTTTCCCAATTGGCATTTGTTTGGTATTATATTTTTTCTTTGATGTATTGGGTTTGAGAATGAGTGTGACCCTAGTATTACTCCACTTTATGAGGACACTTTTATTTATTGAATTTAAGTAAAATTTTAATTTTTTTAAATAAAGAGAGAAAAATATAAATAATTTAATGATATGGAAAATGTGGGGAGATGAAAAGATATAGGTAAGGAAAAAGCTTGGACAAAGTGTAAATGTAAAAAAAAAACAAAAAAACAAAAAAAAAGTACAATTTTTTAAGGATAATTTTATTGATTTGAATTTAAATAAAATATTCCATGTTTAATTATTAAAAATAAAAAAGAGAGAAAATATAAATAACTTAATGATGTGGAAGATGTGACTGAATTTATATGTTTTTTTTTTTTTTTTTTTTTTAAGAAACGATTGAATTTAAATGTTGAATAACATAAGATGAGAAGAAAAAAAAAAGTAAAAATAAAATATATAACAATAAATGCCAATAAAGAGAACATTTGCACATAAAAGATTTTTGTTCTTTCTTATAACTCTAACTAAGATTGATGGTTTTTTTTTTTTTTTAATATGTGTTTTAGTATTGTGTTTTTTTAATTTCCCATCAGAAAGTCTTTTCTTTCCCTTTTATAATTTTGATTGAATTTTGGTTTGGATTAATACTTAGTTGTTTTTGGAAATAGGAATTTGAATATGCCTATCAATTTTTTGACTAATAGATTATCATAAAATCTATTTTTTATTTCTTTAGTTTTATTTTAATTTTGGTTAAGTTAACATTGAAATTTTGTGTTGATTTTTTTATTATTATGATAATTTCCTTATTCCTTAAGATATGAGTTGTATATTAAGCAAATGTAACACACTACAACAAAGTTAGAAGTATATGATTCACCTTAAAAAATATTAAAATGATATATTTGTAGAGATAAAAAGATTTAAAAAAATAAGTGTAAAAATCTTTTTTTTTTTTTTTGTGTGGAAAAAAGACAATGCTTGAAGTTATTGTTACTTTTTATATATTACACTTCATTGCATAATATTTATATTCTCACGCATTGCGCGAGTCTGCGGCTAATTTCCTATAAAAACTAAATGATTCTACAAGTCTTCTATTGGGAATAAATTCTAATCTTACGTTGCTAAATGCAAATGTAGTAGAAACATGGTGAGAGAGAATAATGGGTTGTGCTCATGATTAGTGTAATAAGCATGTGATATGATTGTGGGCTTCCTTTATAATAGGATCTTTTGTTACTCTTAGAGCAAACAAAATGATGCCCTTATCCCCACCCAAAATGTTTTCCTCTAATGACAAGCTTTATCTTTTAAACTCTAAGAAATGCAATGCAATGGCCAAAGGATATGCCCCTTTAATATATTGTCTCTAATCAAGTAAACAAAGGCTCCTGTCCCCTTTAAGTACAGGTTTATACGGAATTCAGTTGTTTTCAATTTTTTCTTTTCTCTGTAAGAAAGAATCATCAACCCTAACTAACCAAAAAAAAAACCATCAACATTAATTAAAGTTATAAGAAAGAACAAAAATAGAATAAAATTTAACAATTAAAGAGAAAAAAAAAATTTAAAAAACAAATCTAAATGGCATTAACCAATGTGGAGTTTTAAAGAACTCTTGGTTTACCTAGAATATGATAGAGAATATAAAAATGAGACTAATACTAATTCTAGGAAACATATATAGAGAAATAGAAATAAGGATGCTAATTAAAGAATATTGGCAATACCATCAATCCCGTTTGAAGCTTAATCATAGCTCCACTAATTTGCTGACTTTCAACTTTTGGCTAGTATATATTCAAGCGTTCTCCAATGCTGTAAAATTCCTTATTATCTGGTTTTACTTGAATTCCTGCAAACTACCCGATTAAATTAAGTGAGAAAATGAGCATAATGATTCTAGTGTAGGAAAAAAGAGAGAGAAAGAATTCCCAAAGATTAGTAATTTTACATAAATAGAAGAATGTATAAAAAATTCATCAAAAAATTGAGAGAGAAAGAAATAGAGAACATTTTTTTGAATTCCGGCAAACTATCCAATTAAATTAAGTGAGAAAATGATCACAATGATTCTAGTGTAGAAAAAAGAAAAAAAAAAAAAAAGAAGAAGAAAGGATTCCCAAAGATTAGTAATTTGGCATAAATAGAAGAATGTATAAAAAAATCATCGAAAAATTGAGAGAGAGAGAGAGAGAACCTTTTTTTGTGAGAGAAAACCATGCATAGAATGGAATAGATAGTTACAAATTTATAGTAAAAGAATGTGAATAAGAAGAGACAAAATAAAGGAAGATGAAGAGAAAGAAGAAAAATAATATTTATGTAAAGGGTAGTGGGGAGATGAAAAGAAGAAGAATAATGTTTATATAGAAGGTAGTGGAGAGATGAAAAGGTAAGAGTGGAGAATGGTTGGAAAAATGTAAATATTAAAATAAAATAAAAAGTAAATGTTAAAAACAATTATAGGAAAATTGGAAAGAAAATGATAATGAAGTGGACGCTGATGTGGCTCAACTGGAGCGTAGCAACAATAAATGCTACGCTTCAACTTTTAGATATATATAGATGACCGAGAGAGAGAACCCAAAGATGGAGGAGCAAAGCTGCTGCCTCCAGTTCATGCTTTGTCAATAGCCTGGTTGTGGGACAAAATTTTGTATTTACAGATGCAGAAGTCTCAATGGATTCTGCCTCTGCTGATCTTAAGGAAAAGTGGGTTTTAATTGCCTCTATAGTTCTGCTAATAAATTCTGATCTTGACATATAGTCCTTCATGCGACATATAAATTCCAAATGGCCCCTCGCCTAACAGAAAATAGATAGCATAATTATTATAACGAGTGGCTATTACGAGAACAGGGTAGAAAAAAAAAGTGTTCAGGGAAAAGGAAAAAGAAAAAGTAAAGCTAGATCAAGTTAATCAGGGTAGTAAAGGAAATGTCAAAAGATCCACCATCATTACAGATGATAGATCTAAGATTCTCAACCCTTTCCCAGTTTCTTCATCAATCTGAATTAATCTTGCATAGATTAATAATTTTCATATCCTTACCAAATGCACAATCATGATGAATAACTGTCAGCTTTATTATGTAAAACCCCTTGATTGTGTCAAATAATAACATTCTGAATCGCAAAATCATGATTTTTCAAGGTCACAATGCTTTACTTTCTCTCAGTTTCATTCTGTACTTTTCTTCTAAATTATCTCTAATATTTTTTTATTGATAAGTTACAGATGCACCAAGTTGATCTTGAACCCACAACCTACAACTTCAGCTCCACCTAGTTCTTACAAGGGAGCAGTTCTAGTGTTGAATAATCTCAAATTAATCAATGAACTGAGCTGATTACATATTTTTGATGTCTGAGGATAGTCATGCAAATTATTTCACAATGTTCCCATATATTGCCTTCTCAAAATAGCACTGCATTAGTAGCACCACATATGCAAACAATTTATATCCTTGTGAAGAGCTTTGTGGTTCAGTAGAATCTACCCATTTCTCTCATGGAAAAGAACTTGGGTTTGAATCCCATTCCCCCAATTGTTATAAGCAAAAATGACAAAAAGAAAAAACCCTATTTGAAAAGATTGAACTCAAAGATCGTTTAGAAACCAAACTATGTTTGTCAACATCACATGATTTACTTTTACCTGTTCTTTTGACTCATCACTAGCTAATGGCTATATTTGTACTTGGATTCTTTTTTTCAATGGTTATAAAAACTGTGTTACATCTAAAATCGATATATGTAGTAGATAGTAGATACTAACTTGAGAATGAATGTATCAAAAGAATGGACAAATTATGCATAATTGGAGAAGTCATTAGCATACCAGTCGATATTCGGGAGCTCTCGCAGGAAGTTTCAAGTAAGCCATGTTTCTAACCTCATAGTCCCATAAAAAAGATGTGTGGTGGATCCACCGGTTTTTAGTAATTGATTGAGCATTTCCACCGAACTTGCGGTCACCAAATACATAATCTGAAACCAAATGAGCAAAAGTGTTCATTTACAGCTTTGCTTATTCGTCCATAAAAATTTCTATATAAAACCTGAAGGAAGAATATGAGGTAAGTGTCAAACAGTAGTTTCATCAACAAGGATTATCAAGGATACCATTATAGTTAAAGAAATTGGTATCCATAACACAGTTGTTGCATTTAAAACACAGTATAGTTGTTAAAATAAAAAAATAAAATAAAAAATAAAAAGGAGGGGGGGGGGGGGAGTATGGTTCAGATAAAAAACAATTAGTTTATTTGATTTAAGGCGAGTTTGTGCTTGTTCTTGCATACATGATACAACAACAACAACAAAAACTTTAGTCCTAATTTTTTGGGGTCAGGATCCTCAACAAATTAGTCAAGTGCATTAATCACTCAACTTGACAAGGCAGTAATTGAAATGCATTATTTTTTTTTTACAATTTCTACTAATATAATTTTTTTGTCAAATTTCCTCATTTTGAATCCTATCTTTCCATGTAATTCCACTTATTCATTTTAACATTCTCATTTCAACTATACTTATTTTATGAATACGTTGCCTCTTAATAGCTCAACATTATATACCATAGAGCATGGTAGGTCTTATAGCATTCTTATATGTGCGGGCCGGGATGTGTGTTTGGTCTTGGATAAAAAAACCAAAAAAAAAAAAAAAAAAAAACATGAAACCAGGTTCATTGTGAGACTCTGAACTTGAATCCCATTTAAGGCAAGTTAGTTTGGTATTAAAATGTGACATATCCACACATGCAAGTGAACACACACCCCAAAAATATATAGAGGTTATTCATAATTGGGATGGATTCTTATGTAAACAGTCAGCAAGAGAATGCTATATTTGATAGCTGACTTGACACTATAGCAAGTAAAAACCTTCATCAGCACATTTGGTCTACTACTATACCAGTCCCTTGAAGTGAATCCAGCCAGGCCCTCTATGAAAATAACCAGTTATCCAATAAGTGCAATAGAAAAGAGAAAGTACTTCCGTATCATGGAAATACACATAAAAGAAAATGCAATTCAAATAGCACATCCCAATAAGATCATCAGGAAAAAAAAAATCAAATTTGAATATCCACTGGTAATATCATAAAGCCAAAGTTCTCTACCAATGGAACTGGTATTGTGAAGTGTGCAGTTACCATTTTCACGAAGGTGGAAATCCCCAATTCCTTGGAAAACTTTGTTGTACAACGCACCAGTCCAAGACAAAATAGGTTGAGGATATGGTTGTAAGCCAGCAACAGCATCCTTATTGCATATGAAAGTGACAAATATTGTGCTGGGATCAAGGACAACAGTACCTCCCCCAGTAAACCTTCTCACAACTGGAATCTGATCACATAACACAGATTCAATTTTGAGAAGCTCTGCAGGCTTCCTAAAAAAAAAATTCATATAAAACTTATGAGTTACTCATGTCCAATTCAAACATATGGAACCACAAGCCAAGTGAAAGAACATATTCACTCATACATTATCAAATTAGAAAAGTGACAACTATAACTAATCATATAATTCAGAGGCTTAACTGATTTAAATGCAACTGTGCTCATGTTTGAGCTAGATATTTCTTTATGGCCAGTTGTTCAAAACTCAGATCACATGAACTCAAATCAACCAAGCCTTAATTCCGAACTAGATTAGGGTCAGCTCCGGGGGATCCTTTTTCATGACTCTAAAATTGTATATAAGATCATATACCCACAATCTGCCCTCATTTACGATATTGTTACTCACTACTTCTACCCTTGTTATCCGAGTCACTATGTCAACTCATAAAGTAATGCGTTAAAGTAGATTTTCAACCCAATTTTCGATCTTTCCAAGCACAATGAAATATATACCAACATAGGTTTTGGACACCACCATTCAACCAAATAAAAAAGGGCAGCCTAAGGGACCCAAATGGTAAGGGGCCAAGGTTGTAAACAAATAGTGCATTAACCTTCAATAGTCCATGAATTTATAGAATAAACTAAGCCCAATCCATGCAATGACTTTTATTTCTAAACTTTTACACATGAAGTTCTCAACTTTGTACAGTCACAGTATCATTAGTCAAAGCATGTGACTCAAATGCCACAAGCTCAAGCTAATAAGTAATTCAACTCAATTACTGTGCTTTTAAACAAGAAGAAAAAGTTACCCTGAAACACCCATGACAATAGTAGGGTGATTGGTTCCTTGGTTAATGATGCACCAATTGTGGGACGATGTCCTAAGCAGGCACTCCTCTAGATGTAATTGCTGAAGAATCGGCACACCTTTCAGCTTAATTTGATTCATCAATGGGGCCCCGATTTTATGGGCTTGAAGTTGACTAGGATTTGCCATTTTCCCAAACCAGACCCAGACTCTTGGAACTTCCTATCTCTCTCTGTTTCTCACTTGGTTTGTTTCTTTGAATTTTTAGTCACCCAACCAATCATGCCACGTCAGTAAATGATAGGTCCCACTCAGGTTGGTGGATTGGATGGGGTTGTGGTGCTAACGAATCTTTTAATTTTAGGGCAAAAGTTACCCTCAACATTAGGAAAACAAAATTAGGCACGAGTTTTAGTAAAAACAGACCAAATCTGAGTAGATAAATTTCATTTCATTTTAAGAAATCATTCATATTATCACAAAATTACAACCGTTGAATACATATATTGGCACTTTCAACATACCATATAGGTCAGCCATATGTTGTGACGAGAAGAGAAAAAAAATTAATAAAATTTAAAAAAATCAATCAGCACAGCATTAGCCAGTCACTTTGACTCCCTCGAGCTGATTAATTTGTGAAGTCATCTCCTCCTTTAGCAATCAGCTCATCTTTTCCTAATTCTCAAATTCTTTCTTTAACTGACAAATTAGAATCCTCACATTGAAATTAGCATCCACATCTATTTTTCTATTGACAGTATTTTTAATTTAGTTGATAACTTTTTGTAGTAAACATTTTGGATTGACTCAACATAGTTTGGTATTGAAAAATTATTAGTTTCTTTCAATATTCCAACCGTGATACTTGCCGATCACTTCTTTGCAAAGTCATCATGTGTTTTTAACAGTTTTAGCCTCAATTGAATTGGTTTCTTTGTACTAATACCTAATGATGTGCCAACATCATGAAATACCAAGCATGTTATGGGCATGTTAAATGCCTTTCATGCAAAATATGGCCACATTGCTACAAAGATTTTTCATATGGGCAAGTATTTTAAATATAAATTAAAAAATTTTAAAAACTTTAAATACTGAAGTCATAGTTATTAAACTTGAATCGGCCTCATTAGTCAGATTGGAAACCTAGTGACCAGAATCTTAACCAATACAGTGTTTAATTGGATTGTTTACACATAGGACTCGATAAAACCATGTCAAACCCGGCAAGTTTGTGGCGAACCGTGTAACTTGACTGGATTTGTATGACTTGGTTGTGTTTGTGAGTTTTGTTAAATTACATTTATAGGTCCACTTTGTTAACATTTTTACAGTTTAATGTGTGATGATATAGTAATTAAAAAAAAGAAAAACTAAAGAAGTAAAAAAACAAAAAAAAATTCTCTCTACCATATACAATGTTGTGTCCATGTCCAGGACTTCATTTTATTAAAAGACTACTATGTTATTATCATTTTATCACTTTTCAGTTTTTAACCTATGTAATTATGCATCAATTTTTAGCTCCTGACTTGATTACTTTTTACTTTCAGCCGTAGCCTGTAGGTAAGTATATCAGTCTATGTTTTAGTTTTACAACACCAAGTTTTTTAGGCTTTTAGGCTTTAAGCCTTTGAGCTTTTTCGTTTGTTATGTTTAATGTTTTTGTTGTGTAGTGTGAGTGTGTGACCCTTGTTGCCTCTTTGATTTATTTATTTATTTTGAATTTGTTTATATATTTAGCTAACTTAGTCTCTCATAATATATATATATATATATATATATATATTTTATTTGGTTGAACCAGTTAACCAACGACTTGGCTCATAGACAAAGTCAATGTCCAGTCCAAGTACATTAACTATGTTTGAAGATATTGTTTTTGACTTTCTATTGAATACCTCAAATTCAGCTTCAAACAGTTTTGAAATTTTTTTTTTTTTTCCAAATAACCTTACTATGCTAACAATTTCGTTAGTTGCCCGGTTTTGAAAGAATGTTGGAAACTAACATCTCGAGTTTCTAAAACTCGAGATCAGTCTAAAACTCGAGTTTTTAATACTCAATTTTGGGGTTTTTTCATATAATGACGTGGACAAAGTTTTCCACGTGGATATCGAGTTTATAAAACTCACTTTACAAACTCGAGTTTCTAAAACTCGATTTCTAATCAACGTTTTTATTAAACTCCCTTCTAAAACCGAGTGTTAGAAACACGTTTTTGACCACTTAAAACCTAAAATTTGGCCTGACTCGTCACTCTCGCTTTCATACTCTCACTCTCAGACACTCCTCACTCTCAAGCTTTCAAACCCAAACTCCCTCTCAGACACCCAAATCAGTTACTCTCACTCTAATGGAGACGCTCAGTCACTTTCACGCTCCTCTCACGCTCAGTTACTTTCCTCACTCTCACGCTCCTCTCATCGGCGGCCCAAAGACCCTCAGTCAAAATCCTCCTTTAAGGTATGTGTAGGTCAATGATCTTCATTCAAGTTCGTCTTCAAGTCCACTAATTCTTCTTCTTTTTCTTTGCCAATTCCGCCTCCGATTCTAGTCCTCAAGAGCGCACTTAAGCGCCCCAAACCCATTGAGTCATTCATCATTCTACCATCATTTTGCACCCCAATCGGTATACACATGTGAGGACCCACATACACGGTGACCATCCATAGTCCGTGGAGATTGGGCTTCATGATTGCGTAGACATACCACTTACATGACTCATCCACACATTTCGCACAAAGTTTGATCTTCGTTGACCTACTGATCATAAAATGTTTGTTTTCCTTAAGGGCACAAATTGTTAGTGCTCGCTTCACCTCCACTTTATTGGCAAAAGTCAACCCTTTGCACAAATTCATCCCCTCTCTCCAAGTAGACACAAATGGTATCCCAATATTTGAAGGATCAACCATATTTTCCCAATTATTTGCAAAAAATGACAAGGCAGGAGGTGCGTAGGCAAGGATTGTGTTCGTAATGTTTTGGACACTAATAACATTGTCTGTATCAGGTTCACTACCGTCCAATTTCTCATCGTCATCAATGTCCCTCTCAAAGTCCCCTCGTTCAATCCTCTCTTCATACTCATCTCTATCGACAAAATCTTCACCGTTAATGGCAGGAGTCTCATCAACATAGTTGTCATCATCATTGTCATCATCATCATCATCATCATCGGCATGAACATTATCATCCTCTACATGTGTAGAATACTCATATTGAGCATCCGAAACTGTAACCTGTAAACTTGTAGTTGTTTGTTGGATTTCCTCGATACCAACTTCTACACGTAGCTCCAATTGTATGTACAACTCAATACCATTTACTTCAGGTATTCTCTCCAACATGATCTTTACATGTTTGTTTGTTTCTATCGCCATATACTTGTAATTAATCCAGTGCTTCAGGACTTCATGTGGCATACGATAAGTAATTTGTATGTTGTGTACAGCAAGATTCATACAAAATTCTTCCATAACTATCATCTTCAATTTATCAAGGGTCTTCAACCTACGATCAATTTGGGTATAATAGCACTTTATACTCGGCACTTCAAATGGCAATCCCTTGTTCACATTGACATTCTTAAGAAGACCATCATGGTATAGGATTATATCAATTACAGTCATTGTGAACCTGTTAGAGTCAAGTTACTATGTTAGTTAAAAAAAAATTTATCTAGTCAAACTACACAAACTACAAACTCCAATTCATTCAAAGGGTATGAATTTTATTACACATTCGTTACACATTTCATATCCAAATCCTTTTTCCATCATGCTAAAACTACCCATTTCATACCCAATACAAAAAGAAAAGCCAAAATCCTTGTAAAAGTATACAATATTTTATCTAATTACATACCTATTTCATTACAATGTATTCAAAAGGAGTAAGTCACTCATTTCATTACCTACCCATTTCATACCCATTCAAAGGGCATGATTACATACCTATTTCATACCCATTCATTACAATTCATTCACTACCCATTTCGTACCCAAAATAATGATGAATAAAGTCAAAAAACTTGTAAGATCATGATAAAAATAAGAGCCTAGAAATGATGAATAAAATTTTGATAACAAAAACCATGCAAATAAATACTCAAAAATTAACACTAACAAAACAAAGTTCTATAATTCACAATATTGGTATCTTAACTAAGTTATGTTAACTATCTACAAAATAAATAGTCAAACTCTTTAACCCACACCCAACAACAAATAATACCCAACTACAATGACAATCAAATAAAAAAAACCCTTACCTCAGATATGAATTTGTTGAGAGGGAGGAGTAGTGAGAGAGGCAATGTGGTGTGAGAAGTGTGAGAGTTATGGGTGAGTGAGGCAGTGAGAGTGTGAGGCTAAGTGTTATGGGTGAGAGAGTGAGGGCTGAGTCAGTGACTGATGCGTGTTTATAAAATTTTTGCCAACAAAACTCGAGTCTATAAGACTCGAGATCTATGTGTTTTTTCCTGAAGCAAATCGAGTCTTAAAGACTTGGTTTTTGCTTTGTAGAAATCGAGTCTTTAAGACTCGAGATCTATGTGGCATTTTAGTCCAAGTTAGCAAGTGCACATCAAGTGCAAAGCGAGTTTCTAAGAGTCGAGTTTTATATAGATCTCGAGTTTCTAAAACTCGAGATGCTATTTTGCTTAATCCTTTCAAACGTTGGTTAACCTACTATATAGAACCCCCTTACTATGCTAATTCCCAAAAATCCCTAACAGTTTTGTTTCAAACCCATCTAATTGTCGATCTGTAATAATAGGGTTGTTAAACTTTTGATGAGTTATTAATAGAATTGGATGGATTGATGGTGGTTACTTAGGGAACCAATCCTCCTAAGAAAGAGAGAAAGAGTTTTGTTATCTGTTATGCCTAGTATTTAGTACCCTCTTCCCTTTATATACAGTTCATTGGCAGGCAATTACATTCAATTACTAACAGATTTCTACTAACTGACATAACTACCTTACAACTGTCTTATCTCAACTAACTAACACATCAATATTACATAACTTTGATAGGCCACAAACTAAATGACCCCTTGTGATAGAAATTAATTAATTAATTAGCCAAGTTATTAATTAATCAATTTATCATGCAAACGCGTGGTAGCACAAACAAATCACCAATAAACTAAATATGTAGCGGAAAATAAATAACATAGTGATTTGTTTACGAATGGGGAAAACCTAATGGCAAAAACCCCACCGGGTGATTTTCAGGTCACCACTCCCGAAACTCCACTATTATCACAACAAGCGGTTACAAGTAAAGGAATCCAAGTACCTTACCAACCTACAGTTGAACCCTTACCCCAATACCCAATTGGACTTGTTCTGTAGTAACAGTTCCCATTTTAGATGCACGACTCCCAGTATGTGACTAACCAATTGTGCAGATCCCAGTACGCGACTTCAATCACCAACTAAGAAGGTTGTTGGTTGCAAAGTTTATCAGTTCATCCACACGATGAAGATCAAGAAAATGCTTGGTCACAAAACCCTATGGTACACATACACAGCAACTTCTTTAAGAAAAAGAGATGAACTAGGGCAAGAACTTCGTCTCCGGTCACAATTTGCTTGAACAGAGTTTGCTCAAAGCTTGTGCAACTTGTGAACACTTTGACGACCCTTAAACTGATCCTTTTATATGTCTAGGTTTAAGAGAAAAGAAGGCCCAAAAACACATTCATGGATCCAAAGAAAATCAGATTGAAATTCTGAAAATCTTAAACCTCGACAGATAGCAGCTGTCGAGTAGCTGTTGAGCACACCGAATGAAGAATAGCTTCCTTAAGCTTGATAGATGCAGCTGTCGAGCTTTAATGATTTTGCACTCTGAACTTGTTTTCTTGAACAGACTTGAAAGTTTCAATACTTGATTTTGAAACAAGGTTTCTTGAAGTATTTAAAACATCCTAAATCTACCCAAATACAAGTAAAATGCGTTTTGTCAAAGGATAAGTCAATTACATAAAATCATGACATATGTTCTTAACAAGTAAAACATATATGTCCTAACAAACTTCAATTCCATTTACAGTTTATATACAAAGTCCTTACAAGGGCTTAAAGTTTGGGAATAAGATCACAATTAATAGTAGGCCTTTTTTATTTTTAAATATAAATTGAATAATATTTATGTATAAGGTGGTTATAGCCATCAAATTTGGTTTGCTAAAAAGGAGAAAATGTTTTTGGTGGCATACCATTTTTGGACAAGGCAAAAAAGGCCATAGGACCTACATTTTAGGCATAAGATAACAATTTATAGTGGTTTTTTTTTCTTCTTCTTATTTTTAAACCAGTCTCATCACATGTGCTTTGCGCATGCAATGATTTTTTTTTTTTTTTTTTTTTTTTTTTTTTTTTTTTTTTCTGTCTAGTGTCATAATTTTTATTATTATTTTTTTTTAAATTGGATAAATTTGTTTTGAAGATATAGATTAGTAGGAGAGTATCCTATTTTGTAGGCTTTTTAAGTGGAGTTAGAGACATATTTTTACTGAGTTCTCTTCCAGTTTTTTCCCTGTTAAACATAAGGTTTAGGGTATTTTTGAATCATTTAAATATATTTTTTTCTTCCTTTTTGAGTTGCAAGATTACTACTAATTATGGTTTTGTGTTTAAGTACCACTAAATTTTCTTTTCATTAGGCCATATGGCTAACCCACATAGTCTTTGATGAAACCAAAAATCGTCAGTTGGGTCACTCGTCCAATCTAGAGTTTTTGACAGGCTTTTGAGATCTGCAAGAGAAATAAAGATGGTTGAAGAGACTACCGAGGTGAACTCGGCCCGATGGGGGAGCCTCTGATGCTTGAGTCAGTATCCGCCCATATATTTTGTATACAGATAGCATTTTTGTAGTCTTTTTGACGTACCTTAGCCAATGGACAGATTGCCCCTTTTATAGGTAGCTTGGGTAGTTGTTATGCTCATAAATGTCTTCATGTACATAATTACAAGTAAAATACTGCATACATAGCAAAACGTCCAAGTTGATTTAGTTCATTTATAAAATATTTTCTTACTGGTTCCTAAAAAAAAAAGAAGAAGAAAAACATAGCAAAACATATCAATAAATACACAACATTCAAATAAAAAAGTATGATATATTTTTTAAAATAATTTTTATTCATTATATTTTTTGGTTTAATTGGAATTTTTATATCGTAAGACAGATAAACAAGACATTTTATTGTCCAATAAAAGTGATCTCTTTTTTTTGCAATAATTAAAAAACAATTGCAATACTATAAGACAAATAAATATAAAATATTATATTTTAGAGGATATTATTCCATTTGGAGGCCTTAGGCTATTGTTTAAATTCCCTAATGATTGAGCCAATGTGCGAACTTTCAAATACTTTTCCATAGATCCTTCAAATTTTGCTCTTATAATCTTGGTTTCCACATCCCCAAATCCACCAACGAGGGAAATTGATCCTAAATAATAATAATAAGGGATAATTACACTTTGCTCACCTGTGGTTTGCCTCTAATTCTATGTGCCTACCCGTGGAAGATCAGGATTATTGCTCCTCTGTTCAGCCGTTGCAGGTAGATCAGGATTTTGCTTTTTAATCTTTGAAATCTAGGGTTCTAAATTGGGTTTTAAAATTCCTTCTTCCAAAGTGGGTTTTAAAATTCTTTCTTCCAAATTAGGTTCTTGCTTAACCATGGAACTGGTTAAGCAAAAACCCAAATTTTTTTTTACAGAGTCGGAGAAATTTCCGAGCAAAAACCCAATTTTTTTTTTACAGTTACTCCTCATTTTTATATGTATGCTTTGTAGGCTTTGGGTATATTCCTAAACTTTCGTATAACTTTGTTTTTGGACTGTGTTAATATGACACTTGATTTATTGCTTGAGGCCAAGTTGCCACATAGAATTGAAGATTCTAAAATGGCTAGCTGAAGGATTTGGAAAAGTATAAAATATTAATGGTGTTTTTATTTTTTAATTAATTTTTATATGGTAGATTGCATTGGATTTAGACCATAAGTTGATATTCATAGTAGCTTATTGGCTTTTTTCTTCAATTCGAATGTTATAGAGGTATTGTAGTGATTGACACTAACTGCATTGACACTAATCTTATTTTAGTTAGATGTACTGTGGTAAATTTAACTGTTGTCTTTTGCAATGGTTAGGGTATTGGACCATTAAAGATATCCATCTATATCCTAAATTGTGGTAGGTCATACCTGTCCAAAAAAATAATGTTTACCTAATAAAATTTAAAAGTTGTCACAGAAAATTTTTGTAGCCATTGAAATTACTTTTAAGCTCCAAATATTTCAAAGTATTCATTTGCAAGTTAAATTTCATTTTTCATATCAATATATGATCCCTCCATTCCCTTCTTTGATTTTGCTTTCTCCCAGGACCAATACCTGATGGTGCTGATGCAGTTGTTCAAGTTGAGGACACTAAGCAAATTGAAAATGCTTCGGTTGAATCAAAAAGAGTAAAAATATTGGTACAAACTAGTGAAGGTGTTGATATACGTCCAGTGGTATGATTCATTATTTCTTTAGAATAATGCTCATGATTTTATTGAAATAATTATTCAGTCAATTATTTTTTGATAAATAAAATAGTAGAGATAAAAAGCATTCAAATAATTATGAATATATTTGCATTTTCTTATTACTTTAAAATAAAGGTCTATGGCCCATCAACTTTTTTAACAATGTGGTTATAGCATGAGTAGTTGTTACTAAATTTAGATGAGTTGATTCTTGCCACTTGTAACAGATTTGTTGGTCTATAAGTTTGTAACAAATTTTTGCTATGTCTTTATCAACTAGCAATGACTCTACAACTAGTGGTTTCTACCGTGCTGGAGATGGTCATTTATGTACCCTTGAGAATTGTGCCCTACGAATAAGTCGAAAAGCTGGTAACTATGAAAGAAGATTCCTCGGTTGTAGTCAATTTAATGTAAGTAACAATTACATTGTTGTATTTGAATTGAATTGAATTATTAGTTGTAATTAATTGTGAACTGTGAAATTAATTGTTATAATTGTAATGATCAGGTTGGTCCCAAATGTGGCTTTTTTTAGTGGGTGGATAACAAAACTTGTAAGAGTGACCGTGAAAGGATAAGTATGTTTGAGAATGAATTGTAGCTTGCAAATCAGAGAGAAATGACAACTAGGGAAATGGAAGAAAGATCTAACCCGAGGGAAAGAGAAACTCATGAGCTTTATGTAGAAACTAGGGAGAAACTTAAGAGGGTTAGAGAGAGTGAGAGATTGTACAAGGTGGCACTAGTTTTGTCATGGTTATTTTTCATTTTTGTAATGTTGTTGTTGTGTTTTACCTCAGTGAACAATAATGTAAGGGTGAGGAACCTTAATCTGCCATGATGCTTGGGGGGGATGTTGAAATGTTATTGGGTAATTGAAATACAAAGTCCCTGATTATTGTATCTATCTCCTGAAATGGAAAGTGTTGTTTTTGTGCAAATATTCTTTAGTATATATATTTTTTTTACTTCATTTTGTGATTGATATATACTAGCACAAAGTGTTATGTGGAAATGTTAATAACATAATAACATGAACGGAACATGTTGGTTCAATACATACACCTGTGTCAATGTACACCTACCCATAAATGGAACATGTTTTACACATGCACATGATTTGTTGTGTGAATACATACATCTGTGTAAATCCACCAAAAGCACAAGACAAGCAAAACACAGTCCAGTGTAAATCCACCAAAAGCAAAGACAAGCACAACACAAAAAAATACTTTATCCTGTGTTAATGCACATTAACATTAATAAAAGTGAAGACAGTCATTGTGACTTTATGTCACATGCATACAAAATTGCCAACATTGTTTTTGGCACATCCTGTAACTTTACACATCTTCCGACTAAAACCCAACTACTAGTCCACCACACATCAGACATACACATCTTCCAACCAAAATTGCCAATATTGTTTTTGACACTTGACATACATTAAGCGTGTGAACTATAACAAAAAAAGTGGGAACTATAACAAAAAAAAGTGGTTGAAACTTTAACATCTTTCATCTTCATTTACTACTTTTGGTGCCCTTGCCAGCTGCATTCTTGCCATTTCCACCAACTGGTTGAAACTTTCTGTCTTTAAACCCCCTAGCAGCACCACCACCACTTCCTTGACTTGGTACACTGCTAGTGCTCACAGATGCACTTGACTGCATAACCAAAATTCAGCAGTTAGCAAGATGGTCCAACAATAGCAAGTAAGAGGGAAAAAATAAACAAAATAGAACAAAGCAGAGGTGCCTGAGATGGTAAAGAATCTCATGTCTTTCTAGGGGTATGGAAGCTTGGTTGTGAGGATGAAGAGAACCAGTTGGCCTTAGATCTAGTTGGAGGTTGAGTTGCAGCCTCAGATCTATTGTTTGGCGCAGGTTGAGATGCAGTTTGACCAAAAGCTCTGTATGCAGACTGAGATCTAGTACTTGGTGGCTGAGATGTAGTTTGAGGTGTTTTAGTCTGTTTTGTTTTTGTAGATTTACTACCTTGTGCCTACAAAGAGGGTAGTACAAGTTACATACACATGAAATACTTGAGGAAATGAATATAGTTCAAAGCATGCAAATACTTACAGCTGTTGATTTAGCAAGTTTATCTCTTCTTTGCCATGGAGTTTCACCAGTGATGCCTGCCTTGCACCCTCTTGCATTATGTCCTTTTTTCTTGCACTTCCCACACTTGATTGTCTTGTTCATCCTAGAAACTCTATAAGGGTTCCTTGGTTCTTTAGGATCTCATTTTCTTTGCTTTGGTGGTCTGCCAAGTGGTTTATACACATGAGGAGCAACTGGAGCAGGTTGGTTAATCTCAACCCACTCAGACTGGCCAGGCATTGGCTGTATTATCTCTTTGTAAGTTTCAGCAAATGTCTCTTTCAAGTAACAAGGATGCACATATTCCTCCACTTTCTCCAGGTTCTTAACAATAGCAGAGATCCCATGTTTGCAAGGAAGTCCTGTCAAATCCCAAATCCTACAGCTGCATGCTTTCTTAGCCAAGTCAACCACATGTCTCTCATGACCATTATCAACCTCATCATGAAGCTGCCTGCTGGAGTAGCACTAAAAGGTATAGATTCATGTTTTAACTTCTCTAATTTGTCTTGAATATTAGGACAAACCTTTCCAGTGTATTTTGCTATACCTTTCATCTTTTTGTATTGTTTGGTCATGAGTCTAACTCTGATCCACTCCAACATTGCTAAAATTGGCTTATCCCTAGCTTCTAAGATTATGGCATTAAAAGACTTACTCAAGTTATTAGCTAAACAGTCACACAAAGCTCTACTACTAAAGTGAGACTTAGACCATTGTGCAGGGTTGATGTCAGCAAGATACTCCCATGCCTTGACATCCAAATCCTTCATTTCCTGCATTCTTCTCTCAAACTCCCTGATTGTTGTGGCTCCAGCACATCTCCATAGTGCATCTTTCAACTCCAAGCCCTTATGATCCACTTTGAAATTATTATAGATATGCTTCACACAATACCTATGCTCACAAGTTGGGAACAGCATCTCAATTGCAAGTATAAGGCATTAATTCATATACAAAACAGATCAAGTAAATATGTTAGTTAAACATGTTGAAATGAACTGAAGCATGTATTATTGAACTTTAAATATGTGGGTTAAATATGTTAGTACAATTGTAGGTCATTCCTTTTGTCTATCAGTGATGAAGATCAGATTAAGTTGCTCTGAATTCCCAATGTCATCTGAAAACTGCTGCAGAAACCATACTCATGAATCTTTGTTCTCTTACTTAACAACAGCAAATGCAACTGGGAAAATATTATCATTTGCATCTCTAGCTATGGCAAAAAGTATTTGCCCCCCAAATCTCCCTTTCAGGTGGCACCCATATAAACCAATGATTGGTCTACAACCTCCCAAAAACCCAAGTTTTTGTGCATTATACCTGATATACATTCTCTTAAATTTGAGTTGTGCATTTTCATCTTCCATTTCAGTTTGCAAAATAACCCTACTTCCTTTATCATTCAATCTTATCATCTTTGCATAATCCCTAAGCTTCCCATATTGCAGCTGCTCATCCCCAGTAATCAAGTCAGTAGCTTTCCTTTTTTCCTTATACACTTGACTGTAACTTATGTCAATTTCAAGTGCTTGCTTCACATGATGTTGAACACCAGCCACTTTCCAATTGGGGTTTTTGTCAAACTCCTGCATAAACTTTTTTACAACATAACTTGAAGTCACTTGGCTGTGTTTGAAGGATCTAGGGCAGGTGTACTCTAGATTGAATGTTTTTATTTGGAATGTCAACTCCCCAGGTAGTTGAGATGCATAACACCTCCATCCACATTCATTTATGCAATAAACTGATAACTTCTTCTTCTCATTTAGCTTGAACTTGATATCTACTGGCTTCTTTATAGCATATTCCCTCAATGCCTCCCTAAATACCTTAGAGTTTGGAAACTTCATTCCTTTCTTTAACTCTGGTTTTCTCATGTCAGTTTGGACATTAAACTCAGGTTCTTTTACAGCAGTTGGTGCTTGTTGATCATCATCAGACCCTACTAGACTTTCCATGTCATCTTCAAGAGGTGGGTCAATCCATTCACCCTCTTCAAGAGGTGGGTCATTGTTAGCTGCAGTAGTCCTATGTGGGGCTGCATACACATGTAAATCCTCATGTGTAGATGGCCCATCATCTCCTTCAGAAGGCCTATGTGGGGTTGCATGTGTAGATGGCCCATCATCTACATTTCCAAATACATCATCATCATCAAAATCTGGCCCCTTAAACCCTTCCTCTAACCAATGAAAATCTTGTCCACCACCTCCGTCAGCATCCACATTCCCTCCCTCATGCATCTCATGCACATCATCATCATTTTGACCCACCTCATGCACATCATCATTATTTTCTACTTCCTCATTACCAAATGGTTGTTCAACTGCAAGTGGCTCCTCACCATCCTCAATATATAGTGTTATCTTAACTGTAGGCCATTATCTCCATTTATAAGCCTTAACCCTTGCTCCAAATTACCTCCAGGAATAAGATAATGAAATCTACTTGTACTAACTGCCTTCACATCAGAACAAATATTTTGTATTTCAAAATAACTAAGTCTATCTGGGTCAACATTATCAACAAAAGAAATACTACCTCCTAAATATACCAAATCTGGGTTCCACACAAACTGGCCACCATGATGAATCTCAAAATTGAATGCCAAGTTAGCCATCTGCATATAAAACACAACAGAATAAAGTATGAGATGGGCTTGCATGTGGAAAAGTGTCCTGTGGTTCACACAAAGCACAACACAGAAGCAGACAATATTATTAAAAGTTTTTGTTCTGTTTTTGGGAGACAAACCCATGGAAAGGGAAAGCAAAAAAGCAATAATCAATACTATGGTCCAGCAACTCCACATTGAAGAATAGAAGCAAAAACCCAATTGCATTGCCCCTTTTTTTCAATTTTTTTTTATGACAAGCATATTCCTTCTTGGGGTTTTTTAAACTTATAAATGAAGATGATCAAAGCCTTAAAGCATACATATAAAAATGAGGCATCTAGTTCTATTGTTAATAAAGACTCAATACCTATATGGATAAGAGTAGTAATAAGAGCAGCACCACACGCACAGCTAATCAGCACCACATGCACACCTCATCAGCTACACCTGCACATTGCATCATTTTTCCACAAATGAGAAACAAGGTCCATTAGTTCACTGGTCCAAGACCTAGAACCAATCTTGAGCCTTTACTATCATACAAGTCTTTCAAGTTTAGGAATTGGAGTCTCCCTTTGAAAATTAAGCATTTTGAATATTAACACAACTAGAATGTACAACTTGAGAGACACTGAATCCACCATTTGCAAAATTTTGTTGGTAGAGCCCAATATTTGCTCCATCCACTATAAATTCAAAATCGCCATGTGTTTCTAGCCAATCCTTGAATAGGATATTTCAGTGAAGAAAGAGTATCAATAAAAAGTTAGAAGAGATACAAAGTATAAAGCACATTAATAATTTGTTTCTGAGAAGAGAAAATGAATCTTTCATATACCATATCAAAGATTAAGTGGTCCATGAGTTTTAGAAGCACAACAAGCAATAAAACCCTGTACACCTACATTAACTAGTCAATGAGTTACAACCAGCCAAACCACTGGAACCAGACACTAATTCTATCATGCTGTCCAAAACAGACTCAACCAGTAACATTCTAATTAATCTGAAAATCAGAACCAATGATCAATTTGGTGACAGAAGCAGTAAATCAAACTCATTTCAACTCTTCTAATTCTACATAAATATATACAAATAACATTCCATGAAAACAATTAAACATTCAAAGTAGCCATATTATCTAAAATCCTTCAAAACACATACCAAAATCGGAAAAAAAAACACATACACACACACTTTTTAGAATCTTCAATTCTATGTGGCAACTTGGCCTCAAGCAATAAATCAAGTGTCATATTAACACAGTCCAAAAACAAAGTTATACGAAAGTTTAGGAATATACCCAAAGCCTACAAAGTATACATATAAAAATGAGGAGCAACTGTAAAAAAAAATTGGGTTTTTGCTCAGAAATTTCTCCGACTCTGTAAAAAAAAAAAAAAAAAAAAAAAAAAAAAAATTGGGTTTTTGCTTAACCAAATCCATGGTTAAGCAAGAACCGAATTTGGAAGAAAGAATTTTAAAACCCAGTTTTAAAACCCACTTTGGAAGAAGGAATTTTAAAACCCAATTTAGAACCCTAGATTTCAAAGATTAAAAAGCAAAATCCTGATCTACCTGCAACAACTGAACAGAGGAGCAATAATCCTGATCTTCCTCGGCTCGGTTTGCATGCACGATCAAATCCCAGTTACCTCAAGTGAAGCGAAGCGCATTTCACGATGTGAGCGAGTGAGTCTTCCTGCCACAGCTGAACAGAGGAGCTGTCTTCCTCGGCTCGGTTTGCATGCACGATGGGAGTAAGTGAGTGAGTGATTTTTGGGAGTGAGAGTGTGTGATTTTTGGTGAGCAAGCCGGATGGGAGTGAATGATATTTGGGAGTGAGAGTGTTTTGATCTGGATGGGAGTGAGTTTTTACATATTTCTGTTTTAGAGTAACGGTGAGGGAGAGGTGGGTACACGGCACATAAACGGTGACAATCACAGGTGGGCAAAGTGTCAAAATTTGAACCATGGGTAGGCACATAGAATTAGAGGCAAACCACAAGTGGGCAAAGTGTAATTATCCCTAATAATAATAATAAATGTGGGAGAAGGAGGATCCATGAGTTAAATAATTAACAAGAATACACACACTACACAAAAGATCCACTCCCCCTTAAGCCAAAATGAACTAAAAACTAAAGTGAGGGGAGGAGCCAAAATGATATGAGCCTATGTAAGGAGTGTGAAAGTCTATGATTACTGACTTTAGTTCTTTGCAAAATATAAAAAATTTCATTTCAAGATATCATATTCACACAAAACTACTACTAGGCCAATCGCTGATTCAAATTTATACAAAAAGAAAAAAGAAAAAGAAGCACATTAATCCCACTCCATGTAAGAGCCAAATGTTGTGCCAAGTGAGAATTTTAGTTGTACGAAAAGAAATTAGGAAAATATAATATATAGGCACAATAATTACAAAAATATGGACCACTTCAAAAAAGAATACTATCAATAAAAAAATATTAAAAAAATTAAATTATATATTTGTAAAAGTAGAGTTTGAAATTACTTTTAAAAATTATTTAATTTTTAATGAGAACAAATTATCTATAATAAAATTTAAAAAATAAATTATTTAATACACAACATCTCAAAATAATTATATATTATCATATATTGTGTAAGGACCAAATTTGAGTCCTTGGCCTAAACAATGGATCGACCTAGGCCCAAAAAGCCTAAAATAATGAATTTATAGAGAGTGGGTTGGAAAACTGGGTAAAAATGAGTTGGGTCACAAAGAAAGTGGGCTCAACAGACAAGAACAGAGAAACGGATTGAATTAAATTAGAGAATATCGCCCCCGGCACAGTTCAAGGAGATCAGTTCTTATATACTCCTTACAAGTTTGGTTACAAAGTTGGTTCTTGATTGCTACAATGTTTCTTTTGTGATTTTCCAATCCATTATCCATGGAAGATCTCTTACATTATGTAGTTCCCTTTTGACCATCTTGATCCTACACTTGTTGATCATTTAAGCTACTACTCGAGTGCTTATCCCATCAGACACCCTTTCAGGCCTTCTGTGAATTGTGGTAGCTAAGGCAGCACTGTTCAGGGCATTTAATGCGGTGGTAGCAGCTTTTCCTTAGATATTTCCTAGCTCACATTCTTCCAGTACGTTCAAAATGCACACCCCTCTTAGTGGAGTTTCCTGGAGGGTCATTTTGAGCGATAGAATATGCATTTGATTTGTGCTTCGTTCATCCGAGGAGACAATCCACCTCGGACCACCTTTCTTGAACTCTCCACTTGCATGTTACTTATAGAACTCTGAACTTGACATCCTCATTGTTGTTTATCCGTCCTCGGACCAATTAACATCCTCGACCAAAGCCCAAGGCCCAATATACAATTTTAGGCCCTTATCCCTACAATAGCCCCTCAAAACTCCGGTTTTTCCCTCTTATCCAAGGAGAAAAAGTGAGGTTTTGATTAGTTATGAGTTAAGGTCACCCATTTCCTTGGTTTACACATATGGAGGTACCGCTTTGTGTGCCCCATAATTATTACTAATGCTTCGGAGCCCGCGATGTGTCTTTAATTGCTCAAGGCGACGCTTTGTTCCCCTCATCCAACGATGAGGAGCAGATTTTATGGTGGAAATTTCTCTTCAAATTCTAAGCGAGATAACTCCCACTCAATTCCTCTTCCTATATAAGGCGCCTAAAGGGCTCCTTCTTTCTCACTTTACAAAAACTCTCAAACTTTCAAGAACTCTCAAACTTTCAAGAACCCTCAATTTTTCAAGAACTCTCAATTTTTCAAAGACTTCCTACAGTGTCACTCATTCATTTTCCCTTAAATTTTTATTTTTCTTTTAGGTTGTTTTCTCCTCGGCCCTTCATTCTTTGCCTCCTTTCTTTAAAAACTTCACCCACTTCCCTTTAGTTTAACCAAATGAGTAGGTTTAAGTACCTAGTAGATTCTGATGCCGGTATGGAAGGTTTTAGGGCTAGGTACCACATTTCGCAGGAGGTAGCCCTACAATATTGTGCTCCAAACCAAATTCTTACGGATAGAAGAGAGGGTGAAGTCATCATTCCTATGATTGCTCTCATAGAGGGAGGAATGACACTTCTCATGGGGAGGGTGACTAGAGATTACCTGATCAACCACAGACTGTGTCCCCATTAGTGTGCTCCCAACCTGTTTGGAGTTTTAGGGAGTGTAGATGCTCTAAATGAGCAGATGAATTTAGGGCTCACATGGCATGACGTCGTCCACATGTATGAGTGTCATTCCCTTACCAACGCGGGATTTTATCTGAAGTCCCGATTTGACCCTGTTAGGATGGTATCGTGTCTTCCTAAGTCCAACAAGGGCTTGAAGGATGATTACTTGATCGTCTCCGAGGATTGGCATGACGATTTTCACAGCCCAACTCGGGAGGGGGAGCCAGGTGGGGTACCCTAGGATTTGGTCCCTCGGCAAGGGATTTAGCCCTTTTAGCTTTACTTCCTTTCAGCTTTAGCACTTTGCCTTTTCCTGACGATAATTTTCATTGATCTGACCCTAACTTTCTCCTCGGATGTTTTTTACAGATAAAGGGCATATTGCTCCGAGACTTAGCCTGGTCAACGTTCCAGGTCTCAACAAGCTGCTAAGGTCGAAGATATTCATAAGCGAAGATGAGCAGTTGCGAGCCATCCACTTGATACTCGACTACGAGCTTCTGTCAAGAGCATACCAGGACGCGGGCCAAGAAATAAGAGTCGGTGATCCCAGATTAGCTCGTATAGACATTTCTGTGCCTGGCTTTTTGACTTGGAGAGACCTCCCACCGGTTGAACTACCTCTTCAACACTCTCCGCGAGTAGTAGCCACGCTGAGGGAGGAAATAGCTTCTTCGCGTCTATCCCTCGAGGCCGAGATTGACTAGTTTTATCTCGAGGAAGACAAGAAAGAAAGGGCAAGTCCTATAATCCAACTCCCGAATTCTAAGGACGAGTTAGACAGGCAATCTACTACCCAATCTCCCAGGCTCATCATTGCCTGTGTTGATCCTAATTTTGAAGAGAAGGAAGAGATGGACATCAAACCAAGGAAAGGATTGAAGGGTCTCCTCGCTACGAGAAACAAAGGAGGGTCCTCCAAGGATGTCCCCAAGTCCCAAGTTCCTGCCAACCTCCCGCCTCCTCCTCCTTTCCCTGTGACTTTAGTTGGACTGCTCCTCTATCCTGACTTGAAGAAGAAGAGGAAGGTGCAGGAGTTGGAGGAGGGTGAGGTGGTTCCTCCAAAGGGGATGAAGCAGCAAAAAACTGTCAGAGAAAAGAGGGGCTCCTCTATGGAAAGCAAAGAGGACTCCCTTGGGGCCGATGTGCACCGATCGTAGTGTACTTGGGCTCCCCGGCTAGAGCTGGATGGCACCGCCATCCCCTAGGACGTTTCAATTCAGGACTTCCAAAGGGGGTGTTCAGGCTACATTGCTGAAGCCCTAGAGTAGCCACTTCTCCTCTCCAGAGATATGAAGGCTTACAGGCGCTTCAAGCAACCCGACCTCTTCCTGTCCCTAAAGAAGGGCCTCGCTATGGTAAGCAATCTAACATATCTTTGAATTAAATGCTAAGCTGCACTTTCGTTATTTCTCTACTTTTTTATTCGTGGGATTCTTTCGTTGTTTTTGTGCAGGTTACTCAACAAGTTTTTGTGGCCGAGGAGTGGGTCCGCGACACCTGTAATGAGGCCAGGGCTAAGGCCCTCTCCCATGCTGATGTTGAGAAGTCCTTAGGGGCCCTCAAACAAGAACAAGCAGAGCTGTCCGAGAAGCTGAAAGAAGTGGACAAGGCTCGCCTGAGTGCCGAGGCGGGTTTAAAGAATGTGGAGATGCAGGCCAAAGACCAGCGTAAGCAGCTTACATGACCGAGATAAAACTGGCCACCTCGAGACAACTGGTCCTAGATCTCAAGGTCGAGCTGGAGAAAGCAATGGATGTAGCCTGGGTGGCTAGGGAAGCTTCTAAGGCTGCAGAGACGATGTCCTAGAAGTGTGGGGTGTTGGAAACGGAGACCCGGTTGGTAGAAGAGGTAGCTGAAGCGTGTAGGGATTGCTGCGCCAAGACATGGGCTGAAGCGCTCAATTGGGCGGGAGTCCCTGTGGACTCCAAGTTTAGGAAGGTTGAGAATGTTTTCTTCTCGGAGGACATCCAGGAAGTTCCAGCAATGCTCCCTCCTCCTGAGCAGCTACCCTCTATCCATGCCCCTCCTCCTGATGTTGATAAGGTCCTAGTAGGGGCTGGAAAGGGCAAGGAGGTTCAGCCACCAGCCTAGACCAAACAGTCCGAGGACGCGCTCACGATCAAGGATGTGGTCTCCAAGGCTAAAGAAGCGGAGTCCAAGTCTAAGGCTACTGATTTCGAAGAGAACCCTCCTTAGGCCAAGGCATAAGCATAGGATTTTCTTTTGTAGTTTTCTCTTTGTATTAGTTTTTGTAGTGGCATTCTGCCATTGGACATAATGTACTTTCTTTTTTATTTAATGAAAATACTTTTTTTTTTACTCTATGTGTCTTTACTTTATGTGTCTTTTAACTTCAATTGCAAACAGCAGTTAACAACAGCTATTCTTTTAATGAAAGTTAACAGTAATACCTTGCTTATAATTTAAATGAGTTGAATAAGTACCAGCAATGAAGAGAATTATCACATACCCCTATTAGAGACAGACAACTTTCATTCTATTTAACACTTAGGTAAACATCTAAAAACATTAAATTACCCAAGGCTAGTGATCCGAGGAGCTGAGTGTAACCTGGGGTAGGCTTTGACACTTAGAAAAAATGAACAGATATCACTAAGTATTAATTTACCCAAAGTAGGTGGTCCGAGGAACCAGACATAGCTAAGGTTCTGTTTAACACTTAGGAAAATAAATGATGTCACTAAGTATTGATTTTCCCAAAGCAGGTGGTCTGAGGAACCAGGCATAGTTAAGGTTCTGTTTAACACTTAGGAAAATAAAAGATGTCACTAAGTATTGATTTTCCTAAAGCAGGTGGTCCGAGGGACCAGGCATAGCTAAGGTTTTGTTTAATACTTAGGAAGGTGTCATTAAGTACTAATTTTCCCAAAGCAGATGGTCTGAGGGACCAAACATAGCTAAGGTTCTGTTTAATACTTAGGAAGGTGTCATTAAGTACTAATTTTCCTAAAGTAGGTGGTTTGAGGGACCATGCATAGCTAAGATTCTGTTTAATACTTGGAAAGATGTCATTAAGTATTAATTTACCCAAAGCAGGTGGTCCGAGAGACTAGGCATAGCTAAGGTTCTGTTTAATACTTGGGAAGATGTCATTAAGTACTAATTTTCCCAAAGTAGGTGGTGCGAGGGACCAGGTATAGCTAAGGTTCTGTTTAATACTAAGGAAGATGTCATTAAGTATTAATTTACCCAAAACAGGTGGTCTGAGGGACTAGGCATAGTTAAGGTTTTGTTTAATACTTAGGATAACAATAATAATAAGGAACTCAACAGATAATGTAATAGACGAGAATGTGACAAGGAAAGCTTTCATTAGTAGTAATACCTTTTCAGGTTATTTACATTCCAAGGGTGTGGTACAACACTCCCATCTAGATTTTCAAGACAATACGCACCTATTCCAGCTACTGAAGTGATGCGATATGGCCCTTCCCAATTAGGCTTTAACTTTCCCTAGGCTGGGTTCTTAGCAGTTTCTAGAACCTTTCTTAATACCAAGTCTCTAGGGGCCAACGGCCTTAGCTTGATGTTGGCATCATACCCTTGTTTGAGCTCGTGTTGATAATAAACCAGTTGGATCATGGCATTCTCTCTTTGTTCTTCAACTAAGTCTAAGCTCTTCTCCAGTAACCCACTTGGTGAAGTAATTCGTGCTAACTAGCAAATACCTCTTGTTCCCTGCTGCCTTAGGAAAAGGTCCAACAATATCCAAGCCCCATTGAGCAAAGAGCCAAGGGCTAGACAAAGGATTGAGGACCCCTCCAGGTTGATGGATATTTGGGGAAAATCTTTGGCATTGGTCACACTTCTTAATATATTCCAGTGCTTCTTTTGCATGTTCAGCCACTAGTATTCTTGCGTAAGGGCTCTGTGAGATAAAAACTTGCCTCCTGTGTGGCTCCCACAAATCCCTTCATGCAATTTCTCCAAAAGTAGTTTCGACGCCTCAGGATGTATGCACAGCAAGTATGGCCTAAAGAAAAAGCGCTAGTACAATTTTTGGTCCTTGGACAACCAAAATCGAGGAGTCTTTCTTTGTACCTTATCAGCTTATGACTTGTTCTTGGGCAAGACGTCTTCCTTAAGGAATAGCACTATAGGGTCCATCCAGCTGGGCCCCACCTTGATCTAATGGACGCAGGCCATTTCTTCTTTCCCTTCGGTAGGCTGGTGTAAGTCTTCAACGAGGATGATCCGAGGTAGATCTTGTGCCGAGGAGGTTGCAAGAGTGGCCAAAGAGTCAGTATGGGTGTTTCCATTCCTAAGGATATGCAACAAACTGAAAGACTGGAACCCTGACCGCAGGCGCCTAACTCGATTCAAATATTCTTGCATCCTCACGTCCCTAGCCTCTAACTCCCCTCCCATTTGGCTTACGACCAATCTGGAATCCGAGAATATCTCCACGACTTTTCTGCCCATTTTGTGAACCATGGCCATCCCTATTAGCAGAGCTTCATACTCGACTTCGTTGTTGGTGGCTGAGAATCCCAATCTCAAAGATTTTTCGATAGTGATCTTCTCAGGTGATATTAGGACAAGCCCCACTCCAGAGCCCCTTTGATTTGCTACACCATCGACATATACTTTCCATGATGAAGGCTCCTACAGGGAGACCATGCCAACTGATTTTTTATCCATGCTTCGGCTCTTTATTTCGTTTCTTAATCGGGATTCGGCGAACTCGACCACCAAATCTACGAGGACCTGGCCCTTAACATAGGTGCAGGGCATATACTTGATGTTAAAAGCCCCTAGCATTGTGCCCCATTTGGCTGTCCTCCCCATGAAATCGGTACTCTGAAGTAGTGCTCGTAGTGGAAGTTGGGTTAATACCACAACCGTGTGCGATTGGAAGTAGTGGGGTAACTTGCGTATAGCATGCACCACCGCCAAGATGGCCTTCTCCAGTGGCAAGTAACGGACCTCAACCTCATGTAGTGACTTGCTCACATAGTAAACTGGCCTCTGTACCCCACTATCAACCCGTATCAGCACCAAGCTCACCACGTGGGCGGCTATCGCAATATAAGCAAACAAAACTTCATTCACCTCGGGCCTTGACATAATGGGTGGTCGAGAAAAGTATTCCTTCAGTTGTTGGAAGGCTAGGACGCACTCCTCGATCCATTCAAATCCCTTCCACTTGTTCAACAACTGGAAGAAGGGTCTACACCTGTCTGCTAACCGAGAGATAAATTGGTTTAAAGCAGCAGTCATTCCTGTTAACTTCTAGACCTTTTTAGGGTTCCGAGGTGGTTGTAAATTGTTAATTGCCCTTATTTGATCAGGATTGACTTCAATTTCGCGGTGAGTGACTATATACCCTAAGAACTTCCCCAATCTAACACCAAAAGAGCATTTTGAAGCATTAAGTCGCAGCTTGTGTCTCCTTAAGATCTCAAAGATTTTCCCGAGGTCGTTAATGTGCCCGGACTCCACTTTACTCTTAACCACCATGTCGTCTATATAGATCTCAGTGCTTTTCCTAGCTGAGGCTCAAACATCTTGGTCATCATCCTCTGGTAGGTAGATCCTACATTCTTTAGACCAAAAGGCATCACTTTGTAGTGGTAATTCCTAATAAAGGTGACAAAGGCTATCTTCTCCTGGTCATCCAGAGCTAGAGGTATCTGATGGTACCCCTGGAAGGCATCCAGGAAGCTTATTCGAGGATGACCAACCATCGCGTCAACTAACTGATTAATCTGAGGCATAGGGAAAGGGTCCTTTGGACAGGCCTTGTTCAAGTCAGTGAAGTCTACACATACTTGCTACTTCCCACTTTTCTTCTTCACCACCACAGTATTGACCAGCCATTTAGGGTAAAACACCTCCTTAATAGCCCTAGCCTGCTTAAGTTTCGTCACTTCGTCTCTGACAGCATTGGAATGATCTTTAGATAAACGCCGAGGTTGTTGCTTCTTAGGGACGACCGATGGATTGACATTCAAATGATGACATATGAAGCTTAGATCCACCCCGGGAGCTTCGTAAGCACTCCATGCAAACACGTCCATGTTCCTTCTATGGAACTCTACCAACTCTTCCTTCTCTTGAGGGGGCAGCTGAGCTCCGACCTAAAAGAATTTTTTTGGGTCGTCATCAATAACAACCTTTTCTAAATCCTCACACTTCGTCTCCTCGGCTGTCCTATCCGAGGGTAGTGTCAAGCCTTTTGATTGCTATAAGCCCCTATCCGTTGAGGCCAAAGGCTCCACTCTTGGCTGATACCTTATTGAGATGATCAAGCACTACCTCACCACGAACTAGCACCCAACCAGTTCCTCAATCCGATCCCCAGATGGATATTTCACCTTTTGATGCAAGGTGGAGGAAACGGCTCCCAAGGTATGAAGCCAGGGTCTTGCCACCATGGCCGTATAAGGGGAGTAGGCATTCACCACAATAAAATTCACCTCCATCACTTCTGACCCTGCCTGTACGGATAGTCTAATTTGACCCTTCGGAATGACAACCTTCCCATCAAAGCTCACTAGAGATGAATCATAGGTTGTCAAATCCTCGGGCCTCAGGTTCAGCCCCTTGTATAAGTCAGGGTACATAATCTCTGCCCCACTGCCTTGATCCACCATGACCCGCTTCATGTCGTACTCTCCTATCTTGAGGGTGATCACTAAAGCATCGTCATGTGGCTGTATGGTTCCCACCTTGTCTTCATTTGAAAAGCTCAATGCTAGGCGGGCCTCCATTTTTTGGCCTCTTCAACCTTCAGCTAGAGTCTTCAGTGGGTAGCTGAGCTACGGACATCACACTAGAGGGCTGCGACCCAATTCTCCCAGGGGCAGCAAAGATGACGTTAATTGTACCCAAAGGGGGCCTGGAAGAGGCGTTCCCCTGAGCGCTTGATCCTGCTTGGTCTCCCTGCCCGTTGGGCCGATACAAAAACTGTTGCAACCTTCCATCCCTGACCAGTTGCTCTAGATGATTCCACAAATTCCTGCAGTCCTCAGTCGTATGCCCTCATTCCTAGTGGTATTGGCAATAAAGGCTTTGGTTTCTCTTCATGGGGTCTCCTACCATCTTGTTTGGCCATTTGAAGTATGACTCATTTTTTATCTTCTCTAAAACTTGATGTACTGGCTCTCAGAACACCATGTTAACCGCCTAAGGAGCCCGGACTGCCCACCAAAATCCTTCTGAGGTCTGTTATGGTTGTATCAGTCTAACCTAAAATCCCCCCTCTTCTGAGGGATAGCCTTACCCTTCCCTTTGCCTTGCTGTTGGTCCCTCTCTACCCTCTTATATTTATTGTTCCGCTCCATGAGCTTGCATACACTGATAGCAGGCTTCCCAGTCAAGGACTTCCTCCAACCATGGTCAGTAGGCAGGCCTACCTTGAAGGTTCTAATGGCCATATCGTCAAAGTCACCGTCTATCTCATTGAACATCTCCCAGTATCTATCTGAGTACGTTTTCAGGGTCTTCCCTTCTCGCATGGACATGGATAACAGGGAATCTAAAGGCTGAAGGACCCTACTGCAAGTGATGAAGCGGGACCCAAAGGCTTGGGTGAGCTCTCTAAAGGAATTCATGGAACCTGCAGCTAGGCCATCAAACCACCTCATCGCCACAGGCCCCAAACTAGAAGGGAACACCTTGCACATCAGGGCCTCATTTTTTGAGTGCACAGCCATCCTCTGGTTGAAGTGGCTCATGTGTTCCATAGGGTCTGTTTGACCATTATACATGGTGAATGTGGGCTAGGTGAACCGTCAAGGGGGCGTCCACTCCTCTATTCTGCGTGTGAAGGGTGACTTAGAGATCTAGTTGAGTGCCTTGCTCATCGCGTCGTTTCCCAAGCTTTTGGAGAATGAACTCTTGTTTCTGCACTCAAGGTGGTGGTTTTCGACATACGAAAAAGACTTACTGGGAGGAATTCTTGATCTATGTCTATAGCTACTGTCTTTTTCATCGTCAGAAGAAGGGTCAGAACTGGAGGGAGTTCGCTTTCACCGTTTGTGGCGCAACTTTCTCTTCAGATGGTTAATCTCCAGTTGCAGAGCTTTGGTATCCTCCTCATGAGAGAGGTGGCTCTTCCCCCGGGACTGGCTCCTACCAGTCCGGGTAGTGTGCACACTTCCCTCCCGGTCCCTTTTTCGCTTGAAATTCACCAAGTGGTTTACACGTTGGGACCCCATTGATTCTGCCTGGTGTGGACCTGAACTTGCCATACTTGAACATTGGACTCACTATCACACCAGTAATTTCCCACAGATAGCGCCAATAGTAAGGACCAGATTTGAGTCCCTAGCCCAAACAATGGATGAATTTGTAGAGAGTGGGTCGAAAAACTGGGTAAAAATGAGTTGGGTCACAAATAAAGTGAGCTCAATAGACAAGAACAAAGAAACAGATTCAATTAAATTAGAGAATATTGCCCCCGGCACAGTCCGAGGAGATCAATTCTTATATACTCCTTACAAGTTTGGTTACAGAGTTGGTTCTTGATTGTTACAGTGTTTCTTTTGTGATTTTCCGATCCATTATCCATGAAGGATCTCTTACATTATATAGTTCCCTTTTGACCATCTTGACCCTACACTTGTTAATCATTTAAGTTACTACTCGAGTGCTTGTCCCATCAGACACCCTTTCAGGCCTTCTGTGAGTTGTGGTAGTCAAGGCAGCACTGTTTAGGGGTATTCTTCACATAAATGCAGCTTGAAACTTAGCTGCGGGACATTTAATACTGTGGCAGCAGCTTTTCCGTAGATATTTCCTAACTCCCATTCTTCTAGTACGTTCAAAATACACGCCCCTCTCAATGGAGTTTCTTGGAGGATCATTTTGAGCGATAGAATATACATTTGATCTGTGCTTCGTTCATCCGAGGAGACCTCGGACCACCTTTCTTGACCTCTCCACTTGCATGTTACTCATAGAACTCTGAACTTGACATCCTCATTGTTGTTTATCCGTCCTCGGACCAATCAATGTCCTCAACCAAAGACCAAGGCCCAATATACAATTTTGGGCCCTTATCTCTACATATTGTGTGGTTTAGTAGCATGTATAAACTAAAATTTCTCACAACGCATCTCGTAATATTGCTGATCCAAGGCTCAATATAAAAGAAATTGGGAAGTAAGAATAACAACAAAGGGCTTTCATGTACATGAGCAAATCTAAGACAATAACATATTAACATCCAGCAATGTTAAAACTTTAGTCCAAATAAGTAGGTTATCAATGATTAACCAATAAGACAACATAATTTTATAAAAAAAAAAAAAAAAATTCAGACAACATAATGCATAAAATTTCACAGATATATAAAACTAGTCAATACCTCATCAAAAAAAAAAAAAAAAAAAAAAAAAAAAAAAAAAAAAAAAAACCACATCCTTAAAATTCTAAACGCTATGAACTCATCTTAGTTTCAATCACTCCCGTAATGCATCTACTTTCTCCCCACCAACCAAAACGAGGGCTTTTGTTAGCTTTCCCAGAAAATATGTATACTCGAGATTTTGTAGTCTCTTTCTTACAATTTAAATCTCTGCATCAATATTGTCCAATGCAGGACCTACTAGTTCGATAATAAACCATATTTTCCTTGGTAAATTGAAGCATATGATCTGTAGCTAGTACCATTTATAAAAATTTATAGAGATCTGACTTCATTTGTGGAGATTTTAGCATATTAATATTTTGATCATATGAAATTATTTGTTTTTTGAACAAAATCATATGAAATTATTGTTTGCATGATGAAACCCAAAAAATTATTGCCTATAATTTTCCTTGATGGTATGTTTTCTCATGCTCTCGATCATAGTGGATTTGGGGCGTGATAGTTGAACCTGAAATTGAATCAATTGCATGTTGAATATCACACGGGATAATTCTAACAGGTCGCTTGGGAGGAGGGAAAGGAATGAAAAATAGGACAATATGAAAAGCAGGACTAATGGGTATTAAAATACAAAATTAATCATATGTTTCAATAAATTTTTTATAAGAGAGATGCTACGTCAACAACACTTTTATAACAAATCACAAGTAGTTAGTTGTTATTGATTCAAATTTAAACCAATTCCTCTTACAAATTATGTGTTGGGAGTGATACAAAGAAGGGTGAACGGAAGAAATTATAACATAACTAAGACAATACAAAATTAAAGTTCGAAGACAACTTAGAAGCAGGGGGTCCATTATTGTATATTTGTTTGTATGAAGGCACAAATTGAAAGAAGACAACAAAACTGTCAATGGAGGGGTATAAAGAAAGAAAGAAAGAAAGAAAATTGAGACAACAAAACTATATGAACGAGAATGATTTTGAGGATTTACTGAATATCCAGTTCTTTGGAAAAGCCAAAAGCTGTATTAAAATTGAAGCAAACACTATATTGATCCCAATAACTAAAATTTTCACCCAAATAGACCTGGAACAAGACATGTGGACGATCTAGAATAGCGTTCAAGGAGGGCCAAGATTTTGGCAGCTTTCCTTCCTTGGCGGCCTTCCTCGTGGACATTCCTGCCGGTCATACCAACAAGAAGTAACCTTGCTGTTGATCCATAATGTTCCACCATTTCTTTTGACACAAAAACTTTCTCCAAGAGTCCTAAAGCCTCCTCCTTTAGATAATCTTCCCCCCACGTCAAAGTCTCTAATATAGGTTTTATAGCATCATTTTCATGCAAGACAGCGGCCCCTCTCTGAGGAGAGCCTTCCATAACTAGAGTAAAAAGAGTCCGAATTGCTTCATAAGCAGTTTCATGCACCCCTCCATGTAAGAGCCTTACCAAGTCAGGTAAAGCATTTGCTTCCAACAGACAGAATGAAGCTGTCACACTGCAAATACCACCATGTGCTGGGCATAAAGGATGGCGTGATGGTTGGAAGCACCAGCAACTAGTTGGTTTGGTTACAACAGTGAGCTTTGGACTGCTAGTGGAAAGATTGCCAATGAGTGCTGCTGCTAATGCCTTAGCTGTTTCTGAACCAGCCTTGAGAAAGTTTACAAGCATAGGGTACACTCCTCGTTCAACCAATATACGCTGTGACTCAAGATTTGTGGGATCTGAAAACCTGAAGAGTGCATTTAGAGCATTTTCTTTTGCTTCCTTGGTTCCAGTTTTTAAAATGTTTAAGATTGCATCAATTCCATCCAATTCGATTAACTTCATGGTGAGTGATCTTTCTGATTTTGGTAGGTTGGCTAATAGACCTGCAGCAGCCATCTGTACATCACCCTTATCATCATTCTCAAGAAACCCCACTAAGGCCTCCAGCCTTCTTGGCTTGAGAAGGTATTCCACAACTCCTTCTGGCTCTTGCTGTGAGAAGAGGAAGAGCAAATTGATAGCAATCTCCCGAATTTCAGAGTCAGAGTCATCAAGCAGTGGAAGCACTAGAGATACACCATTGGCAGTGAGAACTGCCTTCTTAACCAACCCTGCTTCAAACCTGCAAATTCCAAGAAGTGCATTCAAGGCAGGCCTCCGGACATTGTGGGCTGAGTTAGGCTTCTGTTGCAAAGCTAACAAATTGGTGATGATTGATTCTAACTCAAGTTGGGTCCCTTTTTCATCAACGAAAAATTTAATTCCATCATCCTCAGAACAAAGTTTCTCAAGTATTTCAGAGCATTTCACAACAATAATTGAGCGCACATTGGGAGAGAACATTAGTTTCAGAACAAGTGGAACCCCACCGGCAGCAGCAATTAACTCTTTATTGGCATGGCAACCTGATAATTTAACCAGGGCTGATAAGGCTAACTCTTTTGATTCAAAGCTTCTGGATGCCATATCAAGCAAAGGAGGTATAACCCCTTCCTCGCCAAGGAGCTTCAAATTCAGATCAACTAATTCTGTATTAACAATTGTTCTCACCATTGGTATCTTTGAAGACTCTGGCCCTGAAAAAATTCAGAATGATTAAATTACGTGACAAACCTTCATTCAGAAGATTGAAGTCAATCAGACACAGCAGCTTCATTGTGAAGAGTACAAACGGAATAACTCATATCATATATACCATAGAGAATAAGAAAATTTGTTGGAACGGTTCTCTGTACACATAGAGAATAGGATAACAAGGGGAGTGTCTGTATGTCCCATGAAATGAAATTTATCAATGTTCTCATGCATGATATAGCATATCAAAAATTGATTACCATTAAATACTATGGGAAGAATGAAATAATATATTGCGGAATTTGTGGTAATCTGCTGATTTCGCTAGATGACAATTCTCTATTATTTCTTTGCACAAGTGGTAGAATCTTCACTACCATGAATCACAAACATGAAATCAATAAGTGATGTCAATTTTTTTCTTTCTGATAAGCAACAAACAAAAACATCTAATTTATAGGCCTTTAAAGTAAATGGATCCTATTACCTTGAACTATGCGATCAATAAGTGGTTTATACCAGCCGGCCTTAGCAGCACAAGAAATGGTTTCCTCATTTATCTCAAATAGGTTCGTCAAGATTCTTTCTGCAATCTCTGCTGACTCCCTAACGGGACCCTTTAGCAGGGTAACAAGAAAAAGAATCGCACTGCATTGCTGAGAGAGTTTCCTGCAAACAGGCACATTCCATCCAGATCTCTCTTGCAGCAACTCATATAGTAATTCAACCGCGGCCTTTGAGATGCTTGAGTCACGCCCCAGGCAAGGAATAATGCGATCCCATCCCTGGGATTCAAACACTTTTTCCTATAAATTTGATTAAACTAGTCAATTTAGAATATTGTGAAGCATTTAAGTTATTCACTTACCCATTCTTTTTTGATAATTTTAAAATTCAAATAGGTTTTTTCAAGTATGAAGTTTTTTATGACAATGAGAAAGAACAAAAAATCTCACTAGGACACAGGCTCAAAAATCTATACAGTATCAAATCTTGTACAATCCACTTAGCAGGAATTTCAAATTCTTTTTTTGGATATATGTAACACAAAATGAGATTCTATCCTTATATTTGTACCCAAAAAAAAAAATAATAATAACAGAAGAAAATGTATACAAAATTTTTCAAGAGGGTTTTTTAGAGATCAATACAAATTAGATGAAAATCTTCTTTCCCATGAACTTACTAGTACTAATCCAAATTGTCAAAAATAGAGGTGCATGCTCTAACAAAACAAGCACAAGAAAAAAAACAATAAAAAGAATAAAAAGGGCAGCCTGCTTCTCTGCACACTAAGAAATGCTTGGTTCCTTTCTCTCTCTTTTGTTTTTCCTTTTCAATTTACATGGTATATGAAAGTTTCTTACCTTATTTCTTGCATGCCCTTCTACAACATCCTTCAGGGTAATTAAAATCTTTCTCTTCACATCTCTGTTGCGTGAGCTTCCAAGTATGGAGATTATAATATCAGTAAGCCCTCCAACAGAAATCCAGTCCTTGTTAATAGAACTCTCCTTCATAAGATCCTGCATTTGGCTCAGGGCCTCTTCCACAGACGAGTCCATACCTGATAATAACTTTGCCTTGGAACAACGTATCTTCAGGCAGTAATTAAGTTCTCGCCACTCCTCTATTGATTGTCTAAGTGGAAGGTTAGACCTTAGAGTGGTGTCTTCAAGAACCTCACCTGTTTCTGGGTCAGTTCTCTCCCCACTGTCTAACAAAGCCTCAATGGCAGCTCGCTCACATGTAGTTCCAGTGCAAAGGCTAACGGGATCAACCATCAAAGTTTCACTTATTCGACAATAAAAAGAATTAAGTGGTCGGATATTCTCTTCCCTCTCATCATATCGCTCTATAACCTGAAACCTTTGGAGATACTGCCTTTTGACTTCTTCATAATCCCTTGCAGCATCAGCCCGAGAGAGCAGCTCAATAATCTGCTCCAAGAAGAGTACTTCAGCTCTTTCTTTCCTGTTGGCAGCTTCTTCTTTTTCCCTTCTGAAGCTGGCTAGCTCTTTGCTTATCTGAGAGGGCTCAACAGGCACCCCAACTGCCCTTGCTATTTCTTCAAGCATGTCATTTGCGAAACCCTGATCTAGTTTCTGGTCCCTAAGACCTTGGTCTAACTTGTCAACAATTTGGAGCTGAGAATGTGAAGTCTCAAATTCAACTCTTTGCATCTCATTCTGTAACCGATCCACCTGATCAGATATCCTTGATAGGACTTCAGTATTTGCAAGGGATAATGCAGCCAAAGACTTTCCAATGTCCCTTGTGACTTCTTGTACCTCCTTGACAATGTGTCTGCACTTGACCAGTAAGTAGAAGGGGGCTCGACTTTTGTACTTCTCAACCAAATTATTTGCCTTTTTAACATCTGCTTCAAGAGACTCCAGAGCAAGCCTTGCAGCTTGAGAATCATTTAATTCTTGAAGCTGCAGTTCCTTTAAGACTGGTTCAATATCAAACAAATGCTTTGACAGAACCTTGAAACTCTCCTTCTCAAAAAGAACATCCTTTGCAGCAAGAGCTGTTTTGATGACCTGGTTTGTCAGCACGGCCAAGATGGTCCCTATAGGTATGAGCTCCAAAGCCATTATAAACTAAATTCATGCACCCAGCAACTTGGATATAAACCTCCACAAACCTTCATTAAAAATTTAGAGGGGAAAATTCACAACTAAGTCTCAACATCAATATAGTATTCACATAAGAAGTTCTACTGTTAAAGCTGAAAAATAAACAAACATAACTCAAGAGTGAATTTTTATAAGATAAAAAAGAAAAAAAAGGTAACTATACAAATTAAACTAGTTGGCATGAACAGAATTCTGAAATTTCAAATAAAACTTAACTATTGGAAATCATGATGTTCTGTTTGGTACCCGACAAAGGGTCTATAGAATTCAAAAAGGTATTAAGGAACAAAATTTAAGGAAACCATAAAAATAAAAAAAGACAGACTCAACTGAATATGTTCCAAGCAGGAAAAGTACAAAAGAAAGAAAAACTGATAACATGGGTGAGTAAAAATTTACCTGTCCAAAGCGAGAGAGCTTGAAATGTTGTTTGGTTTGTATCTTAGAATTGAAACCTTGGTTGTAGTAACAGTTGCCAGTCTATAATACTGCCATTGTCGTGAACGGAAGGAGACGACTTGAGCAAGTCAAGATTTTCTTCTCCCATGAGTCTTACAGAGAAATTTCAGTCTCTTATTATTATTATTATAATTGCTAGTTGTTTAGAGCTTATGGACGCGGTTTGGACAGACTCAAAAACGAGTGTATGAACTATGAAGGCAAATATATTTTGCTAAGAAATTTCTATGTGGAGGGCCAGCCCCAATCAGTACCTACTTTTTTCCATGAAAATTGTTTTTTGGTTTTTTTTTTTCCTTTCACGAGGGTCCTGATAGTTACAGTCAATATGACCGAAGTTAGTTTTTCTATTTTTCCAGTCTTTTTTTTTTTCTTCTTCTTCTTTTTAAAGAAAGGGTGAGATAAAGATAAGGTTGAGGTTCAACCCCTTAAAAGGGCCAGAATGATTTCAGTTTTCAAATGGTTGGTGTGGGGCCAGAGAATTCATGGCCCAGACCCACTCTACATTAGAGTCCAAGACCTAAGCCGAGGAGACCTATTGCCGAGAACGCATAATGAAAGCCCTAAAAAGGCCCAAGGGTGTGGCCGAGGACGATCTCACGCTCAGCATCCCACAAGACACCTAAAGAAGAAGGACGAGTTTAATGCAGGGACAAGACAAGTGAAAAGGCTGTCAATACTGTAATAAAGAACTCTGCGTCTGACAGGCCCATGCTCTTCACCATGCTATTCAACCTTTACGTCTACTCCCAACCACTTTAGATATGGGTTGATAGGACAAGTCCCCATCCTAGAAGGTAAAACTTATACATGGACCCTAAAGGGGGAAAGGAACACTATTATAAAAGGGAAAGAAAGCGAAGGGAAAAGGGATCCTTGAAAGAGAAAAAATCCTGCAAAAGGGAGAAAAGGGAAGGGTACAATGCTCCTCGGACGCTGTCCGAGGACTTAAAACCTTGCAACCCGCACTAATGGAAGGCCTAGCTAGTCAATGGAAGGCCTAGCTAGTCAAGCCAAGTCCACCCATAGAGAAGCTTCCATAGAAACCCCGATCAAACCGCTAACCTGTGACTAAGGTCCTGCCTTTCAAGCCCACTCTCTACAAATCATATTGTTAGGGCCCATTACTTATGAGCCCAACGTCATTCTTGAGCCATTAAATAATCGTGTCCTTACAGTTGGTATGGTATTTAATGATTAATCAAAGCCTGAAAAATAAATAAATTGGACATGAAAAAGATTGGACCCAGTGTGGTACTTTCATACTATGCATGATGGAATTATGTTAAATTATTGCACTTCCTAGCAGATATCGGCTTTTTATATAATTTTATGCCTGATGGAATCATGGAATTATGTTAAATGCAATGGTTCCACTTGACATTCATACTAGTTCCAGTTCTGAAACATCTTGCCCGCGTCTGTGTTCATTCTTTATTTTGCATTTTACGGACTGGCTCACTTCCTCATGCTGCTTATGACCATAGTTTATTATGAATTGATTTTTTTTTTTTTCTATATTATGCTTCGTAAAATACACTAACATCTAATAAAATTTATAAATATATAAAATATATATTTATTAGAAAATTCGGAATATGTTCAACTAATAATTAATTTAATTATCACTTATGTAATAAAGTTAACTAAATAAATCAAATTAACAATGTATACTTTCAAATTGATTGAACTCAAAGCTAATAGTGCATGACATATGAGCCAAAAATTAATTTTATTTTCATCATCTTACCTATTAAGTTCTATCTAATTTAATGTTATCATCATAGTCATCATCTTGCAAAGTTATTTCCTCAATAGATTTTTTCTTTTTCTTTTGTTCTTTTATTTTAATAATTTTTTCTTAGTGTTCTAGCCTCTTAGAATTATAAAAATAATAAAAAATAATTGTATTGTCATTCAATGCCTTCTTTAGAATCTAGAAAAGAAATTTACAGACATGAAAGTGACGTAAGTGTATAGTCCATATTTTGTAGGGGGAGGGGGGTGGGAAGGAACCCTCATGGATATGTTATTCTTTGGGCTCAATCAAGTAGCCTAATAATTTTTCTATCAAAAAAAAAAAAAAAGTAGCCTAATAATTTTGGGACAAAGTTTAACTATAAAATTAGTTGTAACCTTAGTCTACAACCTTACTCAATATCTTTTTATTGAAGGTAAATTTTGACAAATCCACTATTGAATTACATATTCTTCCTATATTCTCCATACTTGCAAAATTTCAAGAAATTAAAGATTAATAGTTATGTTATCAATAAATTGTTTAAATTACAAGTTTTTGTTGTTTAAAATTATGCATAAAATATAAACTAATAAATCATATAATAAATAATATCTGATTGACACAAAATTTGACATGTGTATTAAGAACGTAAAGAACATGTAATTCAACGGTTAAAATTTTAAAATATATAGTAATGTTTATTTTATCGAGTAAAGTTACAGTTTTAAGTTACAACTAGTTTTGTAACTAAACTTTGTCCATAATTTTGTATTAAAAACAAGTCTAACAATTTGTTGGACTCAAATAAAAATAAAAATTTTAACCCAAAAAAAAAAAAAAAAAAACCTAACACTACATACTTTAATTGTGCCAAATCCCTTACCTACCACGCACAAACTTTCCTGGGAGGGACATCCCTTCCTCTACCCAACACTTTCCTACGTTTGCTCTGCATGGGTCGAGGAGTGCGTCAATCTTGTTTGAAAATGAAATTCAACAACCATTTGATGGATTCAAAGTTTGATAAAAGTGAACCAGCTGTCAGTTGAGCTTTCAAATGGCCACACAGAGATGAACAATTTCAGCTAACTCTTTTTTTTTTGGATACTTAGAGCATTCACATCAGCTCTTCTAAAAGATTCCGTCTATTTTACACAAAAAACCTACTTTTTCTATTTTACACTATCACTTTTATAAAACATTCACATCAGTTCATCTATTATATCACCACTTTTATTTAAATAATCAATTTTCTCAATTGTTTTATTATTTCTCTCAACTAACCCATTTTTATACGCGCGTTCTCTCTCTCTCTACCTATTTTTTCTAATTTGTTGCTTTCTCTATTCTATCTCTCTATACCCATTCTCTCCCTCTCGGTCTATCTCTCTATACCCATCATTCTTCCTCTCGATCACAAGCACCGATCCACATCATCTCGGTCACAAGCACCGATCATAGCTCCGATCTACAGCTCCGATCATAAGCACCGATCCACAGCTCTAATCCACAACTCCGATCCACAACTGCACCGATCCACAGCTCAGATCTCCCTAGCTCTAATCCACAAGCATCGATCTCCCTAGCTCTGATCAGGCAAGACCCATACCCACGAGCTCCGATCAAGCGAGACCCACGAGCTCCGATCGTTCCAGTTAAGCATCGATCGTTCCAGTTAAGCATCGATCATTCCGATAAGCACCGATCTGTATCTTTGTTGTTTGTCCGTTTGGGTTTGTTTGTGTGTGGGTGTGTTTGTGTATCTCTTTTTTTTTTTGAGCAAGTGTATATATGTGTTGATTTTTTTGTGTAGATGTGTTTGTGTGTGGGTGTGTTTGTGTGCATCTGAGGAAAAAGAAGAAGATAAGGAGAGGGGAGGTTACTGAGTTTGTCGAGCACGGAGAAGAGAGAGAAAAAAGGGAGCAAACGGGAAATTAATAAAATAATAAATGAACGAATTACAGTAACCGTGTATATTTACACGGTTACTGTAGCTCGTGTAGAGATATACACAATTTTAGAATACACGGTTACTGTAGCTCGTGTAGAGATATACACAATTTTAGAAGCACTGATGTGGAGCATTTCTGGGTCAAAATGTGTAAAAAGAGCTGTTTTTTGTATTTTGCAAGATTATCCACGGATTGATGTGGATGCTTTTATAGTTGACTCTGATGCTAAAAATGAAAACAAGGTTCAGGTATACTCACTCAAGCACAAATTTTCAGATTTTAAACATTACACACATTTCCATACATTTTTTCACCCACACGTATTTCCACACATGTTTTTAAATAACAAAACACATTTTTTCAAACACATGTACCAAACACCCCATTCTCAAAAGAGAGCATGCACGTGAGATAACCACAAGTCACATCAAAATGTTTTCCAGTTGCAAACGGAACCCAACAAGAGACATCACATCTTGTATCTATTGGTCACTTGAAATCTGTGTTTCTATAGTTTCACAGTTAGTTCCCCAGATTCGAAAGGTACATTATCTTACAAATGCACAGGGCACAATGGAGATAAATATGTCACATTATGCAAAAAATAAGGCAATGATGTAAGTTCAGCCAGCTTGAATTGTACATAAATCATTAAAGAAGTATTCCACTATGTCAGTTAGCCTTACCTATTATGAAGATACCATGTCCAAGCTTTTAAAAAAAAAATAAGGATAAATGGGGTTTAAAGAAACATTATTCGTACAAAAATGATTATTTTGAGTATTGAGTCCCATGATGTTCATTTCTGCATATTACATACAACTTGATATTTCAAAAGCAGTACTATATACCACCAAAAACCTACAAGGATCACTTACACCCCTAAAGAACATCAACGGATGTTATTCTTACGAGCCAGCTCACGAGCCATCTCCCTTAATTCTTCTGGTGATGGAGGCCTTTCGGCCTCTGGGGGATACACAACATAAGATCGCTTCACAAAAAAAAAAAAAAAAAAAAAAAAAAAAAAAAAAAACAACACATTATTTAGAGCTTTAACAATACATCAAGACAATAATCCATACCAAAAAAAAATGATAAGTATAAAGCAATAAAAACAAATCTCCACATGACAATAATATAGGTCATAATACTTACAGCCAATAGCCATTTTTTTATTGGTAAGTTACATATGCATACAGTAAGTCCTGAACCTATGACCTTGTCCTCTCTCTAGAACTTATAAGCGGAGGAGGTGCCAATTAAGCTAGTGCTCAAATTAGATAATAAATTAGACACATTATGAAAACAAACAATTGGAAATATATTCAGTTATTTTATTGGTAAGTTATTGGATCACTCACCAATTTTATAAAAAAACAAAAACAATTCAACTTTTCAAACCACATATGAAATTCCAGCCTTGATAGGAGTGACCAAATCAAATTCATACACAAGCCCATTTCTTAAAATGCAGTTTTCTTCTCCTTCTTCTTCTTCTTCTTCTTCTTTTTCATTTTTTTTTTTTTTGTGTATGTGTAGAAATATCTTACACGATTTACATCTATCACCCTAGGGTATTGAAAATGGATATTCTTTGTGAAGCCTACACAATATGTAGTGTGCAGTGACACTATCCTGGATGCAAGAAATCTCCTGCTTATGTGGCTAACAGACATGTAACATATTACCCTTCATACTAGCTTCCACCAATCTAATAAGCTCATTTGCTCACCAGTTTGAAACACTCATTTATATTATTCCAGGAGAAACGGTTGTTGGTGTTAGAAACTTCTTTGAGGTTTAAGAGACTGTTGTTTCTCCAAATTAAAGCAATATAAAACATAATAGGCTCATTCTTTCACTAAAGATATTTGTAAACGATCTTATGAGATGTCATGAAAGACAATCATATTTTTGCAGTAATAATAACTCAAAGATGATTAAAAAATCTGTGCTACAATATTACCATCGATGACACTCAACAAATAAATTTCTATTGTCCGGCATCTTTTTGCATTCGCACCAATTCTATAGTGAAGGCAATCATGAAATCACTCCAAACCCACAAACTCACAATTGCAAAATACTAAAATTATAATAAATAAATAAAAAAACAAACAAAGACTCAAAACAATGGATGTCCCCCATACTACCCAATCAAGCATTTCTTTTCTTTTCTTGGGGGGTGGGGGTGAATAGATCATATAATGCTACAGACACAAAATTTTTCACAGTAGTTGAGTTAGCCGGTTTTAATTGACTATCATTTGGGCCGACCATTGACATCACTTTTATCATCTACAATTCACAGCTTGCCAACTCAGAAGTAGTGAAATATTTTGTGAAAATTGTTGTGAGCCTAAACACATTGAAATAGGTCAATTCAAATTCTTGCAAAACCAAAACAAAAACTTCTAATCTGGGAAAGTAAACAGCTCCATGTTTCATATAACTGACAAGTAGTTTAAGATAAAAAGGGCATTTCCCAAACAACACCCCTAACTGAATTCACAACAAACTAATTCAAATCGTGATCCATAAATAGGAAAAATAAATTTTCAAAACAAAGAATTATAGTCCAAAGGAGAGGGAGAGAGAGAGAGAGAGAGAGATTACGTTTCCCATGAACTTCTGGAGATTCTTGGTGTTGTTAGCGAAAGTGTACATAAGAACAATGGGAATGGTCACATAAACCCCGAACTTCGCAATCTCCAGAATTCCCTTCGAAGTTCCCAAAGATGACATCTTTTTTTTTTTTGCTCCCTAAAGACAACAAAATCAGCAATTTCATCAAACAATACAAGACCCAGAAAAGAACCCATCTTTGGCTGCCAAAGAAAATAGCGAGAGTGCAAAATTTAGATAGGGAAAGAAGGAGACTTGGTTACCTTACCTGTGGAGTTGAGGAAAGTACGGATTTTGAACAGAATGCTTCTTTTTTTCAGCTCTCAAATCTCAAAATATTGTATAGTGTAAATGAGATTTTTATCTATTCTATTTCTAGCTGGAATCGGCGACCATATCCCCAATATGAATTAAATTTGCAGAAAATGTTTGGGCTCTTCCAAAGTTTCAATTAAAAAAAAAAACTTTCCAAAGTTGTGGGCTAAAAGATTAGTTTGCACCATTTTGGGCCATGAATAGCTCAGCCCAAACTGCCATATATTATAGAGTATTAGAGTGATACAGTTGTACGGTGTGTTTGGATGTTTCTCTCTCTATATTTAAACAAAACAATTTTTTAAAAAAAATTAAACAAAACAGGCAAATCTTGGCCCCTCACACTTTGATTAGGTCTTCCTCTCACTGATCTTCAGCAGAAAATTCACAAGCTTTTTAAAAATAAAAAAAAAAAATTCTTTTTTTGTTCCACTGATCTACACGATATAGTTTTTTTTTTTTTTTTTTTCACTTGACTTCATTGTTTATTTCGGTCACTTTTGGGTTGAATTAATTCATGTTGACATTTTTTTTTCTTCTTCTTGATATTGTGGTTCCGTGGAATTCTGTTAAATTTTTGTGGAATTTTTTTTGGCTATTTGGTATTTTGCACTATGTTCAATATGAATCTAGATTTAGTTGTTGTATATGGTGTGAACAGAAATTGCAGTTTAATTTTTGTATACTTTTAAAAAAATTGTGTACTAACCAAACACGGAAAATGTTTTCCACGATATTTTCAAAAATACAATCAAACACCAAAAAAAGAAATTGTTTTCTAGTTGAAAAATATTTTATGTTAGAAACAAACCATTTATTTCAAAGAAAAAAAGAAGGAACAAGAAGAAATAGGGTAATTCTATAGTACCTTCTTTTTTTAGGAGACTACGATACCCACAAGTAGGTAACCTGCTATACCAGGTTATCAAAACATCACATTTGATGGTTCCATCGTCATATTGAGCTGTACTAACATTACATGTGATCGTACTTTTGTCACATTTGGTGAATCTCTTATTTTCTTTTCACATTTTGACAGTTCCATATCACATTGGGTAGTACCAACATCACATATGACTATACTTTTGTCAAATTTGATGGTTCCCTTATTTTTTTTACTCACATTTGACGATTTCATAGTCACGTAAAACTGTACCTCATATATGACCGTATTTTTGTCATATTTGATGGTTCATTTATTTTTTATTCACATTTTTTACGATTCCATCGTTATAATGGACAATACCAACATCACATATGACTGTATTTTTGTCACATTCGGAGATTCCCTTATTTTTGACTCACATTTTTTACAATTTCATCGTCATATGAGGCAATATCAACATCACATATGATCGTACTTTTATCATACTTGGTGGTTCTATTATTTTTTAGTCATGTTAAATGGTTCCAATGTCACTTATCAATATCATATATAACCTTTATTTTGTCACATTCGGTGAATCTATTATTTTTTAATTACATTGGATGGTTTCAACATCATATATTATTGTACGTCACATTCGGTAGTTCTATTTTTTTTTCCTTATTCACATAAGATGGTTCCAACGTCATGTTAGACAGTACTAACATCACATATAACTGTACTTTAGTCACATTTGGTGGTTCTATCATTTTTTACTCACATTGGATGGTTCCAACATCATCATATTATAATTGTAATTTGGTACTTCACATTATTTTAGTAATTTCAATTCTCAAAAATTACTTTTGTTCAATGTTTTTTTAACATATATTATGAATTATAATTATAGTAATCATAGGTAATTTTTTTCATATTTTTTAATCAAAAAGTATGATCTTATGATCCTCGTGCCAATTTTATAATCCAATCCCCGAACCCTTTCGCCGATACTATATAGGATCTTGATCCTAATAACCTTTGTGGTACCTACCACCTACGTCACATTTGATGGTCCTTCTATATTATTGGTCACATTCAACAGTACTAAAATTACATTGGATGATAATAATTTATTACCTATGTCAGTTTTGATGGTCCTCTTATAATGCAAGATAGAAGATGTGGGTTCTTATTTTGGATAGTACCCAGGCCCAAGTGGAATCAAGGAACCTAGGCCCCAAAAAAAAATTTGTACTTGTTATTTGGTGGACTGGGCTTGGTTTACCGCAACTGTATTTGGTTGATTACGAATCAAGTTGTGCACAAAACATGAATCCTACAACACATACATATTCATACATGCAAATATATATACACTGCAAACCAAAACGGCTAAGGAACAGTAAAGAAATAAACAAAAAGCAAATAAGGATGTTAGGGATCCTCAAAAAATAAATGATATTTCATTATATTGAGTTTTAATACATTGGGCCCTTCTTTCCACTAGGATATGTCACAAGGTTCAAATAAGTTCAAAAGTCATAGACTTAGATAGCTCTTTGTGGGCTTCTAAGACTTGTGAGGTTTGAATCCCCTCGAATCCAAGTGTATCCTCTAGTGCGTATCTTAGGATCCTTCACAGTGTTTTCCCTCTTTTCTTCCTTTTTGAATTTTAAAGAAGTTTTTCAAAAGCTCTTTTGGCTCTGATTAGTTATTGCAAAATGGTTTTTCCCAATGACTTCATCCCTTTTTATAGTACATTTCTAGGGTTTTTGGCGTATCATTGATTCCCTCCATTTGCCACCTTGGGTATTAGAACCAATGTTGTGTCAGCAACATTAGTGGCTAGTCCCTTCCTTATTTTCTCACTATATTCTCCTTTTGAAGTTTCCCCTCAAAAATTCCCTAGTTGACCTTCCTCTTTTGGGGAGTCCCAAGGACTTACTTTCAATCCTCTATTCCCAAAGCTTCCAGATGCTCCTTTTCAAACCCACCTTTTGGTTGCTTCTCCTTTTTTTTCATTTCTCTAAATGGGTAGATTCCTCCCTGTCAAGCTGAAAGATCCTCAGCCACCTTCCTTCATGGTTCACCCTATTGCGTTCCCTGAGGTACCAGGCTTCTTTTTATCAAGCGCTGATTCCTAAGTCATCAGCCTTTTTTTTAAGCCATAGGTGGCTGATAGGACATGCCTATCTTCGTTCCTTGTGTTAGACGGTTTAGTTGCTGATTATGATGGCATGAGGAATTGGAGTGCTTGGACAACATCAGGCTAGTCACTTGGCTCTATATTTTCTCAACACACTAATGGCTCCTTATGCCTATCTAGTAAAGCTCCTAACTGCTCTTTGAGGGGGACAAGCCTAGTCTCTGTGCTGGATTTAGCATGATGAGCATGATGAGGGGTAGCATATGGAGGCACCTTACTCCACATGATGCCCCAAGGCCATGGCAGAGGAGGGCCATGATGGGTAGAGACGGATTTTGATGTTGGGTAGTAGCAGGTGGTGCTGACCCTATGAGATGGTGCATGGCATTGGTGGCTTGGCTAATGGTTGCTTTGTGTGTGGGCTTGGTAGCTTGAGTGCAAGGCAGTGCTAGGCTGCTGTGATGATGATATGCTATGTAAGGCATTGGGCTGGTTGGTGCTAGCATAATGCATGGACTTGTGTGAGTGGGCTGATAACAGTTACTTGATGTGCTGCAAATGGGCATGCTGTGTGGGTTGTGATGCTGATGAGAAAGGCTTGGGCAGGGGCCAAGCCTTCTAAAATGTGCTGGAACAATTGTGTGTGGGTTGCTGGAGCATGGGCAAAAGCCCTATAATGTGCTGAGACATGGGCTGGCATGTACAGAGTGTGCAATGGCAGTTAGTAGCAGTTATCAAGCAATTCCTAACTTTCCTGATACTCAGACCTGTTGAGTAAGGGCTAGAAACGTGGAGAGCAGGCCAAGATAGCATCACTTGAAGGTGTCTTAAGTCAGACCACATGTGATAGCAAGTCCTAAACAAGGGGGCAGTTACTTGGCAGTAACTACCGCGACAATTATTTCTGTGCATTTATCCTAGGCTATTGGGAATGTCAACAGCAGAGTGTGTAATTTTGGCTTAAAGAATTTTGTGTGTATTCTTCAGGCTTCCTTTGTACTTGATATTGAGTAATAAAGGTTGAGGTTGGTATCCTGTAAATATTGTGTGTGCTGTGTGTGGGTGAATTCCCTTGATAATTCTGTTCTGAATGTTCCTGCAGTGTGTGTGTGGTGTGTTGGCTGTCACTAAGTTAGACGCTTAGTGCCATCACAGGCAGAAAATTTAAAAGAAAAATTGACCCTGTGACACCTTGTGTCCATGAGCATGCTCCCTTGAACTGTCCAAATCCCAACTGATCCCTTCCTGCATTTCCTGAGGATCCCATGGTTCTGGTAGTCCCAAGGTATCCTAGTCTAGTCCCTTTCTGGGTTCTTCAGGAAACTCTTCTTACAAAGGCTAGGCTGAGCTTTCCTTTTCCATTTCCTTCCTTTTCTAAGGCCCAAAGCTTGTCCATTCATGCGTTTGGGCCTCCTCTTACTCATTTTAGTGGCAATGACTTTCTTCATGGGTGATTTGGTTATCAAAGCTAGGAAGAAGGCAGACCTGAGGGTGCGTAAGCCAGAGGTGGTAATGACTTTCTTCATAGGTCGTGGGGATCCCATAAAAGAAGAGGCTGAGAATATGGTTGGTAGTAACTCAACACCTCCACCCTTACCAAATGAAGAAATAGTTATGATAATTCAGCAACAGGACAATATTCATTCCTTTCTTGAAGGGATAGGTCTTAGGTCATTGGCTAGGAGAGAAGCAGCCCAAGCCCTATTGTCCCTTTTGGTCCCACTCCAAGCCACACACTAAAACCCAATTGGACTGGCCCCAAAAAAGCTAACCTAATTAGATAATTAGTTATTTATTTAATAAGAGTTATTAAATAAATGTAACTGCTAAGTGCAGAAATATATATGTGATAAACAAGAGAAAGTATAAGAGTTCTTCTTAAGAGAGGCACTTGATTATTCTCTTGAAAGATCACATATAGAACTGATTGAGAGTCCACACATCTTGGGCACACTGTGGAATTGGAGTGAAGATTAAAAGGCATCTTAAGACCAATCTTCATTTGTTTTGAATTTCACTACATCAAGGTACGCTCTCTCATTCTTTGTTTCCAAAACTTAGATGTTACATGCTATCTTACATGAATGAAGTAGATCCATTCATATTCCGCTGCGCGTTTTTGTATGAGATACAAAACTGTATTTTCCATGTGTTTTTCCAACAGGTATGCTGGTCTTATAAGAGCTTAACACCTTAGGGATAGGTGCATTATTCCTAAAGTGTTCCCACAACCATATTTACCAAAAGGCAACAAGTATAAAAGTTTCTACTTGAAATCTACCCTATGAGCATTGCAAGTCAAGAGTGAAATGGTCTAGGTGAGAATACGAAGTTTCTAAAAAGTAAGGAGTAAAGGGAAAGGAGTGTCATTTGGCCAACTTAACAACTAGAGGAAAATGTCTACTTAAAATCTTCTCATGAGGATATCCCTCAAACAAATGGCAAGATAATAAGAAAGCAATAAAAGCTTTAAGTTCATAAAAACTAGAGTTACCTTCTCCTACAACAAAGTTAGTGCCCTCCTTCAGGGAATCTGCATTGGCTTCCTCATCCACGCCATCAGCATACTCCCTCTAAAAGTACCTGATCCATCCCCAAAAGTTGGCCCTGGAGCCTTTGTCTTCACCAACACTAGTGTCTTCTGGTACTTCCTCATTGGGGACTTTCCCTTTTCTTGCTGCCTTCAAGACTGGTTTCTTTAAGGTCTTCTTCACTACATCTTCAAGGAATTTCACGGCTTTAGATTCATTAGGAGACAAAGAAATATTGACTACTTTACCATCTCCAAACAGGGGAAGTCTCAATATCTTATAGACATCTTCTAAAGATGGAGATATTTCTTGACACCTTGTGAAAAAGGTGTGAATAGTGGGATTCTACTGATACAGAAGAGAGAGAAGGCTCTAACTGTCCTTGCTAGTCTCCAAGCTAGAAAACACAAGAACTGTGTGCACAAGATGCACCCTTTGCAGAATGTCCATGAAGGGAGGGTGAGCCAACACCCTTCAACACCAACTTCTCCAACCTCTAGAAACAGAAGTGTTTGAAGACCACATCTATGGTGGGAGCAAATTCCCTTCTACAAGTGCCAAGCCTGAGAATGTGATTTAAATCCATATCCATTGTCAGAAGATTGTCAGGCTCTCCACATGCTGTATAGGGAGGATCTTCAGAATAAGGAACCGAGTCCCAATCAAGACTTTTGTCAAACAGATGATCTTCAAAGAAGGGAGGAATAATCCATTGTTCTTCTGTGGAAGGATTTTCATCTCCTCCTAGCAACAGCCTATTGATATTTGAAGGTGAAGATTCTAAAAATTTTGCAAAGATGGATCTCAGACCACGTTTGGCACCCATGGTTTTGTGTCTAGAAAGGATTTTGGGTTTTGGGTTGAAAGAGAAGAAGATAAGGAAGAAATGAGAGAAATAAGGAAGTAAAATATTTCTTTTCCTTTTATACTTTGAGGAGTTATTCTTTTCCCTCTAAAAAGAGCTTATTCAAAAAACGAGGTATCTTTTCAAAATTGACACGTGTTAACAAGGGGAAAAAACTGAATCTCTAATAAAGGAGTAGTTGATGGTGATAAAGTCAAGGAAACCGCCTTCACAGATAAAGTGGAAAGGCATGACTCCTCACCAACAGGTTCAATTTACTTTGTTTCATTTTTATTAACTGACATGTTTACATTTTATGCCTTTGTGTAGGGATTTTATATGTGATAAAATAAACATAAGGCGTAACATACATGTAAGTACATAATTGTTAACATATAATGAAAACAAACTATTTTTCTTTTATATTCAATTTGTATTTAAATATTACAAAATTGGAAAGGGGATTTACATGATTTGGCCCATGTGACCTATCACCCCTTTCCTATACCCGAAAAAAAAAAAAAAAAAAAAAAAAAAAAAAAAAAAAGGGCTGTAGGATTGATGGCAAGCAAATTAAGTAGATTACGGTGCATAGGCATCCGTGTCATCCCCAGAGTCCTCTTGGGGATAATCTAGAACCAGATACTCCATCTCCTCAACACCCTCTTCTTTGTCCTCCTTCTCCTCGCCTTTATCATCCCCTGAGTCAGAGCTATCAGAGGAGTTTGAATTCTCTGAGTCAGAGGGGTCTGAGGCGCTGGATTCAGAACCTGACTAGAGGAAGATGCCATGAAGGCATTGTACTCTGCCCCCTCAGCTTCTTCTTCAGCTCGCAACCGAAGTTCCTCCGAGTCTTCTTCTTCATCCTCGCTCCAGTTGAAAGGAGGAACCTCCCTAAGGATGAAGACTTGAGGAGGCAAAGGGAATATAGGAAGAGGGAGAGGAGGATGCACAGGACTTGGTGGTGGTGAGGGAATGTTGTTGTCTGGGGAGCTCGGAGCACCCTCAGAAAAGCTTAAAGTGTGTATTGGGGAGTTAAAACTAGCGAAAGAGAGATTTGACATTTTGTGCAGATTAAGGTTTTCTCTGAGAAAGTATGAAGATACAGAAGGAAAGAAGAATGAAGAAGAGATCTTTCTTATTTAAATCATCAACTATAGTTAACTGAAGAGATATGAAATTTATAAGGAGTAATGTTTGTCTGCCAAAATGCAAGAAACGAAGAGACGCCAAAACGGCTAAAAGCACCCTTGCAAGCCATGTGTCCATGTTCAAATGTCACAAGGTATGATTACCAAAGTGTTAATGCCTAAACCAATGTGACTGTCAAAGGCCTTAACCATTAAACACCATTAATAGTTAGGTGGCTAATGTACATTCCACCAACCAAGGCATGGGGGAATGTCTATGTGGTTGGATCTGGACCCTACATGTGGAGTGGCTGTGAGCAGAGGAAGAGGAAGCGCTGGCTACAAAATCTCATCCTTGGCCCATGCCAAAGGTGTGATTGCCTTGGGAAGGAAGTAAGATATGCATCTAACATGGTACTCAAGCACTCACAAAAAGGGAGATAGTGACTTTCTAAGGTCGGCAGTTATGAGAACACCCCTTATTGGCTGAATGCATGTTGGACCACTTTAGAGACACGTGTATCACTTACAGTACTCCTAATGTCGCTCTCATTGTCCAAGAGTTGTTCCCCAAACAGTAGCAAAGTCACCTGCCCACATGCCACAGTGCCATGTTGGCGTTTTCTCTCTCCTCCAGTCACTAAATAGTACCCTAGCTATGGAAAGGTCCAAAAAAAGAAAATGATGACTTGACATCTGTCTTTGTACTCAGTCATATTCCTCAGATTATAAGAGAAACATGTAGCTGGACTTTTAGGGTAAGAACCCAAGTAGATCTTTTGAGAAGAGAGTAGAAAGTTGATAAAATAGGAAGGTAGAAAATAAGGTCTCTCTTTAAAGGAAGAACACCTTTATTGTATAAGACTTACCTCTTCTTTCCATATAATACAAAACTGAACATTCTTGCTCAAACCCTGGTTTTTCATCCATTTCTTAGGGTTTTCCGCGTACATCTTGCGTTAACTTTACATTGTTGCAATCAATTTCCCCTTCTCTAACATTGGTGATGTCAAAACTTGTACCTTTATCACTCATAATTTTTTTCATGTAGATGTACTGTTAAATAACTTATTTTATCTCCCATATAAGCTCAAATCTAACTTGCATGTAAAATGGGTATGTAAAGTATAATCACAAAGAAGAAAGTTCAAACATCTCATAGAGAAGTCAAATTATTTTATATATCAGCTGTACGCAATATTTGTTTCTGCGGACTCATCCACAAGTGAATCTCATAAAGTATAAAAAGGATGCTAAATAAAACTGATGCATGAAATGCCACCAATAAAGAGTCCTGTAAAAAAGAAAAAATTTTGTTTAAGCATCGGTACTTTTGGTCGTTCATTTTTCTTTTTAATTTTTAGTTTTTAATATTAAGTATATGTTTGGATCCGGATGAAAAGCCAGCATCTGCATTTGGCGTTTCCTTTTTTTTTTTTTTTATGCACGCGGATTACACTGTTCAGGAGACATTATGCATTGTTCATGCACTATTCACAGGACCCACAACCACTTTATTCAGAAAAAAAATATTAAAAATGGGTCCTATGATACTATTCACACATTTAAAAATTATTTTACTACAGTATTTTCATTTTTTAGCAAAATAAGTTGTTTCCAAACGGACTCTAAGATGTTGACTAATTTTTGATAAGTTTAGGAATGAATTTAAATTTTAAATGTATTCATTGAAAATACCAAAATGTGCTAACTAGTTAACTGCAAAGTTTTTGGCACACATTGCTATTTTTAAGTTGCTATTTACGTCGACATAAGAGTCCCTTTCATCTGTTTATCAAAAAAAGAGTCACTTTCATCCATTTTGCGGCACACTGTTTTGCCTAAAAAGCTTCCAGCATTTTTTTTTTTTTTTTTTTTTAATTTTTTTATGAGAAAAAAGTTTCTAGCTTTGTTTAGCTTGTCTTATGGTACAAAATTAAGCAAAGTTATTGTTGATCTTTCTATAGTGTGAAGTTGATTTCCATGGTCCAACGAGGCACTTTGGCATCTAATAATGTGTTGATATTGCACTTATTGATCCAAATGAAGAAGGCCGTCCAATCAATCCATGTGAAATGGTAAGGTCTATGCCTCAAATTAGAATATAACATTCCCACTTGTATTTTACTATGCTATGTGATTTTGATATCTTAATTTTTTATGAGGTAAACAATACTTCCAAAAACATCTGTCTCCTTCGACTATCAATTAATTAAAGTGCCTCCTTGATCTACCAAACTAATTGGCCACCAGTTGAAAAAGGAATCGTTGATCAGCACTTATTTGGGATATCCAAAGTTTAAAGGTATATTCTTGTATATATAGGAACTAGGAAGAATGATAATCATTTTCGCATACCATCAACTTATCAAGATTGCTTATATTTCTCATTTTAAAATTAAATGATCTCCATTTACCGTGAATATTTCACACTTTTTCACGGGAAATTATTGTGTACTCCCGAAATATCATAAATGCGTACTCTCTCCTCTCACATTAATGGTGAGTCCTACTAATTAAATTCATGGTGAGACCCACCATTCATGTGAGATAGGGGAGTACACATTTATGATATTCCAGGAGTATCTAATAATTTTCCCTTTTTCACAACATGATCAAATGGCAAAGCGTGATTAATCTAATCTAATATCATTTGTACAGATTTATCAATAAGCGTATAAGACACTAACACATACTTTAAGGATGTAGTTATTGTGATTTATTGTACACACAATTATTTATAAAAGTGATATAAATAATCGTGTGTATTAAGAAAGAGGTACGTGAAATAATGTTTAAAAATGAGAAAAAAAATCAACACTATTCTAGCTGATTAGAGAAGATAAAGGAAAAAGCCTAAAACTTAAAAATAGTAAATTATTCTTTTAACTAATTTTTTTTTGAATGCAACAATTTGTGTTTTTTAATTTAAAATTATTTAACTAGAAAATATAGGTATTTTAGAGAGTAAAAATTTGTGAAAAGGTATTTTAATACACAAAACATTAAAACCCAAATAAGGAATCTTATTATTAATAGTGTATGTGTGTGTATATGTAATTTTATTTTACAGTGTAACATGATTTATAATGGTTCTATATTGGCATTGACTTACGGTTTTTTCATAAAAAGATGTCACAAATTTTTTTAATTTGTATTTATAAATAGATAGTGGGGAAGTGAGAGATGGGTTTCAAACCACACATACACCATAAAAAATGTCTTACAATTAGACTATAACTTTTTTTTAGAGTATCACATGATCCTTGATGTCACGCTGTTTTGTTTTGTTCTTTTATTATTATTAGTTTACAACAATAATGATGAACTAGTAATTATCAAAGATAGCAATCGTTGATTAGGCTCCTTGCTTATGTTGGAATTATTTATTATTTTACCTAAACATAATATTTTTCAACTCTTCCAATAATATATAATATTTTCCAAATTTAAGACAATGATATGGGATTGATGTCAAATCTAATTCCCTCTAGTGGCCTTAAGGGCCCACTCTACCAATTATGAACGAAATTTATCTTAAAGACAACGCCTCATAAATATTTAACAATACAATTAAATCAAAATTATAAGGTGTATAGTAAGAGTCATGTAGTTCAATTGATATTTTTTTTGCATTTCCAATTATAAGGTTTTCATTCTCCTAATTATTGAATTATAAATAATAAAAAAGATGTTCCTGAAAAAAAAAAAAAAAAAGATTATAAGGTGCATAGATTTGATTTTTTTTTTTTTAAATAAAGCATATATATATATATATATATATTGATGGGATAAAGTTAGATTTGATTCAATGTAAACATGCCCATATATATAACTTAGGCATAATTTCTTATATGTTGTACTTTAGGTTACTTGATTAATTTAAAATCATGTGATTGTATTAATCAACGGAGCATATGATTTAATTTAATTAAATTTGGGAGAAGATAACACAAATATCGGTATCAAACACTTATATCACTAGCATTATATGACAAGGAACAGAGTTGTGACCTTGGCCTTGAGCTCCTTGTGCTCGAAGTAAACCTGGTCATCAATTCATTGCACGGGACCACCTCATTATTTTGCTTTTCCATCACATGATGGTAACGAAATTCATGTAAAGGAATGGATCGACGATGAGCTCCAATATCAACTTCATATCATTGAAGAGAGAAACCTCTAAAAGGTATTACGATAATGGACATGGTGATAACAAGGAAGGAGTGATGTCATTTGGACAACAAGGTTTTCACGGGAGGGTTGTTGAATGTTGTGGTTGAGACTTGAGAGAGAGGGAGAGAGAGGTTGTGTGAGCAAAATACATATATGTGTATATATGTTATATCTTTTTCCCCTCTCTTGCTATGAATGGGAGGAATACCAATCCAAATCCTCTTGAAGGGAAAATTTTAGTAAGATTATTGAGTTACAAGCTTCCTGGATATTTATATCATAATGAGTTTTTTATTTGAGTAAAAAGTATATAGCAATCTCACAAAACTATAAATATGATAGTTTTGAACAAATAAAAATGTTTGGAGACATTTTCCTAAAATGTAAACGTAATAGCTAGCCAAAAAAAAAAAAAAAAACCCATAACAACTATAAACTCTATACAATTCATCAATGTGACCCAAAATCCACAACTAAAAGTATTAAACTCTAGGTCTTAACCAGCTCTTCATTGAAATACCCTTATCATGGATTTCGTGGAATAACCCAAAAACATCACTAAATTGTAGTCCATACCATATCTAATGATGTTATGTTTTTATTAAACAAGAGAGAGTGCATGCTTTCTTTTAAAGACAATAAGGGTTTATTTGGTTGAGATGATGAAAAAGTAGTAGGGTAGAAAATGGAGAGATAATGGAAAAGTGAGAGGATATAAAATATATTAGTTCCCCTCATTTGTGTTTGGTTGGGAGGGTGGAAAAGTGGAGGGATGGAAAACTTTTTTATTTGGTTCAGATGAAAAATGAGAGGATTGAAAATAGAGTTTGTGTAAAATTATCATCATGTCCCTATTAAATAAAACAAAAAGTAGCACATTATATACTTTAAAAAATTGTGTATAAATGGGCACTTCATTAAAATGAAAAAAATAAAAAAAATAAAAAAGAATAATAAATTAATCCATAGGCTTTTTTTTTTTTTAATAACAAAAACCAACCAAAACTGACGAGGAAAGAAACATATGAGCACTCACCAAAAAAACAGAAGAAGGAAACCACCAGAGAAAGAGCCAAAAGGCTCCATTCCCCAAACGTCCATAATGTACCTGCTGCTAGGGTATATTTGTCCAAATGCAACAAGGAGCCTCCTTGTTTTTCCTCTTATAATCACCCTAATTTGGGGAGATTGAGTTTTGGTGAACTCTGGAAAACACAGCTGAACTCCACCAATTTTCTCTCCCCTCTTCCCTCCCAAGTACACAGTCACTTCAACTATTTTTTCCTCCCTTTTCTCTCCTTTATTTTTTATTCATCAAATTTTCACTCCAACCTATTAAAAAAAAAGGGTCTAGTTAATGCATTGGTTAAGTTAAGGTTAGGTTTTTAATTCTTCTAAAAAAAAGGTTAAATTTTTTAATTATACTCTATCAATTTTTTTAAAAGAATCACACAACATTCAATTAAAGAAATATTTGTTTATTATTGGAGTGTTATTATTTTTTTCCCAATGTAGTGGGATTATATAAATTCTTCCCTCACGTACCATCAACAAAAGCCTAAAAAAAGAGAAAAGAAAGGGGAATTCGCTTCCATTTTTTTTTTTTTTTAAATACTACCCAATTGTCTGTATTCATCTGCTCCAAATGTATCTTTATGTTTGTTTTCATATGGGCACGCATGATATTGACGGGTGAAAGCGGCACAATCTCTCACTCTTTTAAGTATCTCGAGAGTCTACAAAAATTGAATGGTTTCAAATGTTTCTTTCCGAATTATAAAAAGAAAAGCTCTATTGACTTGTCTGATGGACCCAGTCTAGAATAAACAACGGCAACTGGTTTGTACACATGGCACGCCTTCCACCGTGAACTTAGTCCAATCGTGATGCGAAGACAGTGCAAGTGCTAAGTGTGTAAGTGCCAAACTACCCCCACCCCCCGGCCCTAATTATAGACTTATGTACATCAACGATCAAACAACAACTCTACAAGAGAACGCACACCTCCGTTCTCCCGCCCGTTTGGGAAATTGCGGACCCCACCCTATATTTTGCTACTATTTCCTATTTCAGGAGTCTCTCAACAATTCTACGGCGCAGCCAGTAGTCTACCAAACTCTCCACTCATACAGTTAATGACTGAAACACCCTTGGTCTTTTACATAAGCTATTGAGTCAAACACGCTATATTCTATTACTCTAGCTCGTGAACTTGTGTGAGTTTTTAGTCTGACAACTCTGACCTTTGCATAGAGAAAAAGACACGAAGTTTCGGCAATAGACCCCGTGAAAATTTAATAGGAGAAACGTGATATCACCTGGTGATTTTGACCGACTTTCAGGTGAGGTGAGGTGAGGTGAGGTGATGTGGGGGTGGGGGTGGCCAGGCTAAGCAAGTTGCATCCATTATGGTCCGCTAAAAATATCTCTGACTCTGACTAATCCAAGCTTTGCTTTTTAGTGATAGCCAGTTAATCTTTGATTAGACGTTTCGTAAAATTTTATGGGATTTAAATAAGCAAAAAAAGCATCACCTTCTAACTTTATTAACGATGAATTGTGCAGCTTTTTACTTTAAATAGAAGAAACAGTATTGATATTTTTGTTTACGCCATTAAAAGCTTTGGCATTACGGTCTTAATTGTTTTTAGTGGCAGTACCTTTCACAACTCAAGCCATCTTTCTTTTCGTGTTTAGGTTTTCATTTTCTTTGTGCGCCCCCAACTTGAGATTAAAAAAAGGGCAATTGGCTAAATGCTAGAACAGGAGTTTGACAAAATTATTTCTTTGCAAGTCCTATTTCTCATGTTTTTTTTTTTTTTTTTTTTTTTTTTTTTTTTTAATGTTATGTTTAAGTTAAATGTTTCTTCCATGTTATAGGTTCATTTTAGAATTTTTATTATATAAATATCACTTTTAAGAGTTAGGTCATTTCGAATATATATCACTGTAAGATTCTTTAAAAAACATTATCCGAGGGAGTGTATTAAAAATACTTAGTATTCTTAAAATAAATAAAAAAAGATAAAAAACCTATATATATATATATATATATATATATACAAAGATTATGTTTCAATGAATGTGAATAAATGTAAATCTATACCTAATGACTAAGGGGTGTTTGGTAGAGGAGTTTGAATAATGTTATTTGAGTGTTTTTTTTATATACGTGTGGGTGAAAAAGTATATGAAAATATGTGTAAGTGTGTTTGAAATGCTCAAAATGTTGCTCAAAATAGGCTACCAAATAGGGCAAAGATAGTGATAATGATTGTGACATGGTGTCTAGTAAGCATGTACACACTGATTTTAAAATTTAATCCTCCCCTCTCTTGAAAGTAAGAAATTTCAATTGACTATGAGAAAAATTGACTGGATTTCCTGTTTTACAATTTAGTTGTATAAATTTCTGACTCAGAATCTACGTCTGAGTTGTTTTAAAAAAAACAAACATGGGTAGAAAGACGAATTACAAATTCAAAAAAAAAAAAATTTTTTAAATTTTGTAAGCATATTCTTATCTAGCAAGAAAGTAGATAAATGTCTAGTCAGGTCCGATTGCAAACACCAAAAATATCAAACTGAATCCACCAATTTGATTCAAACATTTTCCCATAATATATGGAAACCAAAGACCTATGAACGGTGGGATTTTTAAGGAAAAACAAAAACAGTTTGAAAAAAAAAAAAAAAAAAAAACACAAACAAATGAGAAAATAAAAACTAAAAGGGTAATTTGGGAAACACAAGTAAAAAACAACCCTGGAATTGAGCAAATGCCAGTGGTAGCCAACAACTCAGCTAGAACTCTCTCTCTCTCTTTTATCAACCCAGCTATAAAAGCAAAATCTCAAGCATTGATGTGCATTGTGGCCTACTGTTTTGCTTTTTCCACTACCTCGTTAAAAGTTAAAACTCCCACCCTCTCCGTCCACCCACCACGATGGAAGGGATCCCACCGCCGCCGCCGCCACCACCACCATCCACCACTCTTCTTGGCAAATACAAATTGGGAAAATTACTGGGCCGTGGCAGCTTTGCCAAGGTCTACCAGGCCCAGTCCCTAAAGGACGACACCTCTGTGGCCGTCAAAATCATCGACAAGTCGAAAACCGTTGACGCCGCAATGGAACCTCGGATAATCCGAGAGGTGTTAGCCATGAAACGACTCCACGACCACCCAAACATCCTTAAAATCCACGAAGTCATGGCCACGAAGACCAAGATCTATCTCGTGGTCGAACTCGCCACAGGTGGCGAGCTCTTCTCCAAAATCTCGCGCCGAGGCAAACTCGCCGAGCCAGCCGCGCGCCGATACTTTCACCAGCTCGTCTCGGCTCTAAGCTTCTGTCACAAAAACGGCGTCGCTCACCGCGATGTGAAGCCGCAGAATATCCTGTTGGACAAGGACGGAAACCTCAAAGTCTCCGACTTCGGTCTCTCGGCTTTGCCCGAACAGCTCAAAAATGGCTTGCTTCATACGGCTTGTGGGACCCCGGCTTATACGGCTCCCGAGGTTGTCTGTCGGCGGCGCGGCTACGATGGGACGAAAGCCGACGCGTGGTCTTGTGGGGTTATTCTCTTTGTGTTTCTCGCAGGTTATCTTCCGTTCGATGACAGTAACATCGTTACGATGTTCAAGAAAATCCATCGACGAGAATATCGGTTCCCAGATTGGTTTTCGAAGTCGGCGAGGCATGTTATATTTCAGCTTCTGGATCCGAATCCCGATACAAGATTGAGCATCGAGAGCCTCATGCAAAACTCGTGGTTTAAGAAATCGTTGAGACCAGTGGAAGAGAAGAGTGTGTTTGAATCGAGTAGTTGGAAGTACGAGTACAACATGTCGTGTACGAATGCGTTTGAGATTATATCGTTGTCTTCTGGGTTGGATTTGTCCGGGTTGTTTATGGAAACGACGGCGTGTGGGAAGAGAGAGAAGAGGTTGTTGTTTACGTCGAAGGTGAAAGGGGATGTGGTGAGAGAGAGAGTGAGAGAAGTGGCTGGGAGATTAGGGTATAGAGTAGAAGAAGGGAAAAGTGGTTTTAGCGTAGGGTTGGGGAAAGGGAGGGTGGTTTTGTTGGTGGGGGTGGTGGAAATGACGCCTGAATTGGTGTTGGTGGAGGTGAAAGTGGTGGAGGGTGGGGTTGAGTTTGAGGAGCATCAATGGAAGGATTTGAAGGCTGGGTTTGAAGACAAAGACATTGTTGTTGCTTGGCACAACAATGATATTAATGTAATGTGAAGAATTTTCAAAGGAAAATTGATTTTGCCGGAGGTGGTAGAATTATTAATGTAATGTTGAGACACTTTTGTTGTTTATATCTTGATGATGATGTTGGGAAAATGGGTTGATCTTTGTACATCAAATTACTTAGATTTATTAGGCAAGATTTAAGATTTTGAAGGTTTGTTTTCTTGGTTGATCTAATTAATGAGTTTGTACATGTATTTCAAATTCATCAGTAGGTTTAGTATATTAAAATACTAGTAATCTCTCTTTTGTTCTTTTGCCATTTACTTCTGGTTTTATGCTCAAGTCCAGTTTTCCTTTTTGTCATTCTCTACATATATGTTATTAAAAGGGCAGTGTTAATAACAGATGCAATTTACTTCTGGCGTATTCAACTCACGATTTCGATTTAAATTCACCGGTATATGTGGATGTATGTGCCAAATGGCATGTGTAATAGGTTTTACTGTAATTAAAAATCTTACATGCTTTGCCTTAAAAACTGGGAAGTCTGGAACCTTGAGATCAAGTACACAGTGCTGCAGTGCACCAAAGAGAAAAAGAGTTGGGGATTAATTTGGCCGGCAAAGGCCATGTTAATATTAGAGAGGCTATTAGGGAAGGTTTATGTAAGGCAGGTTTTGTTTTAATTGTCAATTGTTATAATGTCTTGCTATGAAAACCGATTAATTGCTGCTCACCAATATTTATTTTATATTGCAAAAATTACAACCAAAAAAAAAAAAAAAAAGAGAAAATTGCTAGAGATACAAATATTTTTATAAATTTTTTTACAAATTACTGATATGATAAGTGATTATTAATAAATAAAAAAGTGATGTTGTTGATGGACTTAAATCAAAACTAATAAAAAAGTGACTACATCATCAGTTTGTAAAAATATTATAAATTAGTTTATAACAGTAGTACTACTTAAAAAAAAATGTTAAAATTTTTAAGATTACTTAATTTTAGTGAGCATATCTGTCATTCTCCACATGTGTGCTTCATCTTAATAAGGGATATTCCTTGCACACTAGCCCTCAGCTCCTTTGAATGATGATAAGCAGAATCGTCTGTCGTCCTTTTTTTTATTTTTTTTTGATAATCGAATCGTCCGTTGTACTTAGTGGTTAGTACTTACCATCAGTCGAAGGCAGCAGCAAACTTATATGGGACTTGCAGGTGACAGGTCATGTCAACATGTATGCAGTAGGAAAGTGCCTATTAGACGGAAAAATACGCGGTCCCACCAGCTGTAAGGGGGAGGAAATCTACACCCGACCATGTGTGTTACTCCTATTGTACACACTTAAAGTAATACTCCTTATTCCTTTCCAATAAAAAAAAAAAGCAATACTCCTATTGTACACTCCTAAAAAGCAATTGCATCAATCATCGTAAAATGTAAAAAGTGTAAAAATTTACACAAAATGGCACAAAAAACACAAACATTAGCCATTCAGCTAAAAAGAAAACACAAACATTAGTCTTTCTAAACTTTTGTAAATATACAAAGATGTTACAATAACCAATATACACGGTTACTATAGCTTTATATACAATATTTTAATAATTTCTCTCCTCTCTCCGTCTTTTTTGTTTGTGTCCGTCTCTAGTTTACTACAAATCCACCCAACACCATCCAACCACCAACTAATCACCACCACCACCACAATTCATCAAAATCCATGATATTTCAATCACAAAATCAACCAAAAACAAAGGAAAATCAAACCAAAAATCAATCCAAACCCAAAATTAACAAAAAAACTCAACAAATTAAAACCCAATTCAACAAAAAACCCATCAACCCAAACCCAAATTTAAGCTGCCGCCGTCGCCACTACCATGGAGAGCTTGCTGCCATTGGAAAACCCATCCCAAAAACAACCAAAACCATTGGAAAACCCATCCCAACCCTAACTCAAAATCAACTCAAACCCATTGGAAAACCTATCCTAAAACCAATTCAAAATCAACACAAACCCTACCAAAAAACCCATCATAAACCCAACTCAAAATCAACCAAAACCAAAATCAAATCAAAAGCAAACCCATAAATTTTTAAAAAAATAAAAAAAATAAAAAATAAAAAATAAAAAATAAAAAAAACCATAAGAAAACCTCAAAACCTACTAGTGCCACCAATATAACCTTGGAGTAGTCGTTGAAGCTGTTAGTATGACGTTCTATGTGGCGGCTTAGGATGAGAGAGAGGTAGAGAGGGAGAGTTGAGAAAGAGAAAGCACCTTGAGAAGAAAGAAAGCATCGTCGATGCCTCGTGGTGGTTCGACCACCCATCGCGATGATGATTACGGGCACCCACAGAATTGCGGGCTTGGGAGCTTGAGTGCTATGAAAAAGGGTATACCTCTAGTGTGTGACTAGAAAATGAGTCAATTTTAATGGGGTTACCAAAGGTAAGTGAAGTCGCCACCAATCATTGGGTTTTTTTTTTCTAAAGTGTGATTGGTCACCTGACTCTATTTGATTTTATTACCAATTCTAGGCTAAGAAAAATGTCATTTTTTCTAACCTAATACAGATAGATAAAAAATCTTGATTCTTGAATTCGGAAGTCTAGCTACATGTAGGGAAGGTATTAGGCACCCCACAACGCCTGTCCAAGGATAATCCTTTGTTTTGGTAAAATCTTAATTTAAGGACATTGACAATTGAAAATGAGATATTGGCATTAACTTTCAGGGCTTTAAACAAATTGGGCTTTGAGGTTTGATTTCGGAAAGGGTGTGATCTTGATCGATGCTTCCCTAGTGTATTTGGAATCGTTGCCTGATTTCCACGACGAAATGCAACAGCATTTTACCTTATTTTTGTGGCGGAAATGCAATAGCTTTTTGCCTCAAGCGTATCATAGCACACAAAACACTATTCTCACCAAAATTTTGCTATGAGAATATGGCAACAAAGGCGCCCCATTTTCATGGTGAAAATCTAGCATAGTTTCGCGTTTGGTGCGCACAAGTAGGGTTTCACGCCTGTGTATACGGCGCATGCCAACATACTCGTGCCAAGACGAGCTGAAGCCCCTTAAAGCATCAAGCATATTAATGCGTGTCGCATACACGGGGAAACCAATGTCACTTTGGTGACATGGATCGAGACAATCACATCGCAATGATTATGCCCACAATAAAGCATGAATATGTACCTACAACAAATTGCCTTGAGCACATACCCACACTACAAGGTCAAAAGAACTCATGACTAGCGAGGGTCGCTCACTTAGCCACGAGAGTCCATCATACAAAGTGCACGATCACCCATATACAAGCGCATATAGATATACATACATCAAGCACAATGCTATCACACAGAATGGGAAAGTAAAGTAGACATTGCCAATGTTCCAAGGGTATGACTTAACAAGGTACATGAAATGTAAAATGGACATTGCCATACCTAGGGAACACGGCCCAAGCAAAGTGCAGGAAAAATAAAGGATACATGCCTACATCCACAAGGTATGGCATAGCAAGGTGCAAGAAAAATAAAACAAACATTGTCATACCCTAGGAATGCGGCTTAAAACTGGATACAAGGGTGATAAACCTAATACAATGCTCTAAAGAAGTGGCTAAGAGAGGGAAAAAAAAATAAACACACAAGGAGGCCAAACCTCCTAATCTACTAAACATGACCCTGTTTGGGCTTGCGTCTTCTTGCTTGCATCCTTGCTCGCATCCTTGCCGTTTTTGCTCATGCCTAGGGAGTCATGCCCTCACTCCAAGCGTCCTTGCTCTAAGCATGTACATGCAACAAACAAAGAAAGCAGCCAGCAGACATGCAAAGGAGATAACAAAGAGGTAAAAAGAGCATGCAAAGAGAGCCAAACGGGGGAAAACAAACATGCTAAGCACACGAAAGGGCAAACAAACATGTTGTCAAACAAAAAAGGGTGTCCTAGGATGATAAATGTAGGTTTGGATCGGTTGTCTATAGTTCCATTGAATTGGAGTACAAACGACACATGTGCCATCAAGCAAAATTCCTAAAAGGGACTCGGGGTGTCATGTATCAAAGACGGGTGTGAACCTGCACGAGATAGTAGGAATTAGGCTTGATGGCACAAGCAAGCACAAGGACTCATGCACAAACATGTAGGCAAGCGTGCAAAAATACAAAGAAGCAAAGAAAGCCAAACGGGTGGCACAAAGCAAGCAAGGCAAGCATGATATTGCATGGTGCGGAGAAAAGGTATGCAGCAAGCAAACCAACATCACGGGGATGTGTTCTCACAAATGGTTACAACCAAATAAGCCACAAGCAAAATGAATGCAACCAAAAACAAGCAAGTGGCCCTAAAGACCAGCAAGCACAAGCCCACGGAGGGCACCAAGCATGGCAAAACCTAGATCTAGACAGGTAAACATGAATATAAAGCATAAAAGCAAGCAAGTATACACATGCATAAAGGAAATGATCCAGACTCTTTGATATAGGCCTAGGTATATGGATGTAGGCCTAGACCACAAGATCTAGATCTACACCCTACCTATAGGCCAAAATGCAAGAAAGAGATATATCAAGAGACAAAAAGACTATAAAAGCACATGGCATAGCATTTAACATGTAGATCTAGACACATAAACATAGGGATGACAATAGGGCACGGTGGGGCCGAAGGATGGGGTCTTCGTCCCCACCCCGCATGATTTTGTCTTATCCCATCCCCGCCCTACCCCGCCCCGCATGACGGGGAAAACTTTCTCACTCTATCCCTGCCCCTTGGGGCCCTGCAAAGCCCCGCCCCACCCCGTAAAACTCTCCTTTTTATTAATTTGCCCTACAACTAGTACAATTTTTTTAATGAAACCTATTTCATTGATAAAAATATACTTGAAATTACAACTAAATTTTTCCCATCAATTTTTAGAAAAAATTGAATAATATATCCAGGTGTTTAACAAGACAATCATAAAAAAAAAATCTCATAGTATAGCACATAACAAAAGAAAGGTAGAGAACCACATTAGGTAGAATAAAATAAGCTAATATTGATATATTTGTTTAAATAGTAGGGTTTTAGAGTATAAAAAATTTACAATTATAAACCTTAACAATGTGGGACGAGGCGGGGCGGGGTGAGTCTAAAAAGTTTAAACCCATCCCCGCCTCGCCCTGTGGTGCGGGGCTAAAATCTTGCCCCATCTTCGCCCCATCACCTTTGCGGGGCGAAGCAGGGAGGGGTGGGTTAAGCAAGGTGGGAAAAAATTGTCATCCCTACATAAATATGGCATGAAGCACATCAAGATATAGATCTAAGCATAAATATGGCACAAAGCACATAAACATATGGATCTGGGCATGAACATGGCAAGGAGCAAATGAACATGTAGATCTAGGCATAACATGGCAAGGAGCAAATGAACATGTGGATCTAAGCACAAACATAGCAAAAAGCACCTAGGCATATAGATCTAAGCACAAACATAGTATTTAGGCATACCCTAGCCCAAGAAAGCTAGGCCAACATCATCAAAGTAATAAAACATGGCAAAAAGCAAGTAAACATGCTAGAAAAACTATAAAACGTGCTAGGAAGCAAGATAAAGCAAGAGATATACTATGGAAATGGCCAAAATGGGCATTTACCCCTTTCGTTCAAAAGATGTAGCAAAATACCCCTATTCTGAAACTCTCTAACTAAATGCCCCTATTTTGAAACTCGATTTTTAAAAGATCAAGTTTCAATGAAAAACTTGATTGGATGAAAATCGAGTAATGTGAGAAATTTTACAAGGAACTCGAGTTACATGTATTATTATTATTATTATTATTATTATTCTTATTATTATTTTTAAGTTTGATTTCACATAACTCAATTTTCTAAAAATCGAGTTTTTCATTGAAACTCAATTTTTAGAAAATCGAGTTTAAAACAAGGGCATTTTGCTAAATAGTTTCAAAACAAGTGCATTTTGCTGGAAAGTTTTGGCGAAAGAGGCAAATGCTTATTTTGGCCCTATGGAAAGCAATAAAGCATATTATAAAGTAAGATAAAGCAAAGGGTGTAAATTGTAGGTAAAAAGCTACATCTACACCCCTAAAACCTCAAATTTAAGGTCCTAAGACCAAGGAAAGGAAAAAGAGTGCAAGAACATTGCCTCTTGATTGTTGAGAAAAGAAAGAAATCAAAGGTTTTTTGCATGTGTTTGGGAGAGAAATTAGAAAGGAAAAGAGAGAGAATCTACTCGAAAAAATGCTCAAAAAATGCCCAAATTCGTTTTTTTATTTTTTTTATTGTTTTATTTTTCTAAGGGGGGCCTAGGGGTTAAATAGTTGAAAAAAGACCCTTCAGCTTCCGACAGCCACTTAGTGGCCACTGGGTCTAATGCTGACATTAGCAATCTCGGCTTCTTCCCCAATTCAACTTCGGACACATATTTGAAGGTCTTATCGGACTCGGATTGAGCTGATCTTGGTGTCCCTATAAAGATCTTAATGTCTAGTTTCTAGAAAACTAAAGAAATTGAAATTCTAATAGTCAAATCAAACTTGACGAAAATTTCCAAGCAACTCGAGTTTGATATAAAAGCATGAAAAATGTTTTTTTTTTTTTTTGATATGATTTTGACCAATTTTGACTTTCGGTCAACTCAGGGTTGACCAGGGGCATTTTGGTCAATTTGATGTAAACTAGCATTTTGAGTGCTTCAACGCTCGAATAGGTTGCGCACGTCAATCTAGATGTTTTCGCGGCCCCATGGAGAAAAGTTAATATTTTTGAAATTTTCGGAGTTCGACATGCAAATCGAGGGTGGACAAAATACGGTATCTACAACTATGAGATTGAGATGAAAGAGAGATATTAATAAAGTTATTTATAATAATAAAATAATAATAATAATGATTATTTAAATAAAATAATGTATAATAAACAATCTGATGTGAGAATTTTGTAAAAATGATTGTATAAAATAGAAAAAGTAAGTTCTTTTTATAAAATAGATAGAAACTTTTAGAAGAATTGGTGTGGATGCTCTTAGAGCATTGGCATGTGTAAAAACCCCCGGTTGCTATTTTAGCAACTAAATCCAATCATGCTCCTTTCGGGTATGTAAATTCAAAAAATGTTACATCCTACCTATAGCAAGGTTGCATAAAGAGCACTAGTAGGCCTATCCAAACTCATCCGAGACCCGACCCACCCAGAGGACCCGACCAGAACCGATCCAAAACTGACTAACCCGACTATTCCGACGGTCGAAGGCGGTCTTCTCCCCCAGAAACCGACTTCGACAAGTTGGTTTCGATTTCTATCCCCCAAAACCCGAAAAACCTGAACCGACCGAAGGAAAACCCAGATTCTGGCAAAAAACCCGAATCCCGACGAGTAAAATTCCAGAATCCGGCAAAAAAAAACCCAGATCTCAACTAAAAAATCCAGAATCAAGCGATATTTCACATAGATTTGGTGAGATTTTGACCGGATCTAGCGAAATCTCATCAAATCCGATGAGATTACCACCGGATCTGGCGAAATCTCATAGATTCTGATGAGATTTTCGCTGGATCTCGAGTTTTCTCACCGTTTTCTTGAGTTTTCTCAAAACCCAGACGTTGACCGACCCGCCCGACCTGTTTACTTCGACGGTCAATGGCGGGTGAGATTTTCCAAAACTTGATTCCATCAGGTCGGTTCCGAGTTGGGCACAAACCCGACCCGAATCGACCCGTGGACAGTCCTAAGCACTAGCATTGGGGATTGTATAAAGTTGGTATTTTACCATTTAAACACCTATTTTATCTATTATACAAACTCACTTTACAATACATCCTACATTCCAGTTTTTATTTTTTCATACAACCGATTAAAATAATAACTACACAATAAAATAATGTTAAATAAAAAATCTTTTTCTCTCTCATTTTTTCCCTTTGCTACCAGCCAAAACCATCACTATTCACTCAGCAAACCACCACCATAGACCACCACTATTCACCAAGCAAACCACCATATTCAACCAACAAACCCAAAAACAACCTAAAAAACCCATACCAAATACCACCATAGAACCACTGATCATTACATCAAACCCACCAAACCACCACCAGAAGACCCACAACCAAACACACACACACACACACACAAAAACAATTACACACACACACAAAAAGAGTCAATCATCCACCACCATTACCACCGATTATCAAAAAAAAAAGAACCATTACCACCAATAACCCACCATCATCACCAAATAGCAAATACCCACCAATACCACCAAACACCCACAAACACATAAATTTAAAGCCAAAAAAAAAGAAAAAAAAAAAAAAAAAAAAAAAAAAAAAAAAAAAAAAAAAAAAAAAAAAAAAAACGAAGAACAAAACCCACCAACATCACGGAAAAAAAAAACCCACAAAACCCACCACCACCGCCATCAACAATACCCACAAAACCCACCACAACCACCGGGAACAAAACACCTCTTCATAAGCAAGCAACTTATCTTGACCTAAGAAATTTGTTCTGAAATGATGCAGCGGTAAGTTGGATACTTTGACTATTCCCAATCAACTAGTAGAAATGTTGATAGATTCTGCTCTCCATTGAGGAAGAAAAGCCAATGAAATTCATAAAGACCATTTTAGATGAAATCACAATTTTACTAAACTACTGCCACGTAAAATGACAGTGACATACCATAAGACATGAAAGCACCTCAACATATTCAATTTTTGAAGATATCCTAATACAGGCACCAGTTTTATCCGAAAACAAACTTGTTAGGCGTGGACTGCACATTAAAAGTACAGGAAAAGATGAACGTTATATATGCTTATTGACACAACCCACTAAAAATTTAACAAGTAGTTCATAAAAAATAAAAATATTATATTCATACTATAAGTATAATCCATCTACACATGAAAGGAGAAGATATTCAAGAAGATCCAACTCTTTTTTACCATAATTACGGTTTGGAAGCCTCAAAAGATGCATACAAAAATTAAATAGAAGACCAATCAGATAACTGATAAAAAAATGCAATAGAGCACATTTCAGATCAAAAAGAGTTTGCAGTTAAGAGTCCATTATTAAAAGCTATTCATTTTTGTCAGAAGACATAAGTTTTACCATATTATGATAACTTTTAATCTCATTCATTGTGTGAAATTGTGAGAAGAATATAACTGGAAATTCTTGTCTTCTGATAGAGTTTGAAATTGGAAAGAACAATGGCTAAAACCTCACCTTGGTAAGACCTGCACAATTAAAATGCCTTGCCAGGAAGCGAACATGTGAAGGCAATGCCAGCAAAGGAACAACTATCCGTACGGTCAGCAGCTTAGTAGCATATATCTTGCACTACTAATGATAAGTGATATTTTTTCTACTTCTAGAAATTGATAGTACTAATAATGAGTTTGTGATGACATACAGGTGTATAATGTGGCTTTATGTACAATAGCATCTGCATGCATGTAGACATATATGCTCGGCTTTGCCTGAACTATTCTCCTCAGCTGTAGTTTTGTTTAGGTTTTTGATGTTTTAACTGACCAGAAGAACCTCTTGGGTTTCTTCTCTGCATCTTGTTATAGCTCTGCATATGATTCTTCTGAATAAATAAAAACAGCTATCATTTTCTTTGCTAAAAATAAAAAATAAAACAATAAAAAGAACCAACATAAAAGCTACAAAAACACAGTTATTTTAGATATATTAGCAATTACCTGTGAGTTAATAACTGACACCCTGCTCATATCAGCTAAAAATAATAGAGAAGAAGATCCTAAAGCTTGAAGATGGGCAATATTTAGATAAAACTCCATATTAATAGTGCAAATGGATTCTCTCTATCCAGGCCAAATTAACGTGGTGTCACATTCAAATAAAACTTGGAGAAATTTCTGTTACATCATTAGAGGATACCATTGGCATTCTTAGTTACTATGCCATGCAGGCTTCTAATAGAAGTGGATTTACAAAATGTTCAATACAACTCAACAAAGCCTTATTCTAAGTACACTGGGGTTGGGTATACATACACTGCTCAGGCAGTCAACTGTTACAAGACCATATCTTACACGCAAAAAAAGGGCAATATGTTTTTCCTCACAGCCTCAGACCCTCAGTACATGTTCTTGTTGGACTTCTCTCTGATCCATCTAGTGCCTTCAGGTTTACGCTATACGGAAGTTGAACAGGGGATCATGGACATTTTCAAATTCACATTTCATTTCAGCTTCAAACAAGAAATACAGTTAAGAAGATCTCAACCAGGTCAGCATGTGAATATCATTGATCAACTTTATCTTGCAACCTTTAATCAGAAAGGTCACACTCAAAACACTGGTTCCAAAGAAAATATTCATATGTCAGCATAATCATCCACTTTACCTACAGATGAGAGAGTTGACAACCAAGCCTGCAAACCACTCTGAGCATCCTTCTTTGTTGCTACTTCCAGCTTGCCAACTGCTTGCTTTGGAACTCCACACCTCACCAAAACAACTCCAAGTAATTTGAATGTACAATCATCAGGTTGAATAGCAGCTTCTATCATTTCATTGAAGGTTCTCACTGCCTCCCTGAATCTGCCATCCATCACATACAACCCAAGCACATTATTATAACTCAACAAATTAGTTTGAAGTCCCAGTTCTCTCATCTGTCTTGCAATTTGAACGGCTTCCTTGTACCTCCCAATTTTCTTGTACATGCACAACATCATTGCAAATGTAAACTCATTTGCATTTCCCTTTCTCTTCAAGCTCTCAAAAATCTCTTCTGCTTGTTTAACCATAGATCGTTCACTATAAAGATCAATCATACAATTTGAAGAATATATAGCTGGACCCTCCTTTGATGATTGAAGCATTTTGTATGTTTCTTCTGCTTCTTTCAAGTAGCCAACTTTGGTATAGAGCTTGATCAAGGAGTTGTATATGACCGTATTTCCAGGCAAACCTGCCCTTTTCATTGCATCGACATAACTCATAGCTTCTTTTACACTCCCAACATCAGCAAAAGCATTTATCAGTACCCCATAGACAATGACATCCGGCTGCACATCAAATCTGATCATTTCCTTATATAGTTCCTCTGCCATTTCCAACTGACCTAATTTTGCAATGCTCGATATCAGAGCACAATATGGGATGCAATCACTTACCAGTCCTGCCTCCTGCATCCTATTCAGATAGGGTTTTGCCATGTGTGGCATGTCAGCACCAGCCAAAATTTGTATTAGAGAACTATAGCTACATTTGTCTGGAACTATACTATAACTCTCCATGCTATCAAACAACCTACATGCTTTATCATAGCACTTTCCTATCCCATAAGCTTTAATCATCACATTGAACTGAAGGACACTCAGCTTCTTCTGTTCTTGGCAACAAATGAAAACTTTTTCAGCTTCCAAAATGTGGCCATGCTCACCATATGCATCAATATTAGCAGAATAACACTCAGAACTCATGGTCCCTGAAAGATGAAACCTCCTGAACCACAACCATGACTTCTCAAGCATCTCAGCTTCTATATACATTCTAGTCAGAGCTGACTGGGTGTATTCATCAATCTCAAGACCACTTCCATCCATCTCCAACAGTAGGTCTTCAGCTTGGTGAACCATATGCCTTATTGAGTATGCATACAAGAGGGTGCGGTAACTCACAAGGTCTGGCTTGAGGCTAGCCTCCTTCATCTTCACAAAGTAGTTTGCCGCCATGCTTATATTATCATGCTTAGCATGGAGGGAAATGAGAATATTATATGTTCTTGTGTCAGGTGGGCATCGGAGCTCCTCCATTTTCTGCATCAGCAAAGCCACTTCATCTAGTTGGCCATTATTGCCACAAATGTGAATCATTGTATTGAAAGTCACTGTGTTTGGAGCTATCCCTTCCTTGAGCATCTGTGCAAAAGTTTCAGATGCTTCTTTAAGTTGTCCAGCCTTCCCATATGTGTCGATCAATGTATTGTACGTATGTGAGCTCAAAGTAGTGTGAGCATGCAGAGAACTCCCTACTTCAGCAATAGCTGTAGTAGTAGTGCTACCCTCATGCCTCAAAGATTCACCAAATGACCACTTCTTGAAAAATTCTTCAGCTTTGTGAAACTCTCCTGCCTTCTTAAACAACTGAACCACAATCCCCATAGTAACCTCGTCGGGTTCCATACCTTGTTTGTTCATTCTATCAAGCCAAAGAAGGGCTTCTTCCTTAAGCCCACCCTTGCTGTAAACATCAATCAGAGTTCCATAAGTGGAATTTATCGGCACAATTCCCTTAACACTCATCTCATCCCACAAACTCTCCACAAATCTCCATTTCCGTGCTTTCCCAAGACTCCTAAGCATAATGTTGTAGTGAATCACATTCAATTCATAACAACCCTTCCTTTTAAACCACTCAAAAATCTCCAAAGCCCTCTCCCAACTCAGCTGCTCCTTCAAAATTATGCTTCTTTCCTTGTTACCAATCCTGTCTTCCCATGGCCTCAAAGCCTCATCTAAATCCTGAACCGTATCCAAAGCCTGCAAAATCGCAGGAATGCATCCACCATAAGAGACCCATTTCGTCGAACACCTAGGGTGCACTTTCTCCAATAATCCATTCCCACCTCCCAGTCTGAATTTAACACCAAAATCCCTCTTATTCACAAGTCTACCACTATCCCTACGGCGTTCTCTCTGTTTCCCATCTGGGTTTTTCGCCAAACTGGGTTTCTTCAATCCATGTTCATGAACAACACCACCACTTCTTTCATGGGACACATCAAACCTTTTAATTTCTCCAATGGGACATTGAAGAACTTTATGTTCTCTGTGTCTGTTGGTAATCAGCTCAACATGGTCCAGTGGAGAAAGTGAAACTCCTATGCAGGGTGAGGCTCTTGTAGAATCCAGTACGTGGAAGCAACTGGTATCTAAATGCTGGAGCTTCACCAGCATTTTTTTTTATTGTTGTTTACACCAAGGAATATGTGCTAATGGTTTGAAGAAAGGTTGAGAATGGTTAGATATACACAACTTTTTGGTGAAGTAGTAATGGAAGCAACTCAGAAATCATGGACCAAGACGACGCTGTTGATGCTCGTGGGATGGGAGCACTGTTGGATCGAGTGAGTCAAGGAGTGGAGGTGCCGTGCGTGTTGAGCTCTTGATGAAATGAGTGTCCAACTGTTTCTCGATAGGAATGATATTTCGGTTCTAGACTTCTAGGCTTCTCAACCAGGTTTGAGTAGAAATTGAACTTTTAGTTTTAAAAATACTCAATCTGAATCATCACCAATAACTGGAAATGGCAGCAAGTTAAAGTGTTAAACAGTAGTTTTTTTTTTTTTTTTTTTGGGTGTAAAAGATAATTCTATAATATTGGGGCCTTGGGTGGTGGAGTATTTGAATTATGGATAGAGGTTGTAACGAAGCAAACGGTTCATGAATAGTTTAAGCTTGGTTCGGAAAAAAAAAAAAAAAAAAAAAAAAAAAGTTTATTTTCATTTGTTCAGCAAACAAGTTTAAGCTTGAGTATTAAACGAGTTAAGATCAAACATTAAAATGTATTGTGAACAAAATGCTCAATTTAACTATATATAATGTTATATTTTTATATGAATACTTGTTTAAAAACATAACTATATAGACTCGAGTTTAGATTATATAAGTTTGTAAATAGGTTTATATGATATCAGATTATTATTTGTAATCTACTAATGGTATAAACAATCCATTCATAGTAAAAATTCATAAATTTTTGATAGCGTAAAAAGTTTTAGTCATGGTTTAATCAAGTAGGTTGTAAACAAACTCGAGCTTGTTCAACAAAAATATGAACCAAACTGGAACATGTAATTTTATTTAGTAATAAACTTAAGCTCACTTGTGTTCATAATAAAATTAAATGATCAAGTTCTTGTTTACAACCCTACTCTTAGTGCTTTGATTTTACTAAGGGAAATGTTTTGCTGCATGCTAGTATGCAGCAAAATATTTACCTTTTACTAATTAAGCTTATTAAAACTCATTAATATTTTTTTTTTCTAACTTAACTATAGATAAAATTAAATGGGATTATGGGTAACCGTGTCTACATGATAGTTATGTTTGGTAATGAAGTAGGTTTCTATCACAACATTTACACGTTGATTTAGGGGTGTACAGCCAACCCGTTGGTTTGCCAAAACTAATCCAATCCAAACCAACTTATTGAGTTGGGTCAGTTGTTAGGGGTTGGTGGGTTTGATTGGATTGTAAATTTTTTTAAAAAAATTTATTTATAGCGGGTTGGGTTTGATGTGGATCAGTAGATTCACAAATTCGCATAATCCTACCCGACCCACCTATATTTAATATATATTTAAAATATATATTATATAATTTTATTATTTACTCTTTTGTTTATCAACCGAGTTGGAATTGAACCATATAATATCCTACTGACTTTGAAGCACTAATAAAATAGTTTGTCTTAGTTTGGTGCTATGCTTAGGTTTATTAGGTAATAAATTTACTCTTATTTGTATTAGTGTTCTAATGCTCAATTAAAAATAAAAATAAAAACTGTCCAAACCATAGGTCCAACCTGATCCAGGTGGGTTGGGTAGGACCTCTATAATCGATTAAGTGGGGTTGGATTTTTTTCAACTTGACCATAGTGGGTTGCATTGAAAAAACCCCTCAACCCGACCTATACACACCCCTACATTGACTAAAGGTTGGTGCTTGATAATGGGAAAATAAAATTGTAGAAGATGAAAATGCAGTGGAAAATAGAACACAGATTTTTCTTATACAAAAAAAGAAAACCATCAGATTAAGCTAATCAAATAATCCACTATTTTATGAAAATAGTTAGAAAACAATATGCGTTTACAATGGAGAAAGAGAGAAGCAAAAAAAAAAAAAGGATAAGAAAGAGAGAGGCAAAAAAAAAAAAAAAAGGATAAGAGAGGAAGAAGGTGAGTAAGAGCTTCCAATGTAGCAAGAATGTGGGACCGCTAATTGATTGTCTTTCCTTAGGTCCGTCATCCTTTTATAGTGGTGAAGGTGGGCATGTGTTACTTTACCTTCCTATTAGAGAAGAAAATGTAGAGTGTTCACAAAATAGGACAATGTGCATTTGGTGCTCTATACGTGTGTGCATATGCATATACTGCATTAACTAGGGCTGCTTTTTTATAGACTGGTTTTTTGTTGCTGTATGGCCAAAATATGTAGCATATGACTAAAAATTGTTGTTGCAAATGTACTGATCCTTTGCTAATTTTGGAATTATATTTTATCCACTATCTAACCAAAGGACAAAAATTAATGGCTACATGGTTTCTCATGTATTAAGCATTAAGGGGTCGTACCAAATACTCGCACTCCTCTTTAACTCATTAAGTCATATATTGAGTTACTCATTTGTGGTTTAGCCCAAATTTAACTTACCCACCCGTAATTTCATTTTTGACACTTTACCCAGCCGTGGTTCATTCCGTTTATGTTCCGTAACCCACTTCTAATTTTTCCGTTACTCTAACAAGTTTCATCAAAAAATCAAACAAGAAATCAGATCAAACACTCCTCTCCCATGCACTCATTTATGCTTGCTCACCCACTTGATATCTTAGATGCTACAATGGCACCCACTTGATTTATTAGTCTGAGAATCATCTAGGTTTTCATTGTGCAAGGAAACCAAGGAAGAAGGAGACCTACAGATTGTGGGTTTTGAGCGTTACCAACCTGTTCATGTTTGGGAACACTTTCAGTCTTAGTCCGTTTGTGTTTCTCTCTATTGGGTGGGCTTTAGATTAGCGTGGGGTCGTGGTGCTATGGGTGGACCTGGGTTCGTGGGGCTGTGGGTAGCAGCTCGCCATGGGTCTTGGGATTGATGGATAGAAAAGCAACGGAGATAGGAGCATAGTGTTGGACAAAGACGAAGGCAAGATTGACTACAACAAGCTCATCGATAAGTTTGGTTGTCAAAGGCATGACCTTTCCCTCATCAATCGCATCGAGCTTCTCACCTCTCATAGCGCCCACGTCTTCCTCCCGTGCGGCGTATTCTTTGCCCACTGGTACCTCTACCTCTTAATGCTAACTCACTCTAATAATATATGTATTGAGGGTAAATTAGAATTTGATGGTTGGATTTTTCCACTATTTACAGAGATTTCAATGATATATTGGATGGATGGACGAAAGAGAGAGAGGGGGAAGACGAGAGGATGAGATCTGTGGAGTGGTTGATTTAAGTTTAATTTTTCTGGGTTTGAGAAGTCCCTGAAAAATATGTCTGGATTTGAATTCATTTGTTCTTAAGTTCCATTAAAGTTCTCTAAGTTTTTTTCTTCTTCTTTTTCTTCCAACAAAGAAATTGAAACTGTGATTTTTCTCTCTTTGCATGTTAATTTTCAATGTGTTGCTAGCAATTTGTGACTCTTTTTTATGGGCTTAATTTTGAAGCTAATCTGGTATAAAACATGGGATCAAATGTTGTGCTATATTTTTCTTCTTCTTTATTTATTTGATTTAGGGATTGGGTTTCTTTTGGTTGTTGGGGTTTGAAAAATGGGATTTGAGGCATGGTTATTGATGGATCCGTGGGTTTGGATGTGTGTGGGTGACTTGATGTTTGTATTTTGACTTGGGTTTTGGGGTTGTATTTTGATAAATTTGTGGTTTGTACTTTGATGGTATTGCTTGATTTGATTTGTAATAGTTTTCTGGGTGTATGTTCTTCATGTTTGTGTATGTTCTTCATATTTGTGAATTGTGAGAAACTAATACCATATTTTAATCTTGTTTTTTTTTTTTTTTTTTTTTGGGGGAGAATAGGTGTAAAAAGACTTATTTACCTATCTTTTTCAACAGAGGTGGGTAATAAAAACTAAACGAAAGTAACCTGAAGTAGGTAAAGTGTCAAAAATGAAATCACAGGTTGGTAAGTTAAATTCGGGATAAACCACAGGCGGGTGATCTATAATTATCCCTATTATTTATTTATCCTAACAATCTTTTGACAATGCCTTCGATCAACATTGTTTCCAAAAAGTTTGTCATCAAATCAAATGAAGTGATGTCATGTTGAGTTCTTAAATACTCCTTGAGTTCTTTCACTTTTTTTTTTCTTTTTTCTTTTTCTTTCTCTAAATCTTCTTTATTTAATTATTAATAAATGATATAAATAAATAAACTAACGATGTCAAGTTACATTTGCTTCGCAACTTTTCATTTCTTCACTAACAATAGCTTTGCCCTTGCTTGTTCTGTTTGTATTTGGGTTTTTTTTTTTAATCTCTTTTTTTTTTTTTTTTTTTTTTTTGTAATTTTGTAATTTATTAAATAAGGCATTTATTACAAAATAACATAGGAGAGTTAACATAAAAGGCTTATCGAGAGCCCCAACAACCCTTTTGGGGAAAGCAAAGGCTATACAACCCCAAAATTAAACTTAAGACCCCATTCAACAAGGAGATTGGGTCACTCTATTACTATCTACAAATTCAATGGAACAAAATACTACTCTCAAGATGCATCATCCCAGATTTTCACATGTCCTCCACAAGCTATCATGCATCCACCCCTATTAAGTTTTTTGCCAATCTACTTCTCAAAGGAAGAGCTCCTACCGCAACTCTCCACAAGAGCACCTTCAACCTCGTGCATTTTCCCACTCCTCAACTTGTTCCCTAGTCTCCTATTGCTATTATTGAGTCTATGCTCTTAATCCACCCTGTTAGGCAGACTGCACCCAAAAATAATAATAACAATAATAACCTGAGTTTCTCCCATCCACACTACAGCCATATGTTGAGTATCTGGGTATAGGAATTTTCTTGATACCGTCCATAGTTTGTTCTTCAAATAAGTGTTCTAGCTTTTGATCATCCCAAACTCCACCTCTCCATGTTAATAAGATTAGCCACTACGGTGAGACTTGAAACCCAGTAGCCAAGGAATCTAAGGATCTAGCCAAGCATATACATTAGATTTCAAAATTTTCACACAATCCTTCATGCCCAATTACTGTCATCCATTCCAGCCTATCTTTGAAAGCATTGTCATATTGGTATCTTTAAAATCTAATAAATCCTAACCCACCAATATGCCGTGGTTGACGCAGCTCACACCACACTTTTTTGACCAAATATCTCTAGCTCTTTTTATTAGGATTCCACCAAAACTTCCTAACTAAAAGCATCCATCTCCTCAAAAAATTTTACAAGGACTCTAAAAGTTTCAGTGGTATGAAGGGGCATGGCCAATGCTACAAACCTGATGAGAATAGGTCTCCCTGCCCACGACAGACCTGGACTGCTCCAACTTCTCAGCTTTGTTGTATATTCTTGATGGCAAACTGTGGAAGATTACTTGCCTATTATATGGATATCATATATGAAGGAGCATTACTATTGAAATGTGAACATAACTTATCAATAAGACGTGACCATTTATCTATTTTAACATGCTGCATGGTATAGGCCACCAAACCTGCTCCAGATCACCAAGAAAAATAACCCATGCTCCATCATAACTAACTTTGACACACTGGACCGAAATGCAATGTTGACATGAACACAATTTTGGAGATGCAATGTCAAAAATGAATCGTCTCCATGGGAGACACAAAAGCGGCACATATGATAATTGAATTTGCTGCCATGTACATGCCTTAGTCAAACAACTCTTGCGGGTCAAATTTTAGCATTCACATAAGGGATCTGCAAACTTCCTAAAACCAATAAAAAAAGCTTAAAATGAAGCAAACAATAATGGCTTGAGAAAGATAAGGTTATTTGTTTTGAGAAGTAAATACAAGATTTTACGACATGAAGTTACAACCTTTTTTTATTATTATTTGTAAGTCACATGTGCATCCAATGGGTCTAGAACCAAATATCTCACACTCCACCTAGAATTTATAAGAGTAGGAGAAGGAGATGCCAATTGAGTTAGAGCTCATTGGCAAATGTAAAGTTTTTATTTAGAATGAATGCTTTACATCAAGGACTAGGGCAAGGAGAATGACCACTAAGATCAAGGTGAAGAATTGATTATAAGTGGATTTGATACCTTTCAAGTCTCTACCACAATTGATACTTCCCATTTAGACATAAAAGCCATAGGCTCAACAAAGGGTGGCAATGCCCGCTCATTTACAATACTTTCTGAACCAAACTCCAATATTAAGAAAGCTTTCAAAGTCAGATTGTGGCCTGCAATTAAAGGGGAAAAGGGAGAGGATATATCAGTCAACAATACATTGTCCAACATCAGCTTTGAGATTAACTGTGTTGACTAGGATGTAGGAGACTAGGAGTGCATGTAGGACTAATTATTACCTTCCAATTTCATGTGCATCATTGGGAAACACAATAACTTTAACCTCACCACCTTTCTCTCTCAGTGCCCGTGCATACTGCATATTTCAAATATCAACATCATTTAAATATGGTAGCAAGAGAAACAGACTATTCCCCCACTGTTTGTGTCTGTTTTTGTTTTCATTGCATCCTAAGATAGTGATTAATTGAGCACTAGTAGTAGTTGGAAAACCATGAAACTGAAATAAAAATGTCAACAATGTACTTCATCATTTAAAACAGGAAAAGAATGTCTTACTTGCAATCCATTAGAAACTGGAACACGGAGATCCTGAGCACCTAAAAGAAAAAGGGTTGGTGTTTTGACCTGTAGATATCATCAAAGTAATTAGTACCACATTTATTTCCATAGCAACCTACTAAAATTATTTGAAGATACACTCTAAAAGGAAACTAGATGCAACTTTTACAGTTCCTGATTGAAGACTTGACATAACAATAAGTTTGACCCCATATGATGTGAAAATAGTTTACTAGAAGCTTCTCATGTTGAAAAGAAAAAGGTCGTATCTCCTGCTTTGATATCAAGGAAATTTAGATTTCTCAATTTATTGGTTTTAAGTTATTCTATCAACATTCAGCTTCAAATGATGACAACAAGAACACAGCTTGCAGGATTTATTTCTGAACCTAGCAGAGCTGACATTTGAGGTTGGAGTAGGCATTGTTGCATTGATTTGATTTTGTTTATTTATTTATTTTCAGTCAGTAGAATTATTTTTACATTCTAATGTGCTTTTATGAGAATCTGCCATTAAACTTCTGAATATATTGATTAAAAATCAAGCCTCCTTTAAGCATACCTTTGAGAGGTGTGAAATAGGAGACTTGTTGTGAAAGAGTGTTAAGTAATCAGCTGAAGGTGCTTCCGAAAAGATATCTTTCCCCTTGCTTCCACAGGCCTCCACATAGCACCAATCAGGGATATCTGTTGTACCAACCATCAATGCCAAGTTACAAACAGGATTCCTCGCTACAGCAGCAACAAACTTATCTGGTGCCTGCAGCATTTGAAAACAAATATGATCCGATTCTTAAGTGAGCCCCTGTTCATTTGAGAATTCAAATATGAATGTGCATCATTAATCATAACATCCACTTTACCAAGTATTTGCATGCAGTGCACCATAAATTAAACAGAGAAATAATAAAAACATGACACACAAGACCACCAGTCCATGTATGACAAGTAGCCCACTTATAAGTTTGACTTGCACTAATCTCTCAGCTATCTAATCCATAATGGAAGAGATTTCTTTGTGGAAAACCACTAGCTGGTAGTAGATATCTTAACAATCAAATGCTAGACTCAAAATAAATAAAACTTGGAAGGCACAAGGGATATAGGAGGAAAGATTGAGAGATAAATTAAATTACCAACAAAAAAAAAAACGAGGGCCAGTAAAAATATAAAAATTTCATAATTAAAGCACCTGGCCAATCAAGTGGGTTGTCAGAAAGCCCCCATGGGAACCACCAAGCACTGTAATTTTTGATGAACTGGCGAGTCCCTTGTCAATGACATGATCTATAGCTGTGAGTACATCATTTACATCCTGCGCATAATATAGATTAAAAAATAGGGTTTATATGAGATTCCCAACTAGTTTAGCAAAGCAAGAATTCAGATACCATTTTTAAAATTAAAAAGAAAAAAAAATGACCATAGCAGGTGTAACAAAACTAGATACATAATAAGTACCTGTTGCCCAACTTTCCCTGGAAGAGATTGTAATGCTTCTTCACCAAAACCTAGTGAACCTCTGAGATAAATTACCATGTTAGAAGATGCTAGAAAGATAATCAGCCATTTGTTGATGTAAGTAATACTGCTCTACTATCTTGGAGTTTATTTCTTCTCTTAGTATTGCACTTTAAGTTTTTACTTGTTGTTTGATGCTGATTGTTTGCTTGTTGCATTTCTTTGTGTTCACCATCATGAACACCTTGTATTTGCTTACTTACTTTAGTTTTATAGTTTTTTTAATAATACTCTTATTACCTATAAAAAAAAAAAAGTAATATTGGTATTCAAAAGAGGCTTTTTCAAGCATGTGATCCTTAAAATCCTAAAAGACACAAACAAATATTAAAGATTCTGTAAAATCAAGTAGCATGCAAAAAGCAATTGGCATACCACTTCCTCTTAAACCATTAATAATTGAAAGCAAATAACACTTGAGAGACATTTTTCATTTCTCAAAAGGATGAAAAAAAAAAAAAAAAACTTTAATCGATATAACGAAAAGATTCGCATCTTAACTCAAGATCTAGGACATAAGATAGAATCCTGAGGCCAAAGAAACTATGGTTTTTAATCTCAAGTTTTACAAACAAAGACCTTTTTCTGAATGTTGTTTGCGAATGCTATAGAAATCACTCCAAAATTCCAAATTTCTTAAGAATATTATTTTACAGTCAAATCAGCTCAACCTTTTGATGCACAGTGAATCAATCTAAACCTCTTTTTCCTTGAAGGCAGATAGCCAAATAATTGAATTACCAAAGCAATTTAGGTATACACCTAAAGGAAAAATCCAGGAGAGGTCTCCAAGAAAGGGTAAAATTCATTTTTCATGAAATTTCAGAGACAAAAAGGTGAATGCAATACACAGTGATCAATTAAACGCATTGAAAATTTTAATCTTAAATTACTATTTTGGTCCTCCAACTATTAGGTGAAGTTCAATTTAGTCATTAAACTTTCAAAATCAGGTCAATTTCATCCTTGCTTCTTCTCTCTGTTTACATTTTAACATATTTAATAATTAAAATGGACGATTTAAAATTTTAAACTTTCGATATTAACCTTTTAATATATATTTTATTTGCTACAACAATTAATTCTGTTAACATTAGAACACAGGAGTTCCAAGGATGAAATGGATGTGATTTTGAAAGTCAAAGGATTAAATTGACACAATTAACAGTTGAGGGACTAAAATGACAAAATTAGTAGTTGAGCAACCAAATTGAATTTTACCTAATAATTGAAGGACCAAGTTAATAATTTTGCCAATTTTTTATTGAGTGTCAAAATGTTGGTCCCCTTTAAGGTTAAAATATTCATTTTTGTATTCCATTTGTTCCAAATTCTTAAATTTTGAGAATCCCTTCCCTTCATTTAGGTATCAGAATCGGTTCCACTATTGTCTTATCAAGCAACAGCACCTCATAAGTGAGGGAACTTCATCTTGGAAAAGAAAAGGCTTTGTCTTCAGTGGGATTTTTTTTTTTTTTTGGGGGGGTGGGGGGGGTGTGGGGGAGGGTGATGAGAGAGAAAAAGGCCCCTCATAATCAACCAGATTCTGGTGGATCATGGAATATGATGGTTGACCACAACATATATTGATCATTGAGCATAAGTATTCTGATGCTGATTTAAATTATTTAAAAAAAAATTCTGATAATACTCATAATAATAGTGTACCTATAGTTGACAATCAATAAACTGAATCCAATTGAAGAAAGAAATGCCGAGGACTTTGAAAAGCTTGTCAACGAGACAGAATGCGGACCTCCATGAAGAATTACAATTAAAGGATCGCAAGCATCACTTTTCTTAGAGTTTGAAGAAACAAATATAGCTTCAAAAGGTTTGCTAGCACCTGAAATGAATTAAAAACACATAGGCTATAAATATTAATGCTCTTTAACACAAGAATATTATGATTACAATTACAATATCACACAGTTCCTAGTAAAGGGCAAGAGAACTACAAAATATATTTCCCTTTAAAACTTTTGTTTATTAAAAAAAAAAACCCCATTAAATGTTTAGTTCCGATAACCAGCTAAATCAAACATTTGTCTCCGTTAAGCATATCATTAAAATACCCAGACCTTCTAATATACATGATCAATTCTATTTTGAAAGAAAAGAGTCCAGTCTTGCTTACAAAGATCAATGCAATCCCAAATTTTTCCATCAATAAGTACTGTTTCCTTAAATATGGTTCACGAATGTGGCAAATTTATCATTATCATATTCCTTCTATTTGATATAATTTTTTGAGTGGTAAGCTATACACCTAGTGGGTTGAAAACCCACAACCTCACCCTCCATCCCATTATTATGGAAAGACGAAGCCCATTTGAGCTAGAGCTCATTAGCTCCAATTTAATATATGCTACTGAAAATCTCATTTACTGATGCACGTTGCATCAGCTATAATTCCTTCTTAATCATATTCATTTGGATATATACTTGCCAAAAAGTTGGCTTAAAAGAAGCTAGTTCTATATTCTTCCCTTTCTTCCAGAACTGAACGTGATCCTTGTGAAGTGACAAATTTTATTTATTTATAATGAAATCATAGGTATGCAATAAACAACAAATTGATACTTTTACTGGTTCCATTAATTACTAAAATAGCTTGCAATAGTTGACTTCCCTTCAAGCAGCCACTAATGGAAAAATGAACTCCATCCTAGCTTTTATCACCAAAAAATTCCACTTAAGTTGATTAAAAAAAAAAAAACAATGAAAATCTAAATATGGACTATCTTAAGATTTTAGGGGAGTGGGGGTTCGAAGAGGTCTTTTTCAAAACTCATTAACTTATTTTGTGGCTATTGTTCTTGTCACCCAAAGCATGTTGAACACTAATGAAAAAAGGAAATATTATAATATGCTCAATTAAATTGTAAGCATTAGACCACTGTAACAATGCCCGATAATAGCAATTAAGCTGAAGAGATGAGTTTGACTGATATTGGAAATATCCATGTTCAATGTGGATGACCAAGTTTGAGAAAGAAATCAAATTGGCTTTCCATACCTTTTGACAAGCTATCAGAAACATCCTTTACTGGTATCTCCATTATACTGAACTGAAGAGATGAGAGCAAAGATCTAACCTGAAGCAATAAGAGAATTGTTAGCAAGACAATCTCTATATGCAAAAATGATTCATATAATACAAACAAGAAAATTAGAAAATTAAGTACACCTTCTCAGAGCATTTGAATATGGAGCTTGATACATCTAACCAACTCCAAGCAGCAGCTATAGTTTTTTTCTCAACAATACAACCATACTTGATTTGAGGAACATTAACTGGACTGCTAGACACTTCAAACAGTAAAACACAACTTAAATTTTATGCCAATTTTATAAACTATTATAGGTCAGGATATGGGTAAAAATCAGCATTAGATGTTACCAGCAACAATATTATCCCCATCCAATGTAAGGACATTCCATGAAAAATTTGACTCAGCAGGGCTGATACGTAATACTTCCATACTGTAATTTGACAGATGATATCATGAGTTGATTGTAGAAATGACATTACAATGTCTGACTACTTGAGGAGAAAAAAATAAGTAAAAATGAAAAGGTATGTAGCCAGCTGCCAGCCATTACAATTACCTCAACACATTCACAGAAAGTATTACTTGACTGCTTCTCCAGAAAGAAGATATGATCATAGTGCATCCATCAGAAAGCCAAGGATTGCTAAGGAAACTTGAACAGTAAAGCCCTGGCAAGTGACCATCCTCAGCACTCATCACAACAGGGATCTTCAAAAAATTATATTGATGAAATAGTTTTCAGTTACATGAAAATTATGGGAAAAGGAACTCACACAGTCCTAATTCTATAATTACATTCTAAATAAATCTTTAATTGTATTGAATTATTGAAGATGAAAGAAGGAAGTGGTATTATATAATTTACAAAGTTGTCATCCGCAAAATCTCAAACTGACCAGAAAAGTTGCAGGCATATTCCAAATTGGGGAGTTTCTAAACCAAACTAGATTAAGTTTTCAAATATCACCTTAGTCCTAGGCTCTTAGCTGAATCTACCATATAATTCAGCTCATTTGGAACAATCATATAATTTACCTCAGTCTTATTACACATTGCCATTTAGCACTCAAAGCGCATGATAGCCACATAAAATGTGTCATATAGGACACTTCTAGTATATATATAACATAGCAGCTATAGACCAAAATCTTATGCAGTCAAAAGCAGCCGAGCTCAAAGAAAAACCATAATTTGAGTTCTATAATTCCAGAGCTTGAGAATACAGAAGTTTGCATCCTTGAGATGCAAGTTCCTTAACAAAGAATTTAAGCACTCACTACATCAACAATTTTGGCAGAAGGCCACAGCGTCACATCAGTTGACCAATCAATTCTGTGAAGTGAATCTGTTGCAGAATGGGCTCCAGAATCCACAGAGCTTCTTGCACTTAAAAACACAAGGCACTTTCCATCTGGGCTGGAGAAAGAAAAATAATTTGCATACAATCATCAAGCTCTGAAGCTATTCCTTATAGCATGTTTAGTAGATACATGGTTATTATGAAGGATACAGAGAAAACATTGATCATTAAGTGATCAACAAGGCATGCTTTTCCATTAGTATTCAGCAAACAACAATCTTACTTCTTCTTCCCCCACCCCCCCACCCCCCCCCCCCCCCAAAAAAACCCCATCTGACTAGTAAATAGTGGGGGAGGGGGGGGTAACACCACTGGGCAACTTGAACCCCGCAGATGACAATCTTACTCTACTTTTTACAAGCACTTCATAATGGAAAGAAGAACAAAAGAAAACTGTCACCAAGAAAGAAAGATAAAAATGTCAATCTCATTCTTGACCATTTAAAAAAGGTCAAAATGATGACTAGAAAACTACTTTAAAATAGTAAGGGGGAGAAGAACTTAAATGAAAAAGCAGTAAACTGTTCACCAAACTCTTGTTTCATCTTGCCCTCAAAATATCTTGGAGGCCCTACAGGTATGTTCCACAGTTTCTCCAAACTCATAAAAGCACTCCACATCAGAAACTTGACTGGGTAAAGAAAAAAAGTTGATACACCAACCACATATGCAATATTAGTAGCATACCTGAACCTTGGAAAGAAGGCACTGCTTATTTGTTGAGTAAGATTAAACACAGGCACATCTTCAGTTGAGCTATCTCTGAGACAGTACAAGAAATTCACAAGTATTTTTATACATGTAATAGACCTCAAGCATGTAACAATTCACATGGGAAAAAAAATGTAATAAAAAATATCATTTTACAAAAGAGGGTAAACCCACTTGAGTTCAAGTTCATTGGCTTCTGATTTATAAATTGGTGCTTTAACTGCATATAATGCACAAGGCCTGTTATAGCAGTACTTTATACCAAGCTTTCTCGTATCTGATGACCACCCAACAAATACCAAATATTGATGCATGTCTTTAGTTGATGGAGCCCACACAACTTGGCCAATGCTCAAAGACTTCTTAATTCCTTTTACAGCCTGTACCTCTCCACTGTACAACACAGGTAAGTTTAAATTAAGGTTCTTCCATTTATAGAAAAGCTCCAATAAACTTACCATAGTGTTGATAAAATTTTTTAAGAAATGATACCAACCTGTTGATATTGATTACAAAAAGTGCAGGCTGCCTTTTTCCTGCATAGGTTTCCCCCCATTCCTCCTCCCAATCCCCTTGTCCTTTCCAGCTACTGCAGTCCTTATCAGTGGAACCACCTTTCTTGTAGCCAAGATCATTAAACGTGGGCTTGGAGGGAGATGGTTCCTCAGCAACATAAGCAATGAGAGTTTCATCAGAATTCCAGGAAATTCCCTCAAACCTACACCATTAAGAGTCTATGTCCATGAGGATGATTTAGAATAGCTATAACTATATAGGAACTACAACAATTACAACCATCACTACCAGTACAACTGCTGCTGCTACTAGTACATCTACAAGCAATATCAATACTTACAATTAAACAAGTTTTACTGCTAAGGTTATACACAAATAAGTCAATTATAAACCAGGTTAACATCAAATGCTAAATAAAGTCATCCCCAAAAAACTAGATTCATACTATTAGTTACCATCCATCAGTATATACTGAGCCATGAACAGATTGGGGAATGTGGAACTCCTTTTCCAACTGAGATGAACCCCAAATTTCAAACTGAGATGGAGACTCGCTTTCTGGATTTCGAACCACAAAAAGCTTTGAACCTGATGGTGATGGAACAATTGTAGACACTCCCGTCATCTCAACAGGAAATGGGGACCAACGAAAGTTTACAGAACTGTTATTGTCCTTGAATATATGAGTAGATAGAATAGAATTCCTCCTCTTGTTTGCCAAAAGATTTGGTTGGCTAATTGAAAACATTGCTTGAGAACCGATCCCTGCAGCAAAAGTTTTACGCAAAGAGATTACTGTCAGAAACTCCTGCTGCCTGTCTTGCAGAAAGGAGCAGACATTAAAGAAGGGGAAATAAAACTATAAGCATGAGCAGTCATACCATCGTCAGACTTAAAAGTCCAAGCCTTGTCAATGCTGGGAATACTAGTGAACTCTTGAAGTAACTTAGACTGCGAAGCATATTCTTCCTCGGTGGTTGTATCTAATCCCAGTGGCATTTCCTTTATTGGGACAGCTTTAGAATCTTCCATGGCTAAAGAAGCTGAAAATATTTTACTAAACATTGAATGGCAAAGAAGATCAATAAACAGGATAAGAGCAACAAAAATAATAACAAAGGTGAGAGATACTATAAGAACAAGGTAATGTTCTTAAAGTCAACAGAAAGTTATAAACCTACAAGTTCCAAGGAGTAGTGCCACAAAGATACAGTATTGTTTTGATCACCCCAAATTCTTTAGGGGCTTACACTGGCAAATGAGTACTGTGCAGCTGGCTGCAGTGTACATACATTTCAACACTTCATATGAACCAACTGATTCGATGATTCTACCCTATGTTTCAACTTTATGTTTCACCAGAATTCATTTCAGTCCTTTAACTTTGTTTTTGTTCGTTTCAGTCCTCCAAATTTCAAGTTTATTCCTTTTTTTTTTTTTGATAAGTTTCAAGTTTATTCAATTAAGGTCTCTTTATCAACTTTTTTTCAATGTTGTGGTTAATTGTCCAAATTTTTAAAATTTTTTCCTTCAAAAATTTTAAATTAAAAAAATCCAATTAATGATTGAAAAATATTTTCCAGAATTTTTTTTTAAAAATTAACGAAAATTGACGAGGAGGCCTTGAATAAACTTGAAACTTAGGAGATTGAAACGAACTCCGGTGAAACTTAGAAGGTGATTTTTGCATTTTAACCTTATTTTTACTGATCCTGACTAGTGGGGTTTCTTAGAGCTTTTTAATGACAACAACACACTTTTACAGGCTTAAACATTAGAAGTTAGAACTGTTATTATAATACCCAAAACCCAACAATCCCAGCTATGCTAATACCAATCCATTAATTAATCCATAACCAAAAAGAAAACAAAAAAATGGAAAAACCAAGAGACAAATCACAAACTAGTTCAATCATTCAACACAACATGTGATGTGAGTACAAGATTCCTCCAAAACAAAACAATGAATTCATAGATAGTGATAATCAACAAAAAGCACGTAGTTAAAAACACAAATGCAGAGAAGAGAGGAGAGAAGAAAACCTTGAGAGAGAGGTGGAAGTGGAAGTGGAAGTGGTTCTCAAAGTCAAAAGGGTGGAGCGATGAGATAAAGTAGTAGAAGGAAGGAATCGAGAGCGACGCAAGTGGCAATTAAAGTAGTTAACGCACCAATTCGAGGTGGAGGTGGGGATGTCTACTACCAAACTCGATGACATTTTTATTCTATTCTAGGCCACCCGCCAAACTGTTCGGTTTGGGCGGGTTCGGATCACAAACTTGAGGTCTCTTTCTTTTTTAACATTTTCTTTTCATTATCTTTACATTTTCTCATCTTAAAAAAATTAAAATAAAAAAAATCTTTACATTTCAAAATTTTGTATTTTGGCCTTTCTTATTTCACTTTATTTTTATATTGATAAGAATTATAGTTCCTACTCCCATTTTTTTTTGGGTAATTACATTTTTCTCCTTGAAGTTTGGAAAAATGACATCACCTTCTTTTAAGGTTTGAAAAAAATTATTATTCTCCCTTTTCTGTTTATATTAGTAATGAAATATTCTAAATTTTTATAAGAATCTCATTACAAAAATTTAACCATCATTAGTAAAAAAAATTTATAAATTTAAAATAAAAATGCAAAGTTTATCAAACACTAAAACACTTGCAACAAAAAATAATAAGTAAAATTCATACTTAATATTTTAAAATACATTTTAATTAAAAATTTAAAACAATGAATTTTAATTATAAAAGGTTTGAAAAAAATTATTGTAAGGTCACATTTTTTCAGGCCAAGTCCAAGATGCATGGAACCTTAGACCAATGAGCCCAATACAATGAATTTGTAGAGAGTGGGCCAGAGAGCTAGGCTTTGGTGTGTGAATGACAACTATCAAGGTATTCCCCATGGGTCGAGTTTAACAGATAAAAATTGGTCCTCGGCAAGATCCGAGGAGCTTTTTCTGGTGCTTCTGGTGTGTTGGGGTCCCCTCTCCCTTGTTTCTCTTTACTCCCCTTTTTATAGTCATTTTCCTCCTCCTGAATGGGGTCCTTAGGGTAAGTACTTGTCCCATCAGCCCCTACCTCCAGTTGTTGGGAGTGGTTGTAAGGACAGAGAAGTATGGCTGTGTCAGGCACAAGGCACTAAATGCAATAAAGGCAGCCTTCCCTTAGACGCTTCCTTTCTATATGTTGTCTTTCTCTACTTTCGTGCTTTCCCTGCCCTGTGAAACGATCTGGAGTCCCGCTACCGGTGGTCTGTTATCTCTTTTACCCTCGGCTATATCCATCCGATGAGGATTTTCCCATGGCCGAGGAGGGGTTTTTCCATGGGCTAGCCCCCTGGCCCGGTATAGATATTGAAATGGGCCTATTAGTCTTTTACCCCCCACAATAACCCCTCAAAATCCTATTGTTCGGCTCCTCGGACGGACATGAGGGTTTTGGTGACATCGGGCCTCTGTCATGGTTTCCCAAGTCTTGCCTTCCATTAATGCCAGAGTCTCTTCGTTTGCTCGAGGCGCGTTCCTGGCTACGAGACATTCTTTTAATCTATCCCAACCACATCCCTGTCGTTTCGGTACACAAGGCGCGCTTTAATTAGGACTCTTTCACGAGGTGACATAAATCCAATGGCTGAAGACTATTTTGAAATTCGAGCGAGATTAATCTCGTTTGTAATTCCGTCTTGGGGTTTCAGAGCGAATTGATTGTCTTAGATTCGTCTCCTATATAAGACACGCAGTGGGAGATAGTCCATCTTTATTTGCAGAGCCTTGAGTTTTCAGGTTTCTAACTCCTCAAATGTTCCCAAAGTCCCTACTATGAGAGTGACTAAGATTTTGGGAGTGAAATGACCATGGTTAGGATGAGGGTGAAGGAACAAAACCCTTTTCAGAAGCCTAGGGTATCTCCGAGATTCAGAATGGCCCGGTCAGGACAAGGGAGACAAAGGCTCAAGGCCTTTATTCTTCTTGACAAGGCAAGAAAAGAGCCTCTTCTCCCTTCAGCCAAAATCCGATACTTGCTCGATTGCTGCTAGAACGATACTTGCTCGATTACTACCAGAGCAGGTATGGGGATTGGGCATCCCCGCTTCTTCCTCTCTTCCATCACTGGTGCCATCTAGGTGCCTCTACTTCTTCCTCTCTTCCATCACCTCTCTTCCATCACTGGTGCCATCCAGGTGCCTCTGCTTCTTCCTCTCTTCCATCACTGGTGCCACCCAGGTGCCTTCGCTTCTTCTTCTCTTCCATCACTGGTGCCACCCAGGTGCCTCTGCTTCTTTCTCTCTTCCATCACTAGTGCCACCCGGACTTGCCTAGTCGTTGTTAGAGCAAAATTGAAGGATCTATCGTCCCCGTGTATTATTATTATTATTATTTTTTTTTTTAGTTAGCTTATGATTGTAGGCTTGTTGAAGCCCCTATATATATTGTACTATCTCATGATCTAATAAAAGATGATTTTATCGCATTTTACGTATCTTTCTCTTCTGCAATAATTATCTTGTGAATGGATGTAGTGTTTTTCTTTTGAACCGTATTTAGAACCGATGCCTTCATCGGTAGAGTTATTTATCGAAATCGATAAGTACAATAGTGCCGATTTTTAAACAAGTTAACTATATAGGACTAACCGGGGTAACAGCCGCACGTTCCATATTGCAGACGGAGTAACCGCCTAAGGATGTGTAATCTGAAATAAACTGGCTGAAGGGGTCGCTGGGCATTAGGGTTCTTTCCCGCGTTTCCGATGATATTCGTAGCTTTAACTTCTTTTAGTTATATGGTCTAAGGACTGAGGCATGACCGTACCTGGTCTCAATACAGAAAGGCACCATTGTGTATTAGTTTCCATAAGGCCGGAGGGCCGAGGACCATGCAAGGTCTTGGTTCTGTCTAGCACTTAGTCTTTGTTTTCAGTGTAGTTTCCCCATAGGCTTGAGTCCGAGGACCATGCAAGGCCTTGGTTCTGTCTAGCACTTGGGCTTTGTTTTCAGTGTAGTTTCCCCATAGGCTTGAGTCCGAGGACAATGCAAGGCCTTGGTTCTGTCTAGCACTTGAGCTTTGTTTTCAGTGTAGTTTCCCCAAAGGTTGAGTCCGAGGACCATGCAAGACCTTAGTTCTGTCTAGCACTTAGGCTTTGTTTTCAGAATGTCTAGTTTTCCCATAGGCTTGAGTCCGAGGACCATGCAAGGCTTTGGTTTTGTCTAGCACTTGGGTTTTGTTTTCAGAATGTCTAATTTCCCCATAGGCTTAAGTCCGAGAACCATGCAAGGCCTTAGTTCTATCTAGCACTTGGGCTTTGTTTTCAGAGTGTCTAGTTTCCTCATAGGCTTGAGTCCGAGGACCATGCAAGGCCTTGGTTCTGTCTAGCACTTGGGCTTTGTTTTTAGTGTAGTTTCCTCACAGGCTTGAGTCCGAGGACCATGCAAGGCCTTGGTTCTGTCTAGCACTTGGGCTTTGTTTTCAGTGTAGTTTCCCCATAAGCTTAAGTCTGAGGACCATGCAAGGCCTTGGTTCTGTCTAGCACTTAGGCTTTGTTTTCAATGTAGTTTCCCCATAGGCTTGAGTCTGAGGACCATGCAGGACCTTGGTTCTGTTTAGCACTTGGGCTTTGTTTTCAGAGTGTCTAGTTTCCCCATAAGCTTGAGTCCGAGGACCATGCAAGGCCTTGGTTCTGTCTAGCACTTGGGTTTTGTTTTCAGAGTGTCTAGTTTCCCCATAGGCTTGAGTCCGAGAACCATGCAAGGCTTTGGTTCTGTCTAGCACTTGGGCTTTGTTTTCAGAGTGTCTAGTTTCCCCATAGGCTTGAGTCCGAGGACCATGCAAGGCCTTGGTTCTGCCTAGCACTTGGGCTTTGTTTTCAGAGTGTTTAGTTTCCCCATAGGCTTGGGTTCGAGGACCATGCAAGGCCTTGGTTCTGCCTAGCACTTGAGTTTAGGTTATCAACTTCTCTCTCCGTAGGAGATTCAACGGACTGGACTACTAGGCCCGCGAGAGTTAGCCCCTTGTCAGGTGTTCGGGGTAAATGTCTAACATCAGAAGCCCCTAGGACCACGTTTCAGTTAACAACCCTTCCCACGTAATCAACACTTCGAAGTATGGGCCTAAGTGGAGACTGAGTGACAACAATGACGATGTGTTTTGGGAAGTAAGGGGGAGGCTTTCATGTAGCTTGTACCACCGCCACAACGATCTTTCTGATGGACTCCTGGTGGCAGAAGCTTGACCCCGCTGTGATTGGTCGTTGCACTTGCTAACACTCAAGCTCTTCCAACAAATGGCGCCAATTGTAGGGTCACATTTTTTCAGGCCAAGTCCAAGATGCATGGAACCTTAGACCAGTGAGCCCAATACAATGAATTTGTAGAGAGTGGGCCAGAGAGCTGGGCTTTGGTGTGTGAATGACGACCATCAAGGTATTCCCCATGGGCCAAGTTTAACAGAGAAAATTTGGTCCTCGGCAAGATCTGAGGAGCTTTTTCTAGTGCTTCTGGTGTGTTGGGGTCCCCTCTCCCCTGTTTCTCTTTACTCCCCTTTTTATAGTCGTTTTCCTCCTCCTGAATGAGATCCCTAGGGTAGGTACTTGTCCCATCAGCCCCTACCTCCAGTTGTTGGGAGTGGTTGTAAGGACATAGAAGTATGGCTGTGTCAGGCACAAGTCACTGAATGCAATAAAGGCAGCCTTCCCTTAGACGCTTCCGTTCTATCTGTTGTCTTTCTCTACTTTCGTGCTTTCCCTGCCCTGTGAAACGATCTGGAGTCCCGCTACCGGAGGTCTGTTATCTCTTTTACTCTCGGCTATATCCATCCGAGGAGGATTTTCCCATGGCCGAGGAAGAGTTTTTCCATGGGCTGGGCCCCTAGCCCAGTATAGATATTGAAATGGGCCTATTAGTCTTTTACCCCCCACAATTATTATTCTCCCTTTTTTGTTTATATTAGTAATGAAATATTCTAAATTTTTATAAGAATCTCATTACAAAAATTTAACCATCATTAGTAAAAAAAAATTTATAAATTTAAAATAAAAATGCAAAGTTTATCAAGCACTAAAACACTTGCAACAAAAAATAATAAGTAAAATTCATACTTAATATTTTAAAATACATTTTAATTAAAAATTTAAAACAATGAATTTTAATTATAAAATAAGATAATTTTAAAACCTGCTCTTAAGCAAAGAGCAAGTTAATATATAATATTTTTAATATTAATTTAACAAAATTTGGTCAATCAGATATTAATAGAGATTTTTTTTTTCTTTCAAGTTTAGAGTAGAGTATCATTTTTTCAAATCTCAATGAAGGGAGTGTAATTACCTCTTTCTTTTTTTTTTGTCCTACAATAATGAAATCTTTATATATATATATATATATATATATATATATATATATATATATATATATATATATATATATATATATATATCCATAGGAGACGGAAGAGGAGCAGGCCCATCTCCACATTCATGAAGAAAACTTAAGTGGATAAGAAGTCATCCCAATTCCAAGAGGAAGTCCAACGGGCAATGTCGTGGGCTAACATGTTGCCACTTCTAGCCTCCTAGGGATAAAAATAAAATTCCAACATTCAAAAAAATTAATACAACTTAAACTATCAAAGAAATTAGAGAGGATAAAATTGCACATATTGCAACCATATAAACCAACAATGGAATTCATATATTCTATAACATTATTAAGAGCTCTTAATAATAGAAATGGAAAGCAAAGCTAGTATGAAAATGGTTTTTGTTTTTATTTTTGTTGACTGAAAACAGAATATTAAATGAAATCTCACATGAAAATGTAAAAATACTAAAATGCCTGTAAAGAACAATTTAAGACTTTATACCGAGCAAATTGCCATCACCACCACTATCAAGACAATGTATATCAATAGAGTTCATATGTAAAGCTAGGAGATCAGTCAGAACAGAGTGAGCAAGCCTTAGTAGATGCACCAGCAATTGAAGATCAATCAGACTTGCTAAGAAGGAGCTAGACCAGAAACGCTTGTAGTTTAGTCTTACTGTTGTATTAGTTATTATAGAAAACGACATGTAGTTTGCTTTCTTTTCAGTCTTTCTGTTTTTAGTGTTCACACGTGCGTGAGGTTGTTAGGATTTCTGTCAGTCTGTTTAGTTAGGTTGTTTTGCTCTTCTTCTTTTCTGGGTTGAGCCCGATCTTGTATATGAAGCCTTGTGCTAATTAATTAATGAAGTAATTCAGTTTTCTCCCAAATTCCATTTTCTCACAACCATCATTGGTCTCCCAAAGCGGATAAAGGAGTCAAGTCCTCTCATTACTTATTTGCAAAACGTGGGATTTTTTTTCTTCTTCAAAATAACCCTAATTTTCAAACAATTTCGTTAATTAACATGTTTTCAAAAATATTTAGAAAACTAACATCTCGAGTGCAATAAACTTGATTTTGGACCAAACAAATCGAGTTTGTGAGGCTCGATTTCACTTTCAATGTAAGAAATCGAGTCTAAGAGACTCGATTTTGGTGTTCTTCAACGAAGACAAATGGAAACCCAAACTTCCTACGAAGAACAAACCTAAACTACGAAGGCAAAAGAACAAACCCAAACTACAAAGGCAAAAAAAAAAAAAAAAAAAAAAAAAAAAAAAAAAAAAAAAAAAAAAAAAATCCAGAGAGATCAAACCTAGGCAGTGACGACGAAGGCTCTAGGAGGCAGCAGTGATTCAACCCAGACAACAAAAGCTCTAGGTGGCAACGACAGGGTTTGTTGATGTTTCTCTCTGAATCTTTGGGTGGGTTTCTTGATTCTTGTTGTTGAGGGTTCTCTCTAGGTCTTTGGGTTTCTTGATTGTTAATGTTAAGTGTTGTTGCGCCTCGTTGGACATGAATGAGAGATGGAGAGAAGTAGGTGAGTGAAAAATCGTGATGTTTCCCTCTGGATTCTCTGGATTTTGTTGGGTGAGAGAGTTATGCTGAGAAATCGAGTTCTACAAACTCGATTTGTACAGCTCTCCTGCGGAAATCAAGCTCAATGGACTCAATTTAGCACTCCAAAATCGAGTTTATTACACTTGAAATGTTAGTTTTCTAAATAGTTTTGAAAACGTGCTAACTAACGAAATTGTTTAAAAATTGATATTATTTTGAAGAAAAAAAAATCCCAAAACATGTCACCGTATAAGTAGCCAATCTCCCAACTTAAAGAGATCGTGAGATATTATCTTAGAGCATTTACATCAATTCATGCAAAAAATTTCGCCTATTTTAGCATAAGCACTTACTTTTTCTATTTTACATACTTACTTTTCAAAACGTTTCATATCAATTTATCTATTTTATATTACATTACATTAAAATATCAATTTTCCTTGATTTTTTTTTTCCTTTCTTCACATACAATAATAATCATCCACTCTCTTATTTCAACCTTAGGATTCAAGATACGTAAAGAAATAATAAAAAATTATATGCAAAGTGAATAATGTCAATGTAATTTACACAATTACTGTAACAATTTTGCAAATTTACACATTTTTAGCTTGACTAATGTGGTGATTTTAGAGGTTAAATGTTAAAATTGATACATTTTTGTTTGATGCAAATGCTCGTGCCATTGAGAAAACAAAGGCAGCCATTTAAGCTAAGGTTTTGATGAAACTCAAAGCCATAGCTTCCACACCCACCAAATTGTATGGAAGAAACTCTGGCAAGAGTCGCAATTCCACCAAGATAAACACTAGACTATCTGTAATTGGGATTGAGATTGCACCTGATGTAATTGCAATGAATTGAAAAAAAAAAAAAAACCCTTTCAATCTCAACCATTTAATAAAAAATGGGTTCTAGTTAGCTTAACTGATAAAGTCTCTGATGATTGTATAAGAGATTTAGGGTTCAATCTCCGCCTACACCAAAAACTGATTGATGTCTTGGTCTGATGATAAAAAACTATCTTCAGGAGCGGACGCCATAAGTTGAAATTCTCTCAAAAACTATTTAATAAAAATATATTAAAAAGAAATAAAAAGTTTAAAAAAAAAAAATTTCTAAACAAGTTAAAGTTAAAAAAGTTAGGAATGTAAATTTTTTTGTGAAAATAATGAGATTAATTGCATAGTGCAATTACACCGGATCTCAATCCCTGTGATTGAGCCCAATCTTAACGAATATCCAGTTGACCAATGGCGCACCAACAGTGTTGTCCCTATATCATCTCCTTCAACCTCCTCTCTCTCTTTATTATGAGAATTGAGATCGATAAGCCCGATAAACCTCACAACTTTGAACCTCAAATATACTAATATAATATGGAGAGAAAAGCTCGTGACAATTTTTTTTTTTTGAGAAAAAAAGCTGTATGAGCAATGAGTATATGGGAATTTAATGCGAATTATGAGGACGTCCAGTCTGGGATTTCACTGTAGAAAAGGATGACATATTAGAGAGATAATTGTTCATTAGCATATTGCTTTGTTATGAGAATTGATAACCAACATAAGTATTGAAAGGTATAGTTCTTTTTTTCTATTTCCTGGCTTTTCAGTATCTTTAATCATACTTTGTCTATGTTCCATTTTGTTATGTTTATGCAGCGCATGAAATCCGTCAAAGTAATAGTTTTTCTAGAAGCAATTACTAAGATTAGCCGCTACCAATGTTTGGTCTCACAATACCTCCAATAAATATGGGGTGAGGCCTGAAACCCTGTAGCCAAGGAATCCAAGGATCTTGCCAAGCATCTATATATCATACCTCCTGCCCACCAAATAACATACGCCTTTGTTAATGATACTTCCTAAAACTTTCTATTCCATGCCATATGCATGATGCTAATTTGAGTCTATTTCCCCTCAACCAATCTTCTGCATTACCAAACTTTGATTTAAAATTTTCACACACAATTTGTCATGCCCAGTTACTGTCATCCATTCCAGCCTATCTTTCAGAGCATGGTTGTATTGATATCTTTAAATCTTCTAAATCCTAATCCACCAATATGTCGCAGTTTGACACAACTCATACCACCCTTTTGTGGCCAAATATCTCTGGATCTTTTTATTTATATTCCACCAAAACTTCCTAACTAAAAGCATTCATCTCCTCAAAAATTTTATTAGGAACTCTAAAAGTTTCCATGATATATGTTAAAGATATATTATACATGTTAGCCTAACGTAATAGGCTAAGCCCACCTATTATGTGTGCAAGACAGTTTCCTACTTGTACTGGTAGTCTAAGGTTTAGTTGCCAATATATACTCATGTTATGGTTCATTGTAACACAGACTTTGTACTACACTTTTACATATAAAAAATGTAACCCTTAAAGGTTTCCTCCGTGGACGTAAGCCATCAAGGTTGAACCACATAACCCTCATGTTCTCTTATTCCTATTTTATGCTACTTCTTCTGTATCCACTCTAACATATACAACATGGTGTACACACTGCGTTGCTAATATATTTAACAATATAAAGGAGCATAGCCAATGCTACAAACTTGATGAGAATAGGTCTCCCTGCCCACTACAGACCTAAACTGCTCCAACTACTCAACTTTGCTGTATATTCTTGATGGCAAACTGTTGAAGATTACTTGCCTATTAGCGAATATCAAATATGAAGGCACATTGCTATTGAAATGTTTATTTTCAGTAAAAACCCAATATGTATAAAGCTTAGCAATAAGATGTAACCGTATATTGCATATTTTAATATGCTACATGTTATAGGCCACAAAAGCTACTCCAGATCACCAAGAAACATTACCCATGCTCCATGTATGTCTTAGGGCCTGTTTGGATACCGTTTATTGTTAAAAACTGAAAACATTATAGCAAAATAAATTTTAAATGTGTGAATAGTGCTGTGGGACCCAATTTTAAAATTAGATTTACATTTTTCCATATTTGTAGGTCTCATGAATAGTGCATGGGACCCAACCAAAAAACACACACGCCAATACAAATGCAAATGCGTTGCTATCCAAACTAACACTTAGTCAAACAACTGTTGTGGGTCAAAAATTCAGCATTTGGGTAAGGGGTCTGCAAACTTCCTAAAATCAATAAAAAGAGCTAAAAATGAAGTAAACAATGATGGCTTACGAAACATGAAGTTATTTGTTTTGATACGTAAAGAAAAATTTTCACAACATCAAGTAACAAACTTTTTTTTTTTTAATATATTATTTGTGATTTACACGTATTCGTTGGGTCATGAACCGAATTCCCACCTCCCCCCCCCCCCCCCCTCTTCTTTCAGGGGCACCTGGGCAACCATTTAGGACTTATAACAGGGGTAGAAGGAGATGCAAAATGAGTTATGTCACTACCACCACATTCAATACTTCCCATTTGAACATTAAAACCATAGGCATGACATAGGGTGGCAACGCTTGCTCATTTACAGTACTTCCTGAACCAGACCCCAATATTAAGAAAGCTTTCGAAGTCAGATTGTGGCCTGCAATTACAGGGGGGGAAGGAAAAAAGAAAAAGGGAGGATATATCAGACGACAGTACATTGTGCAACATCAACTTTGAGATTGGCTGTGTTGACTAGGATGTAGGAGACTAGGAGTGCATGTAGGACTAATAATTACCTTTCATTTCCATGTACATCATTGGGAAACATGATAACTTTAACCTCACCACCATTCTTTCTCAGTGTCCGTGCATACTGCACATTTCAAATCTCAACATCATTCAAATATGGTAGCAAGAGAAACAGACTTTATTAAAATCCCCACTTTTTGTGTCTGTTTTTGTTTTCATTGCATCTCAAGACAGTGATTACTTGAGCACTAGTAGTAGTTAGAAAATCACGAAACTGAAATGAAAAATGTCAAGTGTACTTCATCATTTAAAAGAGTAAAAGAACCTCTTACTTGCAATCCATTAGAAACTGGAACACGAAGATCCTGAGCACCTAAAAGAAAAAGGATTGGCGTTTTGACCTGCAGATATCATCAAAGTAATTAGTACAATAGTATCACATTCATTTCCATAGCAACCTACTAAAAGTATTTGAAGATACACTCTAGAAGGAAACTAGATGCAAGTTTTACAATTCCTGATTGAAGACTTAATATCACAAAAAGTTTGACCCCATACGATATGCAAATAATATACTAGAAGCTTTTCACATTGAAAAGAAAAAGTTCGTATCTAAAGCACGAGGCTCCTGCTTTCTATACTCTATATAAAAAAGGACAGTTGAGCTACTTGTTGACGCAGGACAACCAAAACAAAATTGAAACAACAATAAAAAAAAGAGATATGACCTAGGAGTCAGCACCTAGGCCTTGCTTGGAGTCAGCACCAAGTGGGAAAATCACTAAGAGTTAGCACCTAGGGTGGACCTGGAGTCAGCACCAGACCAAATAAAGACCAAACAGCCATTTTTTTCATTCATCAAAATATTAACTATCTCCTCAAGGAGTACAATAGGTTGCTTATAAAGAATTGCTAAACCCTAGTTCTAATTGGCTAGGAAACCCTAATTGCCTTATTTCAAAAATAACCTTGCTTCTCAAATTAAAATACTAATAGCCCAATAAACTACAATGACCTAAAACATAAAAATACAATTGACTTGCGAACATAAATAATGTTAAATAATAATTTTCTTGCATCTCCCGCATCACTTGTGTTTGGCAAAACGACAATAGAAAGCTTAAAATGGAAGAGGCTAAAGTGCAAAAGCTATTAATTTGAAGAGTTAAAGAGCATGGGCCATTTAGTCCTTTGGATCTTGGCTCTATCTTATCTTGTGTTTGACTTTTTGGCTCTATCTTATCTCTTTTCATTTTAATTCTTTGTTTTTTTATGTTACTAATGGAATTGTAACTACATTCTTAACCTTAAGGATATGAAAGGAAAAACGACATGTAAAGAGCTGAATGGCCTCTTTGTCTTTTTAATTTTTGTACTTATCTCCAGCCGCTTCAGTTCTGACTTCTGAGTACTGATGTGTCTTCCAAGTCCCAATCAGGAAAGGAGATACACATATGGAAAAGAAAAGGCAAGAGAGAGAAATATCGGGGAGAGGTAGAGAAGAGCAGAAAATCCGAATTTTTCTCATGAGTAGAACTAGAATTAAAGAAAGGGAAGACCTTCTCATCCCAACTGCTCCCACTTATGTATGGATTTTCTATGTGAAAACTTGGGAAAGAGAGGCAAGAGTGAAGGAAAGGAGAATGTTTTTTTCAAGCTATTCAAGCAGCATCATTTACATGTTAGTCTTTCAAACCGATTTTTCTTAACGTATTTGATATACATATTTTTTAAAATTATTTATGCATTATTTGAGTTAAAGTGCAATTTTAGGGCTTTGATTTTGTAGATTGATTCATAAGTGCCTGGGTTTGTGTTTGTATTTGCTTCCTCTACTTTTTATCAGGTATTTTGGTTGAATTTTCAATTTTTCTGGAAGCGAGATTAGTTTCAACCACTGTATATCAGTTTAACATTCCTTAATTACGCTATTTGCCTCATCAATTGGCAGAACCCTTACATTCTCACAAAATATGCATGACATGAATGGCTTGTTTTCCCTTTAATTGGTTTATATGGCCGCTTAGTGGACGTTTTTGTCACATGCAGGTTTTCATGCATGTGATCTTTCACAAAATAGTATGAAAGAAGCATTGGGGAAAGTTTGGAAGCTAGAGTAGAATGGTTTGTCTGATTATTTTGAGCTGACAAAGATACATGATTTCTATAGGCTACTATATATACATCAATATGAACTTTTGATATGAACTATATATACATCAATATGAACTTTGTATAAAAGATATAGCAGTATGTAATGTGCGTAGGATTCTAATCATGAAGGTTATGAATTACTTAGTGAAAATTAAATTTGTATTCAACACAGTTTTGAAGTTGCTTTGTTGTGATTATTACTTCTACCTTATGAATTAAGGGTATTGTTCATCTAAAAAATTACTTTAATAGATCAAAATATTACTGCCACTGAAGCTTTTGTTCTCCTTGAATGCTATCTTGCATTCTCTATTAGGAAATGAGATAGAGTTGTTTATGCAAACTTGATATGATTTCTAACTAGGTTTTTCTTTTTTCTTTTTTTGTGGGTGTCATTTATCCTTTTAAAATATAATAGTTTAAGTCAATCAACTATAGCTCAAGGGCTACTTCTCCCTTTAAGAAAGGGCACGTATAACTTATCAATATTAAAAAAAAATTAATTACTATTCCAATAATGACTTAGTTTTAACTGTTCTAATCCTATCATAAAATATTTATTTGTACTTATCAAAATATATATATATATATATATATATATATATATTTATTTGTAGTTAGATAGTGTTTTCCACATGCCTTGCACGTGCAACAAAACTAGTGATATCAAAAAGCTTTAGATCTCTCACTTTATTTGTTTAAAGTTATTTAATTAACATTCAGCTTCCAATGATGACAACAAAAACACAGCTTACAGGATTTATTTCTGCACCTAGCAGAGCTGACATTGTGGTTGGACAAGGCTTTGTTGCATTGATTTTTTTTTAATCATTAGGTAGAATTTCTTTACATTCTGATGTGCTTTTTAAAAAGCAGTAAATAAATTTCTGAATATATTTATTAAATCAAGCCTCCTTTAAGCATACCTTTGAGAGGTGTGAAATAGGAGACTTGCTGTGAAAGAGAGTTAGGTAATCAGCTGAAGGTGCTTCTGAAAAGATATCTTTCCCCTTGCTTCCACAGGCCTCCACATAGCACCAATCAGGGATATCTGTTGTACCAACCATCAATGCAAGGTTACAAGCAGGATTCCTCACAGCAGCAGCAACAAACCTATCCGGTGCCTGCAGCATTAGAAAAGAAATATGATCCAATTTTTTTAAGTGAGCCCTTGTTCACTTGAGAATTCAAATATGAATGTGTATCCTTAATCATAACATCTAATTTACCAAGTATTTGCATGCAGCCATGAACCATAAGTTAAACAGAAAGAGAAATGATAAAAACGGGAAGCACAAGACCAGCAGTCCATGTATGACAAGCAGCCCACTTATTAAGTTTAACTTGCATTAATCTCTCAACTATTTAATCCGTAATGGAAGAGATCTCTTTATCGAAAACCACTAGCTGGTAGTAGATATCTTAACAATCAAATGCTGACTCAAATCAAATAAAAATTGGAAGGCACAAGGGATGCAAGAGGAAAGATTGAGAGATAAACTAAGTTACCAAAAAAAAAAGAGGGGGCTGACAATAAAAATATACAAATTTCATAATTAAAGCACCTGGCCAATCAAGTGGGTTGTCAGAAAGCCACCATGGGAACCACCAAGCACTGTAATTTTTGATGGACTGGCTAGTCCCTTTTCGATGATGTGGTCTATAGCTGTGAGTACATCATTTACGTCCTGTGCATAATATAGATTTAAAAATAGGTTTATATGAGATGTCCAACTAGTCTCGCAAGGCAAGAATTCAGCAACTATTTTTAAAAATTAAGAAAAAAAAAACTACCATCGCATTTGTAACCAAACTAGATAGATAATAAGCACCTGTTCCCCAACTTTCCCTGGAAGCGATTGTAATGCTTCTTCACCAAAACCTAGTGAACCTCTGAGCTAAGTTACCATGTTAGAAGAAGCTAGAAAGATAATCAGCCATTTGTTGATGAAATATTGGTATTCAAAAGAGGCTTTTCAAGCATGAGATCCTTAAAATCCTAAAGGACCCAAATCAATATTTAAGATTCCATAATATCAAGTAACATGCAAAAAGCAATCAGCATACCACTTCCATTTAAGTCTTAAATCACGAATAATGGAGAGCAAATAACACTGAACAGACATTTTTTCATTTCTCAATAGGAGGAAAAAAAAAATTAATCAATATAACAAAAAGGCGTCTTAAATCAATATCTTGGACATACGATAGAATTCTAAGCAGGCCAAAGAAACTATAGTTTTTAGTCTCAACTTCTACAAACAAAGACCTTTTTTCAAATGTTGCTTGCAAACGCTATAGAAATCACTCCAAATTTCTTAAGAATATTATTTTACAGTCAAATCAGCTGAACCTTTTGATGCACAGTGAATCAATCTAAACCTCTCTTTCCTTGAAGGCAGATAGCCAAATAACTGGGTTCCAAAAGCAATTTAGGTTTAACCTAAAGGAAAAATTGATGGGAGGTCTCCAAGAAAGGGTTAAATTCATTTTTCATGAAATATCAGAGACAAAAGGTGAATGAAATACACAGTGATCAATTAAAGGAATCTTGTTGACAAGGTTAACTCAAGTACAAAAATCATTGCTTTTATATCATTTTTATTCTTATTTATGACTCCAATAAAATCATAGTTTAAGACTTTAATCCTCTGCAGCTAAAAGATCCATATCATCTTGAAAGGCATTGAAATGTTTTAGGTAAAATTACTATTTTGGTCCTCTCCAACTATTAAGTGAAGTTCAATTTAATCCCTCAACTATTAATTGTGTCAATTTAGTCACTAAACTTTCAAAATCAAGTCAATTTCATGCATCTGTCTTCTCATTGTTTAAATTTTAACATATTTAATAATTAAAATTGACTTGATTTCAAAATTTTAACTTTCTATAATAATCTTTTAATGTATATTTTATTTGCTACAACAATTAATTCTGTTAAAATATAAACACAGAGGAGATCCAAGGATGAAATTGATGTGATTTTGAAAGTCAAAAAACAAAATCCACACAATTAACAGTTGAGGGACTAAAATGACACAATTAGTAGTTGAGCAACCAAATTGAATTTTACCTAATACTTGAAGGACCAACTCAGTAATTTAACCAATTTTTTACTAAGCGTCAAAATGATGGTCCCCTTTAAGGTTAAAATAACCATTTTTGTATTCCATTTTGCTCCAAATTCTTAAATTGTGAGAATCCCTTCCCTTCACTTAGGTATCAGAATCGGTTCCACTATTATCTTATCAAGCAGCAGCACCTCAACAGTGAGGGACCTTTATCTTGGAAAAGAAAAGGCTTTGTTTTCGGTGGGTTTTTTTTTTTTTTTTGGGGGGGGGGGGGGGGGGGGGGGGGTGGGGGTGGTGGAGGGTGATGAGAGAGGAAAAGAGCCCCCATATTCAACCAGATTCTGGTCAATCATCGTGGAATATGATGGTTGAACACAACATATATTGATCATTTGAGCATAAATAATCTGATGCTGATTTAAATTCCTTTTTTTTTTTTTTTTTAACTCTTATAATACTCATAATAATAGCGTACCTATAGTTGACAATCAATAAATTGAATCCAATTGAAGAGAGAAATGCCAAGGACTTTGAAAAGCTTGACAACGAGACAATATGCGGGCCTCCATGAAGGAATACGATTAAAGGATCGCAAGTGTCACTTTTCTTAGAGTTTGAAGATACAAATATAGCTTCAAAAGGTTTGCTAGCACCTGAAATGAATTAAAATCACAGAGGTTATCAAAATCAATGCTCTTTAACACAAGAATATTATGAATACAATATCATACAATTCCTAGTAAAGGGCAGGAGAACTACAAAATATATTTCCCTTCAAAAAAAAAAAAATTTATTTATTAAAGTAAAAAACCCCATCAAAGGTTTTGGTACAATACCAGCTAAATCAAATGGTTGTCTCAGTTAAGCATATCATTATGTTTTGAGTCTTAACTGTGAAATATTCTATAGCTCTAGGAGAGTTCGTCAAGGGGATCCTTTTTCCCGTTACTTTTTGATATTGTCATCGAGGCTTTGAGTCATATCTTGGATGTGGCTGCCGCAACGGGATAGTTCTTGGGTTTCTCAATTGGTGATTCGGCTAGTTCTTTGATAATTGTGTCTCATCTCTTGTTTGAGGATGACACTCTTATTTTTTGTGATACGGATACCAGTCAAATTGCAGTATTGCATGGGATACTCTCCAAATTTGAAGAGGTGTCAGGTATATAGATTAATTTGGGGAAGTCAAAATTGGTTCCAATTGGGGATGTGCACAATATGCAGGAATTAGAGGAAATGTTGTGTTGTAGGCAATCTTCACTTCCTCTGGAATATTTGGGTCTTCTGTTGAGTGTCACTTTTAAAGAGAACATGATTTAGAATCCTATTTTGGAGAAGATGAAGCGGAAATTAACCAGATGGAAGAGCTTGTATTTATCTTGGGGGGTGTAAGCTAACTCTAATTAAAAGTACTCTCCAATTTGCCTACTTATTTTCTCTTTCTTCTACCTATTCCAGTGAAGGTGGCTAAATGTAGGGAGAAATTACAAGATTTTCTTTGAAGTGGTAATGCTGATGACCTAAAAAGACCTCTAGTGAAATGGTCTAAGCTTTGTAAGCTGGTGTAGCATGTCGGGTTAGGTATTTTGTGTTTGAGGAGGTTTAATTCTGCTTTGTTAGGCAAATGGTTGTGAAGATATGGAACGGAGATAGAAGCCCTTTGGAGGAGGGTTATAGAGGCAAAATATGGGAATGAATGGGGTGATGTTACTAGAGTGAAGTTTTGGGAGGATGTGTGGTGTTAGGATTGTTCTCTTAAGGAGGCCTTTCCAGAATTATGTCGCATTAGTCGGGCTCAGGAGTCTTCCGTTTCAAAGGTCATGTAGTTCACTGAGGGGAGGCTATATTAGGATATACAATTTTGTCGTCCAATGCACGATTGGGAATTAGAATCCTTGACTCTGTTTATGGACTTGGTCTATTCCATGAAGGTGCAGGGTATTGGGTCTAATAAAGTTTGCTAGAAGCCGGCTATGAGGAGAGGCTTTGAGGTGCAAGGTTATTATCTTTCTTTTTTCCCTACCACCGTCATATCTTTTCTTTGGAAAATGGTATGGCAATCAAAAGTTCCTCCTAGAGTAGCTTTCTTTTCTTGGTCCTACTAAGGTAAGATTCTTACTACAAATAATCTTTGAAAGCGGCATATTGTAGTTCTTGATTGGTGCTATATGTGTAAGAGGTGTGGGAATCGGTTGACCATCTTCTTCTTCACTGCCCTATAGCTTATGAGTTGTGGACTATGGTCTTTTTCTTGTTTAGCATTCATTGGGCTATGCCGCACTGTTTGATGTGGTGTATTTGGAGGGAACAATATGCTCAATTTTTTGAAGGCTGTGAACAGTCTATTCTTCATATCAAGTCTGCTTTCTTTTTTACCCTCCTTCAGTGGTGTTTAGTTTTGCCGACATATTCATGTTTTTCCCTTCCTGTTTTAATTGATTTTTGTAATCTAGGTTCTTGAATCTTACCCCTTTAGTACATCTCTAATGGTGTCATTTGGATGGATATCCCTCATTGTTTGATGTGGTGCATTTGATGGAAGAGAAACAACCGGTATTTTGAAGATTCTGAAAGGACTATAGCTGATTCAAGACTTTTCTTATTTAAAATTCTATTGGATTGGATGTCTATTATAGGAAGTCATTCTATTTTTTCGGTCTATGATTTGATGGATGCTTGTAAGTTTTGTATTTGATTGTTTTGGCCCCTTGCCGTATACTTGGATGACTCATTCTTATGTCTTTGAATAAAATTTTCTTTACTTATCAACCACCAAAAAAAAAAGACCTTCTAATATACATGATCAATTCTATTTAGAAAGAAAAGAATCCAGCCTTGCTTACAAAGATCAATGCAATCTCAAATTTTTTCCATCAACAAGTACTGTTTCCTTAAATATGTGGCTAGAGCTCATTGGCTCCTCCTATTTAATATATTCTAATGATAATATCATGCATAGATGCACGTTGCATCAGCTATAATTACTTCTTAATCATATTCATTTGGATATATACTTGCCAAAAAGTTGGCTTAAAAGAAGCTAGCTCTTTATTTTTTTCGCTTTTTTCCAGAACTAAACCTTCCATTGATCCATAAAAACATGAGTCTTGTGAAGTGACCAAGATTTTTATCTAAAATGAAATCACAAGTATGTAATCAATGACAAATTGATACTTTTACCAGTTCCATTAATTACTAAAATAGCTTGCATTAGTTGACTTACCTTCAAGGAGCAACTAATGGAGAAATTAACTCCATCCTAGCCTTTATTACAAAAAATTTCCACTTACGTCGATAAAAAACCGATGAAAATCAAAATATGGACTAACTTAAGATGTTATGGGAGTGGGGTTTGAATTAGGTACTTATATTGTGGCTATCGTTCTTGTCACCCAAAGCATGTTGAACTCTAATGAAAACAAGAAATATTATATAATAACCTCAATTAAATTGCAAGCATTAGACCACCATAACATTGCCCAAAAATAGCAATTAAGCTGAAGAGATGAGTTTGACTGATATTGGAAACATCCATATTCAATGTGGATGACCAAGTTTAAGAAAGAAATCAAATTGGCTTTTCATACCTTTTGTCAAGCTATCAGAATCATTTTTGACTGGTATCTTCATTATACTGAACTGAAGAGAAGAGAGCAAAGATCTAACCTGAAGCAATAAGAGAATCATTAGCAAGACAATCTCTATATGCAAAAATGGTTCATCTAATACGAACAAAAGAAAATTAATTACACCTTCTCAGAGCATTTGAATATGGAGCTTGATACATCTAACCAACTCCAAGCAGCAGCTTTAGTTGTTTTCTCAACAATACAACCATACTTGATTTGAGGAACATTAACTGGACTGCTAGACACTTCAAACAGTAAAACAAAACATTAAAATTTTAAGCCAATTTTCTAAACTGTTACAGGCCAGGATATAGGTCAAGATCAGCATTAGATTAGATGTTACCAGCAACAATATTATCCCCATCCAATGTAAGGACATTCCATGAAAAATTTGAGTCAGCAGGGCTGATACATAATACTTCCCCACTGTAATTTGACAGATGATATCATGAGTTAATTTACATATGACATTGTAAAAGTCTGCCTACATGAGAAGGAAAAAAGAAGTAAAAAAGAAATATGTAGCCAGCTGCCAGCGATTACATTTACCTCAACACATTCACAGAAAGTATTACTTGACAGCTCCTCCAGAAAGAAGATATGATCATAGTGCATCCATCAGAAAGCCAAGGATTGCTAAGGAAACTTGAACAGTAAAGCCCCGGGAAGCAACCATCCTCAGCACTCATCACAACAGGGATCTTCAAAGATTATATTGATGAAATAGTTTAGTTCAGCTACATGAAATTTATGGGAAAAGGAACACATACAGTCCTAATTCTATAATTTCATTCTAAATAATATGGGCCAGAAAAGTTGCAGGCATATTCCAAATTGGGGACTTTCAAAACCAATCCAGTTAAGTTTTCAAATATTGCCTCAGGCCTCGGCTCTTAGATAAATCCACCATATAATTCAGCTAATTTGGAATAATCATATAATTTACCTCAGTCTCACTACACATTTCCATTTTGCACTCGAAGCGTATGATGGCAATGTAAAATGTCAAGGTGTCATATAGAATAGAATGTTTCTAGTATATATATAACAAGGCAGCTATAGACCATCCAGTCAAAAGCAGCAGAGCTCAAAGAAAAACCATAATTTGAGTTATATAATTCCAGAGCTTGAGAATACAGAAGTTTGCATCCTTGAGATGCAAGTTCCTTAACAAGGAATGTAAGCACTCACTACATCAACAATTTTGGCAGAAGGCCACAACGTCACATCAGTTGACCAATCAATTCTGTGAAGTGAATCTGTTGCAGAATGGGCTCCAGAATCCACAGAGCTTCTTGCACTTAAAAACACAAGGTACTTTCCACCTGGGCTGGAGAAAGAAAGATAATTCACATACAATCATCAGGCTCTGAAGCTATTCATCATAGCATGTTTAGTAGAAACATGGTTATTACAAAGGATATTGGGAAAACATTGATCATTAAGTGATCAAGGCATGCTTTTCCACGTAGAGGCACAAATGGTTTCAAAGTATACAAGGCAAGGCAATTCACATTAGTATTCAGCAAACAACAATCTTTCTTCTTCCTCTTCTTTTTTTTTTTTTCCTGATAAGTAAATAGTGGCGGAGGGGAGAGGTTGGTTATGAACCACAGAGGGAACCAATACCACTGGGCTACTTGAACCCCACAAACAGCAATCTTACTAATAACAAGAAATCTGTACTCTACACATAGTAGAACCATATGAGGTGGAAATTTACAAGCACTTTATAATGGAAACAAGAACAAAAGAAAACTGTCACCAAGAAAGAAAGATTACAATGTCAATCTCATTCTCAACCATTAAAAAATGGTCAAAACGATGACTTGAAAACTACTTTAAACCATTAAGGAGGAGAAGAACTTAAATGCAATAGCAGTGAACTGTACACCAAACTGCTGTTCTATATTGATTTTAACTTTGACGATGAAAGAAGGACATGACATATTTGGAAATAAAATATCAGGCCTGACTGTAGGCCAGCACTTCAGGAGAAACTCATCTTGCCCAAAAAAAATCTTGGAGACCCAATAGGTATGTTTAACAGTTTCTCCAAACTCAGAAAAGCACTCCACATGAGTTATTAGAAACTAGATTGGGTAAAGAAAAAAAGTTTATACACCCCCGGTGATAAAACCAAGTATGCGATGTTAGTAGCATACCTGAACGTTGGAAAGAAGGCACTGTTTATTTGTTGAGTAAGATTAAACACAGGCACATCTTCAGTTGAGCTATCTCTGGGACAGTACAAGAAATTCATAAGTACTTTTATACATGTACTTTTAGAATAATAGATCTCAAGTATGTAACAATTCACTTTAAAAAAAAAAAGTTATAAAAAAGATCATTTTACAAAAGAGAGTAACCCACTTGAGTTCAAGTTCATTGGCTTCTGACTTATAAAGTGGTGCTCTAACTGCATATAACGCACAAGGCCTGTTATAGCAGTACTTTATACCAAGCTTTCTCGTATCTGCCGACCACCCAACAAAAACCAAATATTGATGCACGTCTTTAGTTGACGGAGCCCACACAACTTGGCCAACACTCAAAGACGTCTTAATTCCTTTTACAGCCTGTACCTCTCCACTGTACAACACAGGTAAGTTCAAATTAAGGTTCTTCTATCTATAGTAAAGCGCCAATAAACATACCACAGCATTGATTAATTTTTTTAAGAAATGATACCAACCTGTTGATATTGATGACAAAAAGTGCAGGCTGCCTTTTTCCTGCATAGGTTTCCCCCCAGTCCTCCTCCCAATCCCCTTGTCCTTTCCAGCTACTGCAGTCCTTATCAGTGGAGCCACCTTTCTTGTAGCCAAGATCATTAAATGTGGGCTTGGAGGGAGATGGTTCCTCAGCAACATAAGCAATGAGAGTTTCATCAGAATTCCAGGAAATTCCCTCAAACCTATACCATTAAGAGCCTATGTCCATGAGGATGATATAGAATAACTATAACTATATAGGAACTACAACAATTACAGCCATCACTACCAGTACAACTGCTGCTGCTACTAGTACATCTTCGAGCAGTATTAATACTTACAATTAAACAACTTCTACTACTAAGGTGATACACAAAAAGTCAATAATAAACCAGGTTAACATCAAATGCTAAATAAAGTCATCCCTACAAAACTAGACTCATACTATTAGTTACCATCCATCAGTATATACTGAGCCATGAACAGATTGGGGAATGTGGAACTCCTTTTCCAACTGAGATGGACTCCAAATTTCAAACTGAGATGGAGACTCGTTTTCTGGATTGCGAACCACAAAAAGCTTTGAACCTGATGGTGATGGAACAACTGTAGACACTCCTGTCATCTCAACAGGAAATGGGGACCAATGAAAGTTTACAGAACTGTTTTTTTCCTTGAATATATGAGCAGATAGAATAGATTTCCTCCTCTTGTTTGCCAAAATATTTGGTTGGCTAATTGAAAACATTGCTTGAGAACCAATCCCTGCAGCAAAAGTTTTTCACAAAGAGATTATTTTCAGAAACTCCTGTTGCCTGTTTAGCAGAAAGGAGCAGACATTTTTTTTTAATATGCATATAAGTTAAAGGAGCAGACATTAAAGAAGGGGGGAAATGAAACAATAAATATGTGCAGTCATACCATCATCAGACTTAAAAGTCCAAGCCTTGTCAATGCTGGGAATACTAGTGAACTCTTGAAGTAACTTAGACTGCGAAGCATATTCTTCCTCGGTGGTTGTATCTAATCCCAGTGGCATTTCCTTTATTGGGGCAGCTTTAGAATCCCCCATGGCTAAAGTGCTGAAAATATTTTACTAAACATTGAATGGCAAAGAAAATCAATAAACAGGATAAGAGCAACAAGAATAACAACAAAGGTGAGAGAAACTATAAGAACATGGTAAGGTTCTTAAAGTCAACAGAAAGTTATAAACCTACAAGTTCCAAGGGCAAGGGGTAGTGCCACAAAGACACAGTAGTGTTTTGATCACCCCAAATTCTTTAGGAGTTTACACCGTTGGATTTCAAAACCAAACCTATATCAGCATTGGCAAATGAGTCCGTGTAGCCAGCTGCAGTGTATATACATTTCAACACTTTATATGAACCAAGTTTGATTCAATGATTCTACCCATTAAAATTTATTTTTAGGCTAAAATACAAAATCCACCCTCTATGTTTCACCAAAATTCATTTCAATCATTTAACTCTGCGTTTATTTCAGTCCTCTAAGTTTCAAGTTTATTCAGTTAAGGTCTCTCCATCAATTTTTGTTAAATTTTGTGGTTAATTATCCAAAAAACAATTTCTTCAAATTTTTTAAATTAAATAAAAAAAAATCCATTTAATGATTGAAAAATATTTTCCAAAATTATTATAAAAAAAAAAAAAAAAAAAACTAAATTTGACTGAAAGGCCTTAATTGAATAAATTTGAATATTAAGGTACTGAAATGAACTTTGGTGAAACTTATAGTGTGAGTTTTGTATTTTAGCCTTATTTTTACTAATCCTGACTAGTGGGGTTTCTTAGACTGTTTAGTGACGGCGACGAAAACAATACACTTTTACAGGCTACATTAGACCTGTTACTGTAATTACCCAAGCCCCAACAATCACAGCTATGCTAAAGCCAATCCACTAATCCATAACCAAAAAAAAAAAAAAAAAGGAAAAACCAAGAGACAATTCACAAGCTAGTTCAATCATTGAACACAACATGCGATGTGAGTACAAGACACTTCCAAAACAAAGCAAAGAATTGATTTCAGTCAAGAGAGAGTAAAACATAATAGATAGTGATAATCAACAAAAAACATGTAGTTAAAAACACAAATGCAGATAGGAGAGGAGAAGAGAAGAGAAGAGAGAACAAAACCTTGAGAGAGAGGTGGAAGTAGAAGTGGTTCTCAAAGTCAAGAGGTCGAGAGCGACGCAAGTGGCTATTGAAGTACTTCACGCACCAATACGAGGTGGTGATGTCTTATTGTCAACTACCCTGCCCATTCGAAGGTCCGCACATGATGACATCTTTATTCTATTCTAGGCTATAGTTCAAAATATTCTTTTCCCCCTTGCAATAGTGCAATATATATATTCGAGGAAGAAAAGGCAAGTGAAAAGGGGAGGCTAAAATTGAGAATTAAGACTGATTTTCAAACAATATAATTAATAGACACATATTCAAAAGTTTATATTTTACTAACATCTCGAGTATAAGAGGCTGTGGTTCTCAAAGTCAAGAGGTCGAGAGCGACGCAAGTGGCAATTGAAGTACTTCACACACCAATACGAGGTGGTGATGTCTTATTGTCAACTACCCTGCCCATTCGAAGGTCCGCACATGATGACATCTTTATTCTATTCTAGGCTATAGTTCAAAATATTCTTTTCCCCTTTGCAATAGTGCAATATATATATTCGAGGAAGAAAAGGCAAGTGAAAAAGGGAGGCTAAAATTGAGAATTAAGACTGATTTCCAAACAATATAATTAATAGACACATATTCAAAAGTTTATATTTTACTAACATCTCGAGTATAAGAGGCTCGATTTTGAGGGTTGGTTTTCATGTTCTGATAAGGTATTTATATATCGACGCTTAAATACTCGATTTGTTATGTGAAACATTCACACTGAAAAGATTTTCGCAAGTGTTGGAGTACAAAACACAAACATAGATCAGTCACCATCAAATACAAGCACATACCAGCCACTATCAAATACAACCCACAAATTTGAGCATTAATCCAACAACTCAGCATAAATCCAACCAAATCCACCCCCAACAACCATCTAAAATCCATATTAAAAAAAAAAAAAAAAAAAAAAAAAAAAAAAAAAAAAAACCAAGGTGAGCAAGCCCAAATCCACGGCGATCAAAACCCATCCATCACCCTACTGATCAGCAACCATCAAAACCCACCCAGCCACCCACCCATCAAAACCATCGATCAACAACCACTACCACTTGGATCCATCACCACCACCACCTACATGCAGTCCACAAACCTAGATTTTTAAATAAAAAAAAATGGATTGCAGATTAGGTGAGAAAGGAGAGGGGGAGAATGGTGAAAAGGAAGAAAGAAAAGAGAGAGCAGTGACAGAGGACCTGATTTGTAAAACATTTTACTTGATTTTTAAATGGTTGGCATATAAATCGAGTCTTAGAGACTCGATTTCCAGGTAGGCACTACTAGACATGGCAAAACGGGTCAGACCCGTTTTGACCCGACCCGTTTGACCTGCAACCCGTTTGACCCGTAACCCGATTGACCCGTTTAAAAATGACCCGTTTTAACCCGTGACCCGTTTTGACCCGCGACCCGATTGACCCGAGACCCGATTGACCCGACCCGACCCGAACCCGAACCCGACCCGCACATTTTGCCACGTTTACCAATGTTGAGTAGATTTAGATTGAGGTGTAATTTTTATAAAATATTTACTTATTCTTTTTTACTTAATATGTTATGTACTCCATTATAGTTTGTTATTTTTTACTTGCCACCTTTATTTTCTCTTCCTACTTTAAATAGATTAAAGATTATACCAAGATTAGTTTCTAGAAAGCTGGAACAGGAGTTGCACCAAATTTGGGTATCAATTCAAGTGTTTAGTGGTAATTGGTAACAATATCACTAGTGAGAATCTAATCACAATTAAGGAACTCATAAACAATTGACAGATTGCATCTATTTCAAAAAAAAAAAAAAAAAATTGTTTGAAAAATACGGGTCAACTCGACCCGACTCACGACCCGACTCAACCCGCAACCCGTTTGACCCGCAACCCGATTGACCCGTTTTAAAAATGACCCGTTTTGACCCGTGACCCGTTTAACCCGCAAACCCGATTGACCCGACCCGAACCCGACCCGACCCGCCCGTTTTGCCACGTCTAGGCACTACGTGGAAAAAATGCTACATCAGACCTGATCAGAACATGAAAACCGACCGTCAAAGATTTGATTTATAGTCCAAAATCGAGCCTCTTAAACTCGAGATGTTAGTAAAATATATACTTTTAAAACCATGCCTACTAATTATATTGTTTAAAAATCAGTGTTAATTCCCAATTTTGGCCAAAAAGAGAAGATAAGAAGGGGCTCATCCTAATTTCATGAGCAAGTCCAAAGGCGATGTTGTGGTCTAACATGTTGCCACCTTTAGGGAAAAAGGTTTTTCTTCAAGTTAGTTTGAAGAAAAATCCTTCAAATTAGTTTAAGAAAAATCCTTCAATTTTTTTCTATATCTTTTTTATCGAATATGAATTTTGAAAATCCAATCGTTAAATTGTATATTTTTATTATATCATCTACGATTACAAAATTTCAAGAATATCCAATATTAATATTTTAAGGACTTGATTTGAGATCCTTGCCTAAGTTATGAATGGACTTAGGCCCAAAAAGCCCAAAACAATGAATTTGTAGAGAGATGGGTTGGAAAACCGGGCTCTAATGAATTAAACTAACTAGAAAATAGGTTTAAAGGAGAAAAAGATATGAATGAATAAGTTTTTAATGAAGAAAATCGTCCTCAGCAAAGTCCGAGGAGATCTGTTCTTATGTATTTCTTTCAAGTTTGATTACAAAGTCAATTCTAGATGCTATAGTAATTTTCCCTGTCTTTTAATAATCCCCTAGTCTCATTGCCCTCTTCTTCTTTTATACTGTCTCCCCATATCATCTCCACCTCCCACGTGCATGCTCGATGGTTGGTGTTGATACTTGTCCCATCAGCACCTCCCACAAGTCTTCATGTAGCAGTTGTAAGGGTAATAATCACTGTTCAGGTATCACCTCCACATTAATGCGGCCAGAGAGTTAGCTGCAGTGCATTTAATACCGTGGTAGCAGCTTTCTCCTTAAATATTTTAGGACTTCTCCATTTCCTATGTCTCTGCCGCGCCCATTTATACTAACCGAACTTCCTGAAACGTTCCCCTAAACAATAGATCACTCCTCTTAACCTCGGTTTCCATTAGTAAGGAGGTATTCATCCTTGAAAAATCCTCCTAGGCCACTATGACCAAAACCAACTTCTTCATTTACTAACACAGTTTCTTCTGTCAAAGATTTTTCCTTCTCGGACGACTCCTAGTCCTCAGCTTGAGCCACAAGCCCAATATACAAATAAATACTAGACCCCTGGGCCCAATGTCCCTACAAATATCTATGTTTTCAACTAAATATTTAAATTTTAAATTTTTGTAGTCTAAAATTATGTATAAAAAAATAAGTTTGTTGATTGAACAATAAATAATATTAAATTTGAACAAAATTTGATATACGTGTTAAGATCATAAAGAACATGCAAATCCAATAATTAGATTTTCAAAATTCACATCTAATAAAAAAAATATATAAAAAGTTTGAAGGATTTCTCTAATAACCCTTCTCCAAATCCAAATTAGTTTGGAAATAAATCTTTTCCACCTCTAACAACAAAAATAAAATTATAGCATTCAAAAGAATTTAATACAACTTGAAACTATTAAAGAAATTAGAAATGACAGCATTGCACATATTGCAACCATAAAAAGTAACAATGAAACTCATATATTCAACAATATTTTATAGGTAATATTTCATTAAATAGTTAAATATAAATATAAAGAGCTCTTAATAATAGAAATGGAAAGGAAATCCAGTATGAATTTTTTTTCATTTTCTTTTTGAGGATTTAAAACAGAAAATAATATGAAAGCTCACGTGAAAATGTAAAATGCCAAGAAAAGAAACAATTTTAAGGCTAAAAAAAAATAAGAGCAAGACTTAGATACAATATTTAAGTACTGTTTCTTAAATTCTCTTCTTAAAATTTTATCATGTAGATATTTTTCTCATGAAATGAAAGTGTATTTTTTAATTAAGTAGCTCTATGACAGAATTTTAAAAGAGAAATATAAAGAATAGCATCCAAAAGTTGTACATAAGTACAAATTATATAGAGCAAAGTACCATAACGAATGTGAGTAGTTCTAGGGTCACAAATTATCTCATAATTTTTTTACCACAACTTTAATATGACAAATTATGAATAGTTAACTATCACTTATTCATGTAACTTTTTTTTTTTTTTACTGATCTCACTGCCACATTACAATTAGGATAAAAAGTTCTAAAAATCACCGTGTTATTCAACTTTTCCTAACCACCATTGGTCTCCAGAGCGGATAACGAGTCAAGTCCTCTCATTCCTTCATCCTAAACCGTGACACTCAAATAAAAAAAAGACCAACCACAGATTGCCACGTGAACAAAATAAAACAAAAATACTTATTTGCAAAACGTGTCACTATATTACTAGCCAGTCTCCCAACCTAAAGACACCTCGCGGAATAAGACATTATCCTACCGTTGCGAAAACAAAGGCGGGCATTTAAGCCTGAACAACGATCGATAACACAAAAAGTACAGCAGAACAGAAGAAATGGCGGTGTGTAACTCACTCTCACTCTCCCTCTCAGTTCTCCATGACAATTCGGTCCCAAAACTCAGCTCCAATCCTTCACAAACCAGAGCTAAGGTTTTGATGAAACTCAAAGCCATAGCTTCCACACCCACCAAATTGTACGGAAGAAACTCGGGCAAGAGTCGCAGCCCCACCAAGAGAAACGCTGGACTATCTGCGATTGAGCCCGATCTTAACGAAGACCCAGTTGACCGTTGGCGCACCAACGGCGTTGACCCTGTACCACCTCTCTCTTTATCTTTGTGTGTGTGTGTGTGTGTGTGTGTGATTCTTTCTGATGTTTTTTCTGTATGGAGTTTATAGGAGGATTTTGAGTATGGGATATATGATGGGCACCACACGTACAACGAAGCCGAAGAAATAAAAGGCATGTCTTTGGTTTATTTGTTTGTAGGAGCCGAAATTTCAATGTTGAATATGCGATTGGGTCTTTTGGGTCATTACAATTTTTATGTTAGAAAGTTCTTGAAGAGCTAATTTCATGTGGGTGTGGAATTAAAACCTCCAATTTTCATTGATTTAAGGTGTTTTTGGGGTTATTGGAAATTGGGTCACGATGTGGGGTGGAGTTTGTTAAGGTTTAAAAACACTTGTATTGACGATATATTTAGTGTGCTAAGCATCTGATAAATTCCTGTCCAATTTTGGCCTTAGAGGAAAAAAATAAATAAGGAAAGCTGGTTCAAAATAGTTTGAAGAATGTAAGTGTATTGTCTGTGGATGACTAGTATTAACTATGTCTTTCATGCATTTATTTGCACGCTTATGTACACTAATCTACCAAGAGAAGTGTCTAAGTTCACAACACTCTTACAACAAATCTGAATGAATAAGTTGTTATTGATCTAATTTGAACTTACTACTGAAATTATTTTTTTGCCCATTAATAACATCTAATAACAATTTGCCACATAAGATTTGTTTTGAAAATATTGTATACATAGGCACATAGCATTTCTCAATCAACTAGTGCTTGTGCTTTTGTTTAGAATATAAAAGTAGTACATTAACAATGCATTCTTACAAATTTTATGAATGTGGAGTCGCCCTCTTTTTCATTCTTACAAAGTAGTACATCAACTAATGTCTTTCATGTGTATACTATCAGAACATTGTGTTGAACTGTCATTTGTTGTTGATGAAGCTCTTTCAAAATGGATATAATATAACTTTTTCTGTAATTGGGGGAGTGGGGTAGTAGATGAAGAAAGTGTTCAAGCTCCTTAGTTGACTTGAACCCAAACTACAGTTCCAACAGCATTTCACAATATTGGTCCCAAATGAAATATTCACATCAGTGTTCCTGTGGCCAAACCATTGATCTATCATACTAAGTTGTAGGACTTATTTTAAAAAAGGAGAATTTGGCCAGTTTGTTAGTGAAAATAGCTCATTTTTGTTTCTTAAGAATAAAATTCTTGTATTTTTGGTTTTGGGGGCCACTTAGCTTATTAACTTTTACTGGAATCTTCCATTCAGGAACTTTTTGGGGAGCAATAGCAGATGATATTGAAGCTGTAGGAACTCCTACAGGTTTTCAGGGTAAAAATGAGTACCAATGATCATTGACAACTTACCAACTTAAATTCATGATACTAAAGATATTCTGGGTTGATTTCTTGGCAGGGTTTATTTCATGGCTCTTCCTCCCAGCAATTGCTGCTGGGATGTTCTTCCAAGTTCCGGTAAAACAAACCCAGATTTAACATATATAAAATTTGAGATCCTTAGATCCACTGTTATTGTACTTTGAAAATACCAAAATGGTCTTAGTTTGTCATGATTTCATAGATCGTTCTCTCATTGCTTGTCTTTCAGATGGTGTACTTGTTCATCGGAGCTGGTATTTTTACAACTGTATTTACCATAATTGAGATGGATAAGCCTGATAAGCCTCACAACTTTGAACCTCAAATATACAATATGGAGAGAAAAGCTCGTGACAAGTTGATAGCAGACTACAATACCATGAGCATATGGGACTTTAATGCGAAATATGAGGATGTCTGGGATTTCACTGTACCAAAAAATGACATATTAGAGAGATAACTTTTCCTTAGCATATTGCTTTGTTATGAGAATTGATAACCAACAATTTTTTTTTTTTGGAGAAACAATTGATAACCAACATAAGTATGAAAGGTATAGTTCTTTTTTCTATTTCCTGGTTTTTCAGTATCTTTAATCATACTTTGTTTATGTTCCATTTTGTTATGTTTATGCAGCGCATGAAATCCATCAAAGTAATTGTTATTCTAGAAGCAAGTTCTAACACTTAGGTGATATATGATTGCTTTGCAGCAAATTTGGCCATTCTTTCTTGCTTTGATTTGTTTTATGCTGAATGACTAGTATTGATTGTAAAACTCTTTCCTTAGTTGGTACTAGGCTTTGTTTAGTCACGCTGGTGAAATCTTCTTCAAATTTCAAAGGACACACATTCAGCTAATACTGTACTTTATGGTGAATTTTGCATTGAATATCTAATAGCCATTAGAGCCCAACTATTACTTTAAATCATTCTTTGAGTTGTTTGCTTAAACCGTACACCACCACCTGATTTCTCATTTCTGTTCTAAAGGGAACTTGATAGTGATGAAAAACAAAGAAGAAGGGAAAAAAAATTGAGAGAGGATGAAGAAATTTGATGCAGAATAATGAATTGCAAAGATTTTAATGTTCCATTCATTTTGCTCTGTAAAAGATCTGATGTTTATACACAAAGCTGAGGTTAACAGCTCTAACATCCTACAATCTGTTGTAACTACTCATAACAGAAGAATAACAAACTTAACAGAACATGACTAATTGACTTCATTTACTGTTAATAAGTATGACTTGTCAATTAGCCTTCAAAATTGTAATACAACCGGCAGCGTAACTCAAGTGCTTTATGTCTCTTCTCTATACGACATGCATACCAACTGATTTCATTTAAGCAGCTTGTCATTTGTGAATTATGACATATAGTTTCAGCAGCTCAGTCTTTTACAACTTGTAGTTCATCAGTCTGCTTAAAATATTTTTTATTTAAATTTTCCCTAGTAAAAAATTTTGGTTTCTTCTGGGTACTTAATGTTCAATTGTTCATTAAAGCATCTTATTGCATCCAGTTGCTACCTAGGAGGTTGAGAGTGGGTGCATCAGTCTCAAGGAGTCCAAGTTTGGCAGTAGCAACCATCCTCGTGAAATGTGAATTTTGATGGTCTTATCAAACAAATTCTCCCCCCCCCAACAACTTCCCAAAAAAAAAAAAGCAAAGAAAAGATGCAAATGAGTTTTTTGGTTTTCATATTTTTATTATCAAGATTTACGTTTCTCACCTGCATCATCAACTCTAATTGTCATAATGACCTTGCAGTTAGTTTTGAATGATTGCTGTGTGTTAAGGGTATCCACACTAGTCCAAAACCTTGTCCAGTTGCCACCAACCTTTGAGCCCTCAATTAGCATCCATTCACAATCTGACCATGCTTGTGTACACTGACACAATTTGGTCCCAATTATGGGTGTCAAAACATGGTTTTTTTTTTTATATGGTTTTTTTTCCCTTTAGTTCAGAACTCAGAAGTATCAATACGGTTGAAATTGTCTTTTTGTTTCCTCTCTTCTTAAAATCAGTTTCTGAAGCTGTGATTCTATGCCGATTCAATGTTAGATCTTAATTTATATGTATTACTTATGTACTTGCATAAGTATGTGGTGTGGGTTGTAACTTGAAAGTGGTATGTGGGTGATGGTGATGTCTACTGCTGAGGTGGCACTTAGCAGCAAGGGTGTAATTGGAGAACACTGGGGCTCGCTTTTAAGTGGTGGTTGTGGCATTGCATTTACTTCACTTCCCAGCTGGCCAAAGCTTTTTCTTCTCTCATTATTTTTTGGGATGGTTGGGGGGAGAGGGGGTTATCATTACGCTTTGCTGGATTTAGAATTCATTATATAAGTTGAGTAGCTTTATGAGAGGGCGAGCCTTTTTGATGCTCTGAGGTGGCTTGCCAATTATCACTTTACAAATCAATAGATTGCAATAATATTTGCTATGGGTTTTCATTTAATTTTCATAGTTTTTGTGTTGTTTATTAAAAAGCTTCAGCACATTATGTTTTTGCCTTGAGTAGCAGGGTGGTGAAAGAGCAAGCAATTTGCAACACATGTTCTCATGATTGATATTATTTTTTGGGTCTCTTGAAGCTTGTCTCAATCAACATGCCTGAATTTTTATCCCCCATGGAACTTATATAGTTGGTTTTAGAAGGATACAGGTTTTTGCCCAGTTTCATGGTATTCTACTTCATCCCTCGACCATGGCCGGCCCAACCTAATTTGGAGCTTAAGGCAAAAAATTTATGTGGAGCCTTTTATATATAAATATTAATTAAATAAAATTATTTAATATTAATCAAATTGAGGTTAATTTGATGTATTAAATACATAATTTAATGAATAATACTAACTAAACCTAAGGTTAATTTCATATAGAGAATTGAATATTATAGTTGAAAAATTAATTTAACAAAAGGAAAAAAATTAAAAGAAAATTAATTTATCTTGGATATATAACTATACATAGTTAATTACATTTATAATCTATGATATTAATTGATATGTGGCTTTGTAGTAGATTAGTTTACAAATATTAAAGTTTCAAATTATTAAGGGAGATTAATCATCATTGATGATCTAGCACATTTGCAATTTTTTTTTTTAAAGCCTTATTAGAAACAGAAAAGGAAAATGTTGAAGACTTGAAGGTATTACAAAATATTCATAATATAATGTAACAATAACAGTGATCAATGAGCTTTAATGATGTAATTAATAAATATTTAAAATACCTTTTTGTGGTTGATAATATGTTAGTTTGTAAATCTATAGTAAAATTTGTAATATCTCTAACATTACTAATAATAAAAAGTGTACAACAATTTTTAAAAATTTATATTTTTTTATAAAATTTTGAATCCTTTACAATGGGATGGGTGCCTTTTTTTGTAAAGGGTAAATATTTTTTGTGGTGGGAGCCTTAGGCCTAGGCTTTGGGCCGAGGCCTTTCGCCGGCCCTGCCCTCAACCCTTGTTAAGAGATTACAGAGTTTGTATCATGATTGAAGAGGGTGTGATATGAAAAAAGTACACTGAAAAACCTTTTACTTGTGGGTGAGTCTTAGATGATAAGGGAAAATATTGCTAAGGATTGTAGGAAAGATTATAATGTCCTGCAACATCAAAAGATTCTTGTAATCTAGTTCTTTCACTGTATAGAAGACAGAGTAAACCACATACAAGGTCATACAAATTAATTATCAAATCCAAGTTAAACCTTAAAACACAAGTGCAATTAAAATAGTGAAAATTAAAGGTACTGAGCAGTTCTAGTCTTCTAGAGAACTGCAATCAAGCTGCTGTAAGTATTAACAGAACTTGGAGATGCAGCTTTCATAAGTGGGAGAAATTTAGGAACCACCATAGTCGAGATATGTTAAACAATTTGGCAGTGCCAAAAAGTCACGATGTTTAGACAACTTTGTTTAGAACATTCACCTTCTTATTATTATTTTATCAAATGTGTAATTGCCCAATTTTAAAATATCTTACGTGATCTCTATTCACCCTTTGCATTCAAGAAGCTTGACTTTGTGCGTTCTTTCCCGTGTGTACAGCTTTCCTCATTTTCCTGTAAAAGCTTTTACCTTGACCCTAATGTGAAATGTCAGAAAATCAAGTGTGGTTCTTCAAAATGTAGTGTCAAAAAAATTTAAGAAAGTACGGTTCTTCGAAATGTTATGACGTGATGAATTCAAGAGTTATTAATGAATCCGGTGAAATTATACTAGTACCACATAATTTATATGGGCACAACCTTATACCACAACGTATAAGAAAGTCAAGGTCCATTTTAGTTTCTACTTTCAACGTCCAGAACGTGGGTCATGGTCATTCACTCATTCTGTAGTACAAAATTAACAAAACTTGAGCCACGACACATATAATTGCAGTCACAGGCTCACACGTATAATCTTGACTTAGACCATTCAAAATTTCAGTGCTAGCATTACCTAGACAGTCACACACTGCTAGTTAGATATTTTTTGGTTGCTATAGGTGCACGTTAATAACTTTTTTTTTTTTTTTAATAATTCTCTTTTTATTTATTTATTTATTTTACAGTTTTATGTTATTTTTTCTTTCAATTTTATAAGTTCTTTTATATCTTTTTATTTCATTTAATTCATTTTTTATTAGGTAAAATCCACGTTAGAGAAACCTTTTCTCTAACAAGCATGCACGGTGGTTATTTACATCTCCTTATATTTTTAACTCCTTGGCAGTTGGTATAAAATAAAAATAAAAAAAAAACTCCTTGGCAGTTGCCATGTACTACCTGCCTACCTCCAAGGTCACATTTTTTTCCCTTGATGCCGTGAGGTTTTGTTTTGTTTTTTTTTTTAGAAGCGCTGCCGTGAGTTTAAGGTCATGTAAGTGGGCCAATAATATGTGCTATGTTTGTTTAATTGCTTGGTTAGAAATTTGAGGGCCAAAATTCAACTGGGTGTTCCAACTTGTGCATATCAATCAGCGTGCTGGATTACTTTGAACTAAAACTATTAACTTTGTGAATGGTGACCATTTATTCTACTCTATCAGCATGATTTAACGCCCTCCTTGAAAAGTTCAACAAATTGTTACACTTGCACAATCTATTATTCTTAAGCACTAGCATTGAAAAATGCTATCCTATACTATTATACCATCTCAAAAAGTCACTTTATTACTTATACCATCCCATTTTACAATACCTCCCACATCCTAAAACTCTATTCTTATTAAAATATTATTCTTTAATCTTTTTTTATTATTTCTTTTTAACCAATTTTTTTTTTTTCAGTTCTACTTTCCTACTTTCCTAGGCTTTCCAACCGTTTCTTTTTTTTTTTTCCTCAGCCTCCCTCAACCTCTAGCACCAGCTCCTCTCACAAAACCACACAGACCCATCACCGATCAACCCACCACCGATCAACCCACAACCCAACCACTACCCAAACACGACCCAAACCCCGGACCCAACCACCACCCACAACCCCTTTAAGCACCGGTCATAGCCAGAAAAAAAAAAAAAAAAAAAAAAAAAAAAAAAAAAAAAAAAAAAAAAACCAGCATCACAACAGAACCATCACGCACAAACACAACCATCAAACCTTAAACAGAGCAACAAACACACCGGAACAAAAATCCCACCGGAACAAAAATCCCAATTAAAAAAAAAAAAAAAAAAAAAACCAGCATCACAACAGAACCCGATCTCCAATCTCCGATCTCCACTCCGATCTCCAATCTCCGATCTCCGCGACCCACGCCGTGACCAATTAGCCATACCCACAACCCACTTCAGCCCACTCCGATCTCCGACTCCGCGACCCATGCCCCGCGCCGTGACCCGCTTCAGCCACTCCGATCTCCGATCTCCGTGACCCACGCCATGACCCACTCCGATCTCCGTGACCCACAACTCACCTCAGCCATACCCACCACTTCCTTTAAGCACCGGTCACAGCCAAAAAATGTTTGGGTTTGAAACCCACCACTTCCTTTAAGCACCGGTCACAGCCCAACATCACAAAGCAGATGAGAAAGAGATGATGATGTTTGGGTTTGAAAGAGGAAAGAGCAGAGAGATTGAAGAGAGTGGAGAGAGCAGATGATGTTTGGGTGTGGAAGAGGAAAGAGCAGAGAGAATGTGAAGAGAGCGGAGAGAGCAAATGAGAAAGAGAGACTGAAGAGAGAGACTGAAGACAGAGAAATGGCTACAGTACAAACGGGATTAAAATATATATATTTTTTATACCATTGTGCTACAGTACAATTCTAAAGATAGAATTGTACTGTAGCACTATTGTAAAATTTTTTACAATAGTTGTGTTTAGCATCCTTTGATGCAGCACATTTTAAGCCATAAAATGCTAAAAAAGACTTAGATATAGCATTAGCATTTTTCAATGCTAATGCTCTACTTAATCTGAATGAAAAGCATGTCTGCCAACAAGATATGGGTGGGTGGATTTATCATTCAACTGGGTTGACCACAAACGATAAGAAAATGAGAAAATATTTAGTGGTAGGGTAGGGCCAATTTAACATTAATGTGAAAAGTTGACAAGCATAGGCGTCCTGACTAGAAAGTCGTCAAAGAGAGTTTGTTTATTCATCCTCTGCGATTGAGCTTATATATATTATAGATCTTTCACAGTTCACAAACACCTTCAGAGTTAATTAGCAAGAAAAACACAAGAAGAAAAGCCTAATGAAAACCAAACCCCAATACATCTCTTTTCTCTTGCTCTTTTTCCTCTCCTACTGTCACCTTCTCCACCTCTCAGATGCCCAACCAGAAGCAAATACTACAGGCTTCACCTGCACAACTAGCCAGTACAAGTATCCATGCCAAACCTATGCTTTCTACCAAGCCAGAGCCCCAGACTTCCTTGACCTGGCCTCCATAGGTGACCTCTTCTCAGTCAGCCGCCTCAAGATATCAGAACCCAGCAACATATCCTCCCCTTCCTCCGCTCTTGTTGCTGGCCAACCCCTCTTTGTTCCTATTTCATGCTCTTGTAACTCCATTATTAACACCACCACTAACTTCTCTTATGCCAATCTCTCATATATAATCAAACCAAATGACACTTTCTACATTGTTTCCACCTTTAAGTTTATGAACCTCACAACCTACTATTCTGTTGAGCTTGTCAACCCTACTCTAGTCCCTACCAACCTTTCTATTGGTGTTACTGTCCTTTTTCCTATCTTTTGCAAGTGTCCTAACACGACCCAGTTGCAAAACAAAGTCAATTATCTGATATCCTATGTGTTCCAACCTTTTGATAACTTATCATCAGTTGCTTCAAGGTTTAATGTTTCACAACAATCTATAATTGATGTTAATGGAAACAATTTTCAGCCTTTCAATACCATATTCATTCCAGTCACTGAACTTCCAAAACTATCACAGCCTGTTGTTGCTCCTTCTCCTCCTCCTGCTGTACCTCCTCCGCCTGTTGAAGTGAATGAGCGTGAAGGGGTTGTCACAGGATTGGCAATTGGGTTGGCAATCACAGGGTTTTTGCTGCTTTTGCTTAGTGGGTTGTGGGTTTATAGAGAGTCTTCGTTGAAGAAGAGGAAGGGTGTGAAGGATGAGGAGGAGAGGCAGAGGAAGCTGTTGGATAAGGAAGGGAAAGGGTTGAAAGGAATGGAGGTGAATTTGATGGCAGATGTTTCAGATTGCTTGGACAAGTACAGGGTGTTTAAGATTGAAGAGTTGATAGAAGCCACTGATGGATTCAGTGAGAGTTGCTTGGTTCAAGGGTCGGTGTACAAAGGGTATATTGATGGGGAGGTCTATGCCATCAAGAAGATGAAGTGGAATGCCTATGAGGAGCTCAAGATCTTACAGAAGGTAAAAAATCCTTTTCCACATACATTACAGTCTTTACTGTTTACTAGGTTTTATCTTTTCTACAATTCATTATGGTTATAAATTGTGATCAAAGCAAACACACTATTGTGCATCAATAATGGTGGATTATAAAATTGTGAAAATTTTTTATTTAAACTTTTGATATTAAAGAGGGTAGAATAGATTGCCAATGGGCTATGGCCTTGGCTTTCCGCCCCATGTGCGGTGTGCTTTTGGGGTTCGATTTGTCTAATCTTACACTAATAAAAAAACAGGAGTGGATGAGATCAATAAAGTTGAAGTACAAGTATTCTGTGCTCACTTTCCATCAAAAATAATAATTATAATAAAATTTTTACAACTATAAACTCCTAAGATAATAGATTGTAATTGGTATATAATAAAATTAATGTTAGATCTATAACTAACGTTTATAGTGATTTCAATAAAAGTGATATTGCAGAAATAATAATAACCTGCCACCTAGATAAATCTGGGAAAAAAACTTCATTGTAGTTAAAAGAAACAAAGATTGAAACTTTTTTCTTCTAAAAAAAATAAGATTGAAACATTTGAATAGATAAACTATTCCACATATATTCCACAAGAGGGAGAGAGAGGGAGAGAGTCCAGCAGAGAAAAAAAGAAGAAGATAAGGATCCAATGACACGGGTCCAGGAGCCCCAATAATCTAATTCTCTAGAACCTGTAAAACAAAGGTTGGGTGAAATGACCTATTTATATAGAAAAAATGCTAAGGTTTTCGTAAGTATTATGTTAAAAGTTATGTCATCATGATCCATTTCTTTAGGGTCTAATCTACTCATACCAAAGCTATAAAGTATAAAGTATAAACCATTAGATGCCCATAGAATGGACATCATTCTGTTATTATGTACCATTTTTTTTTTTTTTGAGAAACTATTATTATGTACCATATTGATTGCAGAATAATACATCCTATCAAAAATGCTAATGAAGATATTATAAGAGAGTTTCAAAACTTGAACCATAACCAAAAACTGATGTAAGTTCCATAAATAAAATAAAATAAAAAACTGAAGAAATGTCACTATTGTCAGTTGTGTCGGAAGATACGCAATTCAATAGAATAGATTATTCATTATTCCATAAACTTCCAAGGTACAACCGTGCCCTACAAGTTGTAATTCAACCATTTTTTAATTTCATTTGAGTGAAAGCCACATGGCTGACTAGGTTCCTTAGTCAAGAATCTTTCCAATTCTTGAGTCTTATTATTTAGATTGTTCTTATAAATGCAAATGCATTATGATTTTCATAATAGGTTAGGTAAGCTCCTTCTTCTTCTTTTTTACTTAGAAATTATAAGAAACACAAATGGACAACAACAAGACTGGTAAAGGCAAACAGATGAAACAGAAGGTCCAGACTTGCTTTCTCGGATGGGCCCAAAACTTTGCAGTGAGGTTTAGCCCCATCTCTTGGCAAGGAACAACTTTTCCTTGACAAGGAATATCACTAGAGCTTGGTCCATTCACCAAGCATAGCCGAAAGCCTTGGTCTTGGATGCTCAAGGAGATATATGGGCTTTCCACACAAAAACTCCCGTAGAAAATTGGCTAGAGTTGTATATAGATTTTGGAAAAATCCCACCTAAAAAAATGGGTTAATGTAGAATGAAAAAGTTAGACACGAGTCCTAGAATGAAAAAATGGGTCCTAGAAATGAAAAATTAGCTCATACTTCAGGAACAATACTATCTTCTCTCATAGGAGAATAATGGATTCTACCATTAATTTCATTGAAGGCATTTGTCATTTTCTATCTTTTCTTCTCAATTGTTCTTTAAACACATTTTCAAGAGTTGCACGCTCTGGGAAATTGAATACTTACTCCCTTAAAACGCCAATTATTTGTGGTAGTTAATGTTGATTTTTTTTTTAATGCGATTTTATTTTGGATGAAATAAATAAATATATAGATGAAATAAATAAATAATTTTTAATTTTCAATAACAAAACCATGATTTTTTCTTGTGAAGGTAAATCATGGCAATTTGGTGAGGCTAGAGGGCTTCTGCATAGACCCAGAAGATGCAACTTGCTATCTAATCTATGAGTTTGTCGAAAATGGATCTCTTGACTCGTGGCTGCATGGAAACAAGGATGAAAAAATGAACTGGAAAACAAGGTTGCGGATAGCCATTGATGTTGCAAATGGTCTCCAATACATCCATGAGCACACTAGGCCACGGGTTGTACACAAAGACATCAAAAGTAGCAACATTCTCTTAGATATGAACTTTAGAGCCAAAATTGCAAATTTTGGTCTAGCAAAATCCGGATGCAATGCCATAACAATGCACATTGTTGGAACTCAAGGTTATATTGCACCAGAGTATTTAGCTGATGGGGTGGTCTCAACTAAAATGGATGTATTTTCTTTTGGAGTGGTTTTACTAGAACTTATTTCTGGTAAGGAGGCCCTTGATGAGGAAGGGAATGTTTTGTGGGCAAAGACTAGTGGACTTTTGGATGGGAATGAGGAAAGGAAGGTGAAGAGAGTGAAGCAATGGATGGATGAGGTTTTGGTTAGGGAGTCTTGCTCCATGGACAGTTTGATGAATGTCATGTCTATTGCCATTGCTTGTTTGCATAGAGACCCAACAAAGAGGCCAAGTATGGTGGATGTTGTTTATGCATTGTGTAAGAGCGATGATTTTGGCTTTGAAATCTCTGATGATGGATTATCAGCTCCACTAGTAGACGCAAGATAATGTAAATTATAGTTGTTTTATTCAACTACTTGTGTTTGAGTATGCTAGTTGACGTTATAAGAATAAGATCGATGATGATCCTGCAAAGTGAAATCTTGTTATTACTTGAAATGTATTATTATTATTATGTTATTACTTCCTTCACAGTAAGAAAAGTGAGAAAGCCTCATTACAGGAGGATGATGGTGACTGAGTGAAGATTATGTGCTGATTCTTAGTGGCTGCCCTAGCAAAAGATATAGCTAGCCCTTGTGCACTCATTGTCACATATGGAGAAAATGAAAGGAAATCCTAACATTTGAAAAAGAAAGAATTAGTTTTAGGATTTTGTTAACAAGCGAATTAAATGTACGAAGGTGATTTAATACTCTTTATCAATCGTTGCTTTCATAATTTCCAACTCCAGCACATTTTTAGTCTTTTACTTCCAACATAATCCTTTGGGTGCGAACTAATTTGAGGTCTTTTTTACCACCATGCACCCTTGAATTTTACACACATATACACTTAAACTAGGTTATCTTGTAAAAAAAAAAAAAAAAAGTCTCTTTCATAAAGGTGGTCTATTTATTAAATTAACATGAAACATTGACCAATGACGGAAATATCTGTCTCGTTTGAATCATTAATAAATAATAAGTGCTGCCAATGAGTCCGCTGGACATGTAAATTTATTCTCATAGGTAGGGTATTGATTAATGCTATTGTGATGTTACTAGCACGAGAAGAATCCAAGCTCTAGATAAAGCTAATAAGTAGTCGTATGAAGATCAAGTTACCAATATTTTGTGACCAACTTGAATCCATCATTTTCCTTTTCTTAGGAAGATGAAAAATGGGGGGAAATAAAATGTGAGAGTTCTTATTTTCCATTTTTGATAAAGAAGAAAATTAAGTGGAAAGATAGTAAGGTGGGAGAGGATTTTCTCCCAAGACCTTCTTCTTCTTTTTTTTATTTTTTATTTTTTTTTTAATCCAAAGTAGAGAGAAACAAAGAGGAAAATCTAGAGTGAACATGAAATGAAGATTTGATTATGAAATTCTAGAGAGGAGAAGCGAGATGTAATCAGTTTGAATTTGAGATAGCTATTTGAAAATCTATTAAAAGGCTAGATTTGTTATCACATCTTTTCCTTTTTGTTAAAAATATCAATCAAATGGATGGTTTCTTCAAATAACAAGTAGTTGGGAGTGGTTAGATTGGGGGGGTTAAAATGAGATTCTTTGTATGAGCTATGTTAATGTATATTATGTTATGGGCTTTAGGCCCAGCTAGTTTACCTGTATAGCACACTTGTACTTGTACTTGTACTACATTTTACTTGTACCACACACATATGCTTACTTGTACTGCACATATATGCCTCCTATATATAAAGGCACTCATGTATATTCTTTGATTATGAAATACAATACAATCATTTAGTATTTTTAATATGGTATCAGAGCCATTGCTCTGACATTTTCTTAGCAGTCTTGTCTTTATTGATGTTACTCCACTCTCAACATCGCTTCCGCCATCACAACAGTCGCCATAGCCTCTCGCCGTTGAACCTTCGACGTCTTCTAGCCGTTGTCTTCAGGTTCCGGACCTACAGCCGCTGTCGTTAAGGAGTCCAACACCGCACAGATCACTGCACATGTTATCCCACCGCGAATATTGCTCCAATTACATTTCTAGAGGTATCACTAAGATCGTCTTGAACCGATCTACCCGTCGATGAAAGCCTCGCAGTCATCGGAGCCAGCATGCGCCCTCACGTGCCGCCAGAAGTTTCTGCATCATTGCCCCACATCTCGTCCTCAGTTCACACTGACGTCACCCTTGACATCATCTACGCCACGTCAACATCCAGTCATCTGCTGACGTCATTGCCACGTAATATACTGACCGTTGACCGTTGACTTTGACCAGCCGTTGACTTGACCGTTGACTTTTCTTCAGGGTTGACTTTTACAGTCCAGGTTCTCCTTACCCAGTTTTTTGCGTAGATTTCATTTTTTCAGTCTGTTTTTGCATATTGTGTCTCTAAATGGATAAAAATGATGTTTTTCTTCCTTGCCCCATCAATACTATATTGGAGGGGAACAAGAATTACTTATCTTGGTCTCAAGCTATGCGCAGTTTTCTTAAGGGTCGCATGCTCTGGCATTACTGTACTGGTGCAGTCACCATTCCTATCAAGGGAGCAAGTGAAGAAGATGCTGCCTTCCTTGGTCGCATGATTGAATGGGATAGTCATAACCACATGATCCTCACATGGATTCGGAACACTTCCATTCCCTCCATCTCCAATCTGTTGGGCAGCTTTGATGATGCAAAATCAGCATGGGATATGTTGGCCAAAAGGTACTCCACTACTCACGGATCCATGAAATATCAGTTAGTGGTTGAATTGCATAAACTCAAGCAAGAACCAGGGCAATCCATCAATGACTACTAGGATTAGCTTTGCTTCATTTGGGACCAAATTGACCTTTCTGATCCAACTTGGGCATGCTCAAAGGATGCTCAGCAATATGCTTCCATTAGAGATGAATTTCGTCTCTATGAATTCCCGATGTCACTTCACAAGGACTTTGAGCCCATTCGAGGACAGCTCCTAAATCGCAGTCCTGCTCCTTCTCTTGATACTGCTGTGAACGAGTTGGTTAGAGAAGAATCTCGTCTTGCAACCCTTCAAGCTCAGAATAAGCTCAATGTTTTGGCTATTACTCCTCCACTTATAGAGCAACCTCAATAATCAGGTGATTCCTCTGGCTCTAGCAATTGTCGCAAGCAGACTAACAAAAAGTTCTGCAATTATTGCAAGCATCCTGGCCACACCATTGAGACTTGTTACCATCGCAACAAATCTACTGCTGCTGTTGCTAACATTGAGCCTACTCCGCCGATGGCTTCCATTTCAGCTGAGTCCCAATCTTCTGGATCCACTATCAACCTCTCCCCTACTGAATTACAAGAGATCATAGCTTAGGCTGTTCGTATGGCTGGTAATGCATCTCTTTCCACTGCTTTCTCAGTTCTACCCGGTAAGTCTCAAACTTGGCTTTTTGATTCTGCCTGTTGCAATCACATGATACCTCACTCGTCCTTATTCTCCAAACTTGACCCTACACCACATCCTCTAAATATTCATATAGCTGATAGTTCCACCATGCATGGGAATAGTCTAGGTTTTGTTTCGACCTCTAACCTCTCTATTCCTGGAGTCTTCCATGTACCTGACCTATCCTATAATTTGTGTTCTATGGGACAATTAGCTGAACTAGGTTATCGCCTTATTTTTTACTATTCTGGGTGCATTATGCAAGATCTGAGGATGGGGCAGAAGCTTGGGACCGGTCCTAGAGTTGGGCATATGTTTCCTGTGGACAATCTTCATCTTCCACCTGTTGCTCCTATTTCTGTTGCTACTGCAGCTACTGCAGTTTCTTCCTTACCATCTCTCGCACTTTGGCATTCTTGTCTTGGTCATGCACCATCTTCTTGGGTACAACAGTTAGCTTCTAAGGGTCTGTTGGGTTCTGTGTCCAAAGACAATTTTGATTATACTTCATGTCAGTTAGGAAAACAACTAGTTTTGCCTTTTAATAACAGTGAATCCATTTCTAATAATATTTTTGAGTTAATTCATTTTGATGTTTGGGGACCTTCTCCTGTTGCTAGTATTGGTGGATCTCGATATTTTGTTATTTTTATTGATGATTATTCTTGTTATAGTTGGATCTTTCCTATGAAATCTCGTTTTGAAATTTTACCAATATACAGTAACTTTGCAAAAATGGTTGAAACACAATTCTCCAAACGTATCAAAACTTTTCGATCTGATAATGCTCTTGAATATACTCAATATGCGTTTCAAGCTCTGTTACATTCCCATGGCACTGTACATAATCTAACTTGTCCAGGTACCTCTCAGCAAAATGATCAAGTCGAAAAAAAATTTCGTCATATTCTTGACACTGTTCGTGCTCTTCTTCTTTCTGCCAAAGTTCCTGCCCCATTTTGAGGTGAAGCTGCTCTTTATGCTATTCATGCGATTAATCGCATTCCAAGCACTGTCATCTATAATCAGACTTCGTATGAGCATCTGTTTGGGTTACCCCCTGACTATCATCACCTTCGCTCCTTTGGATCTGCCTGTTTCATTCTCCTTTAACCTCATGAGCACAACAAACTTGAGCCTCGATCTAGACTTTGTTGTTTCCTTGGTTATGGTGAAACTCAAAAAGGGTATAGGTGTTTTGATCCTGTCTCTCATCGTCTTCGTGTTTCTCGTAATGTTTTCTTTTGGGAACACCAATTGTTTGTTGAACTTTCTCACTTTCGTTCTTCCCTAACTACCTCCTCTGTTTTAGAAATCTTTCCAGATGAGTCTCTTGTTCCTTCTATAAATACTTTTGATCCTCCTTTGAACTTCTCTCCAAATATTTTTGATGCTTCTCCTAGACAGGTCAAAGATGAACAGGTTGATGACGAGCTACCCCACCTTGAGCTTGGGTCCCCTGCTCCTACTCCACTTGAAGATCCTCCACAAGACATTCCACTTCGCCACTCAACCTGGGTAAGATCCATTCCTCTACATTTACTTGATTATCATTGTTACACTGCCCTTACTACTCTTCACGAGCCTCAGACCTATCGTGAGGCCTCCACTGACCCTTTATGGCAGATTGCAATTGTACAGCACCGAGGTCCCAAGACCCAGATGGGCCCTGGGCTCAGGCCCAATGGCACGGCCCCATCACTTTAAGTTCTGCTTGAAACTACCTTCACGAAATACGAGTTTTGAGCCTCAGCCCTAACCTATGCTCGGCATAAATTTCCCGAACAATCAATGAAACCTTGTCTGGACGTACCATAGGATGCTCAGCAATTCAGGGAACATCACTACTGAGCATATTCACCTGATTTGGAACCAAGTTCCAAACCCATAATCGCTGCATTCCACTTTCACCTAAACATCCACTTACATCAAATAATATTGGACCTTCAATTGCACTAACAATGGCAGTAATCATGATCTCCCCACTAACTTAGAACTATAAATAGGAGAAGTTGGGGAAGAAAAAGGGGTTCAGAAAAAAGGAAGCAAAAACAGTATTTGAGGAAGGAAGGAGGGATATTACTTTGAGTTTCTGTGTCGAGAACGACCCAAAGTAGGAAATCCTAAAGCCCACCCTATAAATAAGTTGTGAGTCCAAGTAAGGTTAAGCCCAACAGTCTCATTTCCAGCCTACACAATTGGTGCCCACCGTGGGGCTCTCCTACGAAGCTGTGGTTCGACTGAGACTCAAACAAGGGAAATGTCCGAGGGGCATTCGGGAGGGCGCGCCCACAGCGGTTTGGTAGGATCTTCTCGAGGATCCACGTGGTGGGAAAGAAGACAGAAAGGGCGCGAAGATAGGGAGCGACTGTGAGGAGAGGAAAAGTCTGGCCTGGGAGAAGGATCGGACCAGACCCACCGAACAATGTCAGGTGTCTCAGGACACGAGCAGTATGATGATAGGGACCGAGAGCTGGAGCGGTTGCATAGACTGGTAATGGATCTAGAGCTGGAAGCAAGGGGTCGACGCCAAGAAAGGGACCGAAACCACTGGCAAAGGAGAGATGATAGCACGAGAAATCGAGGTGAAAAGGACTCTAGCCAATTTGGTACCCAACGATTCCAAAATTGATCACGCTCTCGAGAATCATGCCAGCGCAGGAATCACTCACACTCCCGAGAGACACATCGTCGTCGGAACCGTTCACGTTCGCATGGATATGACGACCGAGGATCGGATTCGCTAGAGGAATGGCGACCCCACAATACTGCCATGGACGCCATGAGCCGAGCCTTACGAAGGGCTGCTCGGTCACCATTCTCCGATGAAATTGAATGGGCCCCTATGCCGAGTTGATTTACACAACCACCATTCAATTCTTACGATGGGAAGACAGACCCTGTAGAGCATGTTAGTCATTATATCCACATGATGTCCTTGCATACACACAATGATGTGTTGATGTGTAAGGTATTCCCCTCTAGTCTCGGCTCCACGGCCCTAAAATGGTTCAATGGGTTACGAAAAGGTTCCATTTGCAGCTTTGCCGAGCTAATCCAAGAGTTCGGCAGTAGATTCGTGACATGCAGCTGAGTACCGCAGCTAGTGGATGCGCTACTTTCCATAAAGATGAGGGTCGGTGAAACCCTTTGGAGTTACGCCAACCGATACTGGGAACTCTACAACGAGATCGGTGGAGGAAATGAGAAGATAGCAGCAAGCACCTTCAGGATGGGGCTCCCCGAGGGTTCTAAACTATGGGAGTCGTTGACGAAAAGACCTCCCGAGGATATGAGGCAACTTATGAGACGCATTGACAAGTATAAGCACCTGGAAGATGATTGACTGCTAAATAAGGGGAAAGCCCCGTTACTCGGTAGGGCATTATTCCGGTAAGACCGAAAAAAGATTTCAGGATGTAGGAACCAGAGGCGTAAATTGAAGGAGTTAATGTGGCGTTCAAAGAGCCTGTGCACAAAATTCTAAATCGGATTAAGAACGAAATGTTCTTCAGGTGGCCGAACAAGATGGGGGGTGACCCCTCTCGGAGGAATCAAAATTTGTACTGCACATACCATAGGGATAAAGGGCACACCACCGAGCAATGTCGGGTGCTAAAAGATCATTTCGGGCAGCTAGTAAAAGCAGGGTATCTGAAAGAGTTCGTAGTGGACTCCGTAGACCGGGAGGCCGGCCAGGGTGTTCAGCAGAAAAGGAATCCCCTCCCACCACCGCTGGGAGTGATCGAAGTCATCCACGCTGCCCCGAGAGGTACAGCAGCAGTTAAGGGAATACTGACAGTGGCCTACGCGGAGGGAGAATCACCCGAGAAGAGGATGAAAGTTGGTCGGCAGATCATCTCTTTCAGCGAGGAAGACTTGGAGGGGACGATCCAACCTCATGATGATGCGTTGGTAGTAACAGCTCGGATAAGCGGGTTCTTGGTGAAAAGAGTGATGATAGACCAAGGAAGCGGAGCTGACGTAATGTACCTTGATCTGTTCGAAGGGCTCGGATTGAAGAGTCAGGATTTGGCGAAGTATGATACGTCGCTGGTCTTGTTTGATGGAAGAGTCGTGATTCCCGAAGGATAGATTTCTCTCTCGGTTGACATGGAAGGCAAGGAAGTAATAGTGACCTTCATAGTAGTCCGATTATTCTCACCGTACACTGCAATCTTGGGAAGGCCGTGGATTCACGCAATGAAGGCCGTTCCGTCCACCCTGCACGTGAAAGTCAAATTTCCCACTGAGTATGGAGTCGCCGTGGTACGAGGGAACCAACGAATGGCTAGGCAGTGTCTTGTCGCCGCGGTCAGATGGAAGAGCGAACAGATTGGACAAGCGGAGGCCACCGAAAAAGAAACTTTATAGCAATTATAGAAGCCCCGAGGGGAAACGGGGGCGGACGTTGCCAAGGAGGTTTTGAAGGTTAGAATTTTTCTAGACACTGACAGGTATTTCCAGATAGGCACAAACATGAATGACCGAGAAAAGGTAGAGATGTTGTTGTTCCTTTTGCAGAATGTGGATGTTTTTGTCTGGAATCTGTATGAAGTGCCCGGCGTAGATCCCGAGTTCATTGTCCACAAGCTTAACGTGGACCCATCATTCCCCCCGAAAAAGCAAAAACTGAGAAGAGCATCAAAGAAGCATGTTGACGCGGTAAACTTGGAAGTCTAGAGGCTGAAGGAGGCAAGAGTGATAAGAGAAATATTCTTCCTGAAATGGTTAGCAAATACGGTGGTAGTAAAGAAAAAGAACGGTAAATAGAGAGTTTGTGTAGATTTCACAGACTTAAATTGGGCATGTCCCAAGGATCCGTTCCCAATGCCCAAGATTGATCAATTAGTAGACGCCACGTATGGGCACCCGAGGATGAGCTTCTTGGATGCTTTCTAGGGGTATCACCAAATTGCCTTGGTGCCCGAGGACCGAGAAAAGACAGCATTTATCTCCCCGAGTGCAAACTATCACTACGAAGTCATGCCGTTTGGATTGAAGAACGCCGGAGCCACGTACCAGCGAATGATGACGAGGATGTTTCGAGAGAAAATTGGGTGCACAGTGGAAGTATACATTGACGACATGGTGGTAAAGAGCAGGAAGGAGTCGCAACATACGGAAGACGTCTGGGGAGTGTTTGAGATAATCCGGCAGCATAAGTTGCGCCTGAACGCCGAGAAGTGTACTTTCGGTGTGGGGGCTGGCAAGTTCTTGAGTTATCTGATTTCTACTAGGGGGATAAAGGCCAACCCCGACCAGATAGAGGCCGTGAATCGCCTCAGACCACTAAGCAATCCCAAGGAAGTACAAGTGCTAACCGGGATGTTAGCCGCCCTAAACCGATTCATCTCCAAATTTGCTGATCGCTGCAGACCGTTTTATCAACTTCTGAAGAAGTGGAAGGGGCTTCAGTGGGACGAGGAATGTGACAAGGCTTTTCGAGATCTGAAGGAATATTTGGCAAAAGCGCCTATGTTAATGGCCCCGGAGTCCGGGGAGGATTTGTTTATGTACCTCTCGATGTCCGACCACGCCGTGAGTGTTGTATTACTAAGAGACCAAGGAGTACAGCAGCCAGTGTATTACATAAACAAAACCTTAGTAGATGCTGAGACGAGATACATGCCCCTGAAGAAGTTAGTATTGGCACTGGTGCACGCCATGAGGAAGTTGCCGCATTACTTTTAGGCTCATACGGTGTTCGTCCTCACCGAGTATCCCCTGCAGTCATTGTTAAAAAGATCGGACTTCACGGGCCGAATAGCCAAGTGGGGAACCCGGTTGGGTTCGTTCGACATAAGGTACCGGCCGCGAAGCTCGGTGAAGGGACAGGTTCTTGCTGATTTCATTGCAGAATTCACCCCTAAGAACGACGGGAAGATAATCTGTAATGCAGAAAGTCGTCCATGGAAGGTGTTTGTAGACGGCGCATCGAATGCTAGAACACTCCTTCAGATTAGGATTCAAAGCCTCAAACAACGAAACCGAATACGAGGCCTTTCTAGCCGGATTGAGGGCCGTATTGCATCTGGGCGCGAATGATGTGGAGATTTATTCAGACTCTCGGCTGGTAGTTTATCAGATCATAGGAAGTTTTGAAGCTCGGGACTCTCGGATGAAAGCCTATTTGAGTACAGCTAAGCAAATCATTAGCCAGTTTGGGACAGTGAAGGTGGCCCAGGTAGGTTGGGCACAAAAAAGACATGCCGACTTGTTGGCCACGTTGGCCTCATCAGCTACCAGGATACTCCTCGGCTCGTCAAAATAGAGCTTATAAGGGAGCCAAGTATCGATGTGAAAAATAATTATAATCTAGCCAGGGTTGAGGTGGCTATGGTATTAGTGACCAATCCGTGCTGGATGAACCAGATCATAGATTTCTTAGCCGAGGATAAAGTTCCGGACGATGAAAAGGAGGCTAAAAAGATTCGTCGGGTGGCTCCCCGGTACTGGCTGTCGGCAAATCGCAAATTGTACTGGAGGTCTTTCGCAGGCCCTTACCTTTTATGCCTTCATCCCGAGAAAGTAAACGAACTTCTGTCCGAGCTGCATGACAGAGTGTGTGGTGGCTATGTTGGGGGGCGTTCTTTAGCACACAGTGCGATGACCCAGAGGTTTTGGTGGTCATAAATGCAGAAGGATGCCGCGGAATATGTCTGGAGATGTGAACAATGACAAAAACACGCCCCTCTGATCCACCAGCCAGCAGGTCGTCTAAACCCCGTCAGCAGCCCATGGCCGTTTGCACAATGGGGGCTGGACATCCTCGACCCTTTTCCCCAAGCAACAGGTAACCGCCGTTTTGTATTGGTGGCAGTTGATTATTTCACGAAGTGAGCGGAAGTTGAGGCCTTGGCCAATATCAGGGATATCGACGTGAAAAAGTTTGTATGGAAAAAAATAGTCACAAGGTTTGGGGTGCCGAACTCACTGGTATCAGACAATGGGCTACAGTTCGATAGCAAAGTTTTCTGGGCCTTCTGCAGCGATCTCGGCATTAAGAACAAGTATTCAACTCCGGCATACCCTCAAAGCAACGGCCAAGCTGAGGCAGTGAACAAGACAATTTTGAATGGGTTGAAGAGGAGACTGGACAAGGCAAAGGGGAGGTGGGTTAAAGAGCTACCTAACGTTTTATGGGCTTACCGTATGACTCCCAGAAGATCCACGGGTGAGACCCCTTTCTCTTTGACATATGGGGCGGAGGCCGTGGTACCAACCGAAGTGAGTTTGTGTAGTTCACGAGTTGCAGGATTTGACCCCGTCCAGAACGCCGACCTGATGATGGAGCGCTTAGACTGGTTAGAAGAATGCCGAGAGGCAGCAACCATACGGCTCGCGGAGTATCAGCAGAAACTTGCCCAGAGATACAACCAAGATATAAAGGGTAGGGAATTCAGCGCTGGGGAATTAGTGCTAAGGAAGGTCACGGGAAACATGCGAGACGTGGCTGCAGGGAAGCTTGCTTAAACATGGGAAGGACCGTACAGAATCACCGCCATTGCCGGCGCGGGGGCTTACTACCTGGAAGACCATGACGAAAGGCCGCTCCCCCGGCTATGGAATGTCCACAACTTGAAGAAGTTTTATCCGTGATCATCCATACACTGAAATGTAAGTCAAAACTTTGTACTTTGCTAAAATCAAGTTAATGATGAAGTTACTTGTCTACGCTGTTTTTGATTCCGTCATTGCACTTTAAGAAAATTGCTTGTTTTGTACAAATAAAATAAAAAAATGTTGTAAGAAGAAAAAGAAAAAAAAAAAAAAAAAAAACTCTAAGGACAGAAGCCTCATCCTCGGTTCAATCAAAATCGCCGAGCAGGTGGAAACCTTATCGTTACAAAAAGAAAAAAAACTCTAAGGACAGAAGCCTCATCCTCGGTTCGATCAAAATCGCCGAGCAGGTGGAAACCTTATCGTTACAAAAAGAAAAAAACTCTAAGGACAGAAGTCTCATCCTCGGTTCGATCAAAATCACTGAGCAGGTGGAAACCTTAACACCTTTACAAACACTAAGGACTGCAATTTCATTCTCCGATCATCCAAAATTGCCGAGCAAGAGAGAACCCTGCACTAGGTTTCGAGGCATCATGCCATTTACAATCAGGGAAACTAACCCACCATGCAGGCAGCTCCCGGCCCAACTTACTAAAGAAGAAGTAACCACAAAAATAGATAAAGAAAGGCGGCACAGAGGGTCAAAATGAAACGCTCGTAGACATAATCCAAGAAAACACGCAATGAACAAAAAATCATTTAAAAAGTTAAAAGCAGGATTAATATCTCATCGCCAAAACTCGGCAATCGTTTACGGGTCATCCCCGTGAAATAAGGAAATTGTTTAGCCACCACAACCCGGTGACATAGGTAAATAAACCAATAACAAAATAAAATAAAAAATGCTGTAAAAAGAAGAAAAAGCATGAAATGAGTTGGACGGCAAGTAACTTAATCAGGAGGAGGGCCTATCTGGATTTGTCGCTTCGTGCTGCCGTTGGTCGGTCACGGGAAAATGCAGGTCCTCACCGAGTAAGTCTTGTACAGTCGGGATGCTGGTGGCTTCCATCTCATCCGGCTCTACATGAGCATCAATCTGTTCCACCAGCTCCTTCATGCTTGCTGTTTCTTCCTCCTCGGTGGGCACAGTTGGCTCCTGCACGACAAAAACGGGGCTCGGAAAGGGAATTTGGCTGGGGTCTCTCAAGGGGGAATCCTCGGGAACGCCCAGAGCTTGTAGGGCGGCAAGCCACCCAGCCTCAAAACCCAGCCTTCGAGCTTGGGCCACCACCGGTTCCGCAGATCTCTCGACATCGGCAAACCCTTCGTTATACCATTTCTGCTCACAGGCCTCCAAAGCTGCCCTTAGGTCGGTGAGTTCCTCGGCTTAGGAGGTGTTTAGGCTAATCGCTTCAGCCAGCTTCACGTCTGTTTTGTTCTGCTTAGCCAAGAGCTCCGAGCACCTCTTCTCCGCCAACGCTCTATTTTTTTCCGCGGTAGCAGCCTTCTTTTCGGCAGATTCAGCTGCCTTCAGTTTTTCCTTCGCCGTTTTGGCAGCTAACTCTAACGCCCCCTTCTCACGATCGACCTCTTCGGCAAGATCCTTTGCACGGCTGGCCAGTATATGAGCCAGTTGAGCAGCCTGACAAACACAGAAGTTAGTACCGAAATTAAAAGAAATTAATGGGAAGTAATAGACGAACAAAGAATTACCGCAATAGTATACCACTCTAACGGGTGCCCCACGGACTCCTCCGACCCGTCCTCAAAAGCATGCACGTCGTCGGGAAGAAGAAGACCCTCGGCCAGGGTCTGAGCAATGTGACCACCCTCGCCTTTCTCCCACATCCGCACACAGGCGGTCGAAGGCAGAGGCTTGTCGTCCAGGAAAAACTTAGGTTTCCACGCTGGTGCAGCTTGGGAGGAGGACGCAACGCCCGGCCCGACCTGGGTTTGCGGCTCGTGAATGACGATACCTCCTGTTGGCCGGGGAGGAGTCTGGACGGCTACGTCTCCTGGACCCGTAGACAGTTGATCGGCAACTTTCTGTTTTTTCTGAGCCCGTCCAGCGTGAGAAAAGGGTGGAAGGGGAGGCACCTGGCTTCGACCCTGAGATGGTGGGGGTTGGGTGGGTTACCGTGCACCAGGCACGAAACGATCGATGGTCATGACCCTTCTAGTCACCATGTTTTCGCCGAGATGGGTATCTGCAGTCGACAAGTTGGTCGCTTCAGGCACAGGATGCTCAGCCTCCGCAACAGGGTTCTCGGGCTGAGCTTGCTCTTGAATAAGGGCCTCTTCTTGAATAGCCTCGTGAGCTAACTCTCGAAGACGCCGAGACACACGCTCCGCAAACTCGTCCCGCAAAGGAGCTAGCTTGTCCGAGCAGGTGTAGCACTTTCCGAACTCCCTCGCCTCTCTGGTCGTGAGCTTCGGTGGCAGAAAATTTGCGTATCGAATGTCGATGTACGACAGAAATGGACTGTCAACCAATAGCGCCTGTTTAAAGGACTGCCAGGTGGAATAAACAGGCTCTACTTCGAGAATTAGGTGCGAGGCTCGGAGCTGTCCGTCTTAGTGCACGAATACCTCGGAACAGAGGATGAAGTTTAAGTCTTTGACGTGGACTGTTCTGATGTCCGGAACGAACACTTTGTCGTCTGCAAAAGAACAAATGTTATATCATATCCAATAACGAAAATCTACTTCAGTAAAAAGGAAATAAAAGGAAAAAGGAGGGCAGGGGAAAACGGTTAAGTCAAAAGATTGGTACGAACCCACTTCATGCCGTGAAAGAGGGCAAGGGACCTCCCCGGCAAACCAGTTGCCGCGTACCCGAACAAACTCCCCGACCGAGTTCCTATTCGAGTCAGGTAGGCATGATATCAGCCGTACCCGATTATCTCTAGTTTTTAGGTAAAAGTTGGAGGCTTTGTTCCCACAGAGACTATACATGTGGTTAATATCATGGTAATCTAACTGTAAATCAAAGGTGTGGTTCAACCTACTAACGCAGCTAACTACGCGGTAAAAGTTGTGGGGAAGCTGGTCGGGACACAGCCCGTAGTACCTAAGTGTGTTTATCAAAAAGGGATCTACGGGGAACCTAACCCCGCCCTCTATAATTGCCATTAAAGGAAAAAAGGCTATACCATGCCCTTGGTGGAGAGCGATTTCGCTCTCATGGCAGTAAGCCACTTCCACGTCATCGGGAACATTAAACTTTTGCCTAAAGGTGGCCAAGGCAGCCGGGGCCTCCAGGAGATAAGAGTAACCCATTTTTGAAACTTAATACTATGAAAGGGAACTCGAAGAAAAAAGCTAAAGGGATAGGAAAAGGAAGAGAACTTACTTTGGGTTCTAAGGGAGAAAGGAACTCTGGGCTGGTGAGTAAGCACACAAAGAAGTGATCGGCAGAAAGTATGCTCAAGAAATCATAGGTGGAAAAAGTGAAAGAATGTTCTGAAGAGAGCTATTTATAGGAGCAGAAGAAGGCATGGGAATGTTTAATCAAGCAATAAATGGGCACGATTCACGAAAGACCCTACGAATGCCAAAGATAACCGACACGCGCGCCGCTTCGATTCACGAATCGTCAGGCAATAATGACAGCTGCACTTGGCACCCCGGAATAGCGCGTCTTTTGAGAAGAGCATTAATGAGAAGCCATAACTGCATGAGTCCCTGGCCATAGGACTTTCGAAACCAAAAGGTCCAGTCGGCTCCTTGATTCTTCCTTGCAGCCGGGTATGAATCAAGGGGGGCTAATGTACGGTACCGAGGTCCCAAGACCCAGATGGGCCCTGGGTTCAGGCCCAATGGCACGGCCCCATCACTTTAAGTTCTGCTTGAAACTACCTTCACGAAATACGAGTTTTGAGCCTCGGCCCTAACCTATGCTCGGCATAAATTTCCCGAACAATCAATGAAACCTTGTCCGGACGTACCATAGGATGCTTGGCAGTTCGAGGAACATCACTACCGAGCATATTCACCTGAATTGGAACCAAGTTCCAAAGCCATAATCGCTGCATTCCACTTTCACCTAAACATCCACTTACAATAGATAATATTGGACCTTCAATTGCACTAACAATGGCAGTAATCATGATCTCCCCACTAACTTAAAACTATAAATAGGAGAAGTTGGGGAAGAAAAAGGGGTTCAGAAAAAAGGAAGCAAAAACAGTATTTGAGGAAGGAATGAGGGATATTACTTTGAGTTTCTATGTCGAGAACGACCCAAAGTATGAAATCCTAAAGCCCACCCTATAAATAAGTTGTGAGCCCAAGTGAGGTTAAGCCCAATAGTCTCATTTCCGGCCTGCACAGCAATGAAAGAGGAACTTGATGCATTAACCAAAAACCATACTTGAGATCTGGTCACTCTCCCTCCTGGACAGTCTGTGGTTGGTTGTAAGTGGATCTATAAGATCAAGACTCGCTCTGATGGGTCCATTGAGCGCTACAAGGCTCGTCTTGTTGCAAAAAGTTTTACATAGAAGTATGGGATTGATTATGAAGAAACTTTTGCTCTAGTAGCTCGTATCTCATCTGTTCGTGCCCTCTTAGCTGTTGCTGCTGCTAGTAAATGAGATTTTTTTTAGATGGATGTTAAAAATGCCTTCCTTAATGGGGATCTGAGTGAAGAAGTCTATATGCAACCTCCTCTTGGTCTCTTTGTTGAATCAAACAAGGTTTGTCACCTTTGACATGCACTTATGGCCTTAAACAAGCTCCACGAGTTTGGTTTGCCAAGTTCAGCTCCACTATCTTTCGCTTGGGTTACATTGCCAGTCCATATGATTCTGCCTTATTTCTTCGTCCCACTAATAAAGGTAACATTTTGCTTCTTCTATATGTGGATGATATGATCATAACTGGTGATGACCTCAGTGGCATTCAAAAACTCAAGGATTTTCTCAGTCAGCAGTTTGAGATGAAAGATCTTGGACATCTCAGCTATTTCTTAGGTCTTGAAATTACTCATTCCACAAATGGTCTCTATATTACTCAAGCTAAGTATGCTTCTGACCTTTTGTTTCGAGTTGGACTCACTGATAGCAAAACTGTTGACACTCCAGTTGAGCTTAATGTGCATTTGACACCCTTGGGGGGGAAACCATTATAAAATCCTTCTCTTTACAGACGATTGGTTGGCAGCCTAGTTTATCTCACAGTTACTCGTCCAGACATCTCTTATGCTGTTCATCAGGTGAGCTAGTATCTGTCTACTCCACGATTAACTCACTATGCTGCAGTTCTGCGCATTCTTCGATACCTGAAAGGCACTCTCTTCCATGGCTTTTTCTACTCAGCTCAGTCTCCTCTTGTACTTCGTGCATTCTCTGATGATGATTGAGTAGGAAATCCCACTGATCGCAGGTCCACTACAGGTTATTGTTTTCTCCTTGGTTCTTCCTTGATTTCTTGGTGAAGTAAGAAACAAACTTTCGTGGCCCGCTCTAGTACTGAAGCAGAATATCGTGCTCTTGCTAATACCACATCTGAGCTCCTTTGGCTACAATGGCTTCTTAAGGATTTGGGTGTGTCCAAATCCTCTGCTACTCCCTTTTATTGTGACAACTAGAGTGTCATTCATATTGCTCACAATGATATCTTCCATGAACGGACTAAACACATTGAGATTGATTGTCATTTTATCTGTTATCATCTTGTCCATGGTGCTCTCAAGCTTTTCTCCATCTCCTCCAAAGATCAATTTGCAAATATCTTCACCAAATCACTTCCTAAGGAATGCACTCGTGATTTGGTTGACAACCTCAAGCTGGTCTCACATCCACCTTGAGTTTGAGGGGGGTTGTAAATGTATATTATGTTATGGGCTTTAGGCCTAGCTAGTTTACTTGTATAGCACACTTGTACTTGTACTTGTACTAGTACTACACTTTACTTGTATCACACACATGTGCTTACTTGTACTGCACACATATGCCTCCTATATATAAAGGCACTCATATATATTCTTTGATTATGAAATACAATACAATCAGTCAGTATTTCTAACAAGCTACAAACTAAATATTTTTCACAACAATTAAGTTAGCAAGCCTTAACTAATTCTCATATGAACTTGTCACTGCTATAATTTTTTTTTTAACACCAATAACAACTCATTACTTTGATAATTGAGAAAATTTTGTGTTTATGTACTTCTTGTTTTCTGTATTATGGGGTTTTAGTAGGGGGACTTGTAGTTGTGCTGTGTGTGGGCTCCGTGGGTTGTACACGGAGGTATTGATAAATGTGTGACAGATGCAAGGTAAGTCATCATGTACTTTATTGATCAGTATAAAATACTTGAATTCAACGAATAGTTGACGCATAACATAAATAGAGTGCGGAAATAGAAAAGCATTAGTCTCCCTCAGTAGGAGCTTTCTCTCTCCCTAGGAGCTCTCCCTCTCGGTTTCCCCGAGCCTCTCTCCCTCTTGATAAGGGTCTTCCCTTCCTTTAACTCCAAACCCCTGCTCTCCTTACCTTACTCTTACCTTCTACCCTCAGCAAAATGGACGTGTCTGTAATAGAGGATCTGCAACACCTACGCCTCACAAAGGATGAAGAAGAAGACATCCAGATCTCCTCCATGAACAGATCGGACCTAATGGAGGAGTGTGCTCTTAGTTTATTCGGCAAGCTTCTCACGGATAGACAACATAATTAGAGAGCTTTGAAAAATACCCTCAGAGCCGCCTGGAAGATGGGATCGGATTTGCGAATAGTAGATGTGGGGAAAAATCTTTTTCAATTCAAGTTTAACTCAGGATTTCAACTGGAATGGGTAGAAAGGAACGGCCCCTGGAATTTTAAGAACAACTTGCTTCTCCTCTGCAGATGGAAAAGGGGTCTCTCAGCCACAAACATCACCTTCACGCATGCCCCTTTCTGGGTTCAAATATGGGGCTTGCCGTTTGAAAATCTATCTGAAGAGGTTGGGAAAGATTTAGGCAACAGCTTGGGGCACTACCTTGAAACAGATAAACGAATGTGACTAACGGAGCAAGCTAGATTTCTAAGAATTAGAGTTAACATTCCTCTCAATAAGCCTCTTCGCCGAGGAGGTAATATTCTCAACTCCGACGGGGAGAAAACCTGGGTTAATTTTAAATATGAGAGGCTGCCCTCTTTTTGCTATGTCTGTGGTTTCTTGGGTCATGATGAAAAGCATTGCCCAAATTTTTCTGGCAATCCGGATTCTCCCAAGCAATATGGAGAATGGCTGCGGGCCACAGGCAACCAGAAAAGCAGTGGGGATAAGTAAAAATCTTCAAATAGTTGGAGCTTTGAAGACGAACAATCAGGCCGGTCAAGTGGAAGATCGGCTCCAACAATGACAAACCCATCGGATTCCACCTCCAAACCAGGGGCACCTTCGGAAATTCAAGTAAACGAAGAAAACAGAGGCTTTGCGAAGCCCCAAAATTCTGACAGAAAAGAAAGCTCATGTTCTAATGCAGTGGATTTTCAGGGAAAGAACAGTGATAGTTCAAATTTCAAACTCTCCCAGTCAGACCTCGCCTCACGTGACAAGGAAGGGGCTGTAGGCTCAGGTGCTGAAGCTATGGACGTGGTTTCTGAAGTGGGCCGCACCTCAAAGTCTCACCAGGAAGCCCAAGAAGTCAGTAGCCCACTCAAACTCCCCTTAAAAAGCCCAACTCGTCCTATTAGCCCCACTCATATACAGAAGCCCAACTCGCCCACTAAGCCATCTCATCAGAATGGAAAAACAAAATTAAAAAGAATAGCCCGTGAGAAAGGTAGACAAGCCCACGGTGAGCAAAAAGCCAACCTCTCTGGGAATAAAAGACCGGGTAAGTTAGTTTTTGATGATAACTTAGATGAAACTCACCCTCAAAAAAGACTCTGCGACATGCTCCCACAAAACTCTGAACATACTCTTGCATTATCGGCGGTAGCTGCTAAGCAGCACCGCCGGGCACAATGAATGCCTTATGTTGGAACTGCCGGGGAATTGGGAACCCCCGGACAGTTTATACGTTGCGCGATTATGTGCGGCGATGGACTCCCTATTTAGTCTTCCTTGTGGAGACCAAAGTAAAACACAAACGTATGGAAAAAATAAAATTTTCTCTGGGTTTCTCCAATGGCCTAATTGTTCCTAGCCGGGGTCGAAGTGGGGGCCTTGCTCTCTTCTGGGCTACGGATGTAAATCTTGAAATTAAATCATTCTCGCAATATCACATTGATGCAACCATCACTGAGCAGGACAGCAACTTCACCTGGAGATTCTCGGGTTTCTACGGTCACCCTGAATCCAATTTAAGGAAAGATTCATGGAAACTTCTCTCTTATCTAAATAACCAATTTTCTCTGCCATGGTTTTGCTACGGCGATTTTAACGAAATTTTGTCTGTGACTGAAAAATCAGGTGGCCCCCCTAGAGCTCAACGCCAAATGGATGGCTTTAGAGAGGCAGTGAATTTATGTGGGTTTCAAGACTTGGGCTTCTCAGGGCCCCAGTATACTTGGTGCAATATGCGAGACAACAGTGACCGAGTTTATCTCCGCCTGGACCGAGCCTTTGCAAACTCCAATTGGTCAAACAAGTTCAGCAATTGCAAGGTTTATCATGTTGTTGATTCCACTTCTGACCATTGCATACTGAAAATTACTGACTCTATTGCCTCTCCCCCTCGCCGGAACCACCGTTTCCATTTTGAAGCTTTGTGGGCCAAACGTGATGATTGTTATGACATTGTGAAAGCCGCTTGGAACAGGGGAAGTCTTGAAAACACACCTGAAGGTATCAACTCAAATCTTAGCTTGTGTGCTTCTGCACTGACCTTATGGAGTAGAGATGTCATTGGTAACATTCCTAAGAAAATCCAAGAGCACAAGAAATTACTGAATACTCTAACCACTCTTGATCGGGATGGCTCGCACAGTGTAGAAATTAATGATTTAAGGAAGGAATTAAATGGTCTTCTGGATAGTGAGGAGATCCTTTGGCATCAAAGAAGCAAAATTCACTGGTATAGAGAACGGGATAGGAACACGAAGTTCTTCCACACTAGAGCTTCGGAGAGGAGAAGGAAAAATTCTATTCTGGGCTTATGGAACGATGATGACTGCTGGTGTGATGACAGAGACAGCATTGCTCGTACAGCAGTGGATTATTTTTCAAAGATTTATACATCCAGTTCTCCCAATAGAATTGAAGAGGTCATCAACACCATTCCAACCCGAGTAACAGATGATATGAATGCTGAGCTTACTAAAACTTTTACCAGTGAAGAAGTTTTGCGGGCCCTCCACCAAATCCACCCGACCAAATCTCCCGGCCCCGACGGTATGTCCGCTATATTCTTTCAAAGATATTGGAATATTGTTGGTAGAGATATTACTGATATGGTGCTGAATGTGTTAAACCTTAATTTGCCCATGACTGAAATAAATAAGACTAACATTACTTTAATTCCAAAAACAAGCCACCCAGTTAGAATGACAGAATTTCGGCCTATCAGTTTATGCAACGTCACGTATAAGCTCATCTCAAAAGTCCTTGCTAACCGTCTTAAAGTTGTCCTTCCCCATGTGATAGCTGAAAATCAAAGTGCCTTTACTGCAGAGAGGCTTATAACTGATAATGTCTTAGTGGCATTTGAGCTTATGCACTATTTGAACCACAAAACAGAAGGCAAAGACGGTTTCATGTCTATCAAGCTCGACATGAGCAAGGCGTTTGATAGGGTCGAGTGGGGTTTCATCAAAAGAGTTATGGAAAAATTGGGTTTTCATAACAATTGGGTCTCTCTGATCATGAAATGTATCTCTTCAGTCTCTTACTCTGTCATCATCAACGGAGAAGATTATGGCTGCATCACTCCCACGAGGGGCCTGCGCCAAGGCGACCCTCTTTCTCCGGGGCTTTTTCTACTGTGTGCCGAGGGTCTCTCTGCCCTTATCCATCAAGCCGCAAGAAATACGGCCCTTTCTGGAATTTCAATCTGTAGGGGCTGCCCAGCCATCACCCACCTTTTCTTCGCGGATGATAGCCTTTTATTCTGCAAGGCTAAGGTCATGGAATGCAATGTACTCATGAGCATTCTCGGAGTTTATGAATCTGCCTCTGGGCAAAAGATAAATCCCGACAAGTCCTCGGTCTTTTTCAGCCCAAATACCTCTCATGCAACCAGAGACGAGATCCTAAATTCTTTAGGACCAATGCAAGACTCTCGACACAAGAAGTATCTTGGCCTCCCTTCCTTGATTGGGAAATCAAAATCTCAAGTCTTTGCTGAAATTAAAGAGAGGGTGGGCAAGAAATTAGCGGGTTGGAAAGGAAAACTTCTCTCCATTGGAGGTCGAGAAATTCTTATCAAAGCCGTGGCACAAGCGGTGCCCACGTATACAATGAGTTGTTTTCAACTTCCAAAAACCTTGTGTGACGACTTGGAAAGCATGATGAGAAACTTTTGGTGGGGCCAAAGGAACCATGAGTCAAAACTTGCATGGGTTAGTTGGAAAAAGATGTGTAAGTCCAAACTATATGGTGGCATGGGCTTCCGGAACCTCCAAGCCTTCAACCTTGCCTTACTTGCAAAGCAAGGGTGGTGGATCCTCACTAATCCCACTTCTTTGGTTGCAAAGGTCTATAAAGCTAAGTATTTTCCTTTTGAGGATGTCCTTAACTCAAGAATTGGAAGCAATCCAAGCTACGCTTGGAGGAGCATCTATAATAGTCTTCGGGTCCTAAAGGAGGGTACTCGATGGAGGGTGGGCAATGGTAAGCAGATTCACATTTGGGAAGATAGGTGGCTCTCAACTCCAACCACCTATAAAGTGACCTCGCCTCAATTAGACTTTGGCATCTTCCCAATGGTTTCTTCTCTCATTGATGAGGATACAAAATGGTGGAAAATGGATTTGGTAAGATCTATCTTTCTTCCCCACAAGGCTGCTGCTATCCTTAAGATTCCTATCAGCTTTAGACTTCCTGACGATCAGCTTGTTTGGGTAGGTAACAAAAAAGGTTCTTTTACTGTGAAAAGCGCGTACTACTTAGCTATGCGCATAATAGATGATCATGATCTTGGTGAGTGTTCTGCTGTACACAGCCAAACCTCCTTCTGGAAAGCAATTTGGCATCTGAATATCCCCCCAAAGATCCGGATTTTTGCTTGGAAAGTTTGCAGAAACGGTCTCCCAACCATGCTAAATTTACGTTGTCGGGGTCTAAATGTCTCTGGTTTCTGCCCTATCTGTGACAAGGAAATTGAGTCTATCCAACATGCTTTATTTCTTTGCTCTCATGCCAATCTAACTTGGGCTAATTGGCCAGATTGCCCTGTAAGCATTTCTTCCCCAAATGCATCTTTTATGGACTCTATATCAAAGGTCATTGATTCAGGCTTATTCAAGGATTTAGCTCTCTTTTTCACTGTCCTTTGGTCAATATGGGGGAATAGAAATCAAGCCATTTATGGGGACTCTGCTCTTCCGCCAGCCATGGTTTGGGAGACTGCAAAAAGAGCCCATTTGGATTTTGTTGATGCTAGGCTCTCCTCTTCCCCTGCTCCTCCTCCTGCCCGTGCCCATTGGACTGCTCCCCCTGCCGGTTTCTTCAAGATCAATGTGGATGGTGCCACTGATGTTGGGGGTGGTAATTCTTGCATTGGAGCTGTCATTCGGGATTCCTCAGGCTTCCCCATTGGTGCTCTCAGCCTGGTTCTTTCTTCCTGTTTTCCTGCTGAAGTCACAGAAGCATATGCTTTGCTTCATGGTGTCCTCTTTGCCGCTGAAATGCAAGTCCACCAAGCTCTTTTTGAGTCCGACGCTTTAGCTATTATTCATGACTTAATCTCTGAAGCTTCTGGCAGTGACTTTGGTCATATCCTTGAGGATATTCGAGTAGCAACCAGCTCCTTCAGTTTTTGTTCCTTTCATCACTTGAAGCATGAAGGTAACAGAGCTGCCCACTATTTAGCTTTAGAAGCTAAACGCACAGGCCAAACAAAAATATGGAGAGGATCCCCTCCCCCTTGTATTCAGGAAATTCTTAGTGATGATCTATTGTATTAGCAGGTTTCCTGCCACTGTGTACACCTTTCTTTATTGGAATGAAATCTCTTCCATATTTCCCATCAAAAAAAAAAAAAAAAAAAATAGAGTGCGGAAATAGATCTCTCCCTGGCATTACTCCAATTGAATGGGCCAGTACCCATAATGGAGCCCAACCCAACTATCTCATAATGATTGACAGGGTGGGCCGGGCCAGTTTCGTTGGCTAACATTGAACGCCAAGGAGCAGCATACGAGTCGATGGCCAGCTTGGATAGTTGGATTGTTGCTATCCCATTCAGCTGGTCCCTTTGATACCAAAAAATGGAAATGAACATTTTTGTCTTTTCCATTTTAAGTTGAATAAAGTTTAGGGGGGTCCAACTTTTTTTCCAAAAGCTCTGCCTCTTTCGTCGATCTGCCCAAATAAATTAATGATTTGGTGCAAGAAAGAAAGAAAAAATTAATGGAGGAAAGGGGGTTGGTACTTGGTAGTGGCAGTGCGGCCCAGGTAAAGCACATGGCCACGTGGCATACAGAAATCCACGTGATGTTAATGTAAAAACTCTTATTTTGATTAATCTAATTCGGCATTAACTCCGTTTTCAAAACCCAAAGCTTCACGTTATGTATCACATGTGATGTAAAAGTAAAAAAAATATTTAAAGGTCCTTTGCTAATGATAATATGCATTAACTTAATCAAATGAGAAATCACATGGTGCATGAATCACATGTAAAGTCTTTTAGAGCTTCAAATTTTCCTTTGCTAATAATAATACGCAACAAATCAATCAAACGAGAAAATAACAAAGAATAAAAATATTTGGGAGATTTTTTTGTTAAGAGAGTTTCAACTTATCACGTCTGCTTTTTAAGATAATTCTTTATTAATTTTTGATGTAGACGAGAATTAAATCCAAATATCTTATTTAATCATTAGAAATTTTATCAATTGAGTTAACTGAACCATTACCTAAAAATTAAGAGCTTAAAAGAAACTCGATAACAATAAGATGGTGCTCAATTTTGGTATACTAGATATTGTTGGCTAAGATGGGTTCAGTTATTATTATTATTATTTTTTTGGTGCAAGTGATAATTTGACTATTAGCTCAGTACCCACAAAATGATTCATATACGTTGAAAGGTGTTTTATTTTATTTTGACATACAAATAAATATCTAAATATTTTGGGGTCCATAAAAAAATAAAAATGTTATCAGCACTTAGCAGTACTTGTGTGTCTATGTGACCGAAAATTATATCTTGTCGGTTACTCCATATACTAGCTCGTGACCGTGACAGACTGACAGTGACAGTGGTCCAGAAATTTTGTGCCCTTTAGGACTAAGAAAAGGACTAGTAAAGCTCTCTGACATGAGTGACTCATCTCTCTGCTTCGCAAATTTAGCTCCTTGCGGTTTTCTGCTATCTACTGTACGTACCCTTTAATCTTTGGTTTTTTTGTCTTTTCATTTCATTTCTCCAGCCAACACTACACTAACAACCAAACCAAAAAAAAAAAAAATCAAATTACGTTCTGTTTTTCTTTTCTTCTCTTTATATCCGTTATAACAATAATAATAATACAATAGCATCGATTCTCATATCTTCTCTCTCTCTCTCTCTCTCTCTCTCTCACACACACAAAAAATACAGAGATGCTTCTGAGTCAACTGCAAAGCTCGCAGGCATGGATTTTACCTCCTCGAGTTCCCAGACTCGGCCGAGTTTCCACTTCCAATTCCAAGAGGTAATAAAATCTTCATATATACATATATATGTGTGTGTGTGTGTATTTGCTTAAAAATACTTTTTCACATTTCCTTTTTTGGTTTTTTTCATTTTATGGTTAGGACGTTAAAGAGCGTACGTGTTACTAAACTTCTTGTACTTTCAAGCACAATCCCTATTCTAATATTTATAAATGGCAATTTTCTCTGTTTTTTAAGGACTCTGTTTTATGTGATTGTGAGGAGTTGATTTGCATTTATAATTTTGTGTGTGTTTGAATAACTTGATTGAACTTAATTGCAATCAAGTTAGTATAAACCGAATTCATTCCATGGATTGCTTAGTCTGCATGTTTCATGTGCGCGTGATTTTAGTAATTTTACTTGTTATTCAAACGAGGCTTTGATTTAGTGGGTTCTAGTTGGTTCAGTTGGTAAAGTTTCTGATGGTTGAATAAGATATCTGGGTTCAATTTTCGCCTACACCAAAAATCAATTGGTGTCTTAGTCTAATTATAAAAAACTTCATCAGGAGCAGACGTCATAGGGTGAAACTCTCTCAAAAAAAGCTTAGGTTTTTAGGAAATAGACCAACAATGCGTAAGTAGAATGTCATTAATGATTGGCTTAAAACAAATACCATGTGACATCTTTTTGAACAAACTGTGGAAGTTTAAAAGAGGGCTAGCTCCTCCTTATATTGATTTAAGCCTTATTGTGTTTGAAATGTTGTTTTGCCTTTGCCTCTTAGTTTCCTCTGCTACTCAATTATTTATTTGATGTGTTCGGATTTCATTTGTGTTTCTAATTGATACTCCTTTCATTTCTCTAGCGATCACAACATATGAAGTTGACCTTTTTTTGATAAGTAATAAGAATAGTATTAATCATGAAGAAAAAACGAATAAAGTAAATACAAGGTGTTCATGACGGTGAACACAAGAAAAAGAAACAAACAACAACAAAGATAGAAAAAGAAACTTAAGGGACAATTCTAAGGGAAGTAAGAAACTCAATGATGGAAGAACAACTTGAAGAACCCCAACACCTAGACCAATCAAAAATAGTACTCTGGCATAGAGCTTGTAACTCAACAAACGATTTCTCTTTAGCCTCAAAAGAGCACCGATTTCTTTCCATCCAAACAACCCACATCAAACAGCCAGGAACCATATTCCATATGTCCGAAGTAAATTTCCCCAGCCAATAGCTCCAACAAAACACCAAACTCTCCATGGAACCTAGCATGACCCATTGGATCCCGAATACCTGTAACATTTGCACCCATAAAGAGTGAGCTACAGGATAGTGTAGGAGAAGATAATCCACAGATTCCTCATTACAGCAGCACATATAGCACCGATTCACCAAAGAAAGACCCCGGAGCATTAGATTATCCAAGGTAAGTATCTGACCATGAGCTGCTGTCCACATGAAGAAAGCTACCCTTTTAGGAACCTTAACTTTCCAAATACCCTTCCAAGGGAAACTATGGATAGGAGCACCCTGGATCTTATTGTAATAGGATCGAATATCAAACTTACCATTCCCATTGAGACACCAATGGGAACTATCACATCCAACACCCCTATGAATCTGAGATTGAATGAAATTAAGGGAAGAGAAGGCAGATTCTAATTCCCTCTTGTGAAATTCCCTTTAAAATCTCAAATTCCAAAATCTATCATATTCACCCCCCTATGACACAATACATCAGAAATACACGCTTCCTTATCATTTGAACACGCATATAACTGAGGATAGAGCATTTTAAGTGAGATATCCCCAACCCACCTATCATGCCAAAAAAGAATACGAGAGCCATCACCCACCACTAGGGCCAAATGTTTGGAGAATCTCTCCCAACCGTCATTAATACCACGCCAAAGGCCACACCCATAGGCCCTTCTGCATACTTTAGTATTCCATACCCCACCCCCCCGCCCCCCCCTCCCCCCCCCCCCAAAAAAATGACCCTCTCCATATTTAGTGGCAACAACCCTTTGCTAGAGATGGGTTCCTTCTTGGCCAAACCTCCATTACCATTTTCCTAATAGGACTTAATTGAAATGCACTAAATTCCTAATCCCCAAGCCACCCATCTCAAAAGGTGAACACACCTTCTCCCAAGCCACCAAAAAATACTTGGAAACACTCCTTTGAAGACCCCCATAAAAAATTTCTTTGAATACGTTCCAACCTATCAGCCATAGCTATAGGGATGGTAAATAAGGATAGGTAGTATGTAGGAAGACTAGAAAGGGTACTCTTCAAAATAGTAAGTCTACCACCCTTAGACAAATACAGATGCTTCCAACCTGAAAGTTTCTTTTCCATCTTCTCCAAAATAGGATTCCAAATGGATGCTATCTTATACGGAGTACCCAATGACATTCCCAAATATTTCATAGGCAGGCTACCCACCCTTCAACAGAGAATGTTAGCCAAAGCACCTATATTACCAACCTCCCCAACTGGGACAATCTCACTCTTCCCCACATTTACTTTTAAGCCAGTAAAAACTTGAAAGCAAGACAAAGCCAACCTAATGGACAACACTTGTTCTCTAGAAGCATCACAGAACAAAATGTTATCATTTGCAAACAACAAATGTGATATGTGTACCCCAATAGAGTTAATTGGTCCCACATGAAAAACATGAAGCAAACCACTATCCTCAGTTTTCTTTAGAATCCGACTTAATACTTCCATAATCAAAAGGAAAAGAAGAGGGGACAACAAATCACCTTGTCTCAAATCACGAGAACTTCCTAAAAAACCTGTCTAGGATCCATTCATAAGAATAGAGAAATGAACAGTAGCTATGCAAGCCTTAATCCACCCCCTCCACTTCAACCCAAAACCCATCCTATTCAACAAATAGAATAAGGCATCCCAATTTACATGATCATAGGCTTTTTCGATGTCCAACTTACAAACGACACCCGGTGAATGACACTTCAATCTGCTGTCTAGGCACTCATTTGCAATAAGCACTGAGTCCAAAATTTGTCTCACTCATTATGTCAACTGTAGGATAGCTCTGTATTTATAATTTTTCTTCCTCTCCTTCTCTGCCTCTGTTTTCTTTTCTATTCTTGTATATCTAAACTGTTACATGAACAGGTGTGCTGGAATACTACGTTTAGTTTTTGCATAAAACATTACTTTTTAGCATCACGTGTGAAATTTGGCTAGATTTACAGTTTAAAAAATTGTAATCAAGGCATGTGGCGTAACAAAGGGAAAATTTAGTGCCTTATGCATTTGTTGGTGCTTATTTTTGTTAAATAATGGCAGATGTTGCTCACATGTTGCATGTATAAAAAGGTTCTGTTTTATGTGAAAACAATGTTCTCTTCAATTTTTACTGTAGAGTTGAAGCTATAGGAGGCTGACACTGACATGATACTTTTCAGGATATCAATGACAGGCCAGTTCTGGTGGATAAAATATTCAGCTATACATGCACGGAGTTCCATATTACAGAATGGAAGTGAGTTATAAACTCTCTAAATAAAACAATAACATAAATGCATCTATGAATTTCTCTCAACACATAAAATAAATTTGCTTACTTTTTTGACCTATTCTTGTCCAGTTCTTTGTTTCCACCCATCGTCTAAATCTTTGTATAAAGTTTTAAACAGATGTATCATGCATGCTCTGTTTGGGAAGCTCATTCAAATGGTTCTTTCTAATGATTTTCAGTCAATTGTCAACTGTTAGGTCATGGACAAATTATCTTTCCATATTATGGCTATGATATGATTTATAATGCAAATGATTCACTTCCTGTTAGTTTTTCAAGGTGCACCTACAGGCTTAAGTTAGCTGATTATCTTCGAAAATAGCTTATTTATGTTTTTCCTTCTCATTTTTTTGTTTTGTTTTTGATACAGAGGCAGCCTTAAATTTTCATTGCTCAATTGTTCACAAAATATTTTATTAAATCAATTTCTTTCACTCATCTGTCACACATTGAGCTTCCCTTGGAGTATTGACTGAATTTAATTATTCTTGATGTTGTTGTCTTCCATCTTTTTGGATGGCAGCCTTACTTCCTGTCTAAAAATTGCCTATTTTGAGCCTGCTGTTGGTTGTTTGTCCTTGATCTGTACATCATATATCTGCGCTTTTTCAGAAGTACTTAGATCACTCAAATATCAATTGGACTGATTGCCACTTGACGCACTTCGCAGTTTGACTATAAATCTAATGTTTTAAAGGAGCCATGCCAACCAACACCGTTATAATGATTTCATTTTTTTCCCCAACAATACCACATCTTGTCTATGGAATTACTTTTTGATACTTATTGACCAACATTGTTACAATTATATTCCTAGTTAGATGCATGCTTGCATTTTTTGACCCAACAAATGGTAATTTAGATCCTCCTGCACTTGAGGGTATCTTTCTTGGCTATTTTGTTACATAGAAAGGATATCATTTTTATCATCCCCACTCCTGTTAAATTTTGCCTCCATGGATGTCACTTTCTTTGAGTCTTGTTCTAATTTTTTTGGCTCACACACTCCTCCTCAGTGTTAGAGAATTAGTGAAAAGGAGCTTCATTCTCACTCTTGTGTGTCCCTTGTGATTACGTCCTCCTTTGTCACTCAAGTTGACCATTTGAACCATAAAAATATTACTCCAACAGCCACTGCATCTGCCTTTTGTGATGGAATCTCAGCAGCTTGATGAGGTGGAACAGGAAGAGCCCTCTCAGGTGGAGGGGGAGTTCCCTCCCATCAGCAGGGATGTTTCCCTAAGTACTCCAGGAGACAGGAGGTTAAGATCACCCTGCCAACTCCATGTCAACCAACCTCCTGAGGTTCAGGTGATATCTCCAATCCCATTCCTACTTCTAATCCTGATAAGAATGGTAAAATCTAGATGCCCCTATTGCCCTTTGTAAGGGATTTAGATCTTACACTCAGCATCCAATATTAAATTACATCTCTTATCAGAACTTTCCACCTATCTAGATTTTGCACTCAGCGTCCAATATCGAATTACAGCTCATATCAAAATCTTTCACCCAGCTATCGTTCCTTTGTGTCTCACTTGTCTTCTGTTCCCATTCCTTGTAGTGTTTAGGATGTTCTTACTAACCTTAAGTGGAAAGATTCCATGATTGAGGAAATGACAGCATTGCATAAAAGCAATACTTAGGAATTAGTCCTGAAAGGAAAACAATAGTTTGTTGCAAGTGGGTTTATGCTGTTATGCACAAGGAAAATGAGTCCATTGAGAGGTACAAGGCTAGATTGTTTGCAAAGTGGTTCATTCAGACCTACTGGATTGAGTATTAAGAGAATTCGCTCCAATGGCTCGGATGACTTCCATACAAATTCTTCTGTCATTAGCAGCTAATTTGAACTGAACTCTAAATCAGCTCGAAGTAAAAAATGGCTTCCTCCGTGGTGATTTAGAAGATGCGGTTTATATGGATGTTCCTCCTAGTTTTAGAAGTTTCTCAACTCAAGGAAAGGTGTATAGATTGAAGAAATCATTGTACAAATTGAAATAATCACCTAGAGATAGTTTAAACAGTTTAGACCACCATGTGGGGTTATGGATACAGACAAGCTCAGAGTGATCACACCTTATTTGTTAAGCACTCACCTCAAGGTAAGGCTATTGCTTTTATTGATTATGTCGATGATAACAGGTGATGATCTTGAGGGAGTAAACATATTGAAAGGATATTTAGATGCTGAATTTGAAATAAAAGGACCTTGGAGATTTGAATAGTTTTTGAGTATCAAAGTAATTAAGGTCCAAGAAAAATATATTTATGTCCAGCGGAGATATGTCCTTGATCTCTTTGAAGAAATAGAAAGACTTAGTTACAAGGTTTGTCAATACTGCATTATACCAGCCACTAAACTTGTATGAATACCCCCTGAGACAGGAAATATTGATCTATATCTGCTATTCCAAGGCTTTTCTTTAGGGGCCAGTATTGATATTTTGCCTGTACAAGAATTAAATGAAAAAAAGAAAAAAAAGGGGGGTTTATAAAATAAAAATATGCTTATTGGGCTAATATACTAAGCTTATAAAATTTGTGGATTATATAAAAAGTTACACAAATATTAACTGGTACCAAAATATTTTGTTTTGATGGTCAAATTGAAACAGCCTATGGTACGGTATTGACAACTTTTCTTGTGATACCTTGATGGAATCATGGACTAGATGAAGATCTAGAGGATGTATTAGATGGTAAAGACTGATTTATCTATTTCACACTCACCCAAACATTGCTTATTTTGTTAGTGTGGTTAGCCAATTCATGCATGCACCTCGAGTATCTCATATGAATGTTGTTTACCGTATTCTTCAATATTTGAAATTCGCTCATGGTCGAAATTACTATTCTCTAATCATGGTCACTTATTGGTAGGATCCTGTACAGTTGCAGATTGGACAGATACTATTATTAATAGAAGATCTATTTTAGGGTACAATACCTATGTTGGAAGTAATTTGGTCACTTGGAGAAGCAAGAAACAAATAGTTGTAGCCAAGTCCCATGTAGAGGCTGAATTTCATGCAATGTATGGTTTTTGAGAACTTCTTTGGGTGAAGATGATGTTTAGAGAATTGGGATTTAACATGCAAGAACATATGCGATTATATTGTGACAACAAGGTAGCCATTAATATTTCTTACAATCTAGAGAGAAACTATTGCATAATCTAGTACAACGTGATAGGACTAAACATGTTGAGATTGGCAGACATTTCATCAAGGAGAAGCTTGATGATGGCATTATCTATACAATGCTTGTGAAGACTAGAGAGAAAGTAGTAGTCATTTTAACCAAAGGAGTCTCAAGTAGAGTTTCATACTACTTTAAGCAAGTTGGGCATGTGCAATATCTTTGATTCACCTTGAGGGGGAATGTTGGACTACATACTTTAGACACGAAGTTTGTAAATGTTTGCCTCTTGTGAGGGCATGCTTGAATTTGCATATTATTATTGATTGCGCATAATAGAAAGGTGTAAGGGCTAATCAAATTAACCCAAGACACAATGGAAAAAGTTTTCCTCTAAACTAGTTTGGAGGAATCTTTTCCAATCCATTATGTGGCAATTCATAAAGCATCCAAGTGTATTAAATCATGACTCATCAAATTATTTATACAAGTCCCATGACTCATTAACTAGGTCATGTGACTAAAAGTACACATGGATGATTTCATGAATCGCCATGTAGTGGGTTTGAAGGAATTTTCCTTCAAATTGGTTTAGAGTTAAACTCTGTCCATATACAAATTTCTCCAAATTCAACCCCAATTTGCATAGTATTAACTGATTGAGTACAATAAAATGTTGTTAGGGTTAATCAAAGTATCCTTATACATTGTTTTATCAGGGGATTCAAAATTTTCAAATGTGTTAGACTCATTTGAAGATAGATGCTTGTTTTTATATCATTTACTGGTGATGAACATATATTTTGTGCTTTCTACAATTGTTTTTAAATTGACTTAACCACATTATTTTAGGTGCCTAACCAGTGAATAATTATGATAACTTCTACAGGGAAATGGGAGGCCAGTTTTCAACGAACTGAAGATAGGTTAGACTCAACTATGTACATAAATGTTTCAGATGATTTCAATGACAAATTCTTTAGGATGGACAGGAATGATGGTTCTTTGGTAAGTATTTAGTGAAATAATATGGAATAATTCATCAAAAAAAAGTGAAAGAATATGAAATAGAGCCTTTTTTTATAAATTTTTTATTTATCGTTTTTCTATTGCTGGAAATTAGCTTCCTCCATTTTTTGGTCCAGAAATTTGCTTCCTCAAATTTTTTTTTCTTGAGATCTTGGATAGTGTATAATCAATTTGGAAATATTAAGATCTCTCAAGAGAAGATATCTTTTGCTTTTCTAAGGAGATTTATCAGCTTTGAGTGGCCTTCAATCTTTCACTGATCCAGCTGATGACAATTGAATGAGTTTACTTAAAAAAAAAAAAAAATTGCACTTCTGGATGAGTGGAAGATCTCACCAAGTTTTATGACCCTTGGAACTACTTAGATCCTTCATTTTATTTTATTGTTTGGCCAATGAATGTGTAGATACTTGAATCACTTTTGTGTTCTCTATTAACAATGAGTTGACCTGGATAAGTTGTACAAACTAATTCTGCACTTATCCCTTTGGGTCTGGAAGAGCATACCAATGGGGTTCAATTTATATCTTTGATCCATGCTATGTTGCTGGTGGTAATATGTAGTAGAGATCCTGATGTAATTTACTCATTGTGCAGGATTATCAGACTAAGATATTGATGGGATCGATGTCATTGTATTTCCTACTCAGACTGAAGCAGCTAAATTTTGTTAACTCATTGACAAAGATGGTCCAAAAAATGCTTCCCAGTATGGTTCAGACTTTTGGGGCAACAAGCTTGCCTTTTGCTTGTATATCTAATTCCCTGAATAAACCTAGGCCTCTTCAATTGGATGTGTCCTTGCCTTCATTTCAAGATATTAGATGGAGCTTTGCACGGTGGTTGTACTTATTTAACATCCAACTTGAGAAAAATGTTGCCATGTAAGTTAAGTATGATCCCTGTTTGTGTACTTATTTAGCATTCAAAATGATGTGGCTTCGGTGTAAATTATACATAATATATGTCTTCCTTTTGGAATTATATAGTATGCCATACACTTCAAATGAATTTTCAATTTCAAAAACGTATCATGTGATTCTCTTTCTTGCAAGGGACACCATGTATCACATATTGATATTAAATTATAATTTTCAGTTATTTTTTAATTCTATTGTGCATGCATCATTTATTTGGGAAATTGCAGAAATATGGAAGCTTTGGAGAATGCCAATGTTGGTGTTATGACCATTATCATTATGTAGATTTAGAAGGCCAAGCTAAATCTCTTGGGATGGACTAGAAAATGTGGAAAACCATTCTGTCAAATGAAGTTTTCAGTCAATATAATTCTAAGAACATCTTTTGATTCTATATGGGCAGAGTGCACTTTCCCCTTGTGGAAACTAACAAATTTATTTGAAAAACTCCACAACAAGAAGAGAGGTTTAACTTGTGATTTGATATCTGTAATGCCTCTCCCTGTAGTCTAAATTTCAGTGATTGGATTACTTTTGGTAATTTATGCTGCCACTGCTTATAGATCAAAGATGTTGAAAATGCTGTTTCATGTGCCTTCTATGTACTTGATGAATGTGTTCATGAATTTAACAAAGCCTTTATGTTCTCATTGATGTTTTGTAGGTTTTTTGTGGTGCTCCTTGTAGCGTGCTTCTCGTTTGTTGTTATTGGTGGTTTCATGTTCTTCAAGTTCAGGTAACTTACAATCTACCAATTTTAGGAGAAACTTTGATACATCCCTATTGATGGTATTTTCCATATTTGAGATAGCATTGTCTGCTTTGAGTAGTTTTGTTTATACATTATACAACCATAAGTCTCATTTTGTAGAGTCTATGGCAAGGAAAATTTTGAAAGATGTAGTTGCATCTTTTTTGTCCCTCTCCCTTAGGCTTTTTTTGGGAGTTCATAAGAGAAAGTAGTGGAATGGAATAGAATGATTATAAGGAATGGAATGTATTTAAGTAAGGGAAATGAATTGAAAAGAAAGGAATGGAATGGAATTAAGTAACTTTGTTTGGATGTTTTAAAATAAATTAATGAAAAGGAATGGAAGGTAAGGTAAGTAACCTTGTTTGCGAGTAACATAGAAGGAAATGAATGAAATCATTTTATGACAATATTATTATTAGATCCCTATTTTAAAATAAATGGATAAATATATAGGAGTATTTTGAGAGTTTTAGTAAAAAATTCATTAAATTTAATTTCATTCCCGCCAATTCCTCTCGATTTTTGGGGGAATGAAAATTTAAAGTTTTGAGGGAATAAAGAGGAGTGAGTATTCCCTCCATCAATTTCATTCCCTCCTACTTAAAGTCTCAAACAAGGGAATGGAAAGCCCTCCAATAAAACTCCCAAACAAGAGAAGAAAAGAATATTCTAAAATTATTCTCTTCATTTATTTCCATTCCATTCCTTCCTCCCAAACGAGGGGTAAATTAAAGTAAATATTTCTTTGTGCTTCCCGCATCTTGTATACTCCTATCACTTTTCTTGTTGGAGTTGGTACCAGCAAGGGATCTCATCCTCTTTATTGTATAATGTTCTAGAACTTGAGCCAGAAATTTCTTGTTAATGTATCATAATTCAGGATGATAGGTGATATTTTGTTTGCTTTGTTATAAGGATATCTGTCATGAAGTGAACATTACAAGATTTTGTAACAGATTGCAATGGACAATAGGCTTATATATATATATATATATATATATATCATTAGGATGACTGTTATCGAAATGTGTTTCCTCATATGTTGATGATTCACTTCTTCAATAGCTAGCTGATGTTGGATCTTTGGATTGCTCAACTTTCTTTTCTGTATGATTTACATGATACGTTGGTTGAGAATGTAGAAGAAAGTACAAATTATCATGTGAAATTAAGAGCAGTGATGGATATATTTATATTGTATTTTGCCTTTAAGGAATCCCTTCAGCTCTAGTTTCGTTGAGTATGAGAAATCAAATCATCTTAATCCTTGGGTATAGTTTTTGTAGTTAATTTTAAGTTGGTTTTCATTTCTCCTGAATAAAGGTTTTTATTAATCCTTTTCCACTTGTTTCTAGAGCAACTTATTTCCTATTAAATTGATTAATTCCTACAGCAAATAAAACTCATGATCATTTGCCTATCTGGTATCTCCTCTGTTGAATAACACAGGGGTAGTGGACAATCTCTGGAGGACTGCTGCTGGGAGGCTTGGGCATGTCTGTGTTCTTCGTCTACGCATTTAAAAGTGTGTCTCTTGTGAATATGATAATTTTGTTAACTTCCTCAATTGCTACCACATTTGTATTTTTTATACGATCATAAAATCACATATATTGTGAATAAAACAAAATCTTTATGTGTTGAACTCCAGCAAAGAACACGCATTGAACGTGTTATAGGCTTTGTTCTTGCTATATGGGGCATATTGTTTTACTCTCGCCTGCTGAGCACAATGACTGAACAAGTCAGAGTAAGATTTTGAAACAAGAAGCTTATACTTATGCGTGCTTCTAAGTAAATGGCATCCTTATGAGGTTTTTTTGACAGAACAATATGCAAAAAATCAGAGAAGGAGCCCAAATTCATGTTCTGGAGAGTGATCATATCATTATATGTGGAGTTAACAGTCATCTGCCTTTCATACTAAAGCAGCTAAATAAGTATCATGAATATTCTGTTCGTTTAGGTACTGCTACAGTTAGGTAATTTGGTCTTGCACTGCCTGTATAGGTTCTATATCAGTCTCTATGCTTTTATTACTGGCTTCTTTGATCATCTTCATATGTAATTATAGGAGGCAGAGAATTCTTCTTCTGTCCGATCTTCCAAGGAAGCAGATGGACAAGATAGCAGACAATATGGCCAGAGATCTCCATCATATTGATGTCCTTACAAAGAGGTAAAATATTGAGTAATCCTTCTTCTAATCACAAAAGCAACTTGCAGAAAATACCTTTTTCTTTTCTCTAGTACTATGCCTAGAGTTTCTTTTTCAATTGTTACTTGGTTGGAGATCCCTTGATGGTTGCCTATTCTGCAGCAATGAAATTTATTATATATTATTCTTGATGTTGTTATTGTTTTTTTTTTTTTTTTTTATTGTTATCGTCATTATTATCAATACTATTACTATTAGTATTGTTATTGTTGTTGTCGTTTTTGTTATTCTATGATTGAGAGTATCTTTATCTTTTTTTTTTTTTTTTTTTTTTTTTGATAGGTCAAAATGATATTATTGAAACGAGGCTACTTAGTGACAATAAGTGTGAAGTAGCCTAAAAAAAATATAATAGAAGAAAGATTACCTATCAAAAATATATATAATAGGAGAAAGATTTCTTTCATTGCAAGGGGCCTGCCACCCAAATTTTGGACCCCTTGTTGTTTTTCCACTTTTGGTGAAGATACATCCTAAAGTAATATCTAAGCTCTATATAACCAAAAAAAAGAAAAAAGAAATCCTAAGATAATATATATGCAGTGTTAAAGCAGGAAAATTACTCTATTGGGGTTGAAGTTATTTGCTGAAATCATTGGAAAGAAGTTTAAATTCTTGAAATAGCATGAATAAAAGTATAAAATTGATCCTTCTATTTGTTTACCCAACTACTTCTGCAAACAACCTTTTTGTTATCGTATTTATAAGCCTGACATACATTGTTGGTCCGGAAAAACTATCACTTTTGCCAAATAACCCAAGTTAATTGGAAAGTGTGAAGTTAATCACTTAATCAATATTCTAAGACTTCTCATGTGTGAGTCTAGAATCTCTCAATACATCTAGTTTTTTAACTTTAAATGGAAGATAGAGTAAAGACGAGTTTCAAACTCAAGATCACTTTTTTATTTTTTTGCTGAATCAAACTCAAGATCACTAGCTTTAATACCATGATAAACTATCACTTATTCCAAATGCCTAAGCTGATGGGAAAGAGAAAATTTAAAATCAATATTCTACCAGCTCACTTTCTAACAGCTTGAGTTTTTAAGACTGATAGTTACTACAGCTTCTAATGCACCACTCCGAATTTTTTTTTATCCTTCAATTTGCTTTTGCTGATCTGGAGGGCTTTAAAATTGAAAGAAATGCATGTGGACATTATGATATTGCTTGACTTAAATGCATGCATGCATGGTACCCAGTGTTCAGATTGAATGCTACCTGTATGATATATAGCTAGCAAACATGTTGATTTTGGCTGACACTGTGAACCAAATGGTGCTTTATTGTTACAGGCTCTATTTCTTCAGTTACCTTGTCAATCCCTTTTTTTTTCTCTCAGAAAGCTAGTTTCTTTTGGGAATGGGGCTTTGTCATTCATAGAGTTTATCATGGCTCTCTCGTTTCAGGTTTTAAGATTTTAAATAAATATAAGATATAACTTGTAATTTGGGGAGATATAATTATCTAAACTTGAATTGATTCCATCTCTTACGTTTTTTTTTTTCCCACTTTTACAGTTGCAGCCTTAGTTTGACAATATCCTTTGAAAACGCTGCGGCAAACAAAGCACGTGCAATAATTATACTTCCAACAAAGGGAGATAAGTAAGAACCTGATGAACTTAAAAGAACTGGTTAGGTTTTTCATGTTTATTCTAATTTTTTGGTTTAAAGCTGCTTTCCCTCCATAGCCTTTCAGACTGTCCAAGGATATGGCAAAGTTGTATTATTATCAATGGACTACATTTTATATTCATCAGAATTCTGCATTTAATGGGGAATGCCATTGTATTCTAGGCATTAACTTGTTAACCTGTTATTCCATGTTTCAATCAAAAGATGACTTAGTAGTAAGAGCTAATAGGCATGTTACTTTGATTATGAATGACACAATTGGAAGCACCGATGACATGCCCCATTGTACGCATCAGTATCTGTGGCTCATAAGATCATTTTGTGTAGTGTAAAAGCATTTTTTTTAGCCAAGATTCTTAAAATTTCACTTTTAAATTTTCCTAACTCCAGGTCTTCAATTGATTAGGTATGAAGTTGATACTGATGCATTTTTATCTGTATTAGCGCTACAACCAATTCCGAAGATGGAATCTGTCCCCACCATTGTTGAGGTATATTAGTTATTGGTAGTTTCTAATTGTTTTATGTTTTAAGATTCACTCTGCCTAGTCAAGTTGAAAAAGTCCTCTTTAACAAATGCAGGTTTCAAATCCCAATACATGTGAACTCTTGAAATCAATCTCAGGACTGAAAGTAGAACCAGTAGAAGATGTTGCATCCAAATTATTTGTTCAATGCTCTCGGCAGACTGGGCTCATAAAGATCTACAGGCACTTGCTTAATTATGGAAGTACTATACAAATTCTCTAAAGTGTTATGATATCCAGCATTTTTCCCAGAGAGGGAGAGAAGCTTCTTGTGAATGTGTTGATAGGATAACAAAATCTACCATTAATGCTCTACTTATAACATTCTCTATCCGAATTTTTTACTTGTTATTTGGTCAAATGTTTGTCCCACCAAATAATGTGTTGTTTTACTCCAGATTTATAAACAAAATTAGTGACACACTATTTCTTAAGCCCCCATTTCCATCTAGTGATTATTTAGTTTCTACTAAAAAATCTAATTAGTTTATGTCTACATATTGCAGAAAATGTATTTAATCTTTGTAGCTTTCCCAATCTAGCTGGAATGACCTATAGAGAGATAAGGCGAGGGTTTCAAGAGGTAATGCTAACTACCAAATTTAATTTTGCTTATAAATAATCTTCAGTATGGGGCTGCTTATTTTCATATTTTCTATAAATGGATGTCCTTTCAGGCAGTTGTTTGTGGTCTTTACCGGAGTGGGAAGATATACTTCCATCCAAACGACAATGAAATTCTGCAGCAAACTGACAAAGTATGTGGACATGATGGATATCTAAACATAATTTATTTACTCTTTATTTTATAATTTAATAGGCACCACAACTTGGAGAGTTCTTGTGACTTGTGAAACTGAATACATTAGATCTCTCTTTCTCTCTCTCAAGATGTTATGTTAATGTTTCCAGACCTTGATGGTCACTGAACCATCCAAGGTGCTAGCGCACTGTTTGCATTTTGTTCATCCCAACTAAAAAGTTTGTGACAACAAATTTAGAGTATTTGATAATTGCAGAAGCTAAAATAATTGCTATTCATCAAACCATGTAATTGATATGTTTGGTAGGTTGGTTTCATTGATCTTTTCTGGCCTTACAAAGAAAATAGATTTTTGTTAGAAATTGCCTCAAATTTCTAGTGTTATTCAGTTAACTAATAGAGTTTACTTGGTATGAAAGGAAGTGTATTCCTTGTCAAAGAAGTAGTTGGCATTTATTGTCAAGGAAGTAATGTTTTATTCTTTGGGCCGGAGTCTTATATATAGGTGACACTTTGAAGGGTTCAGTGGATTTGATCAAGAGGTCTTCCCACACAGAGGAGAGGAGGTACTTGAACTTGAGTAAGGTTCTTCAAAGGGTAGTTTAGTAGTTCTTTTGGGGGTGAAAGATATCGGTGTGTATGAGAAAGGGTTAGAAAACAAGTTTTGTTCTTGTGTGTTAGTGAGTACCTTTGGGTGTATTGGAGATTTGGATTTATGTTTGTGAAAGTTTGAGTGCAGTTGCAATCCTTATCATTGATAGTGGACCTTTTGTTGGCATATAGCTCGCTGAACTACATAAAATCTTGTGTCTTGTGTTGCTTGGCTTTTATTGTAATTCATTAGCTGATTTCATTAATCTGTAATTCTTTAGGAGAATTTACAATTTAGAGTTCTCATTGTAATAATATAATTCCTTATTGATTATAAAATTTATAGGATTAATTTATATACATATTTGATGTCATGTGGTGAAATAGTCTATATACGACATTGTCAAATGAACCAGTAGAATTATTAGTCCCTAGAACCATTGGAAGGTTTGCACTTAGTTTCTAAAACTCTTACTTCAGGGGAAAACTCTCGATGTGCAATGTGCTGCCATGTTATCGCTGTGGATGAGCACTAACAGCACACAGCTGTACACTGGACAATGGTCGAAACTCTTTGATAAATTACCAACTGTCTCAAAAGTTTAAGCTAGTAAGAAATTGTGAATTTAATCACTCTACAATTATTCTACACTCCCACTCATGTGTGAGCCTAGACTCTCCCTTAATAAGTGGGGTAAAACACGTGGAATTTTAACTTTTTAAATGGGAGGCAAAGCTGAGACAAGGTTTGAACTCATGACCACTTGCTCTAATACCATGATAAATTACCAATATAACCAAAAGCTTAAGCTGTTGCAAAAGGTTGAAGTTAATCACTTAACCATTATTCTAACACCCTCTAATGTTGATGAACCTATGTTGTGTATGGAATTTTCTTTATGCCATTGTGTTCTCTGATAAGGTCATGATTGATTTTATTCAAATATGATATATTTAGTATTATTATTATTATTTTATATAAGGAAAGATGAGTTCTCCAAGAAATTATTTAAATTTTTTCATTTTGATGATTGGGTCATGACACTCCCTCCTTTGATTTTTTTTTTTTTTTTTTTTTTTTTTTTTTTTTTTTTTTTTTTTTTTTTTTTTTTTTTTTCGCGTACTTTAAAGTATCATTGCACTTTCCTATTTCAGATACTGTTCATTTCCCCTGTTCAAGGAACAAAGAGAGGACAAGTTGAATATTTAAATGTTCCCAAAGAAGGGAGTAGTTCCACTCAAAATCAGCAAGTTCTAAAAATGAACGGCGATTTGGCATACCATTCCTCTGAATTGAAAAAAACACGACTTGAAAATATTGTAAAACGTCCCAACAAATCAGGTTCCAAGGTACAAATTCCCAAAAGAGATAATTGATCAAATGACAGTATTCTTTAAAACTTTGGATATCAGTCTGGGTAATTGTTTTGTACATGACTGCAGGCATCAGACTGGAACACTGGGCCAAAAGAATACATACTTTTGCTGGGGTGGCGCCCAGATGTTGTGGAAATGATAGAAGAATATGACAATTATCTTGGACCTGGCAGTGTATTGGTATAGCTCCTATTTTCCTTTGGGAACATCATACTGTGTCTACTATACGTGAGCTTGTACATTAATTCAAATCTGAGCATTTTCAATCTTGGAGTTCAAGGGTGTCAAAATTAGGCTATAAGCACTGGCATATTAATTAGAACATTCATGATGGAAATGCATATGATATCTTTAGTGACTGAGCCTGAGATATACTCGACATTAATAATTTTTGTGACATTATGGGGTCAGAGATTGGGGATATATTATTGATAAGTCAATCTGAAAGTAATTATGAAGATCAACAAGAAGAGTGAATGATGGATGCACAACTTTCTCCACCTCAATAAATGTATAATATGGAGTTAGTGTTGGGAGAATTTAGTAACACCAGCCTTGCATTCATTTAAATGTTGCAGGTCTCTCTGCAAATTTTATTCTTCAATGTATAGTCCTCTAGTCAGGCAAAAGATGTTTTTTGAGCATCTTTAATATTTGTGGTCCATATTAAAGGTACTATCACGCTTGCTCATTATATCCATTTCTTGAATGTTTTCATCAAAAGCTTGACAGCCAATATGCATCAACTTACTGAAGATGGGTATCCTGCTTGTTTGGTTTCAAATGAACTTGGCCACCAACTGGTTGCTATTTAAAAAAAAAAAAAATTCTTTTGAGAAGATAGACGAACCAACTAGTTGCTATCTTGACAAAGATATCTTTGGTAATTGATATGGATGTATTTTGCGAAGCTTGATGGGACATGTTTTTCAAAAATCACATGCATTAAGGTTCTTCATAACTCATTATTACCCATGTGTATGCAGGAGATATTATCAGATGTACCTTTAGATGACAGGAATAGGGCAAGAATCATTGCTGGTCAAGGCAAACTAAAAAATGTCCGAGTTTCTCACAGGGTACTGTTCCAGTAAACCTAGAGAGTTGATCCCTTTTCTCCCAATTTGTTTGTTTCTTTCTTCTGCTTTCTTGCTTTTCTTCTAATCCTTCATTCCTTTTCATATGCTGCAGATTGGAAACCCTATGAACTATGACACCTTGAAGGAAACCATAGTGAATATTCAAAATTCATTCAACATTGGTGAAGATATTCCCTTGTCAATTGCTGTCATATGTGATAGAGAGTGGCTTATTGGAGGTAACAATGCATGATGTTTCAGTTAGTTGAAAGTCGCCTTGGCATTAACCATTCTCTCTTCAGATCCATCCAGGGCAGACAAGCATTCCGCATATTCTCTTCTCCTTGCTGAAAATATCATCAACAAACTTGGAGTGAAGGTGAAAATTGATCACTTAAGTTTTGTCATATCAATCCTCATATTCAACTTTTAAAAATTAGTTTCTGCGATTTATTACTCCAAGAATATTAGTAATGAAGAAGTTTTGTGAGAAAAGAGTGCCAAGAGCCTTGCAGCTCCTGTGGCACCTTCTGATGTTTCCAATGGAGATGTCTGTGGTTCAAATCCCCCCACCCCATTGTAAATATTGAATTATCAAAAAGTTTTGTGAGAAAAGAGCAGGGTGATGAATGATTGTATTGCAGGTACAAAATCTGGTTGCAGAGATTATTGACTCGAAATTGGGCAAACAAGTAATACTTCAACAGACTTAGTTTTTATTTTTTATTTTTTATTTTTTGAACATTTGTAATCTTTGATGGGTATTTTCCACATTAATAATATCTATCAAACTCCTGTGGTTCCTACAGATTACAAGAATCAAGCCATCCTTGACTTACATTGCAGCAGAGGAAGTAATGAGCCTTGTAACAGCCCAAGGTCTTGAATCCTTGCACTATACCGTCTGTCACATTATTTGTAATGTTTCACTTCATACTAGATAGTAATTATCTGTTTGTGCATAACAGTGGCAGAGAATAGTGAACTGAATGAGGTGTGGAAAGACATCCTTAATGCAGAGGGTGATGAAATATATGTGAAGGTAATCCCATCTACCTCATGTCTTGATCTAGTTCTTAAGAACTCTTCCTAAAATTGAGGATAATGAGGTGGTTAAGGATTGGGGGACCTCTGGCACATTTACCAGTTGGGGGGTAGTGTCTTGGTTACAGGATAAAAAGACATGGTTGTCCAAAAAATAAATTTCAACCACCTAACTTGGCACAATTTGAAGTTAGCAGGTTATGGGTTAAGGCTAAACTCAACACAATCTGAAGTTAGCAAGTTATGGGTTGAGGTTTAACGGTCATAATTAGGTTGACACAACTGACCCCTTTAATAAACAGGTCATGTTTATATCCAACCCATGAAACCTGTTTGACCCGTTTGACGCATTTAACTAAATGTCATTTTACTAATATATCCTTCAAAACCCTAGATATTTAAACTTATTAGTTGTTGTGGTTTATTTTGTTTGACATATTATGATTGATTATTTGTGATTTTGAGATATGTTTTAGTTTTGAATAATTATTTATGATGAAGTTACTTATTAATTCTGAATTTTATATTAAAAAATATATCTGTTTGGTTTTTCATAGTTCAAATAAATTGGGTTAATACTAAGATTTGTATATATATATATATATATATATATATTTTTTTTTTTTCGCTTTGATAAAATCTGATAAACGGGTTGATACAACTGACCTGTTTTATAAACAAGTCGTGTTAGGGTTGAGGAATCCTAATCAATTAATAAACGTGTCGGGTTAGTGTCGACCCACATAGTCAAATACTCATGAATCGACATGATACAAACCCGACACATTAACACAAATTGCCACCTTGGGATCCAGCTCCACACATTGATATATCATATTGCATATCATGATAGTTGAGTTCACAAAAGCAGAGAGGTGAACGTAAAATTATCAGTAAAATTTCTAGGAAAAGGATTAGCACTCACTGCTAGGTAACTGGGTTCCTCTCATAGTCTCATGGGCTGCCAACGTGCCAAATCATTGCACTTAAATTTTAAAGATTCTCACAAATAGTTTAAATGGTTTTCATTCCTTCTTTTTTAACTGATAAAACATTTTGGGAAATCTCTAATGTCTGATCAGCAATTATGTGAACAGTCATTCATGAACACTATTGCTATTCCGTGAACCCTAGCCACTGTGGTTTATGTATTGATATATTTATTTGAAAATATTTGAATAAAATGCACCTCTTAATGTAAACCTAGTGAAAAACTAGAATATTCTGGTATAACCAGTGACCTTTCAGCAATAATCCTCCTATGTGATTACCTGCCCATTGTCCATTCTAGCCATATAATTCATTTGCCTGTATTTTCCCTGATAGGATATTAACCTTTACATGAAAGAAGGAGAGGATCCATCATTCTCTGAGCTCACTGAAAGAGCATATTTACGGCGAGAAGTTGCCATAGGTTATGTGAAAAACAACAAGAAGGTATGATATCTTAATTTGGTTTTGAATAAAATAAGTTGAGGCATCTCATTTAACCTTTCATTATTGCAGGTTATTAACCCAATTCCCAAGTCAGAACCCCTCTCCCTTCAATTGACAGACTCATTAATAGTTATATCTGAGCTTGAGGGAGAACAACCCATCATTATGTAAGATGTACAGTTCAGTTGTTGCAGGCAAATATTGTTTCTATCTTGTATAAACTTGAGCTGAAACTATCACATGAATTTTCTGCTTAGAAGATTGAACCCCAAAAAATTTAAGGCAATTTTTTTGTAAGTTAGTCCAAGGGGAGGGGAAGGGAGATTCGAATTAGTGGCCTCCGTTTCATGAAGAATAGTCCCTAACTGACCGTGCTACCTTTATAGTGCAATAGAAATTTTGACTGCAAACAAGTATTCTATAAACTTTTATCATTGGAGTGCATACCATATTTAACCAGCAAATTTATGAGGAAGTTGCAAGTTTCTTTCTTCTTAGAAGATTAATGTAGGTACTTTACAAATTCATGTAAATTTGTCAAATAAAAGAAAGCTAGAGCTGTCATCAATTATAAGTTTATAACTGTTCATTTATTTTGACAAATTTTCCATGAGTTGAGAACCTTTTTTTTTTTTTTTTTTTTTTTTTTTTTTTTTTTTTTTGGTGAATTATAGCTGAACTTCTCAGTTTTCAGTCTATAAAAGCTTTCCTATTTTAGTAATTTTTGTACGTTAGCCCAGTATTATAGGCAGTGCGTTTTTAGAAGTTGATGAATTTTAAAGGTGGTATATCCTATAACCAAGATTGAATTTTGTGACTATGGAAGAAGATGGAATACATTAAAATTCAGAATCCATAAAAACCAAATCACGGAAAATTTTGTTTTTGACCAAACGTTATAGCATGCTACAAAATAGGGGTAGCTTTTTCCTTCCCATATCCCTCTCTCCTTGGACTAAACTGACTTCCTTATTGAAGGAATCTATCACTTTGCTCGAGTCGAGTGGTTCTATCAATTCTTGATATTGTCAAGACAACACTCTACTTCAAGTTATGGATTTTGTGTGACCCTTAATTTGTAATTTGTTGAAACTTAATAATATAATGATGCCGGTTATGCTTAGCTTGTCATATCAAGTACTAATAGCAAAGTTGAGTTGCTTAGAGAAGTTAAAATCAAATTGAGGAACTCATGAACAGAAAAATTAATGGGGACACAAAAAGTTCATAGCAACTGGATTATCTTTGTGGACTAAGATGCCAAATGTTTTCAGAAACTGATTAGGAGAAGAAGAGCTAGCAATTTGATTGTGCATCTCAAGAAGGAAGATGATATGTGCATTGATGACACTGAGGGGGTGTTTGGTTCGCCGTGATGTTACATTACACTGTAATATTGCGTTATTGTAATCTTACATTAATGTAATTTCAACACAAGAATACATTACATTGTTTAGGAAGGTAATAAAATTAAAATATGTGATATATTTTGTAATTTTAAATTATTGTAATGTTAGAAAAAATAAAATAAATTAAAAATTTTAATGTCACATCATCGTAATATGCATCACATTGAGGGCACATCACAACGACCAAACACCCCTTAAGGAGATTGAAGAGGCTTTTGCGCAAAATTTCAAAACTGCGTACAGACACAATCGAGCATTGAAGAGATTGTCCATTAAATTAATGAGCTAGACATTCCTTCTCTATCAGCAGAAGTCATATTTATGGATGGCTTTGTGATAAAGTAAAATATTAGTGCAATTGTTTTTTAATTGGTAGCAATGAGGGTAATAGAATCATCAGATGACACTCCAACAACATAGTATCAACACTTTTGGATATGACCAGAACTTTTAAATATCTCTAGCATATGCAAGCTTCTTATTTATTTTTATTTTTAAACTCAAACCACCTTCTAAAATCCCGAATTTTTTTGTCATTTAACACAATTTTGCTAACAAATTCGTTAGAAAGAGACCATTTCACGGATTTATGAAGAGTGTGTGCATAAATCTCCTAAGAGACATTCATGTTTCACACAACGAACATATTCAATGTACATGGATGTAAGTCAAATCCTATTGGAACCCCAACAATGGTACATACATAATAAATTTTACAATATTTATTTTTATTATTTGTTGAGTTGACAAATTGTAATTAGTACAATATCACTTTCACTCGGACCAGTATTAACATCACGTTTCTTGAATACTAATCATAATCAATCAGCTCAGCAATCACAAAAGAAAATGGTAGAATTGGTTGTTATTAGAGCTATTGCACGGAAAAACCTACTTGTTCCATCAATTAGTGTGAGCCAAGTCATAAATGGGGGCCCTGAAAGTTTCTATAATCAAATTCTGGTCTACCATCTTCATCTTTTTCTCTTTCTTTAACAATATGCTTTTAAATAGGATTTGAATCTATCTTTTTCTCTTTCTTTAACAAATTGCTACTAATATAATTTGAATCCATGACATACACGTGCTCTATAAAATTATGTATTTTCTAAATGATGCAATGACCAGTTTAGCTTTTAGAGTTGGTTCTGACAAAGTCCACATTAGCATCAATACATCATAAATTCACAACTTAAAAAAAGCATTATTGATTTTACATTTTCAAATCATCCCCCCATTCAATAACCACCACAATATACTTTTGAATCATACAAACCTACCCTCCTAATATTCCTCGTGTATCAACCACAATTTATTCTAGGACCACAACTCTTAACATATCCTTTCCTACAACTATCTTATGTGGCAGATTATGTATCACTTTCACATAGACCTATCACTTTTTCTCCATCAATCACAGTTAGCCACATAGGAGAGTTGTGATAAAATGTATGAAATATGTTGTGGTCTTAGAATTATTGTTATTGTAACACATATGTATCAGCCAAATATTATATATAAATATAAACAGTAGCATGAATCTCACATATCTACTACTAGCTAGCAAAAATAGCCAACAAAACAAACTATGGCACTAACTGCTACTAGCACAGCCACCATCACCACTTTACTAGTCTCCCTCCTCTTCCTTCCCAAATTTTATTCTTTTGAACTAATCATAGACTACGATTATTCATCAATCTCAAAATCAGACGTGGATCTTTTGGAATTTCCTCTGAACTTAGAGTTCTTGGAAGCTGAATTCTTTTTGCATGGCTCTTTGGGTTATGGCTTAGATAAATTTGCTCCAAATTTAACCAAGGGAGGTCCATCACCTATTGGTGCTAAAAGGGCAAAGCTGGACCCTTTTACCCAGGATATTATCAAGCAATTTGCTTTCCAAGAAGTTGGACACTTGAGGTTTCTCTCTTGAAATCATTATTTAATTTCTTTCACTCTTTTTTGTGTGTGTTTAATGGCTAACGGGTTTCAGTTAGTTTAATTGACAAAGATTTTTGCCCTTGAATAAGTGATTTGGATTTGAATTCCACGTTGATGCCTTGACATGATGATAAAGACCAATCATCATAACGTAGATACTATAGATTTTAAATACTATCATAGCTATAAAATTATAAATAATGGTACTAATTACTAAGTTTTTGATGCAGGGCCATTCAAAAAACAGTTAAAGGATTTCCAAGACCATTATTGGATTTAAGTGCAGCATCATTTGCAAAAGTGGTTGATCGTGCATTTGGGCGACCATTGGCCCCACCTTTTGATCCTTATGCTAGTGGACTAAACTTTCTCCTTGCATCTTACCTTATTCCTTATGTTGGACTCACTGGCTATGTTGGAGCAAATTCAAAACTACAAGCCCCTGCTTCCAAAAGGGTAACCAAGAGTTAAACTTGATTATCGATCCCTAGTAATGTTCTATGAAATAGACAGTAATAACAATATATTGCTTCTATATGCATGTAAATATATTCACACACACTACCATTGTTTTTATAGAATAAACTATCATTTTTCCGCTACAAAATGATAAAGCTTAACAAGTAAATTTGTAATTTTTTAAAGGTCCACAATCAAGTTATACAGAGTATAATTCACTTAATAGTTTTTTTATTGGATTAATATTTTAAAAATCCTATTGTTGGATTATATGTTCTCCATATTTTTAACATGCATGCCAAAGTTTGTATCAATCAATGTAATTTACTTTTTAATCCACAAACTTCTTTTTTCTACCAATTTTAAAGTAAAAAATTGAAATTTTAAACATTTTATAGATGACATAATTATTAATCTCTAGTCATCTTTATATTTTTCATGCGTATAAGTTATAAGAAGACAATATAATTCAAGTTATTCAATGGTGGATTTGTCAAAATTTACATTTGATTTATATATTGAGTGGTATAACATTGATAAAAGTTATGCTAGGTTTAAGTTAAACCCAACCATTTTTTGAGATGAGAGGTAGATTGCCTGGTAGAGTAGAGATAGAAGTCAAGTTCACATCATTAAACCATTATTTTAACAAAATGTGGATGTGGATATGTTCAGCTTGTTGCAGGCCTTTTAGCCGTGGAATCAGGCCAAGATGCAATTATTCGAGCCTTATTATACGAACGTGCAACAGTGAAGGTGCCACCATATGGAATAACTGTGGCAGAGTTTACAGATCGCTTTTCAGAATTAAGGAATAAGCTTGGGCATGCAGGTTTTAAAGACGAAGGCCTTGTGGTTCCCCTAGTTGAAGGTGCTGAGGGAAAGATCATAGGGAACGTACTTGCTGGAAATAGAAACTCCATTGCATTTGAAAGGTCCCCAGAAGAGGTATTAAGGATTGTGTATGGTGGAGGTAATGAGCATAAACCCGGTGGGTTCTATCCAAAAGGAGCAAAAGGTCGCATTGCCAGATCTCATTTACATTCTATGCCTACAGCTTGATTAAAATAAAACTTTGGTGTGCTTTTTTTTTTTTTTTTTTTATTGTTTATTTCAGTGTTTAAATTATGTGCCCTTTGCATTGATAAGAAATAAATCTTTTTTGAGTCTTATGATTGATAAATTACTGTTTTTAGCTTTATCAACTTTGTTCAAATGCTTAGACTTCGTGTAGAATCCAGCTAACTTATTAGTAATCAACATAGAATAAGGGTCCGTTTGGATACAGCTGAAAACTGAAAACTGAAAATTGAAAACTGAAAAACACTGTAGCAAAATAATTTTTAAATGTGTAAATAGTATTGTGGGACCTATTTTTAATGAAAAAATTGTTAAAAAGTGAAATTTGTGGGTCCGTGAACAGTACACGGGACCCACATATGACTGAAAATATGTTGAAAAGTCAAACTTTTCGGCAAAAAAAAAAAGAAGAAGGCAGAAACGCAAACGCGTTTGGGAAGCGCAAAACGCGCTTCCCAAACGCACTCTAAGTGTCATAAGTTCAAATCCTATCATATCTTAATAAAATGAGGGGGAAGAGGGGTAGGGGTTGGAGTTAAGTAGGTAAGATTTATTCAAAAACTAAGCTAACAATGTATCATATATTCATATCCTTATCTAATTATCCAACTCTTATCCAACTCTTAATAATTTGAAACCCTAATAAATTATAACCCGAGAGGGCCGAGACTAAGTGGTGAGCTTGAAATATGCCATATATATAGGGCTATCTCAAGCTGCTGTAAGAAGAGGACACTTGCAAGGAGGTAGCTCAATAAGAACCTCCACAGACTAACTACATTAATACGAAGTTCACGAGATCATAAAGTTTTAGAGTTAGAGACATTTCCTTGATTTTTGGTCTCCTTATAAACTCTTAATCTAATCTACTATTTTCTATTTTTATCTTCTCTATCTATTTCAAGTTAATGCGATTGACATTTTTTGTTCATTCGGCTTACCCACCTCGGGAGATTGTATAGTACCGAGGGAGGACATGGTTATTCCATGAATTTTGGGGTAATAGTGAAAAATTCTTATCTTTCAACATTAATATATGCACCTATCTAGAGTATGTATACTTTTTTAAATGGGTAAAAGTATTAGAAGGGGAAAAATGTAGAGGATTTTTTTTTTTTTTTGAAAAAAGCAAATAGTGTAAATAAACATTTTTTTTTAACACAAAACTGAATTTATTTTCTTAAAAATCCTAGAGAAAACACTAATGAAATGAGGAAGATGAAAACCAAAATATTCATAAACGCTTAAAACAATCACTTAGACATCTAAAAACATCATATGATATAGGCATAACAATTTGTTGCTAATTTGTCAAACAAAATATTTACAAATAGTACTGAAAGAAAAATACACGAAATTAATTTGTGCAGGCCATCTTTTTTAACTACTCAAACTCAAGTCAACACTAAACACCCCACACACACACATACATATTGAAAGTAAACACCATTTTTATTAAGAGCATTCATAAAATGACAAAATAAATACTTGCATCAAGGAAAATATATGAATTTATTAATATAAGACAATGAAGGTACAAACCACTAATAGATCTATATAACAATGCTTGATTTGGGCTCTTTCTAATTTGTATCACCATTACGTAACGTCCTCCATCAAATGTATAAAATCACAGCTTTTAAAAGCCATCTCCCTGACACTCCCCATTGCATGGGATATGGATTCAACCTCCCCTCCACATATCTCACATTGCACGGGATATAAATATATTTAATTGCAGAATCTCCATATATAGAAGCACCGTTTAACTATTTCGGCACCTCGGACTGCCATATTGCCCTCTATACATGCACTCTCTGTGTCTACAAAATTCGAGCATTCCGCATAGGTTGGGTTGGACGATGCTCAAAATTAAGCTAGGTAGAATGAACAGAGAAAGCTCTTGCCTTGCTATGGGTCCAAACTTACTTGACGATTTGGTATGCTTGGATTTTCTATTAAAATTCTGGATATCCTCTCTGCTTCCTTTTCGTTGAACACTTCTCGTATAAGTGAAAGATTCTACTAATTTGTGTTTTAGTCAAGTAGCTTTGCTACTCTTGCCTGGGCATCCAGAGTCCCAGACCCCATCTCAAGGAGAGGACTTTAGCATGGTACGTTCAAGGTAGGCACCCATTTATCACCATACATATGGACACTCTTTCCATTCCCTATCCTCCACACCAGCCCTATTGGTTATATCCCAGATATGGGCATGCACAACTTTATCCCATTTTAGTCAAAAAATCGGTCTTTCTTCCCCCTTTGCCCCCACCAAAATTTTGCCTTAAACATATTTTTGTTCATAACTTCATATTATAATATTTCATGGTTTTTGAACTAAATAAGCTTCTTAAAAAAAATAAGTAAATAAAGCTATCTAAAACTATGAGATTTATATACAACAACTATGTGTACGTTTGGTATTCCAAAGTTTCTGATAATTTATTTGCTAAATATTAGACAAGCAATATAATAGCTTTTATATGTATGAAAAAATATTAAAGTTTGCTTCTTCTTTTTTTAAGTTAATTTTGTTAATTAAAAAAAAAAAAACTGCAACAAAAAGTAAAAAACAAATTTCCTATTGCCAATAGGATAGTATATATCAACAATACTATGGGGGTACAACTATTCTTACAGTCAATCTTACAACTTGTTAACTCGTTTGATTAATTATGAATGGTTAAGTGAAGGTGGTGGGTCACACAAGTTAGTATTGTTAATCAAATATTTAAATTTCAAGATTTTATAGTATATAATTTTATATAAAAGAATAAGTTTATTGATTGAATAGTAAATAATATCCAATTTGAACGAAATTTGACATGCATGTTATGAACATAATAAATATGCAATTTAACAGTTAGATTTTCAAAATTCACATCTAATAAAAAAAATATGAGGAGTTTGAAGGGTACATTGTTCTGATTTATTGAAGGGAAAAGTTAACGGATGCCTTAAGCCATTTGTAGGGACACAATTATTTAACGGCCCAAGAATGACGTTGGGCTCGTACAAAAAAGATCTCTCACAATATAAGTTGTAGAGAGTGGGCTTAAAAGGCTTGCCTTTGATCACGGGGCGATGGTCCGGACCTGATTTTAGGGAGGGGGCTCATGTAGAAGGTGGTTCGGCCTGAACGTCCGGGCCATACAACGATGTAGCCTGAAGGGTTGGACTCCTCGGACTTAGTCCGAGGAGCATCAAGTTCTTCCCCCGGTTACCCGACGGTGGGTTTTTTTGTGGTGCGCATACATCATTCAGGTGTTTTCACCCCTGGAGTCTTTCTCCTAGAGGTGGGATGGGAGGCTCTACTTTTTTGGCCGTTCCCTCCCCCTTACTCCAGATTACTTACCTTTTCTTTTATACTAGCCTACGTTCGCTGTCCTTCGTCCACGTGTAGGGTCAACCTTTCCAAGACTGATATTTGTCCCGTTAGTCTAATCCCAGAATCGTTGGGGGTGGTTGAAAAAGCCGAAGAATCCAGTTCTGTTAGGTGCAGGGTCTTATCTGGGAAGGGTAGTAAGGGCAACTTTCCCGAGATATTTTAGATTTTCTTTCAAGTTTGTTCCTATACCTTTTTTACCCCTCTTCTCAATGGAACTTTGGGTCTACCGAGGACTGAACTGTCCTCGGCTGCATCTTCGGGCCATTTTGTGCTTTACATTATTGAGCTTGGGCCATAGCCTTCTTCGGTTTGGGCCTTTGGACTCTCCATGAGCAAGTGGGCCTAGCCCATAAATTATTGGGCCCCACAACATTGGTTTATGAAATACTTTTAGAAACTTTTTATAAAAAAAAAAAAAAAAAATTAATATTTTTTATGGCTTTTTATATTCCTATAAAAGTGGTGTCAAAATTTTCCTAAAATTGTCTCTTAACAATTACCCTAAGGAAACCCATTAACATGACTCTTTATTGAATGAATGGTTTAGGACCACAAACTATTCCACAACTTGTTGCCACAAGAAGTTGTGCAATAGTTTGTGCAAAAATTCTAAAACTACATAAAATGCCACAATTGTTTACGTGGCAAACTATAAGCAGGAAAAAAAAAAGAAAAAGAAAAAGAAAAAAAGAAGAAGAAGGTAATTGTACGGGCATTAGGTGTGGGCCCAACCCATTAGCCCCTGTATGCCCGAGAACTATGGGCCCGGGCCCAACAACAGATCATGGGCTATATTAATCCAGAAATCAACGGCAGGTTGAGGATCGAACTGATCGGTAACGATAGTGCCTTAGGGGAAATTGCTTGTCGTGCACTGTTTGGTAGCGGGTGCAAGTTTATAGATAGTCATATCTGACACAAGAAGTGGGCTCTATCTAGTTAGGAATATATTCTAGAAGGGCCCTACCAACATAAAAAGCCTCTCCTATCATCATGACAACCCCACTAGGGGTCGAAGGAGTGAAAATGAGGATTGGAAAATCTAGAGAGAGAAATTGATACACTAAAAGAATCAAGAGAGACATTGCTAAAGGGGAGGGAGCTCAATACGCACCCTGAGACTTCGTGGGAAACACATAGAGGGAGATAACATTCTAGTTGGGCCTCAAACTCCATTACTTGGGCTATTAGGTTGGCCTTAAATGGTCTTACCATTGTAGTAAATTCTTCATCCACCTTAAACAAATAAATTGGGGGCCCGACTTCATAGTTCATCAAGCATTTTGGGCTGGGTCGCCACAGTAATTAGTTCATGTGAAAGTAACAAGCAGGTTGCTTGTTACTTTCACATAAATTAATTACAATTTGACACGTAGGATAATTGTGGCATTTTATGTGTTACTAAAATTATTCTTGATTGTGGTACTAGGTTTTTTTTTTTTTAATCTTAATCCAGATGTCTCGGCCACGTGGCAAATAAGGTGAATTTTGAAGTGCCTTTTAGCCGATATGGCAAAACAAAAGCCACACAATGTCAATTGAGGGCAAATGGCAGTAGTAACTACTACTAGTAACAAAGTTTTGAGCAAAACCTAGTAAACAAACAAAGAAATCATTCGCATGGTTAGAAAAGCAAGAAAGAAAAAATGTCACAAACGCCGAGAAAGTGAGTGAGCCATCACTGTCATTAATTCATTAAAACTCACAAAAACCCACCAATGTCGGAATTATACATATATATATACCAATAAAGAGAGAAATCGCTTATATATTTTTATCATTACATTAGGGCGAAGCGAACACAAATAGAATCGCGGCTTATCTAAGCGATTTTAGCGAACAACCACCATGGCCCACGGTGGCTATGGCAAGCGCAGGGTCAAGCCCGCCGCTCGCCGATCGAAGAGCTTGGGCGTAGAGAAGAAGGCCAAGGCCAAGCCTAAGGCCAAGCCCGTCACGCTCAAGAACCAGATTCGATCCATCGAGCGCATGCTCAGGAAGGTACTTTTTGTTTTGTTTTGTTTTATTATGGCGTCTGAATTTGTTTATCAACTGAACTTTCTTTTCGTTATTAGGGTTAGGGTTTTGTGTGCCCATGTTTGTTTCAGTAGAGTTAAGTCGCTGTTTGGTTGCTGAGTAAAACAAAAATCAGAAAGGTTGGAAAATGGAAGGAGAGTTCTTATTGAATATTGGCATTTTTATCGTATGTGGCCTAAACAATTAGGTTGTTTGGGTCAAATTACCACATGGGTTGTATGTGGAATCTCAAATGCTGGAATTATTGTTTGCTTTTGATTTTTATAGTGGTTTTCAGGCTGCCAAGGGTCTTGTAGCTCAACTGGCACCTCCTGGTGTTTTGAATTCAAATCCCCCCACCCCCATCTATTGAATTATCAACAACAAAAAATTGGTTTTCTAGGTTGCATTGCTGACAATATGAAATGGAAAATTGCTAGCTGAGCTAGTTGCAATTTAAAGATTAATGCTTCATTCCCTTACTTTTAGTATACCTTCTATTAGTATAGTTGAGATTTGCCTCCGTAGAGTTGATTCCATGTAACGAGTGCTGGTGTTATTTTTCCCCATTTGGTGAATTAATGTGTGTCATTTTTCACAAAGTTGTTGTGTGCACCCTAGTGCCAATGAGTTTTGGCTCAAATGGGATTTACTCCTCCCATAGGAGTGGGTGGAGGGTGAGTTCATGGGTTCAAAACCCACTGGGTACGTGTATAACTTGCCAATAAAAGAAGTTTAGTGCATCCTAACTAATATTTCACTTTTTCAAGGATTTACCACCTGATGTTCGGGAGGCTCAAGAGAAGAAGCTAGAAGGACTCAAGAAACAGCAGGAGATCCATTCTCGTCTTGCTATTGAACGCCAAATATTCTTGCGAGATAGGAAGATAAAATTTTTTGGTATGTTTCCTTGAAGTTTGTTCATGGTTGACTTTCTTGCATTGTGTGAAACTTAATTGCATTGAGAATGAACATTTTACTTAACTCATGCAAGTGAATATGTGCCCTTTTCAGAGAGAAGAAAGGTAGAAAGAAGAATTAGACGTCTAGAGAAATCCCAACGTTCTTCATCTGGTCAGGCACAAGATGCAGAGATTGCTGAACAACTTTCTAAATTGAAAGAAGATCTTGAATATGTTAGGGTGAGATAAATATTGAATGCTGATCTGTTGCTTCAAGAATTTGGCAATATGGCATTTGTAGATATATTTTGAGCTTAACTAGATAATGTTTGCTGCCATGAGAATTTATGAGCTTTTTCATGCCTTTTAACCTTACCAAAGCAATATTTCGAACATATACTGTGGCGATTCACTGTGTACTTTTCGACAATGCTAAACTGTTTGTTTGAATTTCTGTCCTATATGGAAAGAGCTATAAAGTCAGCTTTGCTTTGATCACAGACTTGTGGCCTGTTTTTTGTGAATAACATGCTTACCATTAAAGATAAGCTGTTGGGGACTAAAAGATCATGTTTAATTGAATTGCAGTTTTTCCCCAAGACTGAGAAATATGTGTCTTTATTTACTGGAGGTGATGGCTCAGACATAGTTGATTCGAGAAATAAATTGCGCAAGCAAATCAAAGCCAACTTAGTAGCTGCTGCAGCTAGTGGGAAGGATTTGGAAGGTATTTACTTTGCTCTAGTTCCATTAGCACTTTGCCACATCTTGTTTGGAGATTGACTTATTTTGCATAATTACTGGGCCTAGCTGGTTTGTCAAGCATTGATATAAATTCAAATTGTCGGATATTGTTGCAAAGACTGTTCTAGATATTTTGTTTGTGAATATGTTTTGTGGAACATGCATATCTTGCTTGGTTCTGCTTGTGTTCACATGTTGGGTCTAGCACCAACCCGCCTTCTGACCCGATCAGATTGGGTTTCAAAAATATCAATTGATGATGCTCTGAAAATGATTGGCTGTACAAATGTGATTCCATTCCAAGTTGTCAGTCGGAATTGGTCAGTTCTGTCAGGTGAGAGAGGCACGGTGAGGCCTAGGTCTGGCTTCCCATGACCATGATCTGGCCTCACATGGTGGTGGTAGTGGACAGCGAGGCCTAGATCTTTCGAGACATGTTAGGTTGGTTGTATTTAGAAATAAAACTCCTCTACACCCGATATTTGACTGAAACTGATTAGATTTCACAGCACAGAATCCAATGCTAACTGTTGCAGCATCCTAAATCATCTGAAATGAGTCAGATGGGTTTTGTTACTCAGTTTTTTGAGCAGCCATAGTATTTGGGTCATTCTCTGTGGAGCATTAAAACAAAATGTAAATATGTAACATTACAATGATTTTTTGCAGGTTTGATATTTGTACACATGCTAAATGAAACTTACTTGATGGTTCAACTTGATCTCTTTTGTAAATGTTCAGATAACAAAATATTTTAAAAGGCTTCTATGTTTGCTCCTGACAGATATTTGAAGCTTCATGATCTGGCTTGCAAAGTTAATTGTATATTAAAAAGTAGATATGATAAAATAACATGGAGAATTCTTTAGGAACTTCTAAAAAATTATAAATTCCCAAAATGATTGAGATCTAATTAAATGTCAATAATTGGGCTGGATTTTGTATAGACAAGCATAGCCATCAAACTTGTAATCATTAAACTCAAGTATGTGTACAACCTTGGTGGCCAGTGATGATGTCCAGCTCTGTGTAAGATTGATGTTGTGATTTTTACCTTTTGATTATTTGCTCTAGCTCAGCTTTGATTTGGTCATAAGTACTCCTTGGGTCTTGTTATGCTCACAAGAATGATGCCATACTTAAACTTCTCTCAACAGAGACAGGGAGTGAGGATGATGGGCTTTTGGATCTAAGTGAAGATGATTTCTTCCTTAGTGGTAGTTCAAGTGATGAAGCAGATGCAGATGATGAATGGACTGACAAGAGTACAAGGTATTTATCATTATCTTTGAGTGGAAATTCTAGTCTTTAGAACTTCTTTTCTAATTTTGAGAGCAAGATGATTGATAATGTTAATTGGCTGTAAAGCTGGTCTCAATGCTGATTTAGTTGAAGTCTTCCATTCAATCTCTTCGCTGGTACATTAGCTGCTGTAATTATTATCCTTATGATATTGCATTTCTACTTCTCTTTTATATCGTAATACCTGTAATAAAATGTTTTTGCATTAATGGTGCCTTTAAAACTTTTGTCATTGATTTTTGCAGGGAACAGGCTTCTAGTGCTTCAGGCAAAGCAGCATCTGGCATGTCCAGTGATGAAAGGAATCAGGTTTGTTGTCTAACTCTAATTTGAATGTTGCACTGTTAGAAGGAAGAAATTAACTCTTTTGATGTACTCTTTTCTTTTCTTCACTTCAATATTTTTATATAGAGACAGATTTCTGCCAGAGCTTTAATGCCTCCACCCCGGCCATCCACCAATAGCGTATCAACTTCAGGTCGCTTTCAATCAAGATTCGGGCCTTCATCAAGCAAAAATAAATCGATACAGCGGGCTGAAATGTCAACATCCAGCAACACATCAAATAGCCGAAGTGGTTCTTCCTATAAATCAAGGAGCTTCTCAAACTCAAAGACAGGTCACAGTAGCAACCTAAGTTCCAACTCTGATGCTCATAAACCCCGAAGAAAGAGAAGGCCAAAGAAGAAAAAGCAGCAGGTGTTTTACTTGTGACTATATAATTGTAATATGTCCTTGCTATATACATCCATTGTTGGTATTGCACTACTGACATTTGCCTTATGATAGACAACTAACCTAGCCTAACCTTCGTACGTTATTATTTTTACCTCTTAACTCTCATAGATGGTTTCTGTTAATATCATCAAATAGGGTAGTATAAAACTTTTCTATTCTTTGAAATTTCTATTGACTACTTCTAACCTAGGCTAACCTTCATACATGTTTTCACTTAACTCTGAACTATCTAAGATGGTTTCTGTATGTAACTTTGCTATTCTTTAAATTTAAGATGCTTGGTCAAAGGCTACCAAAATTTTTGCTGTCCTCTCTTGTCTTTTTATTTCTTAACTTTTCTAGCTTTAGCCAGACAGCCCTCATATATGAAAACCAGAATGAGTTACTACACCTATTTTGCCGTATCAGGACATATTTGATCTCCTCCACCTCCATCAAGTTCATTGAACTTTACATGACTGATTTGAAATTCACTTATCATATAGTATTTAAGTTTTTCCATCTCATACAGGGGTTGTCTATGAATATGCCACAATTCATTCATATTAAATGCCACTGGTGGCATCAAGATTTTTACACTTAAGCACACTGGTCAGAGTCCCCCCAACCCCACCGGGGGAATTTTCATCAAGTTTCTCCTTTTGAGGCTGGAGTACTAGTTGACAAGGATAGTAAACTGGCTAGGATGTTTTGGCTATGTGCAAAAAAAACTTTAAGTGGGTTCTCATGATTAGCTTACAGGTTTCTAGATACAGTGTGTGTTTGGTATAGCTTATTTTCATTGGTGATTTTGTATAAAAATAAGTTGTGTAATAGTGCAATTCCACCTAGAAAAAAAGTGAGGCTTTTGCATTGTAAGGGAAATTTAATGGGCTAATGTGTAGTGATATTATTTGTGTAGCCAAGTTCATATAGCTGGGGTAAGGCTTCTTTGAATTATGCTTTGTCATAAATCAATGGATGAGCATGGGTGATGATATATGGTGTTTGTAATCAGTGTTCTAGAAAGTGTCCCTGGTGCTCAAGTTTTTTGTTTATCATTAAATATACAATTCTCTGTTCTGTCTGTGTCCTTGTTGCAGGTTCCGTAGGGGGTTTATTCTCTTGATGTGGTCAAGTCTAAATCTTGCATATGACCTGCTTTGTCTTTATAGCAGGGGATGGCATGTATTATTTGTCTCATTATGAAATTTCTTCAATAGTCAGTGTCTACATGTACACACAAATGCCATGGGCTAGCCTAAATCCAAACTGTGTAATTGTTCTAGATTTGCTTATTTACATGAAACCAGTTTGTTGTTAATCTTACTTTTCCAGTTATTTCTATATTGAGCCTTGGATCAGGAATATAACAGGATCCATGGTTTAAAATTTTAGTTTACATATATATTTTTTCTTACTTGAATATATGATTACTTCTCTTCTTTTGTTGCAGGCATAAATTGGACGGATTTGCTGCTGATGTGGTGTTGCTATAATCAATTTAACCAGTTTGTGAGATGTTTATGCAAAACATAAAGCTTAATTGTTTAATCACCAATTGTTTCTTATCTTCTTTCATAGATAGGTTAAGAATCTGTCCTCACCATTCTCTATAATGATTAGGTCGACCATTCTTACTTGAAGCTAGGTTTTTGAGTATTTATTTCCAAAGTAACTGTAGTTGAAGTCAAAATGAGTCCCCTAGGGGATACCTGGTAAATTGGGAAGTGATGGTGTTGTGTTAGTATGGAATTCTTGGTGCTCATTGTACTAATATGTATCAGAAAGTTGCTTTGATTTTGGGAAAGCCATAATGTTTTTTTTTTCTTGGTCATTCCCTTTTTATGGCAATTCTTGTTATTTATCTGAAAACTATGTTCTTTTCTCTTTTGGGTTTATTGGCATGTGATCTGGAGGAATGAAGACGTGAACAGAGGTGAATACATTTTCTGACCCTAGCTGAATTAGTTGTGAAAATACTATCAAGACTGACTTGCATTTCGTTTTGTTTTTTTTTAAAAAAAAAATGCAAATGAGATCAAGCTTTTCTATTATTTAATCATGTTTATGGCTTACGTCTAGAATAACCTGTGTCATTATATTCACTCAGAATTTTCCTCTATCCACGTTTTCAACAAATTGAGCATTCGGGCTAGTCTATGAATTGCCTCAATTTCACTTTCTGTCGACATAGGATGCACTCCATTTTCAGAACACCCCGGTTGTCTTTCCTACTCTGTCCAATCTTGGAATCATATAACCCGTTTGACATAAGAACTCTTGCTAACTGAGTCACCCTCCATAATCATGTTGATTGCAAACTGGGTGGTTTTCTTGGCCGCAGCAGCTTCAAGTCAAATGTGATCAACTCTTCTGCTTAATAAGACTACCATCCTTCCCCCTTTATCCGTTAACTATCAGCCTTTTCAAGTTCCTCCATTGTGGCATTGTCATAGTTCACCCTTGTACATCCGGTAAGGGAGGTGCCCAAGCAACCGCTTATTGACTTCTGTCTGCGTCCTAGTGGCACTACGGTGGCTTGCCTAAATTCCTGCACATATTTCACAACACTAGCCGTCAACGATTTTGGTTCTTTCCCTTTACCTCCATCAATTCTCCTAACTGTCATGAAAAAAATTTGTTGTCTGCAAAATTGCCTAGAAGTTTATCATTTCCCAAATCTGCAAAATCCGAGTGACAACTACTTTTGTCGTTGAACCCAAGTGGATTCAGCTCTCCATTCCACAGTGCATGCATATTAGTCTCAAAAGAACTTTTGCCCTCCTCACACACCTTGTCGAATCTTTCTTCCTTCTGTACAGTGTTCACCTCAATGAGGCTAATGTCCTAATAAAATGGATCAATGCCACATCAAGAAAGCAAACTTCATAATTGACCTTTTTTCCACTTTTTTAGTACAACTCATTCCCCAGAAATTAATCCAATCTCATTAAAGCGAGAGGGATCGAGGATGTAGAATAATAGTTGCAATTATCCTAAAGGGATTGAGGATATAGGATAAAGTTTAATTGCAACTATTATCCAATAGAACTCTAAATTAAAGAACAGAGACTTTTTTGGGTAACAACACTCAGAACCAATAGTATATGCTTTCCTAGCAAATCTCTTTATTTTTACACCAGTAAAAAATCATAGATATTTACGTTAATTGAAGCATTTCTACACTTGCATTTACATTCTCACAAAACAAACTCTATCACCAACACCGTTTCATACTATCATAAGTATATCTAATCACTTAAACCCAATCCTAGTTCTTGATTCTGCAACGGGCAACATTCTACACTGTAACTAGCTATTAGTCAGATAATCTTGAATCTGGGTGGTCTGAAAAAATAAATTCAACGTTCTTAATGTATAGTGATGAGCCAAAAAAAAAAAATTCAAAGTTCACTGTTCCTTCACAGATAATCATTATTGTTGGGTGATGATGCCGTTCATGTCTGCTGGTTCTTTACAATCCATTTTCCATAATGTCCAAACAAAAATACAAAATTTGTAACTTAATATTAGGAGTGCAGAACATTGGCCACGTAGTCATTTTATGTAATTTTTCTGTAATTAAGGTGATCACATTTAATCATCGAGTAATGCTACTGTAGGGCGTCTAAGGACTGAAGAGGATGGAACATGAAGTATCGCACAGTTCCACCTGCAAAAGTGTATTCGACCTGAGGACTTCATCGACCTGAGAAGGGAGTAAGATGCGAGATAACCTTTCGGGAGAACCCACTTCGAGGAAAAAGGATCATGGAAAAGGGCCAATACAATGGAAGGAAGCTTCCTGTAAAAGGTATACCTTCCCCCACTGTAGTGAATGCACTGCAACAACCTTATCAGATGCATTGATGAGGAAATGACAACCGAATAGTAGTTTCACAGCTAGCAACCCCTTCTACCACCTTCAGCAGAACTCTGATGGGACAAGTGACCTAAGAAAAGCCCTGAGGCATACAGGTAGAGGGCTAGGATGCAAAGATGAAGGATATATAAGAGAGGGGAACCTTCCAGTTAAGGGGACGATGATTCTCTAAGAATAAAACAAACAAGAAAGTAAACAGTGAATTATTTGGTATAGAATTTGTGTCATTCATATATAAGAGCCAGTCCTCGGACTCATCCGAGGACAGCAATATCCTCAGTTATTATTGAATTGTCTTTCTCCACTACTTTTGGTTCCTCGGCTTTAGACCTGAACTTAGTCCCAAAATTACGTTAGAACTGTTTTCCCACTCTTTATAAAAATTCTATTAAGTAGGCTTGGTTTGAGGGACAAGGCATCACTATTCTTAGTGGATTTGGGCCATCAATTTTCTAGCACTTATAATTGGCGCCGTCTGTGGGAAGTTCATCTGTAGTCCAATCCTTTTAGAGTATGGCTAACCCAGGGAATGATAGGGAAGAATCTGTGGGGTCTCAGCGTGATAACCACTTTGTTAATCTGGAGTGCAAGAAAGATAGGGATCATAATCCCACCCCAAGCGTTAGGGTGGAAATGCAACACACATAGCACACTGAGAGGAGCCATTTGAGAACTAGAAGTCACGTTTCGCATGATCAAGAAAGGTGGAACCTAAAACTAGAGATTGACCATCTGCGTAAAAAGTTGTGACGGAGGGAACGAGACAAGAGGGGTTCAACATCCTCATCAAGTGAAGGGTCTGATGGGGGCAAAGATCGAAACTATAGGCGAAGGTCTAGGACCCCTCCAAGTGAATCTTACTTTATATCCTCACGAGTTGATAAGTTAGAAAAATAGAGGAGAAAGATCACCCCCTAGGAGCATGGGGAATGATGCGATGAGCGAGGCCCTTTGTCAGATTTCAAAATCACATTTTACAAGGAGAATTGATAGATCCAAGCTTCCCCATTGGTTTACGCAACCTACTTTTAACATTTACAATGGAAGAATCGATCCTGTCGAGCACGTGAGCCACTTTAATTAGAGGATGGCTATCCACTTAAGGAACGAGGCTCTTATGTGCAAAGTTTTTCCTTCTAGCCTCGAGCTTGTTGCCATGAGATGGTTTGATGGGCTAGATGAAGGCTCCATAAGATCCTTTTACAAACTCACAAGAGCGTTTGGAGTAAGATTTGTGACGTGTAGTAGGGTCCCAAATCCCTTAGATTCCCTGTTGTCCATGGTGATGAAGGAAGGAGAGACTTTGAAAACCTATTCTAATAGGTATTGGGAAACATTCAATGAGATAGATGGTGACTTTGATGATGTAGCTATAAGGACCTTTAAGGTCGAGCTTCCAACTGAACATGACTTGAGAAAATCTTTGACGATGAAACATGCTCGTAGTATGCGTCAACTTATGGACTGCATTGATGAGCATAAGTGGGTTGAAGAGTATCAGACCTAAGGGAAAGGCAAGGCCAAAGCCTTCACGAAGAAGAGGGATCATCGGTCGGGGAGTTATAATCAAAACCAACCTAGGAGGGATTTTATTAACCAGCCATCGGGGGCTAGTGCTCAAATTGTTAGCTCGGTGTTTATGGAGCCAGTATATCAAATCCTCGAGAAGATAAAGAATGGGTTATACTTCAAAAGGCCTAATAAGATGGAGGGAGACCCATCTAAACGGAACCAGAGTCTCTATTGCCATTATCATCAGGAGAGGGGACATATGATTGAGGACTATAGAACTTTGTGTGATCATTTGGGTCAATTGGTGAAGGCAGGGAAGTTGAAGCAGTTTTTACATCAACCTACGAGGCAGACAAGACAAGCTGGGACTGGGTACCAAAGAGATTTTGCTTCTCGGCCAGCACTGGGTATAATTAACGTGATTTTTGCCACGCCCAGGAATGATGTGTCCTTGTGCTCGGGAGTTATGTTCGTAGTTTTAGGTCCAGAGTCGAGAAATCAAGCCCTAAAATCTAAAAGGGCTAAATTAGGATCATCACGGACCTTAGGTTTCTCGGATGAGGATAAAGTGGGGACTTATCAACCCCACAATGATGCCCTAGTGGTGACCATAGTTTTAAAAACCGGACCGGACCGGCCGGTTGAACCGGTTCAACCGGGAACCGGACACCAATCCGGTCCGGTTATTCATAAAAATAGAAAATGAAAGAAAAATCGGAAATAACCGGTAACCGTAGGTTCAACCGGAAAAACCGAGAACCGAAATGGTTGAACCGGTTTTGCAACGGTTCTGCAAAATGGGTGAAAACTGAAAAGATCTGAAACCAAACATTTTGCAGCAAAGATCTATTTCTTTTTTTCCTTACATCCGCGTCTACTTGTGATGATTGAAGGCTTTGGTGAACATAGCATCAAAGCTAGCCCCTTGAGCAGTCAAAATTCCTAACCTGAAAACACACATCTTCATAAAGAGAGAGGCAAAGAAGAGATGGTTGAAAATATTCACAGATACACACATATCTTCACAGATAGAGAGAAGAGATGGTTGAAAATCTTTGTTTGGATGTGAGAGAGGAGGACCACAATACACACGAAATTAAATTGATCCATTTTTCTTATGAGAGCTTCTTCTTAGTTTGTAAGAGAGAGACTGGTTTCAGTGGTTTGCACAGTTTGTAAAATTTGTGTTTTGCCGTGCTCTGCCTCTGCTACTTGTTCAGTGTGCACACTGCACACAATAGTCAATAACACAATGAGAGCCACACATTTTTTATCTTGTTTTTTGAGAATCAATAACAGCCACAACTTTAATTTTCCTTAGCCTAAAGCTTTACTTTTTCTACTTTTTCCTTACAGGGCAACGTGAGCAACTCACGTGGAATGAGGTTTCCCATCCCTTTTACATTTCTTTATGATAATTATGATATAAAAAAAAAAAAAAAAAAAAAAACACAATAGTTTTAATAATTACTTAAGTGAACAATCTTAAAATTTACTTAATTTTTCTTTAAAATGAATGCATAATATGTAGACCATTTTGAGGGAAAAAAATAAACCTAAAAGAAGGGCATAACTAAATGTTATGTTTTGAAAATAATTTTTAGTTATTGTTTATTTATAGTTGGTTATTTTTATTTTCTACGTGTAAGATATAAAAACTCACATAATTTTTTTGAAAATAGGTTATATATATATATATTTTTTTAATATAAATTATATGTAATAATCTTATTATATTTTATTAACTATTTTTATAATTTTAAAATTATTAATTAAATATTTATGACATCATCGGTTCGACCACCGGTCAGACCTCGGTCGGACCATAAAACCGGTAATCACCCTCTTTTTCGGTTCTTTGACCGTACCGGTTTTTAAAACCATGGTGGTAACACTTCGGATTGGGGGATATGATGTAAAAAGGGTCCTTGTTGACCAGGGGAGTGGAGCTAAATTATGTACCCAGATTTGTATAAAGGATTAAATCTCAAGCCCGAGGATCTAAAGAGGTATGATTCACCCCTAGTTGGATTTGATGGGAGGACTGTAATCCTTAGTGGAATGATCAAGTTACCTGTTCAGGTAGGTGACGAGGAGGTGCAAGTTAATTTTATCGTGGTGGAAGTCTATTCCCCCTATACAACTATTTTGGCGAGGCCTTAGCTTCATGCTATGGGGGTAGTGTCATCCACTCTACATTTGAAGGTTAAGTATCCCACACAGGGACAAGTAGGCAAATTGGTGGGAAGTTAGGCAGTAGCCAGGCGATGTTTGGTGGCTGCTATTAATCAACAATCAGTGGATAAAACTTCTGTTGAGGGAGAGGAGGCTCTATAGCAGTTAACATGCTCGAGGCTGAATGTGGTGCCGAGTCACAACAATTGCTCTTTGAAGATTCAGAGAGAATTTCTGAAGAGTTGGAGAGGAGTTTGATTGATACAGATGAGGATAGGTATTTTCAAATTAGAGCTTGGCTGCCCCTCGAAAAGAAGATGGAATTGGTCAATTTTTTGAAGAGTAATGTAGATGTTTTTGCTTGGAGTACTTATGGTGCAGCAAGGATTGATCCTGAGTTTATTTGTCATCAATTGAATGTAAACTATGGGGATGTACCAAGGAGGCAATCGCCTCGACGTTCTTCAAAAGAGCATGCCGAAGCCGTCAGAGAAGAGGTCAACAAACTGAAGTAGGCGGGGGCAATCAAGGAAGCCTTCTATCCTAAATGGTTGGCCAATACTGTGGTGGTAAGGAAGAAGAACGGGAAATGGCACGTCTATGTTGATTTCATGAATTTGAACAACGTATGCCCCAAGGATCCAGTTCCTCGGATTGACCAATTGGTGGATGCGACGATTGGATATCTTTGGATGAGTTTCTTGGATGCTTTTTAGGGATACCATCAAATACCTTTAGCATTTTCTGATCAAGAGAAGACAGCCTTCCGGACTCCCACTGGGAATTACCACTATCGAGTGATGCCTTTTTGCCTAAAGAATGCTGGGTCTACATACCAAAGAATGGTAACTCGGATGTTCGAATCGCAGATCGAGAGAAACGTTAAAGCATACATTGATGATATGATGGTGAAGAGTAATCAAGTTTTGGAGCACTTAAAGGATTTAAGGGAGGTATTTGCAGTGCTTAGGAAGCATAAATTACGTCTCAATGCATCTAAGTGCTTTTTCGGTGTTAGCTCGGGAAAATTTTTGGGGTACATGATTACACACCAAAGAATAGAGGTTAACCCTGATTAGATCAAAGCTATTACATATTTACACCCTTCTAGGAATCCTAAGGAAGTACAAAAGTTGACATGGATGACAGCTGCTTTGAATAGGTTTATTTCTCGGTCAGCAGATCGATGTCGGCCATTTTTCCAGCTCCTTCATAAATGGAAAAACTTTGAATGGACCGAGGAGTGTGTAATAGCCTTTGAAGAGTTGAAGCAATACTTGTCACATCCTCTTATTCTTTCCCGGCTCGAGAAGGAGGAGGTATTATATGCCTACATAGCAGTCATCGACCATGCGATAAGTTTGGTTTTGGTTCAACTGGAGAATGGAATGCAAAGGCTTGTTTACTATATCAGCAAGTCTTTGTAAGAGGCAAAGACTCGTTACTTGCACTTGGAAAAAGCGGTGTTAGCTATTGTATACGCTACGAGGAAGCTCCCTCATTATTTCCAAGCGCATACTATCGTGGTGCTCACACAACTTCCTCTATAGGCATTACTACGGAAGTTAGACTATACAGGAAGAATTGCTAAATGAGGAACCATGCTTGGGGCCTTCAATATTAAATACTTGCCTCGTACTGCTGTAAATGGGCAAGTTTTAGCAGACTTCATTGTAGAATTTATCGAGGATGTTATGGAGGATAAGGAGTTCATATCAGGTACTTTGGTGGATACAGTCTCTTCTCTTGTTGCTTGGGAGATATACACAAATGGGGTGGCAAATCAGAAAGGTTCTGGAGTGGGAATTGTACTAGTTTCTCTTGAGAAGCTCATATTGGAAAAGTCCCTGCGGTTGGTCTTCCTGGCCATAAATAATGAAGTTGAGTATGGAACTTTATTGGCTGGGATGACGATGGTTGTTAGGCTTGGGGGAAAGTTGTGGAAGTGTACTCAAATTCAAGGTTGGTGGTTGGGTAGGTTAATGGTGAGTTTGAGGCTAGAGAGCCACAAATGCAAGAGTATATTGACAAAGTTAGGCATGTCCAATCTTGTTCTAACAATTTCACCTTAAGGAAAATCCCAAGAGGGAAAAACTCCCATGCAAACTCGTTGGCTATTTTGGCCATTTCTTTAGGATCAAACCTACCTCGGGTCATAATCGTGGAGGACTTGGTAGCACCTAGCCGGGATGATCAGCCTCCGATAAGGGTACATAGCATACAGGTTGGGGCGAGTTGGATGGACCCTTTGGTTTCATTCTTAAAGGACGGGTCATTGCCCGAAGATAAAGTTGAGGCCGAGAAGATACGTAGGAAGGCCTTGTGATATTGGCTTTCTAAGGAGCAAAAATTGTATAAACGCTCTCACTTGGAACTGTACTTACTATGCGTACATTTAGAGGCTGTAGAACCCTTGTTAGAGGAGTTGCATGAGGGAATTTGTGGAAGCCACACTAGGGGAAGGTCTTTGTCCCATAGAGCCCTCACCTAGGGATACTAGTGGCTTAGTATGCAGAAAACTTCCTAGGAGTATGTACGGAAATGTGATCAATGTCAAAGGTACGCTCCGAATATACATCAACCTGGAGGAATCTTGAATCTGCTCTCGAGTCCTTGGCCGTTCGCCCAATGGGGCTTGGACATTGTGGGGTCCTTTTCAAGGGCTACTGGTAACCGAAGATGGCTCCTCGTCAGAATTGATTACTTCACAAAGTGGGTAGAGGCTAAACCCTTTCTAACATTAGGGACGTAGATGCGAAAAGGTTCATTTGGAGGAACATTGTTACCAGATTTAGGATTCTTCATACCCTAATCTCGGATAATGGGTTCTAATTTGATAGCAAGGCCTTTAGAAAGTATTATGGAGAGCTAGGTATTAGAAACAGGTATTTTACTCCGGCATATCCATAAGGAAACGGGCAGGTAAAAGCAGTTAATAAGGCCGTAGTATCTGTGGTGGGCCTTTTGTGATTTTGGGCTGGACTGCCTCCTACTGTATTGAGCCCAAGTGTTCTGGATAAGAGAGTTAGGACCAATCCAATTGCAACTCACCTTAGTCTGGCTTGTGCACAAACTATGGCTCTTTTGCCAAAACTTTAGTCACATGCCTATGGCAGGCGAAGTTGCTACAAAAGAGTTATGACAGATAAATGCAATAAAATAATGATAAAAGAAATGCGTTACTGTTAGGCAAAACAAGTAAGGGATCCTTAATTAAAACAGGGAAAAAGAACACATTGTAGGTAAAATTTGAAAGGCAAGATAAGAAATAATAGCAATAAGTGATAAAATCAAAGAAGGAAAAGATTAGTTTGCCGTGTTCAATTGTATTACGAGGTTAAGCCTAAAGAGAGAACCACTTCCTCAACATAGGTAACCTTACAGGATGATCCTGCTATAGAAATTATCCACTTTAAGGGAACAGGCTTGAATGGCTTGTGCCTAATCGAGTTCGTTATCCTCAACAGAGGGTAGGCCTTTAGAGGGAGAGAAGGGATTAGCCTATTAGTGCATGCCTACCATTCTACCCTCTCTATTTCTCTCCTTTCTCTTTTTTCTCCGTTTTGTTACTTTGATTCTTTCCACTCATTTTCTTTCTTTTTTAGTGCTTACTTGTGTAGTATTATGGTGATGGTGATGTTGTGATTTTCTCCTAGTGGTTGCTATCGTTGTGATGATGTTACTGTGCACAGCAAGGCCTTTTATATACTACCTACCGTAATAGGTTTTTACCATTTTAGCCTTTAACTGCTTTTGTCTGGTTTAGGGTGTTCTTCCTAACCACCCATTGGTTTGTCAGCTGTCCAGCCACCATCACTTACCTGTGTTGGCTGTGCCACTCCCCATTACTAGACAAAAAAGACTGTTTTGTTTGCTTGTTCATCGTAGCATTCTTATCCACCATAGTGTGGGTATTCTCTCTTGCTATCCCTCATGGCATGCACCTAGAGGTTCTAACTCATCCTTCCTTTTTTTGGGTGGTATGTCATCCCAGCAGGACATAACTCCCAAAAGAATCTGAGCAGGAACCCCAGAATAGGCTTTTGCTTCCCCCCACCACCAGACCATACCTCACCACTCTTGTATTGGCTGGGTACAGGTTGGTAGTGTTTGGGCCTTGCGCGTGCTTTACTTCCCGTGTACGTTAAAAGCTTGTCTACTGCTCATGCGTTTGCCATGATCTGGAGGATCATCTATGCATTCTGCCGCTCATCCTTGACCTTTTATGGCGTGAACTGTTTTCTGACTTTCCATTCTTTATTGGCTTGCTCCTTTAAAGGGTTGGGTCTTGCTTGCTTGTGAGTTTTTCACCCTTTAGCCCATTCTTTGCTCCTTCCGTAATCTTGTTGCCATTCCTGCCATACTATTCTGCTATTCTTGCTGTGGCGTTATTTGACCTGTGCATGCTGGGCTCCTTTAGGCCTGTTGCTTGTTTTTCTCTCAATGACTCAATATGGTCATTCGATTTATACTCATGCTACTTTGGGCTTTCTTAATCCATTACATTGCTTGCGGGCTCCTTTATCCCATTTCTTTCTTCTTGAACATTCTTGGCCCATTTGCTTTCCTTGGGCATCCTTGACCCATTTTCTAATTTTGTATTCCCATGGGCTTTTACTAACTCTTTTGGGCTTCCCTGGCCCAATTACCTTATCTTTTATCCTTGGGATTCATGAGCTTTTCATCAACCCCTTTCATTCTTACTTCATTACCTCGAGTTTGCTGTGGCCCATTCTTACTTTTCTACATCACATAATGCCCATAGGTTTACTACTTCTCTCTCTTTGGGCTCCTTTAGGCCCATTTACTTTTCTTAAGGCCCATTTATTTACTTATGGGCCTATAATCCATTGTTCCTGCCATTCAGGCTTAGTGGTTTTTCTATCAATCCACTAACTTCTCTACCCATATTGTTGGGCTTCTTCCTATTACTGGGCTTCCAAAATAAGCATTAACAATATCTGGATTGAAGAAAAGGTTAGACGACGTGAAAGGAAGATAGGTGGATGAATTACCCCATTTGTTGTGGACATATCGCACCACACCCCAAAGATCAACAAGAGAAACCCCATTTTCAATGACTTACAGATCTGAAGTAGTTATACCCCTTGAAACGGGCTTCCCGAACTTGAAAACGTATCAATTTAGTGTAGAGGAGGATGATCATTTACTTTCAGAGAACCTAGATTTAATCAATGAGAGAAGAGAAGTAGATATGGTCAAGATGACACATTATTAGCAAAAACTTAGGCAAGGGTATGATAAAAGAGTTAAGGAAAGGCCATTGGCACTTGGAGATTTAGTCTTGAGGAAAGTAGTGGGAACGGCCAAAAACCCATCATGGGAAAAGCTAGGCCCTAATTGGGAAGGCCCGTACAGAATAACTTTGGTAGCAAGCATTGGGGCTTATTACTTAGAAGACTTGGATGTGAATGTAGTCCCGCATCCATGGAATGTAAATAATCTACATAACTATTATTATTAATAATACAAGTACTATTTGATTTTCATCCGTTTGTTGATTGGTTTCTTCTTTTTACTTACAAGTGGATCTTTATTGAATTCAACTTAAATACTAAGTGTTAAACAGAACCTCGGTCTTGTTCAACTCCTCGGATCACAAGCCTTGGGTAAATTAACTCTTATGTGAAAATACTAAGTGTTAAACAGAACCTCGGTCTTGTTTGACTCCTCAAGTCACAAGCCTTGGGTAATTAACTCTTACATGGAAATTGGTTATGTGTTAAATAGAATCTCGGTCTTATTCGACTCCTCGGGTCACATGCCTTGGGTAAATTAACTCTTATATATAAATTGGCTAAGTGTTAAATGGAACCTCAGTTTTGTTCGACTCCTCGGATCACAAGCCTTAAGTAAATTAACTTTTGGGTGAAATAGAGGCTAAAAGCCAAATGATTCTTAGTCTTATTGGACCCATTGGTTTGAAAGTTCGAGAGAGACTCAATGGTTTATCAAACTTAATCTTTGGGCGAATGAGGTTAAATCCCAAGCGTTTTAAGTAAAGGTTTATACGAGCTAAAGGGATATGCTTAAAAGTTGAAATTGAGTTTGAAGAAATTTAATGTATTTAAAGTCACATGCTTATATCAGAAGAGTATGAGCAAATACTTAATAACGTAAGAAAGTAAAGATTATGCAAATAGGAGGGAAATAAAAGTGAAATATATTCGTTTAAGTTCAGGTACATATTACAAAAGAGGGTACCATCTAAACCTAACCCTTATCAAGACTAATCTATACTCTATGTTTGAGAAGTCAAGCAGCGACTTCTTTCTCTTTGTCTTTCTTTTTCCTATTCAGTTGTTCAACTTCAGCAACCTCCTCGGATTCTAACTCCACTACGGGAGTGGAAGCTGGCTGTTCTTTGTCTATCCCAGAGGTAGGCTTAGTGGTTGAAGTGATGGTTCTATCTTAGGTAGGGCAGTGCAAACCATTATGCCATCCACTTGAGACGACGAGGAAATCTTCATCCATGCCCTTATTCAACTCGGGAATACAGGAAATCAATCTAATAGAGGGAACTCTACACTTAAAGTAATAACCTATGTCTTTTCCCTTTTAACTATTGTATACCCAGTTTACATCGTGCTATGTAAGGTTGGTCCCCATTTTTCGATTTATCATATCCACACTATCGAGGATCCTAAAGAGGTTGGGAGATCATTGAGTTAGGGATAACCTAAAATTAATAAGGAAATCCCTAATTACCTTACCCATGGGAATTTCCATCTCACCTTCTGTAAAGGTGATCATAGAAATAATTACTGCCCCAGGTGGTTTATTAAGGACCAACCACTCTCCTAATTCGCAATGTTGGAGTTCAACATTATCGGGAATCCTATATTTCACCCTAAAGGCAGCCATACCTTCGAGGGTATCAACTAGTCTAACAAATCTACCCATATGTTCCTATAAGGTTAAAAATTAAACAAGGAAGAAAGTTTTCTTATGTATAGTACGGGATGAAGAACCAAACGCATCTATAAGCACTGGAAAGGGTTTTCCTCAGACTGCTGCTTCAATGAAAGATATTAGAAAACAAGTAAATGGGAAATGGTTGTTCCTATCCCTTCCTTATATAGGAGTAAAAAAAATGAGCGGTAAATTTCCCACTCATAAATTACGGAAAATAAGGACCATAGGATCACCATCATACCGTAGAATGTGAGGGGACAAATAGTCACCTGGTGCATTAATTGCAGAATCGTGGACACTGAAGCGCTAGGAACGTACAGAAAACAGATGAAGCAATGTATACATGTGCGAACGCATTTGGCACATACCGCCTCACCCATTGTTACTAAAACCTTCCTCTTAGAGGCTTCCTTAATAGCACGGTTTTAGGGGGCTAATATAGGGCGTTCGAGGACCAAAGAGGATGGAACATAAAGTATCGCACGACCCACAAAAGTGTATCCAACTCGAGGACTTCATTGACTCGAGAAGGGAGGAAGATGCGAGATAACCTTTTGGGAGAACCCACTTCGAGGAAAAAGGATCATGGAAAAGGCCCAATACGGTGGAAGGAAGCTTCCTGTAAAGGGTATACCTTCTCCCACCGCATTGAATGCACTGTAACAACCTTATCAGCTGCATTGATGAGGAAATGACACCTGAACAGTAGTTTTACAACTAACAGCCCATTCTACCACCTTCAGCAAAACTCTGATGGGACAAGTGACCTAAGAAAAATCCTGAGGCATACAGGTGGAGGGCTAGGATGCAAAGAGGAAGAATATATAAGAGAGGGGAACCTCCCAGTTAAGGGATGATGATTCTCTAAGAATGAAACAAACAAGAAAGTGAACAATGAATTATTTGGTATAGAATTTGTGTCATTCATATATAAGAACTAGTCCTTAGACTCATCCGAGGACATCAATATCCTCAGTTATTACCTGAATTGTCTTTCTCCACTACTTTTGGTTCCTTGGCTTTAGACCTGAACTTAGTCCCAAAATTACATTAGAACTGGTTTCCCACTCTTTATAAAAATTCTATTGTGTAGGCTTGGTTTGAGGGATAAGGCATCAATGTTCTTAGTGGGCTTAGGTCATCAATTTCCTAGCACTTACAGCTACAGTCACATATTATTTTACAATATTTTTACAAACTGTTGTTGTGGCCAATTTTTACTGATTCTTATTTTGGCCCACCAATAACATAACCTTTTTTATTTACTAATAAACACTCGTCACATTAACAGATACAAATTTTTTTATAAAAAAATTTGTATCTCTAGCATTTTTTCTTAATCTTTTAATATTAGGTTAGGTGTGCCACTAGTGCAGGCCATTTGCCACATAGTCATTTTCTGTAATTAAGGTGACGACAAAGATAAAATTGACTACAGGTATGAAAATATAAAACTAAATTGAATGGTAAGAAAATTTGGGACCAAATTGAAAGTAGGCCCAAAATATAGGGACAAAAATGTATTTATGTCTAAAATAATCACTAATGATGTAGATGTCAATGATTTGAAATGTTATTTGAAATGATATTTTTATTGTATTGGAATTCTATTTAGCAAAGTGAGCCCTATAAACTTGGTTAAATTTATGGGTAAAGTTTGGTTCCAAACATGTTTGGAGGGATTTAGATCTCCTAGATTTTTTAGGGTAATCTACCAATAGATTTCTTTAAATCCTAACCACTCTTTTATGATTTAAGGGTCTAGATTCTGTTATGTCAATATTCCATTAACAATACTCTTAAAATAATAAAATAATGTTGCAAACAAAACAATTAAGATTATTGTTAGTGGAATGCTGACATGACAAAATCTAGATCATTAAATCATTAAAGAATTGTTAAGATTTAAGGAAATCTATTTGGTAGGGTATCGTAGGAAATCTAGAGAATCTGAATCCTGTTTGGAGTTACTTTTTCCAACCGTTACATGATGATTTATAAGACCATCAATGTGTCTTATTTAAACAAGTCACATAATTCATTAAAAAAGTTATGTGATTAAAATTGCACATGAGTGATCTTTTAGTCTCTACATAATAGGTCTTAAGGGTATTTTGGTCATTTAAGTGGTTTTAGGTTTTAGAGGTATTTTGGTAATTTCGATGGTTTTGCGAGTGTTTTTGACAATTTTAGAGGTTTTTGACAGTGTTTTGGTCATTTTAGAGATTTAAAGGTATTTTTGGTTGTTTAGAGGTTTTAGGGGTATTTTTGGTAATTTCAATGGTTTTGGGTTTTGTGTGTGTGTGTGTGGTCATTTTAGAGCTTTTAGGGGTATTTTGGTCATTTTGGAGATTGTGGGGTATTTCTTAGGTTTTGGGGGTAATTTGGTCATTTTGGGTCTTGCAAGGGTATTTTTTTAGTTTAGAGTCAATTTTGGTATTTTTAGGTGTTAAAAACTATTCTCAATCATTTTATTATTATAATAATTATAATTGCTCCTAAGAATGTTTATGAATCAAGTATAGGAATGTTACATTCTTGAATTATGATGAGAATGTAATTAATGAACCAAACATCGTAATCATATATTGTTGCAATGTGATTCCATGTATCAAAGATTACAAGAATCTAACATTACAATGCAATCTAACATTACTTGAATTAAAGGCTCCTAAATGTATTAATTCAGAAAAATGGCGGCACTAAAGTGATTGAAGAGCCTGTTATGATTCATTAGAAAATATGTATATCATGATTGACAAAATAAATATTTCATTTCTTTAGAAGGAAGCAAAGATTGACAAGTGAGATAAATTAATTGAGATGGAATTGTTATGGAAGGTGGTGGCAATCAAAGCAATCGATCTTGTGTGCCCATGATTAATTCTAAAGTGATGGAAATCAATTTTGATCAATCATATGCTAATTTTGACAATGTTAAGAGTGAAGCAGCTAAGAATATTTTACTTCTCTTGCCCCCAACCCTCTTCAAATCCCACTATTTCTTCAAATTTCATTTCGGTTATGATTATCCCATTGTTTCTTCAAAGTTGATAATTTAGTTTTGATGCTGATGTTCTTCTAGTTCATTTAAATCAATTATATCATCTTTCTTTCCGAAACGGCTTATCCGAGCCATGCATTACCATAGTTCTCAAAGAAACTTTAGAGGCCTTATCTTATCTTTATAAGAAATAAGATACCTTCACGATGACATTAAAGCTGCTAACATCCTTATAGACTCAAATGAGTTTGTCAAACTTGGAGGCTTTGAGGACTTGTGCTTAGTTTTGGAGTTGAAGAAGAAGACTGATTCAAGGTTGCCCTTATTATCTTCTTTACAGCTCATTGATTTCGATTGATCAATGTTGTACTTATCATGTTATAGAGCTCATTGATTTCGTGGTGTCCTGTATTGGATTGCAGTAGAGGTCGTGTATGCCTTGTATTCGATTGATCCGGGGTTGTTCTTATCATGTTCTAGAGCTCATTGTGCCTCGTATTGGATAGCACTAGAGATCCAGATTATTGAGTTGACTCAACACATTTTGTAGCCTATGGTGATAGTTTAAAATGAGGCCATTTATGAAAAGATATTAGTTTCTTCCAATAACCCAATGGTGATACTGGTTAAACACTTCTTTGCAAAGCCATCAATTTGATATGTATTATATTTTTTTAACAAATTCAGTATCAATTGATTTGGTTTCTTTGTACTAATACCATTATGATTTGAAATATTAACTATGCTATTAGCATGTTAATTCCTTTCATGCAAAAGATGACCACATTTCTATGAAGGTTTTTCACATGCACAAAGTATTTTAAATATAAATTTTTTTTAAAAAGTTGTAAATTCTAAACGGTGTCGTTTCTATTAATTATGTCAATTCAGTTTCAAACAGATTCTTTTAAAACATTTGGCTTAATATAGGGTTGCTACTTAATATTTTATAAGCTATAAATGAATTTAAAAAAAGAAACCAACATTTTTATATTGGATTGCAGTAGAGGTCTTGTATGCGTCGTATTCGATTGATCCAGGGTTGTTCTCATCATGTTCTAGAGCTCATTGTACCTCGTATTGGATAGCACTAGAGATCCAAATTATCAGGTCGATCGAGTCGATTCAACACATTTTGTAGCCCATGGTGACAGTTTAAAATGAGGCCATTTATGAAAAGATATTAGTTTCTTCCAATATCCCAATAGTGATACCGGTTAAACACTTCTTTGCAAAGCCATCAATTTGATATATAAATATATATATATATATATATATATATTTTTTTTTTTAGCAACTTTAGTCTCAATGGATTTGGTTTCTTTGTACTAATACCACTATGATTTGAAATATTAACCATGTTATTAGCATGTTAATTCCTTTCATGCAAAAGATGACCACATTTCTATGAAAGTTTTCACATGCACAAAGTATTTTAAATATAAAATAATTTTTTTAAAAAGTTGTAAATTCTAAACCGTATCGTTTCTATTAATTATGTCAATTCAGTTTCAAATAAATTCTTTTTAAAAATATGGCTTAATATAGGGTTGCTACTTAATATTTTATAAGCTATAAATGAATTAGAAAAAAAATCCAACATTTTTATATAATTTAATACATTAATTATTGAACAATGGATTTTTTTTTTTTTTTGAGAAACAAACATACACACACAAAAGGAAGAGGGAAATGAGTTCTAACACAAAGATACACCACAACTCTACTCAAAAGTCATGGTAACTTTTAAAGGAGAGTAGGGCAAGTTATACTACACACAACACACTATCTTAAGCAATGAGAGAGAATTACTTTTTTTTTTTTTAGAAACAAACACACCCATAAAGGGAGAGAGAAAGGGGTTTGAACAACGGATTTTAGTAATGAATTTGTCTCGAAAACTATTAATTCTAATTTTAATTTTGATAGAGAGAGAAAGGAAGAGTAAATTTTTTGGAAAATTGAAAATTTTTACGTTCTTAAACTGCTACAAACATTGTAAAACATATTAAAAAAATATTGAACATTCAAAAAAAAGTATAATATTGATTATATTCTAAGAGCCTTTGGAGCCTTAGACCATTGCCTAATGACAATATGGTTGGGCCACTCTTGTGCACACTAAGAAGTGCTCTCCAAAAGTCCCAATCGATGAAAATTTAGCAATAGGAACATATGCTTCAGGAAATAATATTAACTTGCAACAAGTAACAGATTATGGCCATGGCAACTCTTGAAATATCTCCTCCACTAAATCAAAATAAATGATGGAGTGATTCTTAAATTCACCGTGAAATACCCAATAAATAGCCCCATTGAGGTAGGTATTGTGTGACTTCGGTGGAACATTGCAGGCATTACACTTCAGGTTCGGTGGAGTATGTAACTAGGAAAAGGAGTCCTCGTAAGAGTGACAATGTTGTGTTCTTCTGTAGAATTTGTAGCATTTGGAAATGCAAAATTCCTTCAATTGGCAATCACTAAATCGAGTAGTCTGCATTGCAGGCATAGGTCATGTCCGGCAGACTTGTCCTCCAAGTAAAGGCCTTGAGTGAAAACTGAAAAGATCTCGACCTGACCTGTATAACGGAGAGGATAGCACTTAGATACATAAGAGAGCGGGGCCTTACTATTTTGTAATCATCAGTGCCTTTATGAGTAAAATGAGATTCAGACGACGTACATCTTGGCATTTTTTTTCTTTCCTTGCAAATTTTGGTATGCGGGTTCCAAACCAAATATTCGCCTTTAGGCTTATTGCAAGAAGCCAACGTTGTCATTGCTTCCTTCAATGGGGAACAGGGTTGACAATGACCTAAAGATACACTTCATTACCTGAAGATAAAACACGATTGTCAATCAAAGCAAGACGTTCATGCTGAACAATTTTGCCTTTGCAGGTTTATTTTTTATGTTAACGACACACGTTAGTGTTTGAGTTAAATTTGAAATCTGATTCTGATCTGTTCCTATTCATTATGTACACGTTTTGTTTTGATGGATAAAAGAACAAGTATGAATTATTAAATAAGATTTGGATAGAGGCATGGAGCAGAGTAATCACCAACTTATCGGATAAGTTGTTCATTGGTTAATTTCCAATTGATGTTGGTCTACTGTTCTTTAGATCCATTTGACACTGCTACTGGGTTCAGGGGATGGTTGCCTCATTTTTCTTCTAGCTCCATGACACTGACAGGTTTCAAATTGCTCACTTGTCTAGGATGTTGGTTTGATAGGTTGAAGCTGCCAGTATGATTTATAAAAACCTGTATCTATAATGTATCACACTTTGGTCATTCTTGCACTAACACATTTAGATGCGAGTGTATCCCAATAAGTGTGAACATGTTGGAATCATATATATATATATATATATATACATATATATACACACACACAGAGATGGCTTAACAAGTTAAAACAAATGGGTGGGTGGAGAATTGGGAACCCAGTTTTGGTTAAGTATAAAAATTCTTGTGACTCCAGTTTCCTAACCAGATTTCTTTTAGCCTTTTTCTCAAATGATTTTTCTGAGATTTAGAAGTGGAAACTCATTCTAGTGATTATGCTTTTCTTTTTTCTTATTAATGGTTTTATTTTATTTCTGTATTCTCTAAATAGTGAAAGACTATGTGCTCATAGGTATTATTGCTGCTGTGTTAATGCAGCTGTTGCTGCTGCAATACAGAAGGTGGAGCTTGGATTTTCTGCATGTCGGCTTTCATTAATCAGCTCGTGGATATTTTACTTTTGGTAATTGTTAGCGTTAAATAGATTGTGGGCCTTAGGCCCACCTTGTTTACTTGTATAGCGCACAGACTTGTACTATACAATCTGTCTTCGTCCTATATAAAGACACTCATGTATATTTTATTATCAGAGCTACTATTCAGAACTTTTCTTAGCAGTCTTGTCTCTATTGGTGTTACTACATTGCAGCTGCCGCCGTTGAGGAGTCCCACACCACAAAGACCACTGCTCCTTTCATCACCTTGCGCTGATATACTTGCTCGTGGAAGCCTCGCAACCATCGGAGTCCTCACGCGCTCCCACGTGCTGCCCAAACACTCTGCATTGAAGCTCATGCGCCCCACGTGCCGTCAACTACTCCAAACTGATGTCACCCATGATGTCAGTAATGCCACATCAGCCCTAATTTACGTCAGCATCCAATCATTTGCTGATGTCAGCCCTAACTTACGTCAACATATTTTAGAGGAAATCAGTTTTGGGCCTAAAAAATTTGGTAGTATCTTTTGTAAGTTTGCTTGGGGTATGTTTCACAGTTGGATCTATGGAGGACAAGTGAAAAATGGAGAAACCTTTATTCAAAGCACCCAAAATAGCCAATTTACACCAATGTTATCCAAATGCTCACTTCACAGTAACGAATTTTTTTTTTTTATTTTTTATTTTTTACAAAATGCTTAAGTGTGATTTTAAAAATCTTTTTTTTTAATCGCACATTTTAAATTTATGTATCTTCAAAAACGTATTTTTTAAAACAACTTACCCAAATAGACAGGTAAATTTCAAATACGGCAGCTTACTAGTTTTGGGCATGATCTTTGTGAAAATTTACTTTTTAGTTAGAAATTGAAAAGAAAAAGAAAAAGAAAACAAAGCATTGATCCGTGTGCAATTAGTACATGGCCTGAGCTTTGGTTCTTCCTATTTTCAATATTCCTTTTTTTTTTTTTTGGCTAAGTACATGTGGAGTTGTAGTTTACAATTTTGTGAAGCTATTTGTCCTCGTTACATGTATAATAATACTGCGGGACTAAAATGTTTGTGTAACCGTGCTAATTGCTGTGAAATTAGTGTCTTGACTCTCGATTGGATAAATTTTAAACTGGAAAGCTCGAGTCTTTGTTATATCCTATAGTTGCTTTGGTTTCATAGTTTAAGCATCAAGGTAGTTGTTGTTGTTGCATGGCGCGGCGGGATTGGGACCACAAACGGCAAGGCATTGAGGGAGATCCTCTTTCTCTCTATGTTGGTTTCTCTCACAAAAACTGAAACCCTCTCTCTCTCTCTCTCTCTCTGTGGAGAAAACTTGATTATTTTTATGATCCACGTGTTTGTCATGTAAGTACGTTAGTTAATTTAAACGGTGGACTAACGAATTATCGATTTGACAGGTGTGTGAAGTTCATGAAGTAAGTTGACTAAAATTTAAGTACCGAGAGGTGGGTAATGACCACTCCCCCAAAATTAAGGGGTACTATGACATTTTTTCCGTGCACAAACCCAATATAACTCCAACTTAGATTTGCTATTAGTGTGTGGACTTCCTTTTCCCACTATATTTAGTAAAACTAAAATATATGATCAAGGTTCATCGGTAAATATTGGTACCTTAAATATTTTTTTTCCTTTATCAAGTTGAAATGGTTTTAGGTATGTTACTAATAACCCCCCCCCCCCCCCCCCCCCCACCACTTTTTTATTTTTTTCATATATACTTTCGCTACTCTGTTTTTTCACCACGTAGTGTAAAGATGGAGTTGGAGGCGGAATTGAGCTCACCCTTTTGGGAGAGTTAGAGGAGTCATAGGGCTAAAGAGGCTTTTGAGCTTTGATTCTAAATTCTTAAGTTACTCAAGCATGGTTTAGATTGGTATTGATATATAAAATCATACGGAATCTATACCGACTCTACTTATCCATCATTCTACTAAAAAATCTATCTATTGTTTAAAATTATTGTATCAGTTTAACAATTTAAAAAAATTATTATTATTATCATAAGCCGATTAAACAATTTTAAACAGGTGAGAGTTTTTTAATAAAATGATAGACAAATGACATGGTTTACCATGAAGACTATATAATTTCTCCAAGAGAAGAGAATAACAAATCCTATCGTTGCTATTAATAATAATAAAATAAAAAAAATCCTACAATTGCTAATTTATAACATATAAATTCATATCAATATTCTTGCATTAGCTCACATTTTGGAATATTAGATTTTAATTGGAAGCTAAGAGTCTTGTAACTCAACTAATTTTTCATAATATCTTCTATAAGGACCAAATTTGCGTCCTTAGCCCAGACAATGGATGAACCTAGGCCCAAAAAGCCCAAAACAATGAATTTGTAGAGAGTGGGTTGAAAAATTGAGTTAAAATGAGTTGGACAACAAATAAAGTGAACTCAATTGACAAGAACAGGAAAGTAGATGAATTAATCCAAAGAAAATCGTCATCGACACGGTCCGAGTAAGTTAGTTCTTATGTTATGTATTTCTTACAAGTTTGATTACAAAGTTGGTTCCTGATTGCTACATTGTTTCTCTCTTGATTTCTCGATCCCTTCTCCATAGAAGGTCTCTTCTATTATATAGTTCTCCTTAGACAATCTTGACCCTTTACTTGTTGATCATCCAAGCCATCACTTGAATACTTGTCCCATTGGACACCCTCTCAGTCCCTCTGTGCGTTGGGGTAGCCAATGTAACATTGTTCAGGGGTTTTTTCCACATTAATGCAGCTAGAAAGTTAGCTGTAGAGCATTCAATGTGATGGTAGCAACTTTCTCCATAGATATTTTAGGACTCCTCCTTGTTCTATGTTCCTATAGTGCTTATTCGTATCAATAGAATGTTCCTGGGACGTTCCCCCGGACGGCAGACCATCTCTACAAACCTCAGCCTTGGTTAGCCAAGGAGGCATAGTCCTCGACCCAATCTCTTGGGCAGTTATGATCAAAACTGACTTTTTCATTTACTAACATAGGCTCTCTTGACAATGTCTACCCTCCTCGAACAATCTCTAGTCCTCGGCTTGGGCCCTAGACCCATTATATACATAGATAATGAGTTTCTGGACCCAATACCTCTACATCTTCGATATAAAATTTAAGTTCTCCCATTATAACTATCAAAATTTTTAAAAAAACTAGGGGAACTTTCTCATTTGTTGTATTCACACCTTATGGGTGTGTATTTTGATAGGCTGCGGCAAATTTTAAAAAATAAAAAAGAAAAAACAAAAAACAAAAACAAAATTGCAATATGATTAAAAAAAAAAAAAAAAAAAAAAAAAAACTTTGTTGATAATGAGCTAGGTAGGTAAATCCTTAACATAGTAAGAAACAGAGTAAAATTTTCCCACCCCACATCGCCCTCATTTTTCAACTCTAGAGATTTTTCACGTTTTACAAACAGGAATGTGCAAATGCAATCAATAAGCTAAAGCAAAAGCGCGCAGTAGAGAAAAGCAAAGCAAAACAAAAGCGTATGTCTTTGTTCAAAGTGACACTGAGAGAGAGAGAAGCAATGGAAGTTCCAAAACGGTGCTTTGAAATCCTCTTGCTGTTGTTGTTATTGGTCTCAACCAATCCCAACGCTTTCATACATAGAGCTCTCGCTGAGGGCGTCACTCCTGAGGAAGCTAAACAGCTCCGAGACGAGGTAACACCCCGATCATATTTCCCGTAATCCGAAAACCCGAAACGGTCTTTTTTTGGTTTTTTAAAATTTAATTTGACCTGTTTCATTATCAGAATGCCATACTTAATGCTCTGATGCTCTCTCGGGCAATTGATCGAACAGTCGGTGGGTCGGTAATTCTTTATACAGTTTAGCCCTGGGTCTGTTTGGTAATATGGATCAATTCATAAAATCCATATTGGGATTTCAAAATGAAGGGCTTGTTGGAGTGTTAAGCTTGTGATTCTTCTAGGTTGATGTGTTACAATGAAATCAATTATGTATTTTGATATAAAAGCAATTGGAATTTGCAATTATACCCGTCGTTTTTGTTCGAAATTGAAGGAATGGGTTTATATGTAGATTTTTCTTTTTTGGGGCTCTGTTCATTGTGCTTGAAATGGATTAACAGTTGAACATCTTTGTAAGAATTTTAAAAGAAAAGTGTGATCTTTAATATTGTACCATGAATTTTGCTGATAAAATTTGGAAAGATAGCTGAACATTAACTATGAATGTGGTTTTGATGATTTTGGATATTGTGTCAGGATATTATAACCTTTCAGTGTTTGTGTATATATTGGGTTTGGAAGACAAAATGCCAGGGTTTTGTATGAATGGCTTAGAGTTCTTCATTTACTGGAAAAAAAAGGCTCCAAAATTTTCCAAGAGCATTTTCTTTGTATATTTTCCTCCATTTCATTAATGGAGTTTCTATTTAGTGTTAATTGGAAATAGTGTTGGATTTAAATCTTCGGAGAGATATGCGCACTTAGTTGGCAGGTATTCATTTATTCGCATTTGGCTGGTGATGCTATGTATATGATGCTTTGATCTATTAAACTGGGTGAGATACATTTCTCTCATAAATTTAGGTGCGTGGAATGTTCTACCATGCTTTTAATGGATATATGGAGCATGCCTTTCCTCTTGATGAATTAAGACCTCTCTCATGTGGAGGGGAAGATACACTAGGTGGTTATGCATTAACTTTGGTAAGATAATATCTTCTTTTCCAATTTGATTGATATTTGAGTTCTTGTTTCTCTTACATGATGTTTGTCATCATGGCATTGTAACAGATTGATTCCTTAGACATGCTGGCTTTACTTGGTGACTGGGAACATTTTGCTTCCTCTGTTGAATGGATTGGTAAAAACCTTCAGTTTGATATAGTGAGTCTCTCTCTCTCTCTCTCACATGTAAATTGATTTTTCAAACTTGCCTGTTGGGATTAGTTCTTTATACATTCTACAATTTTGGCTTGAATTGCTTTGGTTGCTTAGTCAATCTACATATTCTTTGGTTAATATAAATTGAAGTTGAAATCTAACTTGGAGCTCTTTATATGGTTTTTGCAGAATAAGACAGTATCTGTGTTTGAGACTACTATCCGTGTTCTTGGAGGTTTACTCTCTGCTCATCTTATTGCGAGTGATTATGCTACGGTATAAGTTAAATATGTACCCAAATGGATACTTTTCCTTATGATTTTGTCATTCTAGGTAAAGCATTGAATATCCTTTTGGTGTCGTCAGAAAAATAGCAATTTTTGAGCTGAAAGGACTCATGTGCCTTTTTCAATTATAAAGTTTTATGTGAATGCTATGTGAGTTAGCTCTAACTCAAATGAAACTTCCTTCTCCCATAAGAATAAGTAGACGGTGAGGTTGTGGGTTGAATACCAATTGGGTGCATATGTAACTTATCATCATTTTTTTCTTCCTTCGATGGGAGGTTGGCATTAAGTGATAACAAAAAACACCTAACGATAATGATAAAAGGTTTTCTGAGATTGCTTAATTGAGAAAAGATTACACAGAGGATTTGTTAGCAACCATTTTGCTGAAAAGGGGGTGATTCTAGCTTCAAAAGAACTCTACACTCTTGTTTTGGTTTGTAATATGTATATGCTCCATTATAGCTGAAACATTTTCCAGTAAGCAAAGCTTGAATATTGTTTGTTAGACCCTAATAATAAGTTAGTGCTACATTACTCTATTATAAATAAGGCCTTGCTATACGGTTTTCTGATGCTTTTGATTTGTTGAGGGTGTTTGCTGAGGTACTGGATAGTAGCAATGACTCCTTGGTGTGACCTGAAATTGGAATTACTGATTCATCTGGGAGAAAGTTTAGAAAAAAATTGTACTTATCGGAAAAAAAAAAGGTCTAGAAAGATATTGTATATCTATTAAGTATGAAAGCATTTGTGTTGCACCTCTTTCTTGCCAATGAGCTTTAGCTTGAATGACACTTCCTTCCCTTTTAAGAGAAACAAGGTGGAGGATGAGGTTGTGGGTTGAGACTCACTGGGTGAGTGTGTAACTTAGCAATAAAAAAATAAGCAACAAAGTGTCCTCAACAGTCTCCTTTACCTTGATGTTGCCATCAAGAGATACTTAGAAAAGATGTTTGATTTCTCTTTTAGCTTCTAGTTTTCATATGACAGGTGTTATGCTGTACACCATCATCTTAGGATCTTCATTGGATTATTCCCATATTATTTCTTTGCAGGGCATGAAAATCCAATCCTATGACAATCAGTTACTTAACTTAGCGGAGGATCTGGCCCGTAGATTGTTACCTGCATTTGACACGCCTACAGGTATTGCTACTGGATGATTTTAATTGATATGTACAAGTTATTGCAGGTTGAATTTCACTATTTGTTATGTATTTTTAATCATTCCAATCCTTGGCTGGTTTATTTAAATAGAGTATTTATTTTACATCTATCTTGGGACTTGTTATTTTTATTTGATATTGATATTACCACCATTTTGTGGAATATTATAATAAAAATGCTTTTACTTAACCTGCACCAAGAGCCTTGTAGCTCAATTAGTTGTCACTTCCCAGTGTTTCCAACGGAGACATTTAGGGTTCAAATCTCCCCTCCCTCTTGTAAATATTGAATTATCAGGGATAAAAAAAGGAAAAAAAGGAGAATGCTTTTACTTAACTTGTAAATATACCACTAAATTAGCATGACAGAATGCTTTATTTGACAAATGGCAGTATGTCTCTAGTTTTGATAGGAGGCTTAGAGGCATAGGTAGATCATAAATGAATGTTAATGGCTTGTTTCTAATCTCAAGTTTGATAGTTGAGGAGATTATACTTGACAATGATCAAGGGGGTTCATGCATCACTAGCTTTCTGGCTTGATGGAGAGCAATTTTTCGCTGCATACAGATTTAAGTATTTCTGTAATTTTTTGATGTTGTCTACTAAAGCATGATTGAGCATCAAGCACTTTGTTTCCAATTGTTGAAGTATGTCATTCACTTGTCCACGTATAAATACTCTTATCATTTCATGAACATATTCAGATACTATTTCATGCAGGCATTCCATTTGGATCTGTCAACCTTTTGCATGGCGTTGATGAACATGAAAGCAAGGTAAAGCCTTTCCAATTTTTCTCCTTATGTACAAGTTTTTTTTCTCAGTTTTTCTGTGGCATTCTAGCATGAAAAGCAGCTAATATCATTGTAGGACTACACTACACATTGATTTCCAGTTTACTAATTCCTATTGTACCACACCTTCTGGATAAATTCTAACAGTATGAGAGTGCATACCACATGTAACTTACATAGGACAATTCAAAATTTTAACCTTGAATTTACCACTTATTAACTATCTTCTGAACTGTTCAATTAGTTAATTATTTGTTCTGTCTCTTTAATCTCTATTTTGTAATATCTAGGTAGAGTGTTAACGTTCCACTTTTGGTTTGTTTAGATAACATCCACAGCCGGTGGTGGGACTTTGACCTTGGAATTTGGAGTGCTTAGCCGTTTGACGAATGATCCCAGTAAGTGCTACTACCCTGTTTCATTGCATCATGTTCTATCAATCTAGCTTCTGAATGGAATCTGGCCTCCAGTTTCTTATGTGGGATGACATGCTGTTGGTACTCACTAGTGTAGACAAAATGCAGTCCTCTAGCTTTTAGTGGACAAGCATATGTGAGAGGAAGTTGTTAATATTATACTAGCTTGGACTCTCTATATGGTCTCAATCTTGAAACTCCTCTTGTAAAAAATCTAGTTCAAATGGCACCTCCTCTTGTAAGGCAAAGTGGAGGATGAGGTTGTGGATTCAAGACCCACAGGGTGCATGTGTAACTTATCAGTTAAAAAAAGTCCGTACATCACAGGCAGCTGGTTTTTGTTTACCCTCAGTACTCTTCTTCACTCCATGTTGAAATATTTGCTCGCATGAAGTGTCATATGCTTTCCTGCTAGAGGCTAGGCTTTATGAGTAGCCACTGCCTTGGTGGCTGGACCTCTATCTTCAAGAAAGTTTGACTCTAGGCAGCCATAATATTTTATTACTTTTATTAGGTATCAGGCAGGAAAACAGGTGAGATATTTCTAGTTCATTGAGGGAAAATAATACATTCTTCCATGTTGACCTAATGAATAAGTTTTGGGATTATTACTCAAAATTTCTTCTCTTCTTTTTTAATCTTTTACTCTTCCAAGCAAAAAAAATCTATAAAATAAAATAAAGAGCATTGTTCTTTGCTGAATGAGGAAACAGGCTAGCAATTTTTAATTTAGATGAGTGAGCTGATCCCTTGGATTCAGATTTGAGCAAAACCCCAACAAACTGACTCATAGCAATATTATCTATAGCACATTGCCACACTTGGTTGTCAAGTAAGTCTTATGTACTTGAGGCTTGCCCCAGCTATTTTACATTTATTTTCTTTAATCTCTTTGCTTGTCCTGTCTGTTGTGCACCTTCTGCTACATCTCTTTCAAGTTGTTGACCTACCATATGAAGGGTGGTTCTTCAAGTCTGACTACACTTGTGCTGCACAGGAATTTGTAATAGTTCCCTTTATATCTCTTCATTGTTAGCTTGTCAGGCTAGATTCTCTAAATATGGTATTGTATACCACATATTCCCCCCCTCCCCCTCCCCCCTCACCTGCCCCATTCTTTTTCTTTTAATTGTGGGGAAGGGATGAGGTTAATTTTCAAGAGTGTTGGCATAATGCCTAACTTCATTGAAATGCAGTTTTTGAACAAGTTACCAAGAATGCAGTTCGTGGACTTTGGGCGCGTCGTTCAAAGTTGAATTTAGTTGGTGCTCATATCAATGTTTTTACAGGTGAATGGACACAAAAGGTAACATTCTATTTTACATGATTTCAATGTGAGCGCCATGTTACAATGATTATCTGTATCAGTATCTAATACCTAAAGTTTTTCTTTTTCTTTTGTTAGATAAGATAACATTGTGATTTTTTTATTAATAAATGATAAGTGAAAGTGAAATAAACTTCTTTAATGCTTAGTGTCTCTTGTTTTTTCTTCAAACAATTGGTTATGGTCTGGATGGAGGGTTGTAGTAGGCTAACACCTAACATAAAATTTTACTCCCATCTTATCAACAACATGCAACAGATTGTAGAATCTGTATGTGCGGTTGTGGTGGGCTTAAGGTTGCGAAAATTTGAGGATCTATTGTTTAGAACTTTAGAAAGAAGGGTTAGGGTTCAAAGAATGACTAGTTTTTTGGTAGGGAAAGGGAAGGGTTTGACTCAGGGTTGCAAAAGGAGGAGAGAAGAAATTGCCATTAAATCTGCCCACAGGTTGTAAACATTAGTTTGAACAGTATGTATGAATAGTATGTGAATATTGCATATGAATTGTGACAATTTGCCAAAGAGGAACAAGAAACAAGAGAGAAAAGAATACACTACAACTAACATACCTCAGTACTCTAAACACTCACAATTCCATTAATTAATTCTCTCATTATTACTATATTTTTGATAAGTAAGAATCATTTTATTGAAGAGAGGCTAATGTACTAAAAAACATAGACTAAAGAATTATATACAAAATGTCGACAACTCTAGAAACAATACAGTATAATTGCTAGTCGTAAACCCCAAGCGCAGGACCACTCATATAAGGATCTAGTTAGGGCTGTCCAAGATCACCCGTGGACCCAACCAACCCGTCATTCCAACCAACCTGATTCGGAAACTGCCTGATCTGACTCCTGTGACAGGTCGGCGGCAGTTTCCAAAGTACCCAACCCGATTCCAGTGGGTCCTTGCATCTAAACCCGATTTCAACTGACCCGATTGATTCTACCACCAAAAGGCCGCCAATCTCCACCGTCTGAGGAATTTCTCAGTCAGATCTTGCCAGATTCAGTGAGATTTCATCGAGATCCGATGAGATCTCACCAGACACGGCTGGTTTTAGGCCAGATTTGCTGAATTTCGGCCAGATCCACCGAATTTTTGGCTAGATCTGGTGAGTTTCGGCCAGATCCAACTCTGATCGAGGACCTGACCACCTTCCGGAAAAGAACCGTCTGGTCCGACACAACTCTCTAACCGGTCAGCAGCGGGTCTGGAACTAGGGTACCTGACTTGGTCGGGTCGGTCGCAGGTTGGGCACAAACCCGACCCGGACCGACCTGTGGCCACCCTTAGATCTAGTGTAGGTTGCTAACAATTGGCCCCTCATACTTCCCATATCTACAGAAGTGTGCCGATTCCTCTCCCTCCATATGGTCCACATCAGACATAATGGAACAATATTCCAAATATCTGACGAGTGTTTACGAACCCAATTTCTCCAACCAAACATAATATCAAACCCACTGAATTCCAAAGTATCTAAAAAAAAAGCTCCATAAATCAAAAGCAGCAGTGCAATGTTTTATGGTGCTTTCCAGATATAAACTTAGTTGATTTCGCTGGATTTGATAATCTCAACCTAATGATAATGGATAGTTGATGTTTTTCTGGAATTGGAGGCTTATGATGAAGAGTTTTAGAACTTATTGTACCTAATGATGGAAGATGACATTACATTTCTAAAGAGCCTTTTTACCAACTTACTGGCAGTCTGGCAGGCTGAGTGGCCAAATCTTTTCAATTTGTGGTTCTATTTACTTGTGCACACATGGTTTAAAAACATAAAAGTTATGGAAATATCTATGTACTTAGATATGCAGAGATGTGTGATATGTCAGTAGGATCCATAATAGTTGAAGTATTTTTCACCTTCTGTGGTCTATTTGAACTAGTTTAAAACATCTCCAGCCAGCCTGCTTGCTAACTTATTTTTCACATCCATTAAATTCCATGTTCTATGAAAAGAAACATTTTTTTTCCCTCCCAATTTTAACTAAAATTATATTTCTTTGCTGCTTTTTCAGGATGCTGGAATAGGAACTAGTATTGACTCCTTCTATGAGTACCTCCTAAAGGTTAGTAAACATGATTTGGAGTGCTGAAACCTCCTTGGGCTCTTTGATATCCATGTAATACTTCGAAATGAGCTTAGTTCTATTAATTGATGCTTGGTGCCTTCTTTATGTCATGAGGCAAACTACTTGTAGAATATAAATGTGTGTGGTAAAAGCACAAAATAGTGCTTTGGGGCTAGAGGGGGGACTACAGATATAGTTATAGCATATGCTGTCCACAATAGATATGTTTGTTTTACAAGAAACTAATTGGAGTCTTGTGACAAAGTGCTGGTGGGAGGTTCAGGGTAGCATTTGGTAAATTGCTTTTCTTTTGAACAGCAAGCCAATCAAGTAGTGCAGTGTGTTTTTTTTGCAGTGTTTGTTTTAGTACTCTTGAAAAGGGTGTACAGTGAGTCATGGTGGTTTTCAGGAGTTTAAGGTAGAAGAATCATGTCTATTAGCCGGGAGATAGAAAAACTCGTTTTTATTTTAGTTTTTATGCCTTTATTTGAGAAAATTGTTTACTGTACTTTCTTCTGCTTTCATTTCAAGTTCAATTTATTTTCTTCTACTGACAGGAAGAGAAATGAGTTTAAATAACTATGGATGCTTATAGATCATTTCTATCTTCTTTTAACTTGATATTCTTCTCCTGAATATTGCATTTGATTCATTCTATAGTCAATATCATTATGCTTCTGAAGCATAAACCATGATTTTGTGAAATAAAGTCTGTATTTAATGGGTGCCAGCCTTCTTATGCACTAATATCAGCTCTGTATAGAGATGTTGATGCATATGACATGTCTGTAAAAATAGCAAAACACACACATGATGCTAAAGCTTGTTTTAGTGGTGAATTTGGGTTGTTATGTTTCTTTTCAGTTCTTGTTTACCTTTCATGAAAACTTTTCAGGCTTATTTATTATTTGGAGACGAGGAGTATTTGTTCATTTTCCAAGAAGCTTATGCAGCTGCTATGCACTATCTTTACAATGATCCTTGGTAAAAGCTTGTGGCTATTATGTGCCACTATGTAAATATACATATCCTTGCCTTTGTTTTATCATTTGTTTTCCATGTTCTTATTGGGATTCAGCTGTATTCCAATTGGTTATTTATTGATTTATATGTGTGTGCGTATATGTCTGTGCAGGTATGTGGAAGTCAATATGGATTCTGCTGCTATTGTCTGGCCATTGTTTAACAGTTTGCAGGCGTTCTGGCCAGGCCTTCAGGTTTTCAGTCTATTTTCATTCTGTCTTCCGTGTAATATGAATTATTGAAACTTTTGTGGTTTGGAGTAATTTGTATTAATGATATTGAAAGGTTTTAGCTGGGGACATTGATCCTGCAATTCGAACGCACAAAGCCTTCTTTAGTGTATGGAAAAGATATGGTTTCACTCCGGAGGGTTTTAATCTTGCTACTCTCAGTGTTCAGGTACCTTAATTATCATTATCTGAACCCTGAGACAATTGCATTCAAACTTAAGCTACTTGTAGGGTAATTTGCTAGAATTGTTGGTGTCTTAAGGATTTGACATACCCAAATGAATCCCATATGTCATTTTGGTGCATTTAGTACTTTTAAGGATAATGTTTAGACCACTCATCAATATCTATGTATTGTTTATGAAGGGTTTGGCAGGTTAGAATATTTAAGTGCATGGCCCCCCTTACACAAGCCAGCACGAACTTGAATTTGTTCGAGCAAATTGCTTTGTTTTGATTCTGTGGAATATAAATTGCAGGGAAATTCATAGAAACCCTTAGGTGAAACGCAGAGTTTACGTTAGACTGTTCAATGGCTGCCAATTGATTTTTGAACAAGCCCTAGGTGAAATGCAGAGTTTTATCAATAGTTTCCCATTTTTCTTTGCTCTGTTACTACCCTAAATAACAGAGATGAATGGAGCAAAAAAACTGAAAACTGTTTCATAAGTTTGGGACTTTAATTGACAAGATTAAAAACGTTAGACCTAATCTGAAATAAATATATATTCTTGGGCTTTTTATGTAATTCCCCCATTTTTTATATTCTACAAATTCTTGGCCTTTAGTTGATTTCTTTATCAGTAAATGATGTGCTCCTTATATACTAGATTTATTACGTATTTAAAGCACTAGTATTTATATAACATATCTACGTTGGTTTTATCATTACACTAGTGTTCAAATTTCTTCTTTTTTTTTTTCAGCAAGGGCAAAAAAGTTATCCACTGCGTCCAGAGTTAATAGAGAGCACATATTGGCTCTATAAAGCAACCAGAGATCCCAGGTCTGCTATGATCCTCTCAAATTTTTCTGGTGCCTTTTAGCCTTCTCACTCAACTCAACTAAACTTTAATTCTAATTGGGGTTCTCCCTCTTCAACTACTAGCGTTGGCCACCTGTAATGCAAATTTGAAAATAATCCATTCATAAAAAGTGACTAAATTTTAAGCTAGCTGTCAACTTATGGAAAATGTCCTCCTTTCTCCTTTCTTGGAGCCTTTATTTTTTATTTTAAACTTTTTCCTTACAATCCCAAGTAGAGGGGTAAACTTTTTCTGTGATGTCTTCCACCCCCACCCCTCATCCCCCTTTTTTGGGTGTGTTCTGTGGTGTGCTTCCCTTTGTGGGGTTTGCGCTGAATAATCTGAATATTTTTTGAAAGCTAATGTGGAAAGAATATTTAAATCAAAGAAAAATTCTTTTACACCTCAAATTGGTTTCATGAGGATCTCATAAAAAGTAGGATACTACTTTACGAGGATTAGTTGCTGAGATGGGAGGAAGAAGCCAATAGAGCAATCACTGAATTCGGCGTTACCCAACTTACTCTGAATAAATAGAAAAGCAAATTCCAATGCTCCCATACCATAAAATGATGTAAAGAAGCTGATCCACAGATTCCCCATTGGATTTATACATGCAGAATTTTTTCAGAGCTACAGTCCATATAAAAAGGAAACTCTAGGTGGAGCTCTCACTTTCCAAATGCTCCTCCATGGGAAGAGGCAACACCCTCATCCCCTAATCTAAACACCCTATAATAGCTTTTGACTTGAAATTGTCTTAATGTTATGAGATATAAATTCGGGTGACATCACAATATAGATTTTTGGAGACTTATACCGCATTGCTTGATGTGGTGTATATTGACTGAAAGAAATGCTAGATGCTTTGAGGGATGCGAACGGTCCTTGCTAGAGATTAAGTCCTTTTTCTTACAAACTCTCCTTGCCTGGAGTTTGGCTCTGTCACATTGTTCTTGTTTTTCCCTTCCTGTTTTACTTGATCATTGTAATTTTGGTTCTTGATTTTTGTCCCCACAGTACATCCTCAATGTACTTGGGTTGGCTATTTTTTTCTTAATGAAATTTTTCGTTATCTATCAAAAAAAAAGAAAAAGATATACATTCCAATACATAGATCTTAGTGTTCCTGGTAACTGTAGTTTAACAACTCACACTCTTGTTGATGTACATTTTTTTTTCCGATAGGTTTGATGTACATATATGCACTTCCCTTCTTTGCAACTGAAACCATGTTTAAGGTTTTTCTTTGTAGATATCTTGATGTTGGAAGGGACATGGTTGCCAGCTTGCAGTATGGGGCCCGATGCCCTTGTGGATACTGTCATATATCAGATGTAGAGTTTCACAAGCAGGAAGATCACATGGAAAGCTTTTTCCTAGCTGAGACTGTAAGAACAAATTTATTCTTTTTGGCACCCTGCTGTATTAAAAAGATCATAATTTTCTAATGGATCTGGAAACACCTATCCTCTATAGATGGTGGTCATGAGTGGTTTATGTAGGAATTCAGAGTATTTTTCAAAAGATTCTTGTTTGGTAGATCCACTAAGCTTAATTACCTTTGAGGATATGTTCTTTCCATTGACTAGGGGGGAAAATGAGATTTGGGGCATAAAGAAAGAAAATAAATTGGAAGGTTAAATTTATGAAGCTAGATGAAATACAGTTGAATGTAAGGATACTGTTGATCGGACACTTAATGGGTGATTTTGGCCCTGATGGAGGGCCACTTGGATAAGGGCTACAACTCAACCTGGTTGCATTGTGTTGGTGGGTCCTAACCAAGCAACTAATCCATACAACTGGACAAATCAAAATTTGAGTCCTAATATGGCCTTCCTGTGTCAAAATTAAGTGCTAATTTCTCATCCTTAGATTATTTTGTTTGAACTTGAAGGGTGGTCCATTTTTTTTAAAACGTACCTCATGTGATCAGGGAACAGTCTACTTACTGCACTACCTAAAATTCCATGTCCTAGTGTTTGACTTGTGCTTTATGTAAATGCATTCATTTTTATTTATTTTTTATTATTTTTTAAGTATGTATCTGCGATCTTCTATGATTTCTGTGGTGTCTTATTAATTGTTTGTAACATAATTAGGTTAAATACTTGTGGCTTCTTTTCGATTTGGCCGTTGGTCCAGATAACCTCGTTGAAAATGGGCCATACAAGTAAGTGCTTTGTGCTTTCTAAATAATGATCCTTTAAGGCAGGGAACTTATTCTCATGAAAGTGAGGCACCTTTATTATTTTTATTTCTTCCTTAAGTTCTGAAAATTTCTCCATAAACAGATACATCTTTAGCACTGAAGGCCACTTATTGCCTGCAACCCCTCAGATATCCCTGTTGCGTGAACATTGTTCATATATTGGGGCTTTTTGTAAAAGTTATGATTATAATCAGGAATCTCATACATCAGACATTGCCACTGATCCTTATGAAGCTAATGGTAGTGGATCCAATGAAGGTCAAGTTCACTCTAGATTTTCTTCATCTTCCACTTTTTTCGAGTCAACGCTCACATCAGGGTTGGTAAAGGTCAGTTGTTTTCTATAGTTTCACTAATTTTACTAAAACTTAGAACGGTAATTTGCTCTTGCAACTGGTGGATGAGTGGTAAATATACTTGTTCTCCTCCCTGAATGCTTGGGTTTGGATTTTACTACAGACTGGCTGTGGAGATGACACCTAGCTCTATGAGGTCAATTGGGGGTATATCCTTGTTAGGGTTGCCTTCTTGGGGCCAATGGTCATGGGTGCTGCCACCACCTCCTGCCTTTTAACTTGGAAGAGAGGAGAGAGGAGGTGGGGAAGGGGGTAGGATAGGGGGGTAATTTAGAAACAGGTTAGAGTTTAATGCTTAAATGACAAAACTACCTAAATAGATAGACAATGTGCTAACTTAATAAATGTACAACTGGAATACAGTGCAATGGAAAATCTTATTAAACAGGATATGTTTATAGTATTTGGTGTTGTATGTGCAAACATGGTGAATGTTGATCACTTGTTGCTGCATTGTCCAATAGCAAGGGAGTAAATGGGTGTTTGTGTTTGTGTTTGTAAACTTTTGGAGTGCAATTGGTGATGCTGAAGATGGTGGATGGAGAGAGAATGCAGTGGTGTATATAAATTATTGTGCATAAGCCATATGCAAAAGCTCCTTTTATTTTACATGTAATTAGGGTGCCATTCTCTACATTAATTATTAAGAAGTTTATCATTCCTGCAGGGATTTTGCCCTGGGCTTTCTCATGGACAGAAGTTTGGGATAACATACTTGGAGCCTGTTGATACAACTAACCAGTATGAGTCTGCAAACAAAAGAGAACCAAATATTTTGCAGAGCCACTCAATGGCGGTGGTTCCAAACCAAGGTTCTGATTACTCACATTCTAACAATGACAATGACCATGATAATTTACAGGAAAACCAGTAGGATCTGAGAATGAGCTGCCTCATCCATCTCAAATATGAGGAAGGCATTTTGGGGTGTTAATGGAACTATTGGAAATCAAGGTAATTGGTTGGAGCATGACCCTGAATCATTTGGACATCAGCCTTCTACATCCTGCTTCCTATTTTGCTATGAGATGGCATGAACTTTAAATGGATCTGACATGATAAAACTTTTTCAGGCTAATTGGATGCTTAGAACAAGTGGGGTTCTCTTTGTGTTATGTAAATTATGATCATAGGTCTGAGCTATTCGGCAGTTGTTAATAGAATGAGCATAGAGCTTGAGGATAGAAATACAAGTAGGTCTGTCTGATATGTTGCTGGTTTTCCGCTCCTGGAAGTGAGACTTGATCACTGGAATTTGATCAGCTTTATGCCCATGTGGCAAAATGGAGCTGAATTTTGTATATCCTTTTTTCTTTATTGCGGGTATCAAAAGATTAATTGTGGTGGAGGGCTCATCAGCCTAGGGGTGGATGGTGCAAATATGGGACGAACACAGCTCAAAAGTTGCTAGAAGGGGGCCAACATTTTAACCGTCGAATTTGTTTATTTTAACAGTTATTGATGGGTTGGTGGCCATAGCTTGAACTCAAGCGTTTCCTGCTAAGACTCAGTCTAGAAAATCAATATTTTTCATTTGGAACATTGTCACCCATGAAATTATTTGATTATGCCATTTTTCTGAAGGCCCTCGGTGGATGAAGATTGAGAGTTCATTGTTGTTTATTTATTTATATTTTTTTACAAATTTAATGAAAGATTAATTTTTTTCCTCCGAAATTTTTTGTTTTTTCTTCGTGTATCATCTTTTCCTTAGATCATTTAAGTAGCTGTGAATCGATAAACTTAGTGTATGTTTGGATAGTGATGAAATGATTTTGTAAGTTGCGTCCAGCGTTTTTGTGTGGGTCCCGTGCATTGTTCATGAGATCCGCAAATACGGATTTTAGCAAAATTAATTTTAAAACTGGATTTCACGGCATTATTTACACATTTAAAAATTATTTTGCTATAGAGTTTTCAGTTTTTAGCAATAAGCAGTATTCAAACACACCCTTAATCTAATTTTGGATGAGCTTGGTTCAATTTTTTGAAAAAAATGATGATTTTAAAAAATACAGTATAAAATTGGGTTTTGGGTTTTGTTAAAAAGTAAAATATTTGGCTAACATTTATCAAAATTGTAGTTTGAGGTGTAAATTACCAAAAAGGAAAATATATGGATAAGACATTTGTATTTCTGAATAATATGATTGTGATTGGATTTGTGTAATTTACGCTTGTAAATAATATTTTCAAGTTTATATGATGTGAAACTTATTTGTTGTGAGCATTTTAAAAATTGATGTGAGCATTTTCAAAATTAATTTGAACCCTATGGCAAGCTATGATTTAGAGCTCAATATTGTACTTAGTCCTTAGTAAGTGACGGTGGTCATACTGTAACTAGTCCTTAGTAAGGGACGGTTGTCACAATCCCAAAAAATGAATAGTGCACTTTTGGTAACTTCTTATTAAGGGAGTAAACCATTAAGGATCCAAGAAGGGAGCTCTTTATGGAAAGGGGTTCCAAAAAGGAGCTCCATTTTTGGATTCTCAATGGTATACTCCCTTACTAAAGAACTACCAAAAGTGCACTGTCCCCTTTCTAGGACTGTCCCTTGCTGACGATTGGCTACAATATAACCATTCCTTGCTAAGGACTAAGTACAATACTGAAATTTAAATCATGACTTAGCATAGAGTTCAAAATCAATTTTCATAATGTTTACAACAAATAAGTTTCACACCATATATTCAGCAAAATTGGCCAAATAGTACAATTTCGGAAAAATATTAGGCGGATGACATGCGTTCAAACTTAATTAGTAAGTTGGACTCTTTTTGGAAGTCGATTTTAACAAAATCGACTTCCTACTAAAAATCAGTTCTGACATGGATTAAAAAAAGAGGAAAAAAGCCACGTAGATGCATTAAAAGTCGAGTTTAGTAAACTCGACTTTCAGGTGCAGTAAAATTTCACCACCTCCATGTATCTCAATTATTTTAGCACGGTAAACTATTGAAAGTCGAGTTTAGTGTACTCGGCTTCCACTGAAAGTTGAGTATAGCATACTCGACTTCCAGTAAATTTCCCCACCTACCCCACCTATCTCAATTATGCGAGCACGGTAAAAATTTATTTAAATGGAACTCGAGTCTATCAAACTTGAGTTCCAATAAATTTTACGATCACCCCCATCTCAGATTATACACTTTGATACACTTAACTCTCACTTTCCACTCAAACTCTCACTTCTCATAGCTCTCTCCCACGCCAAAACTCTCCCTTTCACACACATTGATCATTCTACAAATTAAAAAGCTTTTCTTCTTCTACAAATCACATTGATCATTCTACAAATTAAAGCTTTTCTTCTTCTTCAATTTGTAGGTAAATATTCAAACCTTTTTAAAAAAATTTTTTGTTAGACCTGGCTTTATACTCACTTTTACATTTGGTAGATATATATATATATATATATATACACATACCACTTTTATATTGTTGATGAGTAATGTGTTGTTTGTGATAGTAATTTATTATCATTATTATTATTGTTTTTTGCATTTGTTATTTGTGCTTTGTAATGGGTTGTTAGTTGCAATGTGTAACATGTACAAATTTTTTAATGGGTAACATGTTATTTATTTGTAATGTGTAATGGTTTGTTAGTTGTAATGTTCAAACCATTTTTTTTTGTTAGACCTGGCTAATATATATACTCACTTTTTCATTTGGTAGATATATATATACACATACCACTTTTATATTGTTGATGAGTAATGTGTTGTTTGTAATAGTAATTTATTATCATTATTATTATTGTTTTTTGCATTTGTTATTTGTGCTATGTAATGGGTTGTTGCAATGTGTAACATGTACAAATTTTTTAATCGGTAACATGTTATTTATTTGCAATATGTTGTAATGTATAATGGTTTGTTAGTTGTAAGATATAACGAATATTAATTTTTTAAGGTTATTGACCATGTACAAATTTGTTTGAGTTTAAAAATTTGTTTATAATTGTTTGGTGGACTATACAATGTTATCTTTATATTTGCCTTGAGGTAATATTTTGTAGTTCATAGCGAATAAATGTGTTATGTTCGTCACTAACTTTTAGTAAACTTATTTGACTTATAGGCTTGTAATGAGTTCGATTGATTTATATCTATATTATGGTGGGGAGCCCTGTAGTGATGTGACTTATGGAGTGACATATGAAGGGTCTGGTAAAAAGATAGAGATTATTCAGCTAAAAAAAGGGCGGGAGATCAATTTGAAGAAGTTGAAAAAGAAAATTATGAAAGAGTTGGATTTGGACCGTCGGTTGCATGACAAAAATTATATATCGTGCTCCTCATGCAGTGTTCAATGACCGTATTGTCTTCATGCCTATTGAAATAAAAGGAGACAAGCATGTTAAGATTATGTTTGACCGGATAAACTATACGCCCCAATTAAAAGCTGCCGAGTGCAGACCCTCTAGACCAAGCAACCTTACAATGGCAAGGACACGATCATCTACCATAGGAACTCGAAGTGTCAACTCTTCATGGTGACTTTGACAATCCAGTGTGCCAGGAGGATCCTGCAAATATTATAACAATAGATAAAATCTTATGCAAATATTTAGTATTTATGGCTAATTAGAGTTGTGACATGAATGCATAATACAAGAAAACTCATGCAATTACCTATCCCCCAGGGTTCCACAGTAACTTAGATCGATGTTTAACTTGTTCCATCAATACACTACGATCAATGGGTCCAGGATCTATCGTCATGCTACAAAAAGTTTTTGTGTCATATCAGCTATGAATAATAGGTTTGTGTTATGTGCAATATTGGTTAGTGACATTGAATAGAGAGAGACTTACACCATATATGGTTTAATATTGTGACATTGAACGAGAACCTCCAACATATAATATTTTATGAAGTAATTGTCTACAGTTTATCAACTATTGCTCGTGAATATTTGGCTATGTGGTCAATTGGCTCTCTCCCTTTTAAGGATCTAATATTATCAACTACTAAAAAAAGCCTTGGTTCTGACAACCAGGGTTGGAAAATTTCTAAGTTCCTAGAGGAATATATAAAAGACAATCGTAATGAAACCTAACAAGAAGCCATACAGGTAACACACACTACTCAAATGATTAAATATGATTATCAATTGCTTGCATTTTTAATATGATTGCTACTACCCTAACATGGTATTGCTTACATGTTGCTTAATATGGATATTTTTGTGATTTATCTGAGTTTAAATAACTCTAGTTCCTAGAGTTTTAACCAAGTATATCTTGTTACTTGTACAACTAAAAGACCAAATCAAAATGACAATTTTTTTAAGGTCATTAAAAAAAAAAAATACTAAATTCATTCATATAGAAGAACAACAAACAAAAAGCTCCAAGATTATGACTAACGGTTAAAACAAAAGGATCATTGTCACCATTTTGCCATTTTTGCTAACTAGTGAAGTGAAGATATGGGGCTTGGTGGTACTTGTAGCCATTTCCAAACTAGTTGCCAATGACTAGAAGATATATAGGGTGTAAACATATGGTCTATCATACAGGTATTGAGGATACATATCAACAACTCAAGGGTATAATTTAGAAATTGAATAACTTTTTTGTGGAATTTGAACATAGCAATGAAATGAAATCATTTTTTTCCCTTTAAAAATGTGATTGAAATTGGTCCATCTTATCACTCATGGTGTGTTCAAGGTGACACTATATTATCAAAAATCTGATTTTATTAATCAATATTTGTGAATCATATGTCTTCACTTGTCTCTATTGTGATCTCAATCTCCATCTTGCTTGTGAGGCAGAAAGAGACCCACTGTTTTACCCATTTATCACTGTGCATATTGTCATTTTGTTCCTGAACTTAAATGCATCATCTTTCAGGTAACCTGATATATATTGAATCTTATTATTGTTTTTGAAGACCCAAAATTTTAAACCATAACCTACTAGCTACTAGTGAAGATCTTTTTTATTTCAGAATTGAAATCACCCTGAGACTTGAGTTGCATTCTAAATTTCTAAATTATTTTCCCTTTACTCTTTATGACTAGCACCAAAAAAAGGTTATGACAGGTAAAATTGAAATAGCACAGTAAACAAAAACACAAAAACAAATAAAAACTAAACCCAAATCTCCAAATCACTAACCTAAAAAGCAAATCAAAACCTATTTCAGCTAATAAATAAAGAGAAAGAAATCGCATTAGAGAGAGAGAGAGAGCGAACCTGCTGGTTGAGTCAGATTCCTCGCCACAGAGGAAGATGATGGAGGGAGAGGGACATCGGAGAGGAAGATGATGGACGAAGAGGAACACCGGAGAGAGAGAGAAGGTTATCGAAGAGAAGGAAAGGCTGTAGGATGAATCTCAAAATCGATTATAGGATACTTGGATTCCCCTTTTTACACCCCCCCCCCTCAATGAAATTTTTTTAACCTGAGCTTGAAGTTGAGTTCACTATAGTCGACTTTCAAAGTTAAGTTCAGTAAACTCGACTTCCAGGTGGCTTTTTTCATTTTTTTAATCCACGTCAGACTTAAATAATTGCGGTGGGGGGGTTGATTTTGCCTGGAAGTCAAGTTTGCTAAAATCGACTTCCAAAAAGAGTCTAACTTACTAAATAAGTTTGAACGCGTGCTATCCGGCTGAAATATTTCCGAAATTGTACTGTTTGCCAAATTTTGCCCCATATATTCATATAAACTTGAAAATATCATTTACAAGTGTAAAATACACCAATCCAATCATATCAATTTATATATATATATATATATATATATACACATACACACATAAAAACAGAGACCTTGTGTGGGAGAACATGAGGTTCTGCCATGTGGCACTCTTTTTAATAAGGAATTTGTTCACATAAATTCTTTATTCAAGTGTCACATCAGAGATAAAGACTAATTAAAATTCAAAATATAATTCTCACGAAAAAAATATTCAAAAGATAAGAACTCTTTATTTTCTTAGATTTATTGTATCAAGACATTTCTCAAGTGCCACATTTTAGATAAAGACTAATTAAAATTTAAAAGATAAGGACTCTTTATTTTCTTGAGTTCATTGTTCTAAGACTTTCCTCTCTCTCACAAAGTACAAAACTTTTCGTGTTTCCAGTCAACCTTTTCACCTCTTGCACTTTTGCTACTTTATATACACTTACCCATAGTCTTTCATCTTCATGCCATAGGTTAGGTGCTTTTTGATTTTGTTTTAGTCCTCACAATTTCTTGGTTTCTTTGTCAATTTTTTTACTGCTATTTAGTGTGGTATTGGTATGATCCTCGACCAAAAAAGTAAAAAAACAATGATTATTTTGAAGTTTTCTTTGTTGTGAATCAAGATCATCTCAACTTTAGTTGCAACCTCAAGTTTAGTTGCAGCTATTCAGGAATAGTGTGAAACGAGGTACAAATCACAATCATATTGTTAGTTCTCTCCATCAAAGCTACTATTAGATAGTTCTTCACATAATTTTTATATTCTTTCTCATGCATCTTTAACGTATTTATCCACCTATATTTTTTTAATTACTTTTGTTAGTGCTATAAATTATAGTTGTTGTGGTTTGTTAGGATTAGTTTCAAAAGATTTAATTTGTTGTTACGGTTTTGATACACGATTGTAAGTTAATCAGCATGCTTTACTTCTCTATATAAAAACAAAGCTCATGTGTAAAATTAATAATACAAGATTAGTTCTCCCATTTTTAGCTTATACTTTTCTTGAATTTTAGCATTCTCTTTGTTTTTTTGTTTTTAACAGATATAAAAGCCATATTAGAGGCGATTAAATATTGATAAATGGAAGTATATTTAGTCAATTTTTCTTTGTTTGATTACGTTCTCTTTATGTTGGTACGCAAATAATTTTGTTTCGTTTAGATTACAAACAAAGTGTTTGAGATTGGGGTCTTGGGATTTGGTGGTGAGAATGAAGTGGTTGAGGAAGTGTTTGGTTTTAGAAATAAAGTCTACCTTTTATCTAGATGGTATTTTATTATTTTAAATATTAAATTTATAATAGGCGTAAATGCACTTTTAGTCCTTACATTTTGACCTGATTTCTATTTTAGTCCTTACATTTTATTTTTACCACTTTTAGTCCCTAAACCAATTAATGCGTGACATTTAAGTCCTTACCGTCACCCAACTAACAGAAAATGCTGACGTGGCTGACGGAACACCCTATTAGCTGACATGGCGCTAACGAGACACTGATGTGGCGATTAAAATATTATTAAAAGAATATTATTTGGCATTTTACAATTTAAACAAAAAAAGAAAATAAATTTAAAAACAAAATTAAACTCAATCCCAAGACCCAGAAAAATTAAACTCAATCCCAGGACTTCTCAAACCCAGATTGGTACGTAATTTCCTTATATTTTGTTTTCTTTACTCTTTTTAGTACCAAAAAAGCTAAGACCTTCCAAATCTGAATCTCAAATCAATGTAAAGTATTCTCATTTTTTGGTTTTCTATGCTGAGTCCCATTTTTGGCGTCGAATTCCATCTGGATTTGAAGTCTAATCCCAGTTTTCCTTGTCTGCAAAGCCATCAGAGTCCACAGATTTGATTCTTTGCCTCAACTTGATCATTGACAAGAGAAACGCTTCTTTTTTTCAATCTGGGTATTGAGAAAGTCACTTCATTTATAAGTCTTGTAACCTCTTTCTACAAGATTTTTTGTGTTCACATCTGAAAGCTTGAAATTGAAAATTTCTCTATCAAACATGGCCAATCTTGTTCCTGCATGTACCCGATCCACCAATCTCCCTCACGCTGGCGAAGCCATACCCACCTCCAACATCTCCGATCTGTCGCCGGCGAAACCAATCTATGGGTTTGGGTTTTAAGGAGTGAGACGTGCAGGTTGCGATTTGGGTTTTGGTGGTGGTCGATTTGAGATTTTGGGTTGTCACGGTGGACATTAGCGTGGGGTTGTGGTGTTGTGGGTGGACCTGGGTTTCGTGGGGCAGCAGATCAAGGTTCTCTCTTGATGTGGAGAAAAGGATGGGAACAATGGATTTCGTTGGAAAAATGAACTTGACCTGGGTAAGAGAGAACGACGGCGTTGGAGCCTCAGATCGGAGTGGTCGAGGTCGCTTTGCATGAAGAGTTTTACTCCAGAGAAGGAAGGTAGAGAACATTGGTGCTTTTGTGTTGTTGATGGCGGATTTGGGTTTGTTGATGGTGGATTCGGTGCTGTTGATGGTGGATTTGGGTTTGTTGACAGCGGATTTGGTGTTGTTGATGGCGAATTCTAGGTTTGTTTGTGTTTTTTTTTTTTTTTTTCCCTTGATGTTCTAGGTTTGTATGTGTTCTGAGTTTGTTTGTGCTCTGAGATTTTGCCTAAACTGTTCTGGTTTTTTTTTTTTTTTAATTTCTTATGTGGATTTGCATATTTTTCTGGATTTATGGGTTTGATTTCCTAGAGGTTTCAATGTTGATTGTGTTGGAATTTTTTGTGTTGAGATTGATTTTGAGTGGGTTAGTCAATTGGGTTTGTCTTGATTTGGAGAATAACATGAAGAATGAAGTTCATGTTCTGGGTTGGAGGTTTCTGGGTTTGACATTTTTCTGGGTTGGAGGTTTGATGATTTTTCTAGGTTGGTTTTCTCATGTGGGTTTGGGTTTGATGATTTTTTCATGTTCTGGAGGTTTAGTGGAGGATAGGAATTTTGCATTGTTCTGGGTCTGATTGTGCTCTTGTTCTGGGTTTGATTGTTCTTGGATATGGGAAGAACATGAAGAACAAGTTCTTGCACGCCACACTCAATTACGCCACACAATCAATAGGTTTCTGAGTTTGATTTTTGGGATTTAATTTTGTTTTTTCATTTAATTAAAATTAATAAATTAATTTTTTTTTAATTTAGATGCTGATGTGGCAATTTTTTATGTCAAAATAGATTTTTTAATTATTATTTTATTGTGCCGTCAGCCACGTCAGCATTTTCTGTTAGTTGCGTGACAGTAAGGACTTAAATGTCACGTGTTAATTGGTTTAGGGACTAAAAGTGGTAAAAATAAAATGTAAGGACTAAAATAAAAATCGGGTCAAAATGTAGGGACTAAAAGTGCATTTACGCCTTTATAATATAGTGAAAATTCCTAAAAATTTCTAATGACTATGTAATTACAATATCATATATATATATAACTGGAACAAAGTCAATATTTGAAGCAAGGTTATTATTTGGAATAAGGTTACTATAATGGCTCATATAAATCTCGTTTTGAGCGGTAAGGTTAACAAGGTGGATTTCAAGGGCTCTAAGGGTTTTGTGAAAAACATTACTGTAGTTTTTGGTAAAAGCAAACTGAAGGTTATCAAGAATGAATTTAATGGAATCTGGTAATTCTAAATAGGTACCATTGTGGAATTGTAGATTTTTTGACAAAACTTCCTGTAAAGCAATTAATATATCACCATTGGAGTATGTCACTTCCGCCGGGACATCTCCTTGAAGGGATGTTGATCCACTGGGTTTTACACCAGAAGATGCGCCTTCATGCATTTTAAAAGGTCGTCCCACTGGGAACCTTTTGCTTTGGGAATAGTCCTGTGCAGGAGCTTTTCCCTTGTTTTTCCTTTCCATGATAATCCACTTACTAGTGGTATAAGTATGAATATTATTATTATCCCACTTATTAGTGGTATTTATCCACGCATCATTATCCGATTCCTGCAAAGAATCATTAATATTGTTAGGATAATGGATAGTTTTTAACATTTTGGTGTTATGAAAATTACCTTTAAAATCATCAGAATTCATTATCAGTTCTTGAACAAGGTCATTCATGGGAGAGTCTTTTTTATAAGACAGATTATCAATATCAATTTCAAACTTTGAAGCAAATTTGAATTCTACTTTCTGTCCAAATGGATCAGTAGTAATTCCATCATGTTCAACAAGAAAGGGATACAAAGAGTTAATAAATGGCAGACCAAGAATCACTTTATTAGTCATATTTTTGACAAGAACAGAAGGAATCTTGAAACAAACATTATCATGGCACACCTGAGCATTATTCAATTCATACTTAATTTTCATTTGAGAACCATTAGCAGAAACCAATCTTTCAGTAGATTTCTCAAAATATTTTGAGGGAATTAATCCTTCTTGGATACAGTTCATATCTGCACCAGAATCGATCATAGCAATAACAGTGAAATGATAATCAGGAGAAACAATAATTTTAACTTTTGTAAACCATTTTGGAGGGAATAATTTATTAACAAAAGCAAGTTGGGGATTAGTGAAAGTATCAGGAGTACCTTTATCAGAAAGAAGAGTCTGTTGACTGGAATCATTTCCATCACTGTGCTCATTTTGTTCGTTACTGGATTTATTAAGATCTTTATCAAGTTTTAGCATTGTCAATTCTTGTTTGAGATTATGGTTATCACTTTTCATGCTTTTAAATTCATGTTTTAATTCATTTATCTCTTGTTTAACAATATGAATTTCATTTTGGAGATCATTAACAGTTAGTTCTTTAGATTTCTTTTTATTAAATCTTTCCAAAGTTTCTTCAAAATTTATGGTTGATTTTGGTTTTTTACCAATTTCTTCTCTTATCAAGTTTTTCTTAAACCTATCCAAATATTCTTTCTGGAGTTCAGGGTTTTGAATTTGATTTATTAGCTGGATTATCAATTTTTCATCTTCTTCACTCTTGGTGAAAGCATTAATAACATTGCAACAGGAATCTCTACAACCAATTTTAATATTAGGAGAGTCAGAAGAATCATCAGCAGATTGATAGCAAGAATCAGATGAAGAAGAAAAATCATCTTCCAAAGAATCAGACGGGGTGTTTGATTCAAGGATTCTGAATAATTCTTCTTGCACATTATCATCAATGTTTAACATGTTGAACTTGTTTTTTAACTTACCAGGTTTTTCTTTACAGTCTTTACTAAAGTGTCCAGGTTTACCACAGTTAAAGCATTTACCTTTACTTGGTCTTTGTTTAACATGTTTTTTAGAAACATTTTTCTTTTTAGCATAGAAATCATTAGGTTTAATAAAGTTATTTCTGTATTTTTTATGGCTTTTATCATGTTTTTTACTTTTTTGCCTAGAAGGAGCAATAGGAGGCAGACCATATTGTTCACAGAAATTTCCCATTTCATATTTAGCTTTTCTTTTATTCTTTAATTGATGTTTTAACAATTTTTCATCATTGCACATATTAATACCAAGTTTTTTAATAGTACTGAAAATATCACCATAAGTTAAATTATCATAATCAATAGAATCATTTTTTCCCATTAATTCTTGTTTTACCTTATGAGCAAAGATAGGAGGCAGACCGTCAATAAACTTTTCTTTCCAATAAGGCTTATGGCAATCTTTCCGGAGCATCACCCTGGAAGTAAAAACATCTTGATACCATCTGTAATCAGACATAGTTGGACAACTCAAATTATTTAGATAATTAGAAACACGGGATGAAATATTGGATGGAGTACCAACAAAATGTTTGAGAATGGTATAGATCAAGGTATTAACACCATCAGGAATACCACGACCAATACTTTCATAAAAAATAGGCAAACCTTCTTCATTCTTTTTAACAGCATGTTTAATAGACTCTTTGGATTCTTCAGTGATGTATGAATCCCACCATCCACGAAGAGTACCAGAAAAACCAGTAAGAAGCAAGTTAACAATATCAGGTTGATCAAGATCATGGTTGTTTTGATAAGCAATACCAACCATAGATATGTGACTCATTTTATTAATGATTTCCTGTTCAGACAAACCATCAATATTCCATTCATAGAGCTTATCAGCAGAGACAGAAAACTGTGTTTGAAGAGATCTTTCTTCAAACTGCATATCAGGAGGAGTAGGTTTTGGATACCAATTTTTTGTAAAAGACACGGGTTTGGAGTTCCCAACAAATCTTTTAATTTCTGGGAAATCATCATCAAAGATTCTTTTTGCAGGAACAGAAGAAACAGAAGAAACAGTATCAGAATCTGTATTTTCTTCAGAAACAATTTCTTTTTTGGAAATAGTTCGAGCAATTGGAGTACTTGTAGAAGTACTAGTACCCTCAGTTTTAATTTTTAGATTAGAAAGCATTTTGTCAACAATTTCAAGAGTCTTGGACTGAGAAGTTTTAAACATAACTTTTTCTCTTTGACTGGGTAAATCAATCAAATGTTTCTCAGTTTTAACAGGAACAGGTTTTTCAGAAACAGAAATAGATTTTTCAACAAATTTTTCTTCAATACGGTCAAGCTGTTGACCAATAATATGCAAAGATTGATTAGTAAAATTGTTTTGTTCAATAAGGCTAACAATAGGAGTTTGATCATCAGCAATTTTGAAAGGAGAGGCTTTCACTTCCTCTTTTGTCACTTCATCTTTTTTTGTAGTTATCAAGATTGAATCAAGAGGAGGATGACTAGACCTAACAATGGTTTTATTAATATTAATAAAATTTGATTTCTTTATAACATTCAAATGTTGTTTTGAAACCTCATTATTTGGAACATAATGGTTTTCAAGAAAATCAAAGAACAAAATATGTTTTTTCAATTGATTCATCATTTCCAACCATTTTCTTTTAACACGGTCTTTGTCAGACTGAGCAAAATTATCTTGGAAATATTTTCTCTTATTTTTGTTTGAAGCAAGCATAAACTCATTGTACAAAGAATCCCAATCAATTTCAAAATCATCATTTAAAACAGTCAGAACTCTTAATTGATTTTGGTAAATAGGAGGAGTTTCAATAGGAGAATCAAAATCAGATGGAGTAATAGAAACAGTATCTTCCTCATCGTCATTAGCAGTTTTACTAAATGGAGTGGAAGTTTCAGGTTTAGTTGAATAGTAAACAGAGCTAAATTGGGATTTATCACTTGAAATACCTTTTAGCTTTAAATCAGAGGATGTTTCCAAATTCTTTTTCAAAAATTCATTGATCTCGCGATCTCTTTTTGAAATACTTTCAGATCCAGCAAAGGAATGTCTTCCTTCGTTGATCCTCAAAGGTGGATTGTTTTGAAAACTTATTTTAACAGTACCATCAAGATATTGTTGAATATGGGTGAGATCAAGCTCATCAAAAATGGGTTTAGCAGGAGGGGTTTCTTGTTCTAACAACCAATCCTTAGGAAGTTTAACATCTTGCCATTGAATCATTTTCGGAACTTGGATTTTAGCATCAGGAGTTGAACATTTAATTAACATGGTTTTACCTGAAGGTTCTCTAGGCATTATAGCATAAGGATTCATTTGAGTACCCATTAGTTTGTAATAAATGCGATAGATCAAAGCAAAAGGCTTACTACCCTCTTACAGCTAGGTTCTAGGACTTCACTTTACGACTAGGGTGGTGCCAACGACGGTAAGAAGGGAACACAACAACGGAATATCAAGCGTTCGGGTAGACACGGACAAGAGACAAAGAACACAACCACACTACCACCGGCCAGAAAAGAGTGACTCTGATACCATAAAGGGGGAAGGGGACACGCTGCTGAAGAGAAGGATGGCAAAAGACAAAAGGAGAAGCATGCATGCCACCACCAAGTACGTAGATGCTCCTTTCTTTTCTAAAAAGACTTCAAAGGTGACATCTTGTGTTGGCAAAAAGGAAGGCTTTGTCAGAGCATTATCTCTTCACAACCATCATGGCCTGTGCCTTTCAAACTATTTTGAATATAGTAATAGCTCTGGCCGTTGTGCAGGCTAGACAAATAGTGGCCGTTGTGCAGGCTAGACAAATAGGGGAATCAAAATCTTCCGCAAAATCCGGAGTATCATGAATTAGTTCCGGATTTTCCGCAACATATTTGTGAAGGACAATAAAATATTTTGGCTGTTGTGCAAGCCAGACAAATAAAGTAACACCAGTCTAGAAATAGTAGTGACCTCATCAATCAGTAGAGGGAGCATCGGAGGGATAACCATCAAAAGGATCAAAAGGACCTTGTGGAGAATCACATACATGCTCATGGTAAATAGCATACTTATTACAGAATCCACAATATAAAATTGGCTCAAACTTTGGAGTTTTTCCTGGGATAAGGAGACTGTTTAGATTAGGATGATCTTTTGTTTGTAGGTGAACAAAGGCATCAACATAGGGTTTGGGGCCAAAAACAGCAATTCTACCTGTGCTTCCTATGAAATGGTAATTTTTCCATAGATCATGAGCAACTTCACGAATTTGATTATTAAAATAATTTCTCCAGCATTTTGCAAGACCAAAAGGATCTTTAAAGGAAAATTGAGAATTTCCCTTGAACCATGGCCCTTGGTGAGTATAGCCATTAATTAGGATGAGATGCTTTGAGGGGTTAACATTCATCCAGTTATTTTTCTCCCATTTTGGTAGAGTGCTCCAGCATCTAATGGTAACAAAAGGTCTAGTGGAAGAGTTTTCAAACCCTTTAATAGCATTCTGAATGATCTGTGGAAGTTGGCTAGCCTGTTTATGACTTGTCAACTTTACAAACCTAACAAAGCCATATTCAAACATTTGGGAAAGCCAGCTAGAATTAGGATCATCATCATCACTATCATCTGAATCTTCATCAGTGAAATATGAACCATCATCAAAATTAATAAGGAGACCAGGAAATGGATGTTTCTTTTCATATACTCTGAGACTGCTCCCAAAGTGATCTTCCCATTCAAGCTGAATAAAGACATTATCACCTTCGTCTATTTCATTAGGGTCAGGAATAGTAGCAGTAACAAGTTTTCTGAAATACTTGGACCATAGGTCAAAAGACCTAGACATAGCCTTGCTATCCAGAATACGAGATTGTAAATCTGAAGGCAAGTTGGCAACAACACTTCTTAACATGGATTGGGTCTTAAGACTCAATCTAGCATAATCAGTGCCCATTATAGTCTTTTTATCCATCGAATGGATTTCCTCTTTGCCAAAGAGTTGACTAATGTAGGCTTTGAGACGGCTCACAAGAGCCTCATTTTTTGAAACAAGGTTATTTTCTGGAACAAAGTCAATATTTGAAGCAAGGTTATTATTTGGAATAAGGTTACTATAATGGCTCATATAAATCTCGTTTTGAGCGGTAAGGTTAACAAGGTGGATTTCAAGGGCTCTAAGGGTTTTGTGAAAAACATTACTGTGGTTTTTGGTAAAAGCAAACTGAAGGTTATCAAGAATGAATTTAATGGAATCTGGTAATTCTGAATAGGTACCATTGTGGAATTGTAGATTTTTTGACAAAACTTTTGTAAAGCAATTAATATATCACCATTGGAGTATGTCACCTCCGCCGGGACATCTCCTTAAAGGGATGTTGATCCACTAGGTTTTACACTAGAAGATGCGCCTTCATGCATTTTAAAAGGTCGTCCCGCTGGGAACCTTTTGCTTTGGGAATAGTCCTGTGCAGAAGCTTTTCCCTTGTTTTTCCTTTCCATGATAATCCACTTACTAGTGGTATAAGTATGAATATTATTATTATCCCACTTATTAGTGGTATTTATCCACGCATCATTATCCGATTCCTGCAAAGAATCATTAATATTGTTAGGATAATGGATAGTTTTTAACATTTTGGTGTTATGAAAATTACCTTTATAATCATCAGAATTCAATATTACTGTGCTTCCGTCTCCTTCTCTTCAGCAGCGTGTCCCCTTCCCCCTTTATGGTATCAGAGCCACTCTTTTCTGGCCGGTGGTAGTGTGGTTGTGTTCTTTGTCTCTTGTCCGTGTCTACCCGAACGCTTGATATTCCGTTGTTGTGTTCCCTTCTTACCGTCGTTGGCGCCACCCTAGTCGTAAAGTGAATTCCTAGGACCTAGCTGTAAGGCCTGTTTGAGCCAAGAGAGGGCATGTAGGGCATGAGAGGTATGAGGTTGGTTAGGGTATGTGTTACGAAATGCAACGGTTGTGAGAAAAACATAATAACTGAGTGTTGAACCTAGGATAGTATGGATAAGTTGTGGAGATCCAACTCCTCTATCAGCTCCAGGACTAGTTGTCCTCCTGATATTGTAAATGAAGAAGATCACACTATTGATGATAATGAGGTGATCCCTGATTTTCGTAAATGGACTATTCCTAAAGTTGATACTAAAACCATTTATAAAACTAGTTTTGTTGAAAGTGCTTTTCATTCTGCTTACAAAGCTAGAACTGTTGAACAAATTTTCTCTATTTCGAGAATTCATGAAAAATGTTGTTTGTTTACTAAAAAGAATATTAATGACTTCCTTGCTGCTAAAAAATTCAGTTATTTGCATATTGGTATGGTTCAAGTTGCTATTAAACCACTTACCCGAAAGGGTATCAATGCTTCTGTTCTCATGTGTTTAAGAGATGCTAGATTTAAGATTTTTAAAGATAGCATTCTTGGCATGATCACTGCTTCTTTGTATGATGGTCCTGTTTATTTTAACTGTTACCCTTATCTTACACTTCCTTTGGATGATCCTAATATTGTTAAAACTTTAACTTTGAATATTGCTTCATCTGGATATCACATGGAAGAGGGTAGTAAGCCTTTTGCTTTGATCTATCGCATTTATTACAAACTAATGGGTACTCAAATGAATCCTTGTGCTATAATGCCTAGAGAACCTTTAGGTAAAACCATGTTAATTCAATGTTCAACTCATGATGCTAAAATCCAAGTTCCAAAAATGATTCAATGGCAAGATGATAAACTTCCTAAGGATTGGTTGTTAGAACAAGAAACCCCTCCTGCTAAACCCATTTTTGATGAGCTTGATCTCACCCATATTCAACAATATCTTGATGGTACTGTTAAAATAAGTTTTCAAAACAATCCACCTTTGAGGATCAACGAAGGAAGACATTCCTTTGCTGGATCTGAAAGTATTTCAAAAAGAGATCGCGAGATCAATGAATTTTTGAAAAAGAATTTGGAAACATCCTCTGATTTAAAGCTAAAAGGTATTTCAAGTGATAAATCCCAATTTAGCTCTGTTTACTATTCAACTAAACCTGAAACTTCCACTCCATTTAGTAAAACTGCTAATGACGATGAGGAAGATACTGTTTCTATTACTCCATCTGATTTTGATTCTCCTATTGAAACTCCTCCTATTTACCAAAATCAATTAAGAGTTCTGACTGTTTTAAATGATGATTTTGAAATTGATTGGGATTCTTTGTACAATGAGTTTATGCTTGCTTCAAACAAAACCAAGAGAAAATATTTCCAAGATAATTTTGCTCAGTCTGACAAAGACCGTGTTAAAAGAAAATGGTTGGAAATGATGAATCAATTGAAAAAACATATTTTGTTCTTTGATTTTCTTGAAAACCATTATGTTCCAAATAATGAGGTTTCAAAACAACATTTGAATGTTATAAAGAAATCAAATTTTATTAATATTAATAAAACCATTGTTAGGTCTAGTCATCCTCCTCTTGATTCAATCTTGATAACTACAAAAAAAGATGAAGTGACAAAAGAGGAAGTGAAAGCCTCTCCTTTCAAAATTGCTGATGATCAAACTCCTATTGTTAGCCTTATTGAACAAAACAATTTTACTAATCAATCTTTGCATATTATTGGTCAACAGCTTGACCGTATTGAAGAAAAATTTGTTGAAAAATCTATTTCTGTTTCTGAAAAACCTGTTCCTGTTAAAACTGAGAAACATTTGATTGATTTACCCAGTCAAAGAGAAAAAGTTATGTTTAAAACTTCTCAGTCCAAAACTCTTGAAATTGTTGACAAAATGCTTTCTAATCTAAAAATTAAAACTGAGGGTACTAGTACTTCTACAAGTACTCCAATTGCTCGAACTATTTCCAAAAAAGAAATTGTTTCTGAAGAAAATACAGATTCTGATACTGTTTCTTCTGTTTCTTCTGTTCCTGCAAAAAGAATCTTTGATGATGATTTCCCAGAAATTAAAAGATTTGTTGGGAACTCCAAACCCGTGTCTTTTACAAAAAATTGGTATCCAAAACCTACTCCTCCTGATATGCAGTTTGAAGAAAGATCTCTTCAAACACAGTTTTCTGTCTCTGCTGATAAGCTCTATGAATGGAATATTGATGGTTTGTCTGAACAGGAAATCATTAATAAAATGAGTCACATATCTATGGTTGGTATTGCTTATCAAAACAACCATGATCTTGATCAACCTGATATTGTTAACTTGCTTCTTACTGGTTTTTCTGGTACTCTTCGTGGATGGTGGGATTCATACATCACTGAAGAATCCAAAGAGTCTATTAAACATGCTGTTAAGAAGAATGAAGAAGGTTTGCCTATTTTTGATGAAAGTATTGGTCGTGGTATTCCTGATGGTGTTAATACCTTGATCTATACCATTCTCAAACATTTTGTTGGTACTCCATCCAATATTTCATCCCGTGTTTCTAATTATCTAAATAATTTGAGTTGTCCAACTATGTCTGATTACAGATGGTATCAAGATGTTTTTACTTCCAGGGTGATGCTCCGGAAAGATTGCCATAAGCCTTATTGGAAAGAAAAGTTTATTGACGGTCTGCCTCCTATCTTTGCTCATAAGGTAAAACAAGAATTAATGGGAAAAAATGATTCTATTGATTATGATAATTTAACTTATGGTGATATTTTCAGTACTATTAAAAAACTTGGTATTAATATGTGCAATGATGAAAAATTGTTAAAACATCAATTAAAGAATAAAAGAAAAGCTAAATATGAAATGGGAAATTTCTGTGAACAATATGGTCTGCCTCCTATTGCTCCTTCTAGGCAAAAAAGTAAAAAACATGATAAAAGCCATAAAAAATACAGAAATAACTTTATTAAACCTAATGATTTCTATGCTAAAAAGAAAAATGTTTCTAAAAAACATGTTAAACAAAGACCAAGTAAAGGTAAATGCTTTAACTGTGGTAAACCTGGACACTTTAGTAAAGACTGTAAAGAAAAACCTGGTAAGTTAAAAAACAAGTTCAACATGTTAAACATTGATGATAATGTGCAAGAAGAATTATTCAGAATCCTTGAATCAAACACCCCGTCTGATTCTTTGGAAGATGATTTTTCTTCTTCATCTGATTCTTGCTATCAATCTGCTGATGATTCTTCTGACTCTCCTAATATTAAAATTGGTTGTAGAGATTCCTGTTGCAATGTTATTAATGCTTTCACCAAGAGTGAAGAAGATGAAAAATTGATAATCCAGCTAATAAATCAAATTCAAAACCCTGAACTCCAGAAAGAATATTTGGATAGGTTTAAGAAAAACTTGATAAGAGAAGAAATTGGTAAAAAACCAAAATCAACCATAAATTTTGAAGAAACTTTGGAAAGATTTAATAAAAAGAAATCTAAAGAACTAACTGTTAATGATCTCCAAAATGAAATTCATATTGTTAAACAAGAGATAAATGAATTAAAACATGAATTTAAAAGCATGAAAAGTGATAACCATAATCTCAAACAAGAATTGACAATGCTAAAACTTGATAAAGATCTTAATAAATCCAGTAACGAACAAAATGAGCACAGTGATGGAAATGATTCCAGTCAACAGACTCTTCTTTCTGATAAAGGTACTCCTGATACTTTCACTAATCCCCAACTTGCTTTTGTTAATAAATTATTCCCTCCAAAATGGTTTACAAAAGTTGAAATTGTTGTTTCTCCTGATTATCATTTCACTGTTATTGCTATGATCGATTCTGGTGCAGATATGAACTGTATCCAAGAAGGATTAATTCCCTCAAAATATTTTGAGAAATCTACTGAAAGATTGGTTTCTGCTAATGGTTCTCAAATGAAAATTAAGTATGAATTGAATAATGCTCAGGTGTGCCATGATAATATATGTATATATATATATATATATAATTAGTAAAGAATATCCACTCAATAGTGTTGGAAACTACTTCTAAGATAAGGGAAAATTATAAAATATGAATTAAGAAAATTAAGTTTCAAAGCATTCAACAATATTATGGGAAATATCATTAATACTATATAACAAAATGATTATTATATATGAGTCTTAAAAAAATAAAAATTATTTTCAAAATGAAATTACCAAGCATCCACCCATACATCCCACAAGGTTTTCACTTTTCATACAATATCCACATCAAATATTTATGGAATATGAAAATATAGTTTTGTCATAAGCATAGTTTGATAGTCAAAACTATTTTTAGGAAAATCCCCAAATTAGTAAACAGCACTTATTTCTTTATTTGCTTTGCAAAACTAACAACCAACCACTTTTGCATCACTGATTATAGGTAGAGTCGAATCCTAGCAACGTCAAAATATAGGTCAATCAATTTGCACTAATTTTCCACGGTGGAATATGTTCTAATGCTTAAATAGTATCAATCTAGACAACACTAATATTTCTCAATTTTTCTATTGATTTAATTGCTGTCCAGTTCACTTTCCGTGTGATCTAATTGTTGTATTTCCCAAATTTCAATAACTATCAATCGGAGCACCTAACAATTTGATGAAAACCGAACATATCATGTTATTTATAATTCCATCTTATCATATTCTTTTCCACGATATAATATACTACCTAGATTCTTAAGCTATACTCTTAGGATGTTAAATTATAAAACCTTAAAAATATCACTTTTGTCAATGGTATAGTTTCGGAGCAACCCACAATTGTCCTATTAGCCGTTGTACTTCATTCCTTATCTAATAAATCTCTTTGTTTCATGAAAAGAAGACTATAAGTTGCAATGTTCTTTGAACAAATCAGTTTATATATATACACATTAGGAAGCATGATGATTAGATTGCATAATGACCAATCTGAATTATGTAGGTCCAAAGCGATATATATTTAACTCTTCGGAATACAAGAATGACGCATGTATATAGGCATGACCAATCTAAATTTTGGGGTATTACATCTCCATCCCTGTTCCTCTCTAACTCTCTCCTTGTCTTCTGTTGCCATTTAGCTCTCCCTCTTGTAGTCTGCTTCAGATATATAAAGACATTAAAAAAAAAAGAAAAATAGAGAGAAGAAGAAGAAGAAATTGAAACGAAAATAGCAGCAGCACAGAGGAAATCTCTTAATTTGTTGACGGATTGTAATGAGAATGAGATAAAAGGAAATCCCTTTTTATCTCATAATCTCACACGTTCCTCTCTCTAGGAGCAATAGCACAGAGGAGCGTGTGAGATACAGGGCCAACCACTTGCGTGTTTTGTCTTTAGAATAAAGGGTAAAGTTGGGTTTTTAATAAATAAAAAAAAAAAAAAAAAAACTGAGGGCAATTTAAGGAAAATGATGTACTTTGCAACGGTAACATTTATGTTTTGATAAAATGCATTTGTTGCATTTTGCAATTGCAACTCAAAGGCTGTAATTGCAAAACGCAGGAAAACATAGATTGAGGGGGTGATAATGCACTTTAAAATTTTTTAACCAAACATATGTTTTCACATTTTGGGTTGGTTGATGCACGGTTTAGGTCCAAAAAGTAAGTATGAAGTAAGGATGTAAGGGAAATATCTTAACCTAGACACCTAGAAGCTAGAACCTATGCATCTTCAAATATCTAAACTTCAGGGACTAAACGAATGAAAAAACTTATGAAACTAAATTGTTATTGGGTAGAATCACAAGGGAGTTTTCTTTTCTTTTTTTTAATGCAATATTTACAACGACGTGGGGGATTTGAACTTTGGATCTCTTAGAAAGACCAAGGGTGTACCAGTTTCATCACAAGGGAGTGATTTGGTTGGCAAAAAACCATCAAATGAATGAACTTTAATGACTTCATTATAATAAAACTTTCAAATGAAAACTTTAGGAGCCAAATGTAGCACTTGGAAATTTATGTATTAAATTTTGATTGAGCCAAACAACAAGGGAGTAAATTGCAAAGAATTTAAATTTAAATTTAAATTTTTTATTTTTGATAATCTGATAACTACTGCAGAAAGGGGAAATATGAACCCATGAACACACCATGTAAGAATAACTTCATCCAACTGTCTCCCCCATCTCTTTCTTCATTCATAGTTGATTCAAACCATTCTTGGCATTATATATTTATATTAGATTGGCTCTGACGGATATAAAATAATTCTAGATGAAGCTTTCCTTCACATGGCAGATTAGTCTTTCATATTCAGTTTGTTTTGAAATAAGAAATTGAGTTCGAAGAGTATATCCGGTTTCTTCAGCTTTGGCTCAAGTAACGAGAAAAAGAACTTGGGTAGAAGGAGTTCAAGTTCAGGGAATGCAGGGGGATTCAGGAAGCTCTACAATGAATAATTATTACAAAGAATTTTTTTTTAGGTGAATTTATATATCATTGAATGTAGCATGGTTTGTTAGATACACCAAAATGAGGATAGAGTAAGTTTTCAAATTGCACGAAGGAAAAAACAATATCTACGAGACTCAACTAAACGTAAAGAGAAAATTGATGTGAGATTGACCACACTTCTCTTTAATTTAGAAGAAAAAAAAAGAAAAAAAAAAGAAAAAAGAAAAGAAAAGAAAAGAAAAGAAAGCATCATGCTATAAGCCTATAAGCTTCATGAAGACATGAACATGTCTAATAATTTCACAAAGATTTCCACATATGTTGTATGAATAACTTTATCTCACTCTTCCTCCTGTGTCTTGCTTTCTTACCTCTTAACTCAAGAAACTAAGAAATCATTGATATCATTTGCAATAATATGACACATGTATTTGACACGTATATTGCGTATGTCACTTACTTTATGAAGCATTTAATCAAGAGATAATATCCATACAATTTATTGCTTTAAATTTGAGCGACTCCAAAGAAACGTAAGACGAGACTAGGGTGAAGATTAACATACTAAAGTAGTCTTTTTATATGATTTCAAGCATATTGAAAAATTAGCTCACTGGGAAAAGTAGGTTTTGTTAGGCTGTTGGTTAACAATTAACTAAGAATAAATTATTGTGAGATCTCCAAAGAAGGTAGAGGGCCAAACTCAAAAATCAATTTTATAATATTTTTTATCACTTAATGATAAATATTGATAGAAATATTGAATAATTGTATTGTATTTCATAATCAAAGAATATACATGAGTGTCTTTATATAGAAGGCATATGTGTGCGGTACAAGTAAATATGTGTGTAGTACAAGTAAAAGTATAGTACAAAAATGTGTGCTATACAAGTAATCTAGTTTGGCCTAAAGCCCATAACACAATATACATTAACAGCCCACCTCAAACTCATGAAGGTGGATGTGAGACCAACTTAAGGTTGTCAACCAAATCACGAGTGCGTCCCTTAGGAAGTGACTTGGTGAAGATATCTGCAAGTTGATCTTTGGAGGAGATTGAGAAAAACTTGAGAGCACTAAGGACAAGATGATAACGGATAAAATGACAATCAATTTCGATGTGTTTAGTCCGTTCATGGAAGACATCATTGTGAGCAATATAAATGACACTCTGGTTGTCACAATAAAGAGGAGTAACAGATAATGTAGACACACCTAAATCCTTAAGAAGCCATCGTAGCCAAAAGAGTTCAGATGTGGTATCAGTAAGGGTACGATATTCTGCTTCAGTTCTAAAGCGAGCCACAAAAGTTTGTTTCTTACTTCGCCAAGAAATCAAAGAAGAACCAAGAAGAAAGCAATAACCTGTAGTGGACCTGCGATCAGTGGAATCTCCTGCCCAATCAACATCAAAGAATGCACAGAGTATAAGAGGAGACTGAGCTGAGTAGAAAAGGCCATGGAAGAGAGTGCCCTTCAAGTATCGAAGAATGTGCAAAACAGCAGTATAGTGAGTTGATCGTAGAGCAGACAGATACTGGCTCACTTGATGAATAGCATAGGAAATGTCTGGACAAGTAACTGTGAGATAAACTAGGCTGCCAACCAATCGTTTGTAAAGAGAAGAATTAGACAATGGTTTCCCCCTTGAGGGTGTCAGATGTGCATTAAATTCAACTGGAGTGTCAACAGTCTTGCTGTCAGTGAGTCTAGCTCGAGGCAAAAGGTCAGAAGCATACTTGGCTTGAGTAATTTAAAGACCATCTGTGGAATGAGTAATTTCAAGACCCAAGAAATATCTAAGATGCCCAAGATCTTTCATCTCAAACTGCTGACTGAGAAAATCCTTGAGTTCTTGAATGCCACTGAGGTCATCATCAGTTATGATCATATCATCCATATATAGGAGAAGCAAAATGATGTTTTTATCAGTGTGACGAAGAAATAAGGTAGAATCATACGGACTGGCAGTGTAACCCAAGCGAAAGATAGTGGAGCTGAACTTGGCAAACCAAGCTCGTGGAGCTTGTTTAAGGCCATAAAGTGCACGTCGAAGGTGACAAACCTTATTTGATTCAACAGAGAGACCAAGAGGAGGTTGCATATAGACTTCTTCACTCAGATTCCCATTAAGGAAGGCATTTTTAACATCCATCTAAAAAAGATATCATTTACTAGCAGCAGCAACAGCTAAGAGGGCATGAATAGATGAGATACGAGCAAGTTCCCCATAATCCTGTGTAAAACCTTTTGCAACAAGACGAGCCTTGTAGTGCTTAACGGACCCATCAGAGCGAGTCTTGATCTTATAGATCCACTTACAATCAACCACAGACTGTCCAGGAGGGAGAGTGATGAGATCCTAAGTATGGTTTTTGGTTAATGCATCAAGTTCCTCTTTCATTGCAATCTGCCATAAAGGGTCAGTGGAGGTCTCACAATAGGTGTGAGGCTCGTGAAGTGTGGCAAGGGTAGTGTAACAATGATAGTCAAGTAAATGAGCAGGAATGGATCTTACCTGGGTTGAGTGGCGAGGTGGAATGTCTTGTGGAGGATCTTCAGACGGAGCAAGAGTAGGGGACCCAGGCTCAAGGTGGGGTAGCTCGTCATCAACCTATTCGTCATCAACCTATTCATCTTCAACCTATCTAGGAGAAGCATAAAAAATATCTAGAGGTTGAATAGAGAAGTCCAAAGGAGGATCAAAAGTATTTGTAGAAGGAACAAGAGACTCATCTGGAAAGATTTTTAAAACAGAGGAGGTAGTCAGGGAAGAACAAAAGTGAGAGAATTCAACAAAAAATTGGTGTTCCCAAAAGACAACATTACGAGAAACACGAAGACGATGAGAGACAGGATCATAACAGCTATACCCTTTTTGAGTTTCGCCATAACCAAGGAAACAACAAAGTCTAGATCGAGGCTCAAGTTTGTGGTGCTCATGAGGCTGAAGAAGAACGAAACAAGCAGATCCAAAGGAGTGAAGGTGATGATAATCAGGGGATGACCCAAAGAGACGCTCATATGGAGTTTGATTATGGATGACAGCACTTGGAATGCGATTAATCGCATGAACAGGATGAAGAGCAGCTTCATCCCAAAATAGGGCAGGAACTTTGGCAGAAAGAAGAAGAGCACGAACATTATTAAGAATAGATGAAGTTTTCTTTCAGCTCGACTATTTTGCTGAGAGGTACTTGGACAAGTTAGATGATGTACAATGCCATAGGAATGTAACAGAGTTTGAAACGCATATTAAGTATATTCAAGAGCATTATCAGATCGAAAGTTTTGATATGTTTGGAGAATTGTGTTTCAACAATTTTTGCAAAGTTGCTGTATATTGGTAAAATTTCAGAACGAGATTTCATAGGAAAAATCCAACTATAACGAGAATAATCATCAATGAAAACAACAAAATAGCGAGATTCACCAATACTAGCAGCAGGAGAAGGTCCCCAAACATCAAAATGAATTAACTCAAAAATACTATTAGAAATGGATTCACTATTATTGAAAGGCAAAGTTGGCTGTTTTCCTAACTAATATGAAGTACAATCAAAATTATCTTTGGACACAGAGCCTAACAGATCTTTAGAACCTAACTATTGTAGCCGAGAAGATGGTGCATGACCAAGACAAGAATGCCAAAGTGCGAGAGATGGTAAGGAAGAAACTGCAGCAGCAACATAAACAGGAACAACAGGTGGAAGATGAAGATTGTCCACAGGAAACATACGCCCGACTCTAGGACCGGTCCCAAGCTCTTGCCCCGTCCTCAGATCCTGCACAATACACCCAGAATAATAAAAAATAAGGCGATAACCTAGTTCAGCTAATTGTCCCACAAAGCACAAATTATAGAATAGGTCAAGTACATGGAAGACTCCAGGAACAGAGAGGTTGGAGGTCGAAACAAAACCTAGACTATTCCCATGCATGGTGGAAGCATCAGCTATATGACTATTTAGAGGATGTGATACAGAGTCAAGTTTGGAGAATAAGGACGAGTGATGTGTCATGTGATTGCAACAGGCAGAATCAAAAAGCCAAGTTTGAGACTTACCGAGTAGAACTGAAAGAGCAGTAGAAAGAGATGCATTACCAGCCATACGAACAGCCTGAGCTATGATCTCCTGTAATTCAATGGGGGAGAGGTTGATAGTAGATCCAAAAGATTGGGACTCAACTAAAATGGAAGCCATCGGTGGAGTAGGCTCAGTATTAGCAACAACAGCAGTAGATTTGTTGTGGCGGTAACAAGTCTCAATGGTGTGGCCAAGACGCTTGCAATAGTTGCAGAACTTTTTGTTGGTCTACTTGCGACGATTGCTAGAGCCAGAGGAATCACCTAATTGCTGAGGTTGCTTTATGGGTGGAGCAGAAGGAGTAATAGCCAAAACATTGAGCTTATTCTGGGCTTGAAGTGTTGCAAGACGAGCTTCTTCTTTAACCAACTCGTTCATAGCAATATCAAGAGAGGGAGCAGGACTACGATTTAGAAGCTGACCTCGAATGAGCTGAAAGTCCTTGTGAAGTGACATAGGAATTCATAGAGGCGAAATTCATCTCTAATGGAAGCATATTGCTGAGCATCCTTTGAGCATGCCCAAGTTGGATCAGAAAGGTCAATTTGGTCCCAAATGAAGTGAAGCTGATCATAGTAGTCATTGATGGATTGCCCTGGTTCTTGCCTGAGTTGATGCAATTCAACCACTAGCTGATATTTCATGGATCCGTGAGTAGTGGAGTACCTTTTGGCCAACATATCACATACTAATTTTGCATCATCAAAGCTGCCCAACAGATTGGAGATGGAGGGAATGGAAGTGTTCCGAATCCATGTGAGGATCATGTGGTTGTGACTATCCCACTCAATCATGCGACCAAGGAAGGCAGCATCTTCTTCACTTACTCCCTTGACAGGAATAGTGATTGCACCAGTACAATAATGCCAGTGCATGCGACCTTTAAGAAAACTGTGCATAGCTTGAGACCAAAATAAGTAATTCTTATTCCCCTCCAATATAGTATTGATGGGACGAGGAAGAAAATCTTTTTTATCCATTTAGAGACACAATATGCAAAAACAGACTACAAAAATAAAATCTACACGAAAAACTGGGTGAGGAGAACCTAGACTGCAAAAGTCAATCCTCGAGAAAAGTCAACGGTCAACGGTCAAGTCAACGCGGTCAACGGTTAGCGGATGATGTCAGCAAGATGACGTGGAGATGACGTCAGCAGATGACTGGATGCTGACGTAAGCTAGGGCTGACGTGGCACTGATGACGTCACGGATGACGTCAACTGGAGCTGAGGACGGCGAGTGAGGCGCGTGGGCTTTGATGCAGAAGCTTTGGGTGGTGCATGAGGGCACGTGTGGTCTCCGATGACTGCGAGGCTTCCACCGACATGTAGATCGGCGCAAGACGTTCTTAGTGATACCTCCAAAAATGTGATCGGAATAATATTCGCGGCAGTAATGACATGTGCAGTGATCTGTGCAGTGTAAGACTCCTTAACAACAACAGCTGCAGGTTCGGAACCCAAAGACAACAGCTAGAAGACGTCGGAGGTTCAACGGCGAGAGGCTGCGGCGATTGTTGTGATGGCGAAAGCGATGTTAAGAATAGAGTAATACCAATAAAGACAAGAGGTTCGGAACCCAAAGACAACAGCTAGAAGACGTCGGAGGTTCAACGGCGAGAGGCTGCGGCGACTGTTGTGATGGCGAAAGCGATGTTGAGAATGGAGTAATACCAATAAAGACAAGACTGCTAAGAAAATGTCAGAGCAGTGGCTCTGATACCACTGAATAATTGTATTGTATTTCATAATTAAAGAATATACATGAGTGCCTTTATATAGGAGGCATATGTGTGCGGTATAAGTAAATATGTGTGCAGTACAAGTAAGAGTGTAGTACAAGAATGTGTGCTATACAAGTAATCTAGTTGGGCCTAAAGCCCATAACCCAATATTCGTTAACATCATATTTACATACATGGGTTGCTACTTGTATATTTATTTGGGTAATATTGTAGAAAAATAGTGCTAAATATTAGCACTAAAGGTTATACTTTTTTTTTTTTAATCTAAGGTTATACTTACATAATAGAATAATAATATAATCCATCTTTAAAGTATTAACCTTGAACAAATTTTACTTGAGTATAACATAACAACTATTCATGTCATCAAGAGCTTTATAACTTAACTGATTGACATTTACTAATTTTTCTAATAGAAACATTTACATTATAGCAAACTCTTAATGAAGTAGAGCCTGGAAGCTCAAGGAAGTCCATCACCAACAAAATTCATAATATAGCAAACTCTTACATTATCAAATTAAGGAAATATATTACTATATCTATGAAGAAACAAAAATTGAGTAAACACATATTTGATACATTAAAGTACTCCAAAATTATACAGGAAAAACCAAAAACTGTTTTGTTTTATTATTTACTAGAAAGCTCATTTTGCTGCTGGATGTACAAATTTCACTAATCTTTACAAAGAATTCTTCCTACTTTTCATTTCCTGCTTATCAACAAACTCAATGATAAAGAGTGGGACATATATAAGGGCTACATATTAAACTATATGTGAAACAATTGCAAATTACTATGATTGAAGATGAACATGTCGGTTCATTTTAAACAATGGAAATAAAAAACAATTGAAAAAAAGAAATGAATTCTCACCACCAAGTCTAGCTTTGACGTGGGCTTGGATAGTTCGTTAAAAATAATCCTGTCAACATAAATACTATAGATTTTCAATAACTGAGAGAACAACAAAAAAGTGCTCAATGATGTGCCATTATAAAATTATAGAATTCAGTTATTAGCCATACATAATCTAGAATGATAAATTCATGCGCAAATAACAATCAGCACAGGTAAGGGGAAGCATCTGTGCGTGTAACTTGTATAATTTTAACTGCAAGTTAAGCAGATCAGGTCACAGCACAATCTACCAATTGGTTGATTAAGCTGACTCCTCCACAGGTAAAAAAGAAAGAATGTTCACTAAAAGACATAATGACAAACAGTAAGGTAGATGACAAGAAAACTTGCCCAAGTAAATATTTCATAAAATAATTTTAGGTAGTTTTATATTCAAGCAGTAAGAGACCAACAAAGACTCATTCAAACTATGGGGTAGACATTGATGCAATTAGAACTATGGTTTAATTAGTAACCCTTGTCTTACTTATAGACGACAATTATAAACACTAGCAGAAGAAAAAGGAATAGGTAAGCATACACTAGATGACAATTAATTAGTAACCTTTGTCTAACATACACACCTATGGTAAGTATAGTTTTTGCCAATTAAAAAAAGAAAAAAAAAAGTGCAATAAGTACATAAAGAAAATCTGATTACTACAACACCAAGTTTAAGCAATCCTATCTAGACAATCCTCTTTCTTTCAAGAAAAATGATATTGAGGGTTCTTTTGGTACTGCATCTCTAGCCACTTCAGCTAAACGTTCTTTTGATTCACAAGTGCTGTAAACATGAATCTACCATCTTGGTTTCCCATGAAGAAGCAGGTGCTAAACAAATGAAGGCAATCACTCGATTGCACCCCAAGAAGACTCAACACCATATCTAGAGTTGCTTGAGTCTCAGTAGCTGCTGTGGAAGCAAATGGTGTACGAGTTCTTACACTTCTACTTTCAACAATAACATCTTAGATGTTCTTCAAAGAGTCAGACATCTCTTGCATAAGTGAACACTTTTTTCTTGGTTTCTTGCAAATTCCCCTAAAAATGTGGACACCGCTTGCTAAGCTTTTCCCCTTATTCACTGTCGGTCCTGCTCTCGACGATGATGGGCCTTCAACCTCCATTGTGTCAACATTCGCAAAAGGTTGACATTAGGGGTCAACAAATTCTTTGCTATCAGTAGAGTTCTCAGACCCTTTGGTGCTTTCCTTTGGTATTTCACCATTCGTGCATAATGCATTTTTCCCCGTTGCAACCGTACCTTCAAACATGATTTCTATGGAGTCAACATTCAGTACCTTTTTTTTTTTTTTTTTTAAATTTTTTTAAGGTTAATGCCTTGAGATATGCCTACATGTGGACAACCAGTAGTTAGAACACAATATAATTGTAGACAGTGGAGTTTTTCACAATTATGTAAAGTGAACTAACCGCAATCTTTCGGGTCCACCACTCATCACTGGCCTCAAGCTTCCCAGTTATAAAATCAATACCCAACCCAGTCTCACGCTCAAAATAGGGATGGCAATTTATGCCCAATCCGCGGGTACCCGGCCCGGCTCGACCCTAATGGGTCGGGTTTTACCCGGTCCGATAACAAATAGGGTCGGGTTTGGGTTTTAGGAAAAAAATCCGAAGCGGGTCCGAGTTTTGGAAAAAACCCGGACCGAACCCGGACCCGACCCGACCCGTTTAAACTTAAAACAAAATTACTAAAATACCTACCTATATATATATATATATATATGTAACTTATAACAAACCCTAATCCTTTTTCCATTTGTCTGAGGTCTCTCCAAGCCGCCTCCTCTCTGTGCTCTCACCTCACCCTCAATAACTCTCTTAGTCTCATTTTCTCTCAAGCCACCCCACACGGCCTCACCCAGTCACCCTCACCGTCACTCTCAGTCACTCACCGACCCACCCTCACCTTCACTCTCATCACTTGATGGTTGCTATTTCCACGGAGAAGCATGGAGGTTAGATCAGAGAGAGATTTGCGAGGTTTAGGCCGTGAGCTTCGGCCTAGAGGTGGAATTGGTGGCTGAAACCACCGCCGATCATCGGAGATAGAGCCTTGGTGGACCGAGTTCTCCAATTTTTATTTTTGGGTTCATTTTTATTTTGGGTTCATGTCCTCTCTCAATTCTCAAATCTGTGAGTTTGTGTTTATGATTTTGTGAATCTGAGTTTGTGATTCTGTGTTTGAAAGGAAACTCTTTTTTTCTTTTTATAAGATTGTGTCTCGAATCTGTGAGTTTGTGTTTGTGTGATTCTGTGTTTGAAAGGGAAAGTCTTTTTTTTTTTTTTTTAAAGATTGTATGGCCATGGATTAAGGCCCTGAAGTGGCTGGCGGAGCCCGCGGGGCCCGACGGGGCGGGTTTGGATTTAAAAAAAAAAAACCCGTTTATTAAACGGGGCAGGTTCTGGTTTTGGGGTTGGACCCGCAAGTCGGGTCCGGATATAAAGAAACCCGGCCCGAACCCGACCCGTTGCGATTCCTAGCTCAAAATACTCCTTATACACCTTCCATTGTTTTCTCAAATGATTCCATTTGTTTTTAAATTGCGTGTAAGTCACCACTTTTCCCATTTCACCCAACTGCTTAATCACTGCATCAACCCCTTCCCTTTTCAAAAATCCTCCGCTCCTCTTGTCGTCTAATACTTACGCAGCACACAAATCACAAAAAGTTTTTAGTTCCGCTGGTTCTTTCCACCCACTTCTCGCATCATTACCACCATCCTTCGATTTCCCCTTATCCATTTTTGCTACAACTTCCTTCTATACTCATTGAGGCATTTCAACAAATAATTCGTGTGCATATCATAATCGGTTACATATGCCCACATGAAAAATGCAAAGTAAACTCACATAGTCCAAATACAACATAGGTAGGAAGAGAAACACACAAAATTACACGAAGGAGAGAGAAACCCACGTACTAGTGTCATGGAAAACACAAAAACCACACCCAAACGTTGAACACAAAAAACCACAGATTGAAACCTTATGGAAAACAATATAACTACACACCAACAGATTAGAGAGTATGAGAAGTTAGACACAACTTACCCGTGAATGCAGAGACCCACAATGGTGGCAACGACGTCCCAAGTGGAGAGAAGGTGAGCTCGAGCGAAGGAAGAACAAAGGAGATCAGGTGGGTTTGTTCCGCGTAATGGGTTTGCAATGTAGGTGTTTCCTTTGTTTTGATGGTTTATTGGTTGGTGGGTAGGTGCAATTCATTGAAGAGAAAGAGGACGGAGCATTGAAGAAAATTGAAGACATCTGCCATGGTAGTTGAGAGAAAAGAAGAAACTTGGAGAATGCGAAAATAGCCATTGGCCTAAACGCACCGTTTTGTGTTTTATTACTCTGCTTCTTCGTGGGTTATTGTGAGTGAACAGTACACGTACATAGTACAACGCGTTTCTGTTCAAGGATGTGTCCATGAACAGTACACGCACACGCACAGCTTAATGAAACAATGCGTTCAAGCTGATTTCATCCATGCATTTCAGCTAGGAAGAGTTGCGCGTTTTTTTCATGGCACTGTAGTGTGAGTCCCCATGGTGACTAAACACAAACGCTAAAACGCTGAGGAGAAACATAATCCAAACACTCACTTAGTGTTCATACTCTCCCTCCTTAATTGTAACTATTGAATTGTAGATAATTTTTTTTTTTTTTTTTTTTTAAATCCAGATTCTGTACCCATTTGGATTGGGCTGAAGCTGCGTCTGCGTTTGTGAATTTACGTTTTGTTCTTTTTTTTTTTTTTTTTTTTTTGGTTTTTAGAGACAAAATCCACTGTTAATAAACTGTACATGCATTGTTCATGTATTGTAACAGTACTATTCACGCGGGACCCACAACTATTTTATTAAAAAAATATTAAAAATGGGTCTCATAACATTATTCACACATTTAAAAATAAAATATTAAAAATAAGTTCACAGTACTATTCACGTATTTAAAAATTATTTTGTTACAGTGTTTCCAGTTTTCAGTTTTCAATTTCAACAAAAATAAGTTCAATCCAAACAGACCCTCTGTTGCCGCTCTATTGAAGGGTACTAGGCCTTGGCCTTTGGGCCTCACTTAACCGCTATCATGCAGGCCTATTTTGTATTGTCACATCCCTAAACAGAACTAACCCTATGTTATAACTTATAAAGCTTTTAATCAATTTGGACTCAACTGGGCTCTACCCCACTTTCCACTCTCATCAGCCCATTCCACATTTGATCTCCAAGTCGACCGTTAGATTTCCTTCTCATATGGCGCCGTGAAAATGAAATAAAGCACCCTCTACATTTTCAGTTTATTTTTTCTCATAGGTGCCAATCTCTTTCTGATCCATGAAATCCATCCACTCCCACATTATAATTGATATTTCGACCACCTTGTCTGACCTCATCTCTCAGGAACTTATGTGCAATAACCTGTGCTTTGGAGCTCTTGATGATTATGCTCACAAACTGTTCGATGAAATTACTCATCCAACTGCGTTTCCATGGACTTCATTGATTGATTCATGGGTATGCTGAAAATTGTTTAATCTATACACAGGAGCTTTCTCTCTGTATATCAAATGCATATTGAGCCTGTCCCACCCTTGAACACTATCACATCCGTGTGTAAGGCTTTAGTTAAATATGGAGAAAACTATAAAGGTTCGACATGAAATTTAGTTTTGGTATTGGCTTGACAGTTCAAAATGCAGGGTTTTCACTTGTTCATTCATGGGATATAGAAAGAAAACGTTGTGAGATGGGCGTTTGATGTGTAGTCCATCAGTTTGTCATGGAAAAAATGTTGCATAATTCAGTAAGAATATACTTTATGTTGGATTTGCTCAGGTACAATTAGAATCTGGGATATCTATTGGAAAGAAGTAATGTTATTGTCTACATGCCTTGTAATGCTTATGTTTAGGACATTTGAGAAGGTAATTGACAAAAGTGGTATGCCATAGAGAAAATAAAATGTGTATGCTATGGCAAAATATTACCATGACTCTTATCAAAAGATCTTCCAAGTAGTTGTTGGACACTTCAACCAAATTCCATTGTTCATTCCTGTTACAGGCCCCTTAACTAACAGAATAATGGAAGGTTTCATTTTCAATTATAATATTATAATACTGCTTATTGAATGGTTATAATGATTATCTTACTTTTTTTCACAGATGATAGAGGCTATTGATCAAGTATTGAGCTATCAAAAATTGCTATCAAGGAGACATCAAGGCACTTGTAAGGTTTATGATTTATTTGGGAAAGTTCATTATTTGACTGAGCTAAATTAAATTTTTTGCATGCTTTTGATTTTGTATTTAAGTTTCAAACCCTTGAGTTTGCAAGTTAGAGAACTTTAATATAACAGCTATGGCACAAGTTCCCTTACTAATGTATTTATAACTTTAATGCCCACTTGGCCTTCAAATGAAGCAAAATTATTGAAGAAAATGGTCTCATTGAGTATCCTTTTTTATTGAGTGTGAACACTAGATAGAACTGAATGGTAAAGATGCGCTCATTTAGTTAAGCCTGAGTAGCTCAAATTGAGGCTTTGTTGAACCAAGTTGAGTTTCACATTAAAGAATAATGTAATCTTAATGGATAATTATTGACCAGAATAATAACATTAGGAAGAGAACTCCATTGAATACATTGAAGCAATGGGTGTGATATGGCTAGCTTTGTTCAATATTGTCGTGGTCTAGAAACAAAGTTGCCATGGTATTTGCCATCACAATTTGTTGCTCAAGTTCTTGTATGTGTTGTTTTTATTTAGCTATAGCTAGCAGAACATGGACACAGCATGATAGACCAGGTCAGATAGCTAAAGTGACACTACAACAGCAACAAAGCCATAGTCCCAAATTTTTTGGGGTCAGTTATGGATTCTCGACAGATTAGTTAGGGTGTTAGATAGCCAAAATGAAAGGGGAAAAAAATAAGTAAAAACCTTTCAAAACAGAAAATAGAAGTGTTGGAATGTGACTAGATTTTTTTTTTCATAACCCTACTTATGAGGACTATATTAATTGTGCCAAATGATGCCTTTGTAGGTGAGACATGGCCTAGAAGATGCCTTGTTATTTCCTCCTAGATGACAAAGTTATGTTGTATATTTTTACCTTCTGATGTTTTGTACATATCTTAGGCTTATTAGAGATGTGAAAGGATTCCTCTAGGCAACCAAATTAGTTAGGATTTTAAGGCTTTGTGACTAGTAAAATGTTACATATTTACCCAAATACTGGCTACATATCAAAGAAAGCAAGAAATTAATATAAGGACACTTAGCTCTACTGCCTACTAGGCTTGATAAAATACTCCGTTATAATAAATTATCCTCTAATCTTCTTTTAAGGCCTATTCAAGTTGCTTATGATAGTGTTTGGAAACTGTACCTTTTAGATGGCCTACATTATTTGATAAACAGTTGGCCTTGTAATCTACATGACCACATCTTCTTTGATAACAACTATTTTGTTGTACCTCCAGAGTGCTTGCATTGTGTCATGAATTCATGTTTCAGAACAACTGCCTGGCACAGATTTTTTTTTTTCTGCCAGTCATGTTCATGCATTGCATAGTCAATGTCTGCCTAACCCCACCCTCAAGAGAACTAAATCAGCCATATGTTGGCCTGGTAAGGCAACACCTTCATTAATTGCTTCTGCGTGGTGCAGTTTATGCCAAGTGTCAGTGCATTCTGCTGACATTAGTTTTGAGCAACATCAGCATGATATAGAGCATGCCATGGGCCTCCTTTTGAGTACATCCATGTAAATGCATATCTTTTGGTCAAGCATGATTAGAACCATTTGGTGTCTTAATTTACTGGCACAAATCCTCACTTTCTAGGACTGCAGATTTAGTGTACTGGGTGAGGACTAGTTTTCTGGTAAGTTAACCTTGAAATTTTAGTAGGTACAATTGAGATTTATAATCACCAATATATCTTTAAGTCGCCCTTTATAGCAACGGTCAAAATAATATTTTCCCTATATTTTTCTTCAATTGGATCTAAGCACTATACCAACATCTGAATAAACATAGAATCACTAAGAGTCAAGCCCTGGAATCGTGTCAGACTTTGTTTCTCCATCACCATTATACATTATTTTGTACTGGAAGACAGGAAAAAAGAAGATAACCTTGATGTTTAAAAATAAACAGGTTTTTTTGCAAACCTATAAGACTGCTGGAATATTTAGAACTAAGATGTCACCTCGTAAACCTCACTTAACTTATGTTTAATAAAATGAAATTCAATGAATCTTAACCGTTTTTCGACACATTGAAAATAATCACTTAAAATTTTTTCCAAATAAGGGGCAAAAAAGGAAAGAAACTTGTAATTGAAGTTCTAATACATTGAAAAAGTCCGTCTTTTAGACTTAAAAGAAAATGGAAATAGTCAAATACATTTGCTTTATGGCTTGGGGCTCCCAACTGGTCACCCTTTACTAATAGAATATTAATTAAGATAATGTTTACAGAATTCAAAAAATTTTCTCATTGCTCGATAAGATTTCCAAACAAAAGTATTAAAGTTACTGGTTTCTGACAGCCACTGACTGAATAACATGTAAGGTTAGATAGATTTTATTGATAACCATAACCAAAAAAAAAAAACCACACTTCTTAAAGAAAGGAAAAACAAACCAATAATGCTTATGGCATTTTCTTTTACAGAACACATAGCATATACTCATATGGCAATCTCTTCTCTCTGTGTTTGCATGCACAGGCCTTGTGCGTGTTTTGGGGGTTAGATTACTGCAGGATGTACTTATGGTGAAAATCAATGAATTTTACATATAGCTATTTTTACTGGAACCTGATCAAATTGTGATTACAACTTGATATTAAAATCCACCACAGTTGGATGTCATGTCAAATTTTGATTAAGAGCAGACTTAAGTGAAGTTCCTTAGATTAGATTCGTTAGGTTTTCTGTATCAATTATTATATCATGATGGGACTTTGCTATTTTAAAGGTTTCATTTAGTAGATCAAATATGCAAAGTCAATTAGAAATCATGGTTTAAGCATATACTTAAACCCTACTTTATTAGACTTAACAAATGGTTCCAAAATTATCAAAGCAAACTTGATTTAAGGAACCTAACCAAAGTTTTTCCCTGTGACAATTGACCATGATTGTTGTCTCTCTCTCTCTCTCTCTCCCCCCCCCCCCCCCCCAAAAAAAATAGAAACATGTGTCGTGTCATGTGCAGTTTTCTGATTTACAATTTCTGAACATGACATTCACTTGTTCATTCCTATCTGTATCATTGTGCTGAAGGGTGGAAAAAATAGAGTTTTATTATCTGAAGTTTACTTGTTAAAAAAATTATTAGCTAAAATTCAAACTGTTAAACTTGATGCACCATTTCTATTATAGTTTATATTCTAATCTTAAATGCTTACTCTTGTAAAGGCTCTGTCAAATGCCTTCACATTCAACGTAGACCATAGAATGAAAACAGATTGGGTGGGTTTGCAGCATCTGGTCTTATCTATATTAGGCTGATTTTTCCTTTGAAAGGCATAATTGCAGCAAAATATGTTTTTGAATAATTACTTGCTCACAACAACAATAGAGCCTTAGTCCCCAAAGTTTGAGGTTGGCTGTGGATATTTAGCAAATTAATCAAGCTATAAAAGATTCATTCATAATAAAGTGACTAATTATCACACTGGCCCCAATCTACCTCAGTCCTCCTCATTTTTCCGGGCTTGAGACTAACTATGAGAAAAATATACACACTAAGCACTGACATAGGTAAAGTTTCTTTTACTTACCTAAAGTAAAAAATATAGGAGTTCAGGATTTGACTAAAGTCAGTGACTCAGTTAGCTGTTAGCACCGTGATTAATTTCCAAATTGTGATACGGAACTAACTGTCACCTCTTCTGACTCTTTGAAATGACTTTCTCAGATTCATCTGTTTTAAACGACGTATAATTGTGAATTAGTTATTTCAATGCTACTTATCAATAATAATAATAATAATAGTTATTTCAATGCTGAGTCCTTCTTCTACATTATTGCCTTCAATTTTGATGATGATCTTATATTCGTATACGAAGTCTTGCTTTATTTTTTAATTAATATTATGATGGTCACCTAACTAACCTGCCATCATCATCTTTCTCATATATCATATTCATATTGATTGTGTCTGATTTATAGACTTACTTTCTTTTTTTATAAGCAAAAGTTTTGGGTCAGTTTTTTTTCTATTTTTTTATTAGGCCCCACAAGCACTAGGACAGATAGAAACTGTTTGATAGGTGGAATTTGTAATAAAAGGTATTTTATAGATATGATATGATAAATGATTATTGTACAGATTGATTCTCTTAAGGCAAACTCTGGAGTCTGGACAAAGCTGTAAAAAGCTTTAATACCCATAAAAGAGTTTGCTAGGCATGTCTAAACTCCCAAATCTTACTAAGGTGATATGCTTCTCTTGGCTGGGATTCTGGGAACTCCTATGAAGGAGGGTTTCACACTGTTTTTGCTGGTGGACTAGGATTAGAACTTTGTCTGTCTCCATCAATTCATGACTACCATAACAAGCTGAATTCAAATTTCATTTGTTTTCCGAACTTAGAAACACGTTATGGTTATAAATGCTATTTTAGTTTATAAACAATTTACTATGGAAAGAGGAAAAAATCTGGATAAGACACATAATTTCAGGTTCAATCAGATCAAAAACACATCGTATAGACATAATTGGTATATAGCTTTATATCCGTATTAACAATACAACACCAAACTCAAATAAAGTACATGTCATTTTGTTTATACAACTTTCAAAACAGTATCTCTTTGTATGCAGTTTTGGCCTGATAGAATCAGTAGAGGCAAAATACAATATGCATCAGAGATGCTCAAACCACCACAGCTAGCTGTTGCTGCAAAATGTCAGGAAATAAAACTGTAACTGCACTACGTTTCTGTCTATGCTTCCCAAGTCGAACACCAGAGACTTTCAACAACGAGACCAATATTCAAATCCAAATTTCTTCTTCGAGAACACAAGCTGAGAGATTTGCCCTTAATGACAGTGAAATCTTTTCTCCTCCAGCCCTTTTGGGTTGCTGTGGCTTGAGGGCCTTTTAAACGCCACACCCCAACCCTCTAGCTTCTGATCCTTTCATGATTCTCAGCCTTTTGCAGGATGACATGAACATACTGCAACAAAGTAGGAAACTTCATAAGTATTGATAAGTGTACCAAACACGCGCACGCACACACACGCAAAAAGAGAAAAAGAGAGTGAAAGAGAACTTACTCCCATGGAACATCTCCAACTAGCATCCAGTCACCATCTTTGTCTTCATAAGTTGGTGCAAACTCTGACCCTTTGTAGCCTTCCCTCTCTGAGTACTCACCTGGAAAAGGTAAAATCAAAGGTCATTTTCACCATCGATTTCACACATAATAAAACCACATGTCAACAACCAAAGCAATAGTAACTGATGTTGATGTTCTTACCTATAGTGAATTTAAACATGTTTTCCAAAGCCTTAAGGAGTTCTGGGTAGCCCTCGTAAACCCTCAAGTCAATCTTTCTGAGGTAAGGGGCTCCATCCATGCTTACTTTCACGTAAATACCGGAAGCCTCAGCTTCAGTCTTCTTTGGCTGCAGGTTGTTTTTCCTGTAGGATCGGATTGGCGGCCACCCCACTATTTGTGCCCTGTCATGTCAAATACATATCAGTTGATAATTCAAAATTCACATAAAACAAAATCATTTTTCTTTGATCAAGATTTAAAGCATAAGGCCTTAATTTCAGGCTCTTCTTTACCACGTGTAGCCAAATCCAAAGGATACATGAACAAAAATTGTTTAACAAGAAAATATACAAGGACTTACTTGGCAGGAGGGGCAGTTTCATGGTCAGAATGTTGAGCATCATCAGAACTACCCTTTAATCCACACTCCTTGGTGTTGTCAGGCAATGGCCTCTTGTTGTTTCTAGCACTAGAAAGTGCTTGTTCCTCACTTTCAATATCTGTTCCTGGCAACCCCAATCTAAGCTCGGTTGCCTTGAGGTTGAGTTCATTCTGATATGCCACCTTGCTTTCCATTTTCCCTATAATGTTTTGCTAGTCAAGGCAAACACCACAATGATCGATCTTATAGAACAAACCAAACTTTAGACAAGTTCTTCTTCTTGCTTCTTGGTGGATTGGTGGAAAATGAAAGGTAGAGAGCTGAAGGTTCACACAAAAGTGTTTGTAGTTTTCTTTTGAAGTTGCTCAAGTTCTTGGAAGATGTTGAATGAAATATAAATGTATAATGCTGGGGAGATGGGAATGCCAAGGTTTGTATTTTTATAGGATATGATAATTGATAATTGATATTATTATAGATAAGAGATGTGGAATGGGCATTGTTATTCTCATTTCTCATATAAAAAAATGCATGAATTATGGACAAAGCCAAGCTAAGTTGTCGGTAGCAATAGCAGCACCTTTTAGGCAAGTTGGCCCTCCATTTAGGAGACAAGGGTGGGACAAGCTCAGCCGCCCATATGGAAGACCTGGGTATTCAGTGGAACGGTCAAGATGCGTTTTGGGGGGTTGTGGGAGTGAAATCAGGGGCGTTGATTTGAAGGAAAAGGTGGGAGCATCTCCATGTGGAATGGGGTCCACATTGGTTAGTCGGCATGGGCAAGGTATGGCCCAATGGGACTCTATTTTTTTTAATTTGTTAATGACATTACATGTGGTATGGCATGTGTACATGGTCAGCTCCCTGACATTTACTTTTCTTTTTCTTTTTCTTTTTTTAATTTCAATATTTCTAACATAATAAGGATTAGAGTAAAATACAAAGTAATATTTTTAAGATATGAGTTAATGTCAACTGGGTCCAAATCTTTTTAAAACTGTCCTGTTTAATTATGGTCCAAGTTAGCTAGTTTTATAAACTTTTGGACATAACTGGCATTAGCAAGAATCTTAAAAGTGTTAATTATATTTTTCCCTAAAAATTTAATATTTTTAACCTATTAATTAAGATAATGGAAGTCCAAACCCAATGTAATACAACTTATTATAATGTATAACAATATAAATAATGAGCTATGATAGTTACACACTCCGTGTACATGAAACATAACACGATTTCATCATTTTATAATTATAATTGAAATCGTGTTTTGAAAACATGATTTTAGCTTAAGCGTGTATGATAGTGTACATCTCAGCATATGTAATAATAATAATTATTATTCTTTGAGTTCCTAATATCATTTTTTTATTTGTGTGTGTGTTTGGGGGGGGGGGGGGGGGGGTGGTTGTTTGAACGAAATTGCTAAGATAACACCAGGCGAATAATTTTTTACAACAGTAGTGACATATCCTGGTTTGTCTAGGTCCATGGAAGAGATACGAAAATCTTTACTGCCTCTAAATGGGGTTACATACTGACAACTTCTAATGCTACTTGAGCCTTGTTTGAAAAAATATGAACTTATAAATATCTTGATTCCAAAAATAAAATAAAAGCAAAAATAAAAACTTATAAATATCTTGTGCATGTCACTCTTGATTCAAAAATTTTATAAAAAAAATATCTAATGTAGATATTCAAAAACACCTTTCTTGAATACAACACAAATCAGGAATCACCCTAGTTAATATTATGGTCACTTAATGTTATTCTTTGCTCATACTTAAGCCACATTTGTTGTTTTTAAAGTTTTTTAATTATATTAACATCTCTAAAATTGGTGTCAACCAATGGATTTCTTTAATTTCTAGCTTTCAATACACTACTCTTTTAGTTTTCTCTCACATTAAAGTTTGGATACGTCATTAAATTTTAATTTATTTTTGGTTGAAAGGTAGTGAGAATTCTTAACTTGCTGATAGAGCAATTTAAAAAAAAAAAATTTAATAATTTCCTTCAAATTGTTGCATTCATAAGTATGTCTACATTATTTGCAAAGCAAATCATGTTAAACAAAATTTGGACATCTAAGGGTGCAATATCATGAGAGTTTGGCCAATTCCCTAAGCAGGGTGAGTCCCACTTTGTCCAATGGTCTAAATAATTTCATATGATGCTCATCCAAGCAGCGCAGCATACAAATCATCAACATTGGGTCTTTTCTTGCTGCACCCGTGTGCATTAATATGTTCTTCAATAATTATCATCTTAGTTCATTACATCAAGCTCAGCAAATAATATGTGCTGCACCCTTTGGTTACAAATTCACAATGTAAATTACAAGTGCTATTTTGGCACCTAAAGGCTCTCAAAACATCTTAAGCACAATCAAAACCTAAATTAAATTGAAATTATTTTCTTGTCTAATTTTGCACCATCTTCATTTTCTTAAGTTTGGTGTTAAGTACTAGCGCACATCTTTGATGCAATGGTCACTCTATAAGTATAAGTACTTGTAGGGTGTGGAGACAAGAGCCGGAGTTCTAGGAGGGAGTTTCACACACATATATACTTAGATTAGGTTATAATATAATTTCTATCTTGTATAAAAAATAAAAAATAAAAAAAAATTGGTGTTAAGTAATCATTTCATAATATTCAATTCAAAAACCGATATGACTATCTCATTATCACTATTGTTGAATAAATGCAATTTAATCAATTAAGATACCATTGTTTTTTTTCTTTTTTTAAAATTATAAAAACCTCCCTAAAATTTATTAAAACCTACAGTTTGGTCTCTATCTCTTTTCTTTTTCTTTTTTCGCTGAATGTTTGATCCTTATATTTTAGAACTTTCGATTTCATCCCTCAAATTTTTTGCATAAATGGCAAAGCAAAAATAGTAACTCCAAAATAAAAAGGAATAAATACAACCAAACTTTTTTTTTTTTTTTTATACAAGATAGAATTCTACTCTAGCCTAATTTAAGTGTATATGTGTGTGAAGCTCCCTCCTGGAGACTTGAAACCCGACCCTTGCCCCTCACACCCCACAAGCACTTATACTTATGGAGTGACCATCGCACCAAGGGCGTGCGGTGGTAAATACGACCAAACATTAAATCTTCTTCTTTTTAAGAAACAACCAAACATTAAAGCTGAGTGCTAGCTTCTCAAAAAAAATTAAAGCTGAGTGCTAGTAATATAACGCGTTTTCTTTTTAAATTTGTTTAGATAGAAACTTGGATCGTCTACTAATTTAAGCACTTGCTGCATTTAGTAAGTTTGGAAGTGAAATTGCAAGTTTTTCATAGTCATCTTTGCATGCATTTGTCGATATCTTTAGTTTTCTGCTTATGCATATCTTACTTGCCTCTATCTCTTTGAAGTTTTTTTGCTTATAAAAAATGAAGCTCTTTTCTCTTTCTTCAAAAATTCTAGTCATTTAATTTAGCTACTTTCATGTATTGTTTGCATCAATCAAAAAAACTATTATCATTCTTTTATTTTTAAATCATGAAACCAAAATTCATCTCATCTAAAGGTGCGTTTGGATACTGCTTATTTTGCTGAAAATTGAAAATTAAAAACAACAAAAAAATAATAAAAAAGTTACTCTTCACGCACGGGTTACTGTTCATTTTCCTAATTGCAATGTTCATGTCACATGAACAATGCAAGAGGTGCTGGTCCTTAAAAAAAATAAAAATAAAAACGTAAACGCAGCTCATTTTTATCTGAATCCAAACACTACCTAAACTAAATGGAAGTTGGCTTAAATACTTTTTTTTTAGTTACTTACCCAACAAAAAAAAGTTCGTTTAATACTTGACTAATTGGAAAGTAAGTAAAGAGAGTGTCATAAACAATTTGTGAGCTAATCGTTACTCTTTAATGAAACTTACTTCTATATTATTAAAGTATTGGTTAGGTTGTGCCATAGATTAATTGTTTGTTAGTAGATAGTTAACCGAATGAAGTGTAATAAACTAAGAATCATATATATTTAAGGAGGAATTTAGTGGATTTTGAAACTTGGAGGATCAAGTGTAAGTTATAAGAGACCTTAGGAAGGTTTTTATAATTTTTCCCTTTTTTAACATTAATTAGATTTGGCATTCACATGAAAAAAAAAAAAAAATAGTGCTTAGATAATCTGAAATATAGTTTATTTGACTTCTGGTTACTTTTAGCTATAGACACTAAATGAAGGTCTAGATTGAAATAATTATAAAACATGATATAAATTTTAATAGTTGTAATTTCAATGTTTAATTTGCATTTAAGGTCAACTTTAGTGTATTTGAAAAACTACCCCAAATTTTTTTTGTTAAATATTAACTGGTTCAATTACCAACTCATTATTTTCTCACTTTTCTTTTGGATGCTCTTTGGTCGAATTCTATATTTCTATATCTTATAGTGAACCAAGGGAAACAATATTAGAGTTTATTAGACAGACCAACTCCTGGTGGAATTATTCTAATCTTATAAACTGTTTGTTCTTTCCACATAAGGTAGGAAATGATTGCATCGATACAATTATAAAGAGTTCATCTTAAACCTAATGTAGAATTGGTATTAAGACTTGTATGAGAATCTTTATAGGTCTATAAGCAAATTATTTTTGGTTTGACTTCCACTCAAAATTGAACCCACACCATATTTTCTTTTTCTTTTCTGGTGTACTGGCAGCCATTGCATAATAATTACTCTTTCACTCAATGTTTGATTATTCTATTCACATCACTTGGGATTATATTCCATAGGCATGAATCCCCAAATCCAATAAATGCAAGATTTGATATTTAGACCTGACCTTGTCCAGGACTACTAGTCATCACTCATCATATATGCAAGGAATGAATTCAAACCCCTCGTAAAACTCATTTCCTAGTAATGAGTGATAGGTAGAAATCTATTTATGAACATGGTTTTTCTGACCAGTGACATAGGCTATGCAGGGAATCTTTTCGGACTGCATTGCAGTCCTAATGTTAACTAGTACCTAATGGCTTTGGTCTTCACTACACTACAGGGTAAAAGACTAGAAGTTGGGAGACTTTTTGTTAGAGCATCTTCAAAACATAAGAGCTAAACACAAAATACTCTTTATTTTAAAAAGTAAACCTATAAAATAGGTTATTGTTCATTCTCCAATAGACTCTCTATATCCTGAATTTTTTTTTGGCTTATGAACAGTAATTCATCAAGTCTAATAGACTACTGTTCATTCTTCAAATATTTTTTTTCTATTATAATAATAAGGTATTGAATAAAAAAATGTTGGAAGATGTGTAATTGTTAAAAAAAGAATAAATAATGAATTAAGAAATAATATTTAAATGAGATAAAGAATCTGTTGAAAAGTGTGTTTGAAAAAGTGAGTAGCTAAAAGTAAAAGTCACTGTTCATTCTCCAAACAGTACAAAAATTTACCTAATTTGATGGAGATGCTCTTATTCTACCAAATTGTAGAGGGAACAAAAAAATAAATGTTTATTTTTCATGCCCCATATATTTGTTGGTGCACTTCAAACATAAACCAAATCTTTAATGCTCTTGCAGTGAAAAAATATAAGTTACCCTACTAATATGATGCCTTTAATTTGGGACTGCAGACCAGGACTAGGTGGTGCAGGTACAACACATCTACCATGAAGCTAATGAATGTGCAGATGCTATGGTGAAGCGGAAAACTCACCAACGGAACCTTTTGACTGTGTATAGCAGCTGTCCCAGTTTTGTATATGTAAACTATGCAAGGGATTTGGCTGGCCTTGGAGTTACTAGACTATGTACCCAAGGCTTTGTTGTTGGTGCTGTATAAACTTTTATACAGTATATATAAATAAGACCTCCTGTTTCCACCCAAGAGAAGAAAAAAAAAATCCCTTTCAAGTGAACCAAGTATGATATAATTTCAAGCCTAAAGTTATGTGGTGTTTCTTACTTTCAGTGGTAGATAGGTCTAGTATAACTTTTCATGTCCCCTACTAATTTAAAGGCTTTGAACCTTAATTGATAAGGAATCAACTTAATTATGATTGCTCAATATGTCTAACTATCGTTGGTTTTGTCGGAATTTGTCATTATTGATTAAGCAATGCATTGATAGCAACATTGATGAAATCCACAAAGTTAGCTAAAGTTTGTGGCTTGTGTGACCAATGAACATGGCAATGGAAGCTGTATGCTTGGACTTGTGGTGCCTGAGCTAAAAGATTGGCCCTTGCTCATTCCAAAACCATTCAAAAGATAGCGATGCACAACTAATGAATCAGATCTTGGTCTATTTTGTCGATTATCAACGCCACTGATATGTCATATCGTATCCAACCTGGAAATAAAAGTTGCATCGATCACAGATCTGCAAGCTTTGACCAAGTACTTGTGACATGGATTATTATGCATTGATTATACACCAAGATTCTAATTTATGTTTGGTATCCTAGAAAAGAAAATCTTGTGGCAGTGATGGATGAGATTGTTCATAAGCATTGAATTGCTCTTGCTATTTTTACTGCTTCTTCAAGTCCATCTTATATACTTGATGAAAATCATAGTACTTGTTCGAGTTGCCTCATTAATTTTTTCACCAATACATGGTTATGGATATCTATATTATTAATATAGACTATATTCAACAACAATATATGTACTTTTGTTCTATAAGCTGTTTGGCATTGCATGCAGATTAAAACCCATGAAATGCAATCCAGTAATTACAATGCAATGCCACAAACATGAGGCACATATTCGAAATTCTATTATAGACAACTCTAATTGAAGAATATGCTTTTGTTCATAAAAATACAGACACTACACCCTTTGTACAGGATGTCAAAAGGTCGGAGTGTTTTTTGATTTGGGCTCAATTAGCAAAGTCGGTGCTGATACCTTTAGAAATGTAGCTTAGCTAGCTAGCTGTTACTTTTAGGAGTAGTACTCTTTTCCACTTTTTCCTTAAAACAAACAACTAAAACAACTTTGAATTAAAAAAAATTACCGACACTAAGCATAAAGGGTCAGTGCTGGAACTTAAAAAACTATTTAAAGAAATTAATAAGAATTAGCTTAGATACCACTACAGCAGAACTAAAGTACAGCTTTAGAAAATGGGGAATTTTTCCTGGCTGTAGGGGTGTCCCTTGAGTCTAAGACAAGATGACAAATACAAGTTTTGGTTAAGATAAGTGGTCCCTTCCCTTCCCTTAAAGGCACCCCCCGAAGGAGGAGCACTTAAGGGTGTCAGAATTGATGGTCACCTTTTTTCCTGCATTAAATCCGTGGGTATCTCTCCCTTGGCTCCTATTTTCTGTATCATATTTATTCCTATCAGGACCACTTTTGCCAAGTTTCGCTGCATTGTGCAATTAACTTACCGTCAAATATAGCCTGCTGCAATTAAATATTGGACCAAATCACATGTTTCAAAAAACTCTACTTCTCTACTCCTATCTCAGCTGCCCCTCCATCTAGTGGTATAGATGTCTTAAAGATATGGCTATAATGTGATAATGTCAATAAATGATCACTTTGGACAATTATTTGGCACCTACTCATGGATTTATAGAGTGGTATTGTACCTTATGTTGTAAAAATTTTAATTAGCTTGTTAATTAAGTTTTAACAAATGAGTTTGTCTTTTGGCCTTCTCAAGTTGTAATCAAATCCACTTTGATCAAGTATGGCCTTGTAATCTTGGGATTCAAGTGGTCTTTTTTCAATGAAAAAAATAAAACAAACACCAAGTCTTAAACTTATAATAAAGGAGAGGAAAAAAAAAAAAAAAACTCGTCCAAAGTAGTCTTCTTAGTGAATTAGAAATCTTGATGAAGCAAAGATATTTGGGTGAGTTTGTGGTGTTATTTTCCAAACTATATGTGTCAACCTATTTAAAACTAGGACAATACCGGAATTCCAATCCAACCATAAATACAAGGAGGATTTTGTCACCATTCTACTTTTCATTATAAATATTGAAATTGAATCTCCTAATTGCTGTCGCATACAATATGTTCATATGCACACATGTACCTACACATGCGTGTGTGATCCATGTTTGGGTGATAGAATAATGAAGTTAAAAAAAAAAAAACAAAAAAAAAAACAAACAAACAAAACAAAAAACAAAACCTTCTTTCTTTTCATTATAATTAAATTTTATCATCCAGCTTATTAAAAACAATAATTTACTTTACTTTATTTAATTTCAAAAGTTTCAGTTATCATGACTGTAAAAATTGTGAGGGAAAAATATTTATAGGACTTAGTTAAAAGTTAAAAAAGCAATAGGTTTCGATACTGGCTTGGTTGTGGTTTTCCTTGGAATTGAATCTTAAGAAGTGTGGTGAATTTCCTTTCTCCAAGCCAAAAAAGCTTGAACTAGATAACAATACCCAAGCTTTTGTTCTTCAACAACCGAAGACACAGAGTATTTCGCTATCGGAAAATAGCCTTCGGTTAATTAATGGAATGAACGAAATGCGAACGGTTAACATAATATAATCATAGATCTTAGGTTGTAACTTGATCATGAGTGAATTTGTTGATGTTGCACCCACAAAGTATAGAAAATAGGTACGAGACGAGAAAGGTAAAGAGAAGGGGTTGTTGTTTGTGTGTAACAGAGATTTCCTATCAATTATATTTCTTAGTGCATAAGCAAGGCTAAGCGGTCCAAGTATTTTCCTAGAATGTATCCTAATTTTTGGCCTAATTTTTCTTATGATGATCGATTTAACCAGTTTTAGTTTAATCAAGATTAGCAGTTGTATGAAGGTCAAATTCTCAAAAAATGTTAGGTCATGTGATGGGATTGATTAAGTCCATTCTACCAACAAAAAAGAAAGGTACATTTGGATTGAAATAATTAGGGAATGGAAAATCAAAGTCAGTGTCTCAATTAACATAAGGTCCAAAATTGGGATACTGCTCCAACAAACCTAAGGTGGACCAGCTGATGAGGAAGCGTGTGATGAAAGCGCGTGAAAAGGACGTTCCAGACAAAGATGATTATTTCTCTCAATTAAAAAACCGAGTAGAGAGAGAGAGAGAGAGAGACGAGGCATCTAAAGCATCATCATGTCATGTACAGGTACACACGTGTGGTGTCTATGATGTGGTTGATGAGTTTTTGTGGGTCCCCAAGACACACGAACAGTTACACTTAGGCCCCATCCTATGTTATCTTTTTGGAGAGAGAGAGAGAGTGTTGTTTTGGTTTTGGGGTTTTGGTTTTGGTTTTGCCGTTTTGGTTTTGGGGTTTTGGCTTGCATGGTTGTCCGTAGCTCTGTGATATGATATCGATATGTATGCACCAAAATCAAATCAAATTATCCTATCAAAGTCGAATTAGACAGTTGTGAATTTGGAATTGTTGGGTCTAATAAATAAAAAAATAAAAATCTAATAAAATAAGCCAGTTCAGCTGTGAATGAATGGGGAATTGTTGGTCTAAAAAGCCACGTCTATGCACCGAGTACCATTCATGAGTTGTCATCGTATGGTTGATGTTACTACTGGGTGGGACCCTAAAGGAACCTGCGAAGATGAAACACCATCAGTGTTATTACTAGAACCCTGAGTAAACACTAATTATTCATTTTGGTAAAGGTTTTATTGAGAATTGAAAATTTTGTTAAAATAATTAATTTTTTTTTTATAAAAAGTTTCTTAAAATGGTTTACTAATGTATGTTTTAAAAGCACACGTTAATAAATTTCATATATTCTTGCTTACTACAAAAATATATACATTCTACCTTTTTTATTATTAAATAAATAATGGGATAATTTGGTAATAATTAGTTCAATTAATAAATTTTATTGCAGTAGATAACTATAATCATGAAGTAAAAGTTATTAGGTTGAAATTCAAAATTCTATCCCATATATATATAATAATAAAAAATTAAGGAAAATTTATAATATTTTCACAACAAATTCTAACTAATAAGTTGTTACTGATGCCAACTAGTAATAGCCACTAGCCAGTAATAATCTACCACTTAAAATTTATTGTGAAAATATTGCGAACATATCATTTCTCAAAAATTAAATAATTGGATCTATGTGGTTTTGCTACGAAGCATTTATCTCCCTTATGGTTTGCTTTATGAAATATTTTCATTAATTTATCAAAATTTGATGATGTGACACGGCCAAAATCACATACAAAAAAAAAATGATTGAAGAAACAATTAATAATACTAATACCACACATTTTGCTATAATTATTTTACGTGACAGACTGTGAGTAGTGGCAAAAAATAATAGGTTTAAGTGACAGACAATCAATCACAGTTTGCCACATAAAATAATTGTGGCAAAGCATTTGTGCAAGTGTATGACACTAGCATTATTATAGAAGAAAAATATCATTCTATGCACCCTCACATTTGTGGTTCTCTCTCTAACTTTCTCTTTCAATTCTCATTTGGGTTTGTGTATGTTTACAAGGTGCAAACTTTATGATATAAAACATTCTTTTTCTTTAATTCTATCCCGATGCTTGTTGTTTTCCTAATGGATTTTGTTGAAAATTGCCATGTAATCAAATTTTGTTAAACTTAGAGAAAATGCTTCATAAAGCAAATCACAATTGAGGTAAATATTGTATAAAGCAAATCACTAGTAGGTAACTGTTACGAAATATAACACACAATAGCTTCAAAATTTAAGGGTATAGCATGTGTGTGATATCTGTAATTTTTTCCAACTAATTTCCTACTTTACCAAATAGGTTTGAATAAGCTTTTAGCTTTCAACATTTTTTAATTCTCATTATTTATAGGTACAATTTTACTTTTACCCACTTTCAACAAACTAATAAAAAGTTATCCAAATGCAGACTAAATCCTTCAATTCCAGGTATTTTTGTAGGGGGGAAAATTATCTATAAAACTCGTTTTCAAACAAAAATTTGTTTTCTTGTGTTTGATTGCAATTTTGGAATTGATCCCAAAAGCATTATATATCATTTGACTAGTATTAAAAATCATTAATATTTTTATATAGGAGTGGTGATATTGATGATAGTGGTGTTGGTGCTAATGAAGGCAATGGTAGCTGGTGGTAATGGTGACAGCATTGATAATGGTGTGGGCCGTGTGGCCATGGAGGAGGAGATGGTACTGATTATAGTGGCATCAATGGCACCAAAAAATGCATTCGGCACAAGGGAATGGTGAAAAATATTTTTTGTATTTTTTTTTTTTATAGCTTGACCACGTAAAATATTTGTTGATTTTGATATATGAAAATGTCATCGAAACATAGTGTAAGTGTCAAAATGCGGAGACCATTTTATCATCAATCAGTAATGGTTACTTGCCAACCATCACTAGAGATCTTTAGATGGACAAAGTACATGATCCTACAATTATGTAAGCTTTTTAGGTCCACTAAACTAGTGTTGGGCTCTTTTATTAGAGCCTTAAAGAACTAATGGGCTTGTAAAATTCCTTACCAAATGCGGGATGGGCTATCACAAAGCCTGAAGGTCTGAAACCATTTTGTGCTCTCTCTCTCTCCCTCCTGCTTTACAAAATTTATTGTATAACTTTTACCAACTGAGGTGACACCAATCACAGCAAAATAATTTAAACACCTTCATTGATACCTCAACTATAATAAAATTTGAAGCATCTTATATTTTCCATTAAAAAAAAAAATGTTTTAACTCACTAGTACATTCAATGATTCAACGATATTATGTGATAGTCATTTAGAGTTAGACAATAAAGTCATTTGCTTTCTTTTACTCGAAATACGAGAAGACACCTTTGGGGCGGTGACGGTGACAATATCCCATAAAGTCTGCCTTCACTTTCCACTTATTTGTTTGTTTATTTCTGTTGGCCACAGCAATCGTACGAGACGGGCCAAATTTCCTATTCTCCACCCCTACCCTACTTCTGCTTCACGACTGATTTTTCTTTTCATCCTATCTTAGCGGGTATCTGTGAGTACCCTCCCTGCCAATTGTATTTATACATCTACATAATTTAATAAAATTTTTGATTTAAAAAAAAATCATTCATTAAATTAAAACTCATAAAACATTAAACAATTTTTAATATTATAAAATCTTCACGAAGCATAATAATACAACATTTCAAGTATTAAAAATATAAAAACAATTCAAACATAATAATATAGCAATTTAAATCTTAAAACATAAAACTATAAATTACTTATTAAAAAAAAAAAAAGACATCATAAATTCAAACTTTGAAGGCCAAAGTACATATATATGCCTTATAAAGAAAAAACTATAAAATACTACAAAAAATATTTTTTAATTTTTAAAATATAATTAGGGCAAGTACAAGGAGAAAATTAAAATATTCAAACTCAGCTCAAGTTCAAACCAAGCCTAAGATTAATGTTCAAACTCGAGTTCATCAAAAAGTACAAAAATTTGAGCTCAGCTTTTCTTGGCTTGATTCATTAGTCAAACAAAGCTTGAGCTTGAGATCCTACACAATTACATTATCAAACTCATATTAATCTTATCAAGCCCATTTGGTTTGGATGCGTGATTCTAACTCCCAATTAATTAAAACTTTAATAAGATATATATTTATTTGTTAAGCTCATATTAAGTTTATTACCAAGCCCTTAAATGAGTCTAGGCTCAAATTATTTTTTATCAAGTCCTATTATTCACGAACTTGTTCATAAACATTTTATTTATTTTTGCTTAGACCTGGCTTGTTTATTACACAAGTTTAAAATGAAGACTCAAACTTGGCTTGTTTATAAACAAACAAATATAAATGAGTGTTTTTGTTGAGTAAAGCCCAATCTATTTACAAATGACTTGATTCATTCACAAGTTACAACCCTAACTTTGCACACTATTTTCAATGGATTTGAGTGAAGTGATTCTTGTTTGGTTGTAGGCTATTAGTGACGTGGAGTGTTGGCCAAGACTTAGGGTGATGATTGCCAATGTATGATGGTAGACAGTGTGTCTGAGAATTGGGGAGTTTGAGCATCACTGATAATAGTGGAAAAAATCGAGACATGTTCAAAATACACAATATCCTTTTTTTTTTTTCTTTTTTCTTTTTTTTTCTTTTTTTTTTCTTTTTTTCATTTTAAATGTAACAATGTAGTTAGTATGATAAAGTTATTTTGAGTAAACCAACATTTACATTTAATGTCAAAGACCTTGTAGTTGAATTGACACATCTCCATGTATAAAGTGCTTGGGAGTCAGGGGAGAAAAAGTTCGAATTGCGGGATTAACAGTATGTTCTAATTATCTCTAAGAAAAAGAAAGAAAAAAAATTACATTTAATGACCATATCCATGTCATTAAAAGGAATAGACTGAAACAAGGAATTTCTAATGATCTCAAACGTTAGGACTTAGGACTAAATAAAAAATGTTTTTATATAAAAAATAAAATCAAAATCATACTAAATTTAAAGATGTAATTTATATTATAGTGTTTAGTATAGAACTTTTGTGGAGTTGTAAGTTGATTCATCAAATTTCTTTCTAAAAAGCAAGTGATTCTTTTTGTCCCCCACAAGCCGCTAAAAGATTTGATATCCTCTTCGATTCAGTTAAACAGATGCAATTCGGCAAATCGTATATTTCTAAAATCACTCTCCCAGATTATATCTGAAACTTCATCATCGATCGATGACTTCAGCTCGGAAAAACAAAGTTTGTTGACTTTAATATCTTTTTATATTATTTTCAAAAAAAAATATCTTTTTATATTAAAAACTAACTACAAAATTTTAATTAGGGATTAATACAAATTAAAACCGCGTTAGAAGAATAATAATGAAAGAAGAGCATCCTGGTCCTGGTCAGGCTAATTATAAATTTTTGACTAGACAATATTCCAAGCAAAGAGTGCCCTGGTCAGCCCCACAATGGTATCCAATGTCCCAAGTTCTACCAACATTTCGAATATTTTTATTGTGGGGAAGATTCTCATATATTTCTTTTGTAGGACCAACATATATAATAAACAAGATTAGTGATGATAATGGTCAATTAACTAATGGGTAATGTGAATTTGGTATGTCTCCTTTGTAATAGTATCAAATGGAATCAATTATGGATCTCCCCCATTGACATGATAGATCACAGAGCAAGAACAAAAGAGAAACTGTTCTAATAAGCACCTTAAAAATTTTGACGGTGTCTTTAGAGTACTGAGTATCTATTGGCATTAATGTAAGGACAAAATTTTCTTCTGAAGTCCAAACCTGTTGGAAGAATTTCATTCAACTCATTATGTGCGATTTTGTTTATATAACTTATTAAGTTATTTAAATTAATTACATAACTATCAAATATGTTGTGTGATTAGCATGTGTGGATTTGATCTTTTTTTTTTTTTTTTTTTTTTCAATCCACCCACTGAGTAAGGACACACCAAACTCATACCTAATTTTACAACATACTTAGATGTCAACTTGTGATTGGGTTTCAGCACTTACACATTAGATTACCACAAGTACTTGCTGGAAAAAAAATTAGGTGCACCAATTACAATGTGACATTTAAGCATGTTGTAAATTTGAGTGTGTCCTGATATTATTCTCTCTCTTTTTTTTTTTTTTTTCTTTTTTTTTTCTTTTTTTTTTTTTTTCAAACTGGTTTGAAGAAAATTTCTTTCTCAAGTTGGTCTTATGGTAGGAGTAAGATTCACTGTTCTTATGCTAGAGTAGCTAGCTTATTCAGTTTATTTCTTAAATGTTTGTTTGACAGAAGTTTTTTTCTTTGAAATTTTTAGTTTATCTGTATACAACTCTTTAAAGTTATTTTTTAAGAACAAATTACAACTATATTTTAATAAACTTTCAGCAAATAAACAAATCAAACAAATTATAGTAAAGTCTTCATCTAAATGCCCACTTAAAAAACTTTACTTTTTTAAACGATTATTTTATTTATATAATTTGATAATTACGATAAGAGAGAGGAAATTTGATCTTTCGACGTTTTTGTTAAAAACATCAAAAGATGTAAGTTGAATTACAAGACTCTTGACATAATGATTATAATTCTACATAATATACCTATAACAAAAATAAACCAAATAAACTGATGAAAATGAAAATGAAAATAAATTGATATAACTTACTGTGGCAACTGTAATTACTAACAACAAAAGGGGTGGAGCATGGACGTTATTCCTATAAATCAATGTGCACAACGATTCATGTACAGTACTAGCTAGTGTTGTGTTGGGTTCTATGCCATGAAACTTGGTTATCAAAAAAATCAATCAAAAGGACCACCTGGATTGACCTGATCTTTTGTCCCTACATTAGTGCTGGCGTTAGCTATGAGATTAGAAGGACCACCTAAAAAATCCATTGAACTTGAGTCACTGCATTGTAAAAGTTATCTGAAGTGTGTGAGTCACAATCTTAATTATTGGATTAGGAGGTGTTTGGGATTTCAAAGCTAAAAATAGTTCCTTGTATTCTTATATATACGATTCTGACTCCACCAGGCACAAAAGATGAAAAAGGGTATGTGTTTTCTTCCTAAGTCGAACCCTATGGTCACAAAAAAATCCATTTGTCACTATTCTAATAATAAGAAGAAGAATATAATAAATATGTGGTTTGGGACTTGTGAGGATCTGAGACCATGGGATAATTATCGTAGATGATAGAGAGGTAGGTTAGAAAGAAACAACCCAGACTGGGTTTGCAGAGGGACGTTGACAAGGCAAGGGCACAGCTAGGGTTAGGGATGTTTCCTTCTTTTGGGATGTGACCTGTCTTTTAGTCATGACCATATGCCCTAAAAGTTTTTGAATGAATCATATTTTGCGACTTGCTACCGATTGATGTTCAGGGGAATTTTCAGCACTACTGTGCGTGCACAGTTAGAACAACCACATCAAATCGTGCATGACCTTACAAAATATAAAAAGTAGTCCATTTTACACATTTTGAGTAAAAAACACCCATATCAATGGGTATAAAATTATGCATAACTTGACGGTTACGGTAGCCCATGCATTTAATATTTTAGTATTTTTTGGTAGTGTTGGGTTTGTGAGAGAGAGAGAGAGGTAGTGGGTAAGGAAATAATAAAAAATTGTAAAAGAATTAATATTTTATTGAATAAATGTGTAGAATAGATAGACTAATATGGATATTTTGTAAAAATGGGTATACAAGATAGAAAAAAAAAATTGTACAAAATAGATAGAAAGTTTGCATGAGCTAATGCAGTTGCTCTTATCTTGATAAAATCTAACATGAAATGCTTGTTAGGCTGCGATGTTGTATAGACCAATAAGGTCAGGTACACATCTCTCACTATTATTAATATAGATGGTTTTAATTGATATATATATATATATATATATATAAATAATAAAAGTAGTGAAAATGATGTTAATTACTCTAAGGTCTGTTTAGATACAATTTATTTTTACTGAAACTGAAAACTGAAAATATTGTAACAAAATAATTTTTAAATATGTGAATAGTATCATGGGACCCATTTTTTATATTTTTTTTCCTGATGAACAGTGCACAAACAGTGCACTGTCTCCTAAAAGCTATTGCGCGTGAATTAAAAAAAAAAAAAAAAAAAAAAAAAAAAAAAAAAAAAAAAAACGCAAACATGAAACGCATCTCAAAACGTGGATCCAAACACTCAATAAATCACAATTTTTTTTTTTTTTTAAATTACCACCCAAGGGGTGTGGTATAGTGGCAGGAAAGCTTTGTTGCACCCATCACACATACTTGCATTAGATGTGGGGTTGAGTAGTAGCACGCCCCATGTTACCAAACCTTATATCTAACATATAAGGACACACTCGATCCAATCCAAAAGATTAAGCTTATAATTTTGGACACAATTATGTTATATTAATCTCTTATTCTTGTTATTTTTAATTATTTAATGTGGGACTTCACTTATACGTGTATTCCCAAGAGACTATTATTGGGTTGGCTTGCCATGAGAAAAAAAAAATATATATATTAATATTATATTTATTTTTGAGGAAAGAAAAGTTCTTAATGTTAAACCTAGACCAAAGCTGTAATGGTAAAAGGAGGCAAGGTATGGTGGTTGAATATTTCAATCAATTTCAAAGCTTTTTTAATTGTTTAATGAAACAAACCGTCTCATGTGCTTATATTCGTAGCTTATTTTATTTAGAAATATATAAATTGAGTTACCCCCGAACATGTTACGAATTATTCATCCATGTGCTTATAGATTTATATACCTAGAAGGTTCCTAGAAGCACCTTACTATAAATAAATAATATTATAATATAAAAAAAAAAAAAAAAAAAAACTATTATTTGTCAATGATATAATAATAATAAACGGCTACGTCGTGCTTGGTGATATATGCTCCTCCCCACACCCAATTAATTGATACAAAAGTAAAAGGAAGCGGCGGAAAGGAACATGGTGCACTGCAAGGAAAAAAAAAATACGTTTATAAGCGATTTGCTAAATTTGTGAAGATCATCAGAAAGAGTTCTATTTTTTTTTTTTTTTTAATTAAAAAAAAGGTTCTGAAACTGATGGGGAATGATGCTGGTTTTTCTTTGCTGCAGACAACATTTCATGTGGGATTAGTTATGTGTACAACAGCATTGCTCACATATATATTGTAGGCCATGTTCAATTAAAGATTTTATCACATGTATATAGTAGGCCATGTTCAAAGATTTTATCACACATGACACCCTATTAAACTGGCTAGGTAAATTGTTGCAGCACTTAGTGGGGATGGCATGCGTGAGTCACATGAAAATGTGAGAGCAAAGCAAAGAATGGCAAACCTAGACGTGACAAACAGGTCGGGTTAGTCTTGTTCGAGTTCGACCCGAATGGGTTCAAGTTAGAAATTAGTATAATTAAAATGTGATGTAAAACATATGATCTTTGGCAGGTCAAATTAGTGCAATATGATCATTTTTTTTATATAAAAAGAAATAATTAAATAATACACTTGAACTTTTTTTTTTTTTTTTAATCTTTTATCTTTCTTTTAATACAAAATAAGATAGAAAAAAAAATGAAAATACTCTGAAATAAAAATATAAATTCTTAAGTTTTCTTTCCAAAATGTCCTAATCTAATAATTTAACAAAATAATAAAAGAAAAATTAGATGCCATTGACCAAATATTAACCTTGAGTATGCTTATTATTGGAGCATTTTAATATTAATTAATTAAAATGGATTTATAGGACTATATAAATGTAAAGATGTGAGAGTTAATATAGAAGATGAGAAGTTAGTGAAAATGTTTAATCCTACATTGAAAATGAGAGAGATTATTTTATTATTTTTAATTGTGATAATTAGTGGGCTAATATGAATTGATTTAGATATTGGACTAGATACGTACGCAAAAGGAAGGTAAAGGGAGAAGGTGTCAATGTCACGCTTCAGTCCAAATAGTATTTTGTATTTCTTATTTTCAAATTAATAATATTCAGAAGTATTATTCACTTTCTTTTTGTGTTATTTCCATTTCTCATATTTAATGTTTATTTATTTATTATTATAGTGAATTTACAGAACAATTTATAGTGATTTTTATGCAATTATATAGGTCACTAGAGAAAATTTGATAGAAAAATTGAAAATAAATAAATGAGTGATTGAAACTTCTTGCTATTTTTTCCTTTACATAAAATCTTCTTTCCCTTGTTAGCAAATTTAGAAAATAAATTAAAAAAGAAAGAACAATAAGGGTGAGTAGAAACAAATTCACAAAATATTGAATTAAGGGTATTTTGAACATAAATAATTAAAGCTTGACTACTGAATGTAACAACAAGACGATGGTAAGTAGGTGGCAATCTTGACAGAGGGAGATCCGGAGTTTAATAAATCAATAGTTGCAAAGCAAAGTATGAGACCTAGGGATGTACAGCAAACCCACCAATCCGCCAAAACTGACTTGACTCAACCCAACCCGCTAGGTTGGGTCAGTTTTTAGGAGTTGGTAGGTTGAGTTGGGTTATTAAAATTTTTTTAATAGTAGGTCGGGTTGGGTTCAGGTTATAACAATCGCAAACCCACCTAACTCGACCCAACTCACTTATATATTTAAAATTTAAATTATATATATTTAAAAATATATTATATAATTAATAAATTTTTTTATTTAATTTTTCCCCTATTCGGCTCCTCCTATATATATAAAACCTAATTACCTCACAAACCCTAACAATCTTATTTCTCTCTCTATTGCCTTCCACTCCCACTCTCCCACTCCACTCCTATTCGTTTATAACTGAGCTGGGATACTAGTTTATATATATATTTTTTTTATCAACTTTGTTGGATATATTTTGTTTATAACTGAGTTAGAATACTAGTTTATGTATATTTTGTTTATCAATTCAGATGGTAGGTGGGATATATATTTTTTCTAATCAATTTAATAATATTAGTAATAAATAAAAAATCATCCAACCCATGAGTTTAACCTGACCCAACCCGATCCATGTGAGTTGGGTTGCACCCCTATGATGGGTTGGGTTAGGTTGGATTTTTTTTAATCCACCATGGTGGGTTGAGTCGAAAATTTCCTTTAACCCGACCGAACCTGACCCATGCACACCCCTAGACTAAGACCAAAGTGGTAAAGATGACTTATGATGCTAGTAGAGTTATCTACCCTCACCGAACTTAGAGAAAAGAAAAAGTTTGAGAAGAGTGAAGAAAAAAGAAACAAAGAAAATGAGAACCAAAAAGAAAAAAAAAATTGAGAATTTGAAACAAACAAAATTAAAAACAAATTAAGGGAAAAAGATTTTTTTTTTTTTTTTCTCTTCATAATAAATGGTTCAATCCACTTGACTTGAGGTTTACCCTACCCGCTATTTTAGCGGGTCTGGTTCAGACTGACCCTTTTTCCATGTGTTGTCCCAAAAAATTCGCTATATATACCCAATTTTATCCTACCGGTTTGAGTGAATCAACAAATTAGGATACGATTTTGTCAGCTCTAAGCAAACCCATATTTACTATACTTTGTTTAATCTGAGTTGAGCTCTTGAGTGAGTGGCTAGTATGATTTGGGGTCATTTTGACTTTGCCCCCTAACATTTAAAAATTTTAATTTGCTTCCCTAATGTTAGGGGTTAATTTTGATTGAAAGCCCCTTCGTTAATGTCCATGTTGATGTTAAGTGACACCTAAGCCTACCACATGTGTTACTTGGTTCAATTAAATCATGTCACATAATTTTAATTATACCATGTAATTAAATAAACAAAAAACTTTTAAAAATTAAAATAAATCCTAAAATCTAATAAACTTTTTTTTTTTTTCATTTCAGCTGATTCTTAGATGAACATGGAGGAACACGATGAATAAACCAAGAAAATTCAAACCCAGAAAAATCAAACCTATAAAATTCAAATATAGAAAAGAAAAAAACCATAAAAAATAAAAAACCTTTTAAAAATATAATACGGAATACTATAACTAGGTGGTATAAGGACATGATTATTTCTACATAACCTTTTTTATAAAATTTAAAAGCAAAATAATTTCCCAAAAAGTCAAGTGTTACATATATTATGAATGAGTTTTTAAATTTGAGAAGTGTCACATCTACAATATTTTCATAATACTTTCACAAAAAATTATATGTAATAAGTTGTTATTGGTTCAAATTTAAATGTACTACTAAAATTACTTTTTTGTCTACTAATAACAACTCATAACAACTTATCACTTATAATTTGTTGTAAAAATGTCATAAACATATCGCTTCTCTTTAAATTTTGGTATTTCATATTTCTTATGAAGTTAACTCAAGATTTTGAATTTGGATTGGATGCAATGTTGAATTGCATTGAATTCATCCTGATGATGACATGTTCAATAATTGACACATGACATTATTTGAATGGATCCCATGCAACCAACATTGAACTCAATCCTTACATGCGCTCAATATATTCACACACGTAAATGTATCAAAGAAATTCAAAATTAAATTGGTATTTTTGTTTGTTCTCAGCTGAAAAGTGAAAATACTTCCTTAGGCCAAACATGTATGTGACAGTTGACTGAGGAAATGGATTAGGGCATATTTGGAGGGAATCCCACAGCCACTAGCTCCAAACCCAATCAATCAATCATGCACGTCGGCAAAATCATATGACATCAAAGACAGTTAAATCCTGGAAGATCAACGTCCCAATTATCTCCACGTGTCAGCACACAAGACATCAGATGCTGGACATGACGTACACATGCAGCCACAGACACAAACTTCCACGCAGTTATATTATTGGGGTCTCTCTCTCTCTCTCTCTCTATAGCTAAGAGCCTAAGCAACACATAATAATAGAAGTACAAGAAGAAGAAGCTAAAGCCTCTAAGAAGAAACAAATTATAGGAAAGCAATTAGTCTATAACCCAAATATCATATAGTAGCTATTTGATTCTAAGTTACTTGTTAATTTTTCCTTTTTTGTGTTCACAACCGGACTTTCTCATGGAAGTTAGCCGGAAAATGACGAACGTGCTAGGCACTGAGCGTGATTTGAACTTTAAGGAGACTGAGCTGTGTCTTGGATTGCCTGGTGGTGGTGGTGGTGGTGGTGTAACTACTGAGCCTGAGACTCTCAAAGCTACAGGAAAAAGAGGCTTCTCCGAGACTGTTGATCTGAAACTTAACCTTCAGTCCAAGGAAGATAGCAACAAGAATATTGTTTCAAAGGAGAAAAACCCGGCAAAGCCACCAGCCAAGTAAGCCATCAACTCTATCTCTGATTTTTTTTCAATAGAAATTCTAGTCACTTTAAATATGCTATATGGGGTTAGGCTATCATGCTCAAATACTATTATTATTGTACTGTTATAGTTGATAGTAACAGAGATGTATTAACACATTTTATCTTTTAGTAATTTTTAGGACACATTTCTATTGGATAAAAAAGCTGCTTATTTTATGGTCAACGTTATCAACTTCTTTATTTTTACTTTCATGTTTATTTTTGGCAATACTCATCAATACCAAAAAATACAGCTTTTAGGGTTTGATTTTATAGTTTTGTTAAAGAAGAAGGAAGAATTTAAAAGGGTAATTATGGATTTCAGGGCACAAGTTGTGGGATGGCCACCAGTTAGGTCGTACAGGAAGAATATGATGGCTCAGAAGAATACAAGTGAGGAGGGAGAGAAAGCAATCAGTGCTGGTGCAGCCTTTGTGAAGGTTTGCATGGATGGTGCACCATATCTTCGTAAGGTGGACTTGAAAATGTACAAGAGCTACCAAGAACTATCTGATGCCTTGGCCAAGATGTTCAGTTCCTTTACCATGGGTGAGTCTATTAATTGTTGCCTATAGGAGAAATATAGAGAACATGATTTTTTATTTTATTTTTTTTAGGTAGAAAACAAGACTATAAAAATTCATGGATTATATGATTATTATTATTATTATTTTTTTTTTTTTGGTAGGAGGATTATATGATTTTTCAAGTTCCATGAGTAACAATCATTGGTCCAAAAGAAAGAAAAAATAGTTTGAAGAGCTATTAACAGTTTCCAATAGATATCCATGTGTATGAGAGATCTTGACCCCAACATCATTAATATAAAATAAAAATAACAAGCTCCCATTCAGGTAGGTCTTATTTTGTATTTCATGGAACAGATTGATTATTTGCAAATTATATTATAATAATTAGTAGTAAGTTAATTAAAAAGTTCTATTTTGTTGTCTTTTCACCTTGTGTAGATCTGGAAAAGAACATATGTTAGAGCAAGTGGAACTTGAAATGATATGATTGATTGCATATTACAAGCTAGCTTTTTATCACTTTATTGTTGGTTTGATATTTTATGTATAAGTAATTTATATTGTTTTTATGTTTGTTTAAATTAAAGGCAATTATGGGGCCCAAGGAATGATTGATTTCATGAATGAGAGCAAGTTAATGGATCTCCTCAACAGCTCTGAATATGTGCCAACCTATGAAGATAAGGATGGTGATTGGATGCTTGTGGGCGATGTTCCATGGGAGTAAGTACTTCATCCCTCTAAAAGAAACCCTAAGCCAAATCACATGGATAATCAAATAACTAATACAGAATATATATGGAAATATAACACATAAGCTTGCCAGCATAATATATGGAGAAATGGAGAATTAATGTTCAAAATTCTTATTACTTAGAAATTTTTTTAAAGATCAAGTGAAATTATAACTATTAGTACTAACTCTTATTTGATTTCATACAGGATGTTTGTTGATTCATGCAAGCGCTTGCGCATAATGAAAGGATCAGAAGCTATTGGTCTTGGTATATATATTCAAAAATACATTATCTGGTCTAGTTTAACTATTTATATTTTTGTAAATTTTTATATGTAAGACTATAATTAATGTAAATTTGGTTTAACTTTCAGCACCAAGAGCCATGGAGAAGTGCAAGAACCGTAGCTGAACTATGCTTAGCTTAGCCAACTCCTGCATCCATGAGGACTTATACGTGAAGGCACTTTCGCATGAGTCGGATCAATCGAGCAGGGTGCATGTTCTTTTGATTGTGTTTGTTTGTTTGTTTTTTTTTTTTTTTTTTTTTTAATTTGATCGTATATAGATATCAAAGGATCTGGACATTTGTAATAGACAAGAAGCAATAAACTTAGCCCGATTGTCTGCCTTGTTTATTGCTAATGGTTTGTTTAATAATCACCTATTTTGATGTTGTTTGTTGCTGTCCCTGCTGTCCTAGTTGTTTGTATGTTTTATTCCTTCAATTTTAATGCTTCTTATATTTTTTTATTTTCATGAAAAGATTCTTCATATTCCTTATTTTCCTTTCTATTCATTAATTTATTGAGAGGAGTTATTATTGTTTTTAGGTGAGGAAGGTATTAAAAACCAGGACCCAAATTTGGTAGGGAACAAGACCATGTGCATGTTGATGGGGCTTGCATTCATGTCCATTAATTTGTGGAATTTGTATTACCAGTTGGGACACACATATTTAATTTTTTGAATGTAGACTGTTGATTGAAATGTGGGTGGAATTCTTTAAGCTCAGATGGTACGAACTATGGTAGTTGCCATAGGTGGATGTTATATTGTTTTAATTTTAGGATCATAATTGAAGATTACGGGATCACTAATAACATTTAATTTAGGTCAAAGAAAGTGGTACTACCCATTTCAATTATCAAATTTATATTGTCCATCGAATTCTTTACCCATTTCTCTCACCTCTCTCTATTTCTTTTAAGCTTTAGGGATTTCTTGGATCTGGCATTATGACACTCTCATGTGCTGCTTTTAATATAAATACTTTGTTTTATGAGAAGTGGAATGATCCCGGAAGGCAACAAATTCTCTTTAATAACATTCCTTTAATTTGATTATTGGGATTACCTAATCCAAGAACAATTTCCTTCTTCCTTCCAAATTTTTTTTTTTTTTTTTTAAACTTTTGGCTTTGCCCTTAAACTTATTATTGTAGAGAAAAACGGGTATAACAAAATTACCATTTACATATCAAAAAAATTTTTATAGAAAAATTTACATATCATATTTAGTGCTAGTTTTAAAAGTATAGAAATATTGCCAAGAATTGTATAGTTCAATTGGCACATTTTGATGTTTCTAAAAGAGATATCAAAAGTTCAAATCACCCCCCCCCAAAAAACTATCTATGAAAAAAATAAAAATAAAAGAGCAAACAAGTATTCTTATAAAATAAAGTAAAGAAATATTCTAAATTTTTATTAACGGAATAGCCACATTTATTATTTCAAAAACCCATACACAATCTCTTTTTCTCAGGAAGTTATTAGTTCTACCAAAGGACTACTAAAATAGTTCTTCCAACCAATAAAACATTGTCACTTATGCAAAAATGACGTCACCCAGTGATTTTTTTTTTTTTTTTACTTCTTGTGCTGATTAGGAAGTTAACCCACACATTTATATGTGTGGGATCATTTCATTGGTTAGGAAGACCACTTCAGTAGTCCTCCTCTTTCTTATCACTTTGTTGAAAAATTATTATCTACTCCTAGAATATAGCATTCCACATTAATAAATAAATAAAAAACAAGCCACCTAATATAAAAAGGGAAAAGCTAATGAATACCCTAATTAAGGGCATTGATTTAGGAAATATTTTTAGAAATTTTTTATGAGAAAAGAAAAAATAATTAATTTTTTAATGGCTTTTTATATTCCCATATATGAAAGCAGTGTAAAAAATTTCTTAAAATAGTTTATTAACATTGTTCTAAGAGCACCTATTAAAAATACATGACTTTTTGAATTTATATCATACTTTTTTATTAGGTGCTAGTTAACGAAGGGCCTAATTAAAGGTATTAATTTAGAAAATATTTTAAGAAATTTTTTATGAGAAAAGAAAAAATAATTAATTTTTTAGCTATTTTTTATATTCCCATATATGAAAGTAGTGTAAAAATTTTCATAAAATAATTTATTAACATTGTCCTAAGAGCACCAATTAAAAGTATATGACTTTTTGAATTTATATCATACTTTTGTATTAGGTGCTTTGTTTTTTGTTTTGTTTTGCTTTTTTTTTCTTTTCTTTTTTTTTCTTTTTTTTTTTTTATTGATGTAAATTTCTATGCCGTAGAATTTCATAATTACTCTCCTTTGCTTTTCTTTTCTTTTATTTTTTATTTTTTAATACTCATCGCTTTATCTTTGTTTACAAAAGTAAGGCTAAAAGAAATCTGTCTTTTTTTCTTTGTCACTTTATCCCTTAGCTTACCTAACATTTTTTTTTGGGGGTCAAACTCGTATCCTTCTTTCACACTACGATTTTTTTTTTTTTAATACTTTTTTAAGTTGCCCACCATTTCATTTATTTATTTATGATTATTAAATTTGTATCACTAATTTATTTATGTTAATTTTTTCATGTAGACTTGTCAGAAAATGTTTAGATTTTTATCATGCAGTTTCATGACAAAGACAAAATGGTTAGAGAAAACATTTTTCTTTTTAAGGGATAAGTGATGAGAGTCCAGCTAACTTAACTGGTAAAATCTTTGATGATTGAAATAGAGATATGGAGTTCAATCCCCAACTACACCAAAAACTGATTGGTGTCTTAGACTGATGAAAAAGAACTATCATCAGAAGCAGATGCTATAGATTGAAACTTTCTCTCAAAAAAAAAAAAATAAATAAAAAGATGACCATAATAATAATAAAATTAAAAATATAAGGGACGCGGAAGAAAAATTATGTGTGTGTGTTAGAGTTTCAACTCTTTATCATTAAATGAAAACACAAATTAATTTTTGGTGTAGGGGAGAATATATATTTGATTACTTCTAAAATTAATATGGAATATGAGAAATGAAGGATAATTTTGTCACTCTATTTTTTTTTTTTTTTTACAATAATAAGCTTTGGAAAGCCTGTTAAAATTGTTACAATAATAAGGATTCCAATTAGTTGACTAAGTCATATTATTAATAGGATTCCAATTATATATATAAATATATATATATTTATATATATATATATATATATAAATATATATATATATATATATATATATTTATATATTCACCTTTGTTATAGGTTTTTATGAGGACAGTGAGTTCAAGCCATGCAATTGTATAGCAAACAGAAAATTATCCTGTTTATATTCCTAGCGAGGGAGAGCTCTTTGAACGTATTTTAGGTTTGGGCTTTATGAGAGTACTTTTGTATTAATTTTGTAATTTTCTTATTTTTTTTTAGTGAAATTTTCTCTCTGCCTATGAATGTAGACCTAAGGCCAAATCATATTAATATTTTTGTTCATTATGTGATTGCTTTTTCTATTTAACAGCCTACTATTATTGGATACACTCACACCAAATTGGTATCAAAACTTCCACTATCTCAACAACTTGGTACCAGTGTTCTTTGTTTGGATTGAGGGGTTATTTCAATTTTGTTTTGAGTTCTTTGTTCAAGAAACTGAATGTTCCAATAGCTATAAGATATATTGGTTATGTAAGGTTTTTAAGGAAGACGATAAAAATTTTGTCCACAACAAAATTTGAGATAAAAAATTTTTAAGAGAAAAATAATTTCAATTTGTGGTGTGTTAAAATGCGTGTTTTGTTAATGCAAAAAGAATTATTGAAAGCACTGAAACATCAAGGATGTTTTGCTAGCAAAAGATGATGAAAAGGAAGATTTCTTGGAATGAGCTAGCAGAGTGTAATTCAGTTGTCTCTAACAGATGAAGTTTTAAAAGAGGTTGTAGAGGAGATTGCCATAGTTTTCATAACTGAACTAGATCGACCTGTTCAACCAAGAATCGAAGGTCTAGCCGATTTTTTGGCAAGCGATTCAGGATAGTCTGTATTTTTGGATAAAATTCAAGCATGGGAAGTCAGACCTTGGCCCCTCATTCAAGAAATAGTCTGACACTTGCACACTAACCATTGAGACAAGTCAGCTTCTTGAGTTTTTAAGTTACAAAATATTAAGTTTATTAAATATAATTGAATTAATCATTTTTATTTTGTCCCGGTTTGACGTCGGTTGAACCCTAGTTTAACCTCAAAAACCTTAAACCTCTTCATTTTAATTTTTTTCAATAATTCAAGTTTCAAAACAATGGAAAAACCAATTGCAAAATTGTGGCTTAAGTTAGAAATTCAATACATGACTAAGCCTCTTAAAAAGTCATGTGTACACTAACTAACAACTATACATCATTCAAATAAAAGAAGATACACTCATTTGTAGCCATCCTAATAAAAAAAGAGCATGTGCGCATAACGCGCACACGTGTACACACACATACAATCATACTTGGTTTTCTTAAGAAGAGGGAATACTCGCAACAAATAGGTATTAAAACTTCCACTATCCCAAGACAATTTGTATCCGCTCCATTAATTGATATTACAAGAAAAGAAAGGTAGCGCCAAATTCCATTCACATTACATATAAATTGCGTCATCATTCTTTTTAAGAAAAGGGGCCACAAATTTCTTTTTATTAAAAGAAGAAAAAAAGTTGATTTAGTAATTTCAATCCATAGAAGACAAATTTGGGAGTGCCAAAAAAAAAAAAAGTGAGAGCGACGTGAACGATAGACATATTACAATATGGGTCCATTTGGATACAACTTATTTTTGTTGAAACTAAAAACTGAAAACACTGTAGCAAAATAATTTTTAAATGTGTGAATAGTACCGTGGGACCCATTTTTAATATTTTTTTTTATGAACAATGCACAAACAATAATGAACAGTGCAGAAACAGTGCATTGTCTCCTCAAAGCTGTTGCGCATGAATCAAGAAAAAAAAGAAAAAGGAAAACACAAACGTAAAACACAGCTCAAAACGTGAATCCAAACACTCACTATGTTGTTCAAACATAGGTCACCATATATTCAATCTTCAAACTTACCGACCCAGTATTAAAGACTTCTAGGTCAACTTATTTTCGCAATTTACTCACTCTGTCTTGGTTGAAAAAGTGAGAGCTTGACTTCAAGAAGGGGAAAAGGGTAGAATTTATAAAATAAAAAGAATACCTCAACGTCATCTCCAACCAAGTATATCTACCTCTGAGATTATCTATGTTAACCTTTACAAGAACAAATTGGACCCCCGGTGGGTACCAGCATTTATAATTCCCAGAAGAGAAAAAAAAAAAAAAAAAAAAAATCATTCGTTTTCACCACCACGAAATTAACTTTTTCAAAAATTAGAAAGACAACTTTAAGAACAAAACGAAGCTCATTTTAAACCAAAACAGCATGTTATTTATGGGGACCTAAATTAAAAACAGCAACTTATATGGATCATAAACAGAAACTAAATATTAAAAAGAAAAAACTATTCTGATGGACCTAAAACAAGAACGATATGCACTTTGAGAACAACATGTAACATCGGGCCTTCAGTTTAGAATTTACATGGACCTAAAAAAATGGCATATAGTTTTAATTTACATGCACAGAAAAGAGAAATGACATATACGTTTCCGCCACACACATACCCAATAATGTTCTATTTGATATACCAACCCTGATTATTTTAGTTTTATTTCATTTTTTTAAGCCAAATGGTATTTCTCTCTCTTGGCTAAGTCAATGGTCTCTCTCGACAGGTGGGCAAATTCATTGGATATCAACGTATGCGCAACAAGACGCCCAGATGGGCCTAAATGGACAAATTAACAGCACTCTTTAATTTATCAAAAACACTATATTATAGGGGAAAAAAAATGGTTTGTAGAATATATATTAATAGAAACCAGTAAAATCGGTCAGGGGAAGCCATCACAGAGATTACCAACGCTAACTGTTCATTGGTTATGAGAGTTTATATAATTTTGGCTAGAAAATTGATTTTGTAGTTAGAGAGATTACCCCAAGATGATGAGATCATGGCTTGGGGTGAAAGAAATGCCAAGGGTAAGAGCCTTAGATCCAATGTATTCCGCCTAGCCTTATGGTCTGCTGTATATCACATTTGGCAGCAGAGAAATGGTGGTAGAATTTATGTTGAAGAAAATATCCTTTCACTATTTCTGTCCAATACAGAGAAATGAAGGAGAATGGAAGGGAAAGGCTATTTTACTATTTCTGTTCAATACAGAGTTTTGTGTTGTGTATGGGGAATTTCTTAAAATGATCTTAAATCCTCCTCTTCTTAGTTCCTTTCCCTTGTATGTGAGTTAGTTTTGGTGTTCACTGGTGTTCCAGTTTTGCTATTAGGTGTTGTTACTTGAACTTTGTACTCTTTTCATTTGATGCAATACAATCTTCTCATTCATAAAAATAATAAAAAATAAATAAAAAATGAAAAATAAAGACGAGAGATTACCCCGAGAAACAATGCAGCTATCTGCTAAAAGACTCCAAAGTGAAGCTGAAAGATAAACCTAAGGCTAAGAGTACAATACGTTGAAAGCCAAATTATATGTCATGAACTTAAAATTTGCAACAAGCAACTTGTTCAAACCTATGGAGGCCAAACACAAACATGCTTGCGGGAACAAATTCAGGATTACTAATTTAACCAACCCTTTTTTTTTCAGTTCAAAGCACCAATTAGCCAAACTTGTATTAATGGTTATTTTTAGGAAGTAAAATTTTTTATTTAAAAAAATGCTTTTTTTTAGTCAAAAAAAATTTTGGAAAAGCCATGCCGTCCTTTACTTTTGGATGAACATGTCGATCCCTGCATGACCACCACAGTTTAATACCAAGAACTCATCAAAGTTGTATGCGCCCATAACAAGTACCAAATTTGTTTATATATATACATACAAACAAACAAACAATTTTTTACATCCTTTAATTAAATTTTTTTGGATAAGCACCTGCAAAGAGTAACTACTAAATCAATTTAATCAGTTAATTCTAGTTAAACGCTTGCTCTGACAACTCCAGTGTGAGCATGTGTCTATTTTTGCCGAACTGCCTTTTTGCCTGTGTATGAGTAGTGAGTATCCCACATAAGAGTAGCAATCTTGAACAATAATTTTAAGACTAGTCCATTCTGACATTTTCAATTCTTGAATCTAAGCATTTTTTTTTATTGGTTAGTTACACAACGGGCTTGAGTCCATAACCTCACCCTGTCATTCTTAGGAGAGAAGTGTCATTTGAGCCCGAGCTCTCATTAGATCTAAGCATTTGAATAAAATTTCTAATTAATGAAGCTTGATAGTCAAGCCCCCAAGCAACTTTGCTGCATTACCACCAAAAGATTGTACCCAAAAAACTGGCAAGTGTGTTTTAGATTAAGAATTCGAAGGAACTGACTTGCATAAGGTGTGGTATACTGGTTTTGATATAATGTAAGAGCAACTTTACCATTAGAGCAAGCGGCAGCTAGCAAAACTCAAATAGAAAGGATCTCCAATCAGTATACATCTTCATTAAGTATTACCAATAATATATACATATACAAGATTCACTAAAGATTCAGAAAAATCAACAGGGCAGACAGTAGATCTAAAATTAGGATTACCTGTCTACTCATTGTATTTGATTCTGGGGCTGTGAAAAGAAATCTTTGGCGTTATGTGCTACTTCTGCTTCAACTATTGCTTCCAATACAATGTCTGATCCTTTCACACTTTCTGCCACCACATCCACAGGGTAATTGTTTGAATATAAATATAAAATATTTGACATGCAAACGAGAAACTCCTTGCAAATTCTATTCAGGAAAAAAAAATGCATGCCCAATTATCTTTGTAAAAAAGTGTAAGCAGTTGATGCAAATGCCAGAACAAATGTTTACAGAAATAGTTAAAGATGCAGACACTAATATGCTAAAGGTGAAACTGTTCACAGGAAATGACTCATAAATTTTCCTATGACTTTTTTTTTTTAGTTAAAAAAATAAGCAATTATAAAGCTTCCTCCATCCCAATTTTATGTATTGGTTTGCAAAGACACAATTATAAATAAAAATATGAAAGCAATCTTCCTAAAATGTCATTTATTACATTATATTAGAGGTGGCACAATTTTTAATACGAATCTTTAAAAAAAAAAAAAAATCCAACGTTTGGGTGATATAAATAATTGAAGAAGACCATTCATTTTTTTAAGTGGGAATGTATTTTAGGACATCTCACAAAGGAAAGCAAGTGAAAAAGTCATAATTATTTTGGAGGTAAGTCACATACTGAAATACACCTCAATTTGTCACATCTGCATCTCTACAGTACTAATAGCAACAAAAGCATGAGCATAAGAAGTTCTTTGACCATTCCTTTTTTTTTTCGAAGTACCAAAAATACCCTCTGATTAGGGGTGGCAATTGTCAAATGTAGAAATTATAACGTGTTTGCAGAGGATGTTGTAAAATACTACCTAACAGGGGAATCACTAAACACAAACAAGGAAATAAAATGGAGGAAAATTTTCTCACATATGGCATTGTATGATGTAAAAGCATATTATATAGGTGCTCTGACAAACAGCTCTACATTTACTGTGTGAAAGAAAAGAAAAGCGAAATTCATAAGGGGAATCATTTAGGCCACTAATCTAAATTCCCACCACTAACCAGTTAACTGAGGTTATTAGTTCAATTCATTGCAAAAAAAAATACAAGATAAACATATAATGCATTTCATACGTAATTAGTCAATTGTCAGAATATAGAAAAAAAAAGAAAAAAAAAAAAAAAGAGTCTAACAACTAAGTATACTCTTTATATAATGAGAAAATTAATCTATCTCAATAAATCATTCTATGAATTTCCTGCCTGCCAAATCAAACCAGATACCCCTTTGAAAATGCATATCAGATTGAAGGCCTTACAATCACAATTCTTTTTTTTTTTTTGATAAATAACGGAATTGTATTAAAAAGAAGCCCAGGTACACCGGGGGTGAACATGGAAAACAGTACAACAATTACAATCACAATTCTAATTGCTCTTTGTTACAACTATCAAACTTAAGCCTTCAGCAACAAATATAAAATTCTAAAAGAAGGTTGCATACTTGTAGCTCTTTACTACCCTTAGTAACTACAGCAATGTACCATGGATCTCCCATGGGCACTGCCCCACTTATCTAGGGAAAGAGTTGGATGATAGCTTTATAAGTGTCTAAGCTACCCTAAGAGTTAGAGTAATCCTGTTGAGGCGAGCTTAGGAGTTAGGACTTTTGTTTATAAGGCATTCAATTACTCCTCTCCTTCAAATTGCTTTGAAAACACACATACACAACTACACCATTGTAACGCTTCTTAGCAAAAATATCAGAATGATCTTTGCCTATTTCTTCTTTTATGAAACTCAAATTTTAAACCATTGTTAATTGCAATAAGAAGTGGCACATGACCAGGGATTGAGGATATCCAATGGCACAGTACAATAGGTTGAAGAAATCCACCAAAATAACTGGAAACTTGCTTCTAGAAACATTACCGAGGAAAAATCTTATTTTTTTATTTAATATGGCAAGAGAATTTCCAGTCCAGACTGCTCATTTTATTGTGCTTGAATGGGGACATAGAACTAATGACAGAATCAACATAAATTTTTGTTCACAAAAATTAAGTTGAAACACAAGAGAGAGATGAATAAGAATAATAAGTGATAAATAGGTAGACTATTTACCCTTGCGATTTGGTAGCATCCCAGTGCTTTCGGCTGAAACTGGGAGGATAGTGAAGAGACCAGCTTCATCATTAAGGTTTTCTATTTCTGCATTACTCTTCAAAGAACCAGTCCTTATGGCTTCAGATTCAGCCAATCTAGCATAAGCAGTTGCTTGGCTTTGCAAATTAACCGAACCTGAAGTTTTAAAACTATGATCCTGAAAAGACAAACATAAAAAGAAATTAAGATCATTCAAAGTAATTAAGAAATAAAATTAACAATATGAAAAAGATCCAAAACCTTCATCACATTATTTGTTGGCTTCTGCTCTTTTTGAAACTTCTCAGACGAACAATTGTCTGCTTAAGAAAATAATGAAGATGACAAACAAAAAATGCATATAACATGTTAACAGAGGGGAGTAAAACATGCAATCAATAACTTAAACGTTTGGAGGCTGAAAGTACCAGAATTTCTTTCAGGAGCAGGACCCTCAGGATTGTCCATCATTCTTCGCGTCAAAGGGCTAGGATTAATGAGAGAGACACTTCGAATTTCATAACGAATAGCCTCTAGTTGTGCCATTGTTTCTTGAAGTTCTTTGTGAACCTAAAATTTAGTGCAAAGAACGTAACTTAAGTTGGAAAATATTTCATACATCTTTTTGCTATAAAATTACCAAACCTACAATTCGTCCTAACCATGAATAAATTTTCGCTATCACCTTCAAAAAAGGGGTACTAATTGTTTATCTTTTTGATAACTCTATAAACTTCCTTCGGAGAGGCTCATTATTGTCATCTCTTTTCTTCTTTTCTGTAAAATGCATGCTCTTTAAGTTACCATCTTCAACAAAAATAAAAGTCCACCTATTCAACATTAAACTTGTGCAACACGCTAAATAAACCACAATTTAACACCATCTCCATAGGACATTCAGACCGGTAAAATAACCAAACTAGCTAGAAACTCTAATCGAAAGACTAAAATTAAATTTAAAACACATCTAACCCCAATCACCATATGTTCAAGACTAATAAATAAATAAATAAAAGGAGAAGTGAAAAGAATTTGAGTACCTGGCTAGCTTGAGACTTGTGCATAACATTATCGAATTGGCCACGAGCTAGTTGAACGTAGCCGATTGCTCGACCCGCTAACCTCCCTGCAGTTCTTGCAATAACAGGGAGATCCTTTGTGCCTATAATCAAAAACCCATTTCAATATTTTGCTTCCAAACAACATTTTCATAAAGCTAAGGACCCCCATAACTCAGAAATATAGAAATTTCAAGTAAACCCATTAGAATCCAAAATGCAAAAGAGAGAGAGAGAGAGTACCGACGAGAGCAGCAGTGGCACCGACCAAAAGGAAGAGCTCTCCGTAGGAAATACCAAACATTATTGTTGAGAGATTAGAGAAATAGACAATATATAGTCTCCGAGTCAAGGAATTGGTAAATGTATTGAAATTATTAAAATGATGGGATTTGCAATCTCGTGTGAAACCAACACCACACCATCACACAACTGAACCCGAACCTCATCAGCCCAGCACTCACTCACTCACTCACTCCTGTAATGAACCCCCAACAATTTGCACCACTCACTCACTCACTCGTGTGAATAAATTTCGAACTCAGCAATTTGACCTCTCACTGAACCCCAGTAATGAACATGAACCCAGTGAGCTACGAAAACCAAATCAAGGAAAAAGAGAGGCTGTGTGTGTTGTCGGGGAAACTAGGTGTCGAGTTTAATGGATTGGGCTTTGTAGACGTAGACCCAGAACTAGGTAGCAGGACTTTTAATACCAAATGGGCCCAATGAGTGTTGCACTTTTACTATATTATTTACCTCGTGGTTGGGACATAGGTGAATGAGTGAATCTTTGAATAGAATTTGACAAATGAGAGGATTTAAACTTCCCTTCTTAAGTTTTTTAGTTAGTTTAACCGGTAAAATTTCTAATGATTAAATAAGAAATTAGAGATTTAATTTTCACTTATACCAAAAATCGATTGGTCTCTTAGTCTAATAATATAGAGTCATCATCAAAAGTAGACGTCATAAGATGAAACTCTCTATAAAAAATAAAAAAATAAAATTCTCAAAAAGAAAAAAACTCTCATTATGTATTCATAAATAAATAATAATAGCAATAATAATAATATCTTTTATTATGTGAAATCATATTATATCATATCATATATATTATATAATAAACGTTTGGTTTAGAACCCGTGGTTGCGTCAAGTGACAACACCAAATTGCAGAAAATTCATTAAATTTCTTTTTTTTTTAATTAAATTTAGTTGTTTGGTGCCATACAACCACTAAACTTAAGGGAGACCTAAATTATCACCTAATTAGGAAATTTTTAGATAATTCTAACAAACCGTATAATAACTCCATTTAACAAAAAATTAAAATTTGAGTTTAGAAACTGCACTTACGCCAAGTGACAACACCAAATTGCAGAAATTCATTAAATTTCTTTTTTTTTTTAAATTAAATTTAGTTGTTTGGTATCATACACACTATACTTAAGGGAGATATAAATTATTACATAATCAGGAAATTTTTAGATAATCTTGAAAAACCATATAATTACTCCATTAAAAAAAAAAAAAAAAAACTATCATATTTCCTTACAGCCATCAATCACGTTTTCTTTCTTCTTTTTTTATTTTTTTCATTTTTTATGTTAACAATGATTAGAAATTATAATTTCAACAAGATTTAAACTCTATAATTATATCAAATGAGACTCTACAAATATATATACCATTTTTAATTTCAATAGGATTTAAATTTTATATCAAATGGACTCTACCAACATATTCATCCTTAAAAAAAAATTATATCCTATATTTCCGTACTGTCTCATAGGATTTATATTTTATATCAAATGAGACTCTACCAATTTATACATCCTTTAAAAATAAAAAATAAAAATCTATCTTATATTTCCTTCCTGCCCCATTCAAGTTCTTTTTTTTCCCCAATATTTTACATTATGTTGATATCAACTTCTTCTTCTTTTTCTTTTTCTTTTTTCATTCTATTCATATGACATTTTTTTTATTCTACTTTTTATGGGATAAGAACAAACACATTGATTATAGATCTTAATTTCAATAGGATTTAAATAAATTTTATATCAAATGGAACTTTACCAATATATATAACCTTATATATCCTTTTTGGAGTGAAACTTACTCTAATATGTGAATGCCTAAATTACCTGACAACGCAGTTGTGCATTCTTTCTTCTCTATAATAATAATAATAATTGTAGGAATAAAGGGCCCAAAACCATATGTTGGGTCTTGGGCTTTGTCCGAAGACATTGATAGGTTTGAGGAGGAGCAAATAGTTGTTACATGTTCCCAATTAAAGTGTCATAAGTAGGGAACGAATGAAAGGTGATCCGAGGAGGAGTTCCTCCTCGGATATGATGAATATAGTTCAAAGTACATACTCCAACAATTAGAGTGATCCCCCAAGAAGCTCCAATGATAGGGACATGCCTCAAGAACATACGAAAAAGAAGGAAACCTAAAAATATCTAAGGAAAAGCTGTCACCACCGCATTAAATGCACTGCAGTTACTTTTTTGCCATATTTATGTGGAGAAGACCTTTGAACAGTATTACCTTGGCTATCACAACTCACAGAAAACCAGAGAGGGGTCTAACGAGACAAGTATTCAAGTAAGGGCTCAGATGATCAACAAGTGTAGGATGAAGATGATCCAAAGAAGGATATATAATGTGAAAGGCTCTTCATGGAGGGGGATCGGAAAAAATAGAGAGAAAAGACTATAGCAATCTAAATTATTTTTGTATCCATTTGTGATTAATTTATACAATAGGTACCTCCTCGGACTGAAAGGATATTAAGAACAAAATCTCTTATTTGTGTTTGACTGTCATTTAAATCAAAACTATCAGTTGCACAATTCATTAGGGCCTAATTATTCGATCCACTCTCTACAAATTTATTGCATTGGGCTCAATGGGCCAATATCCCATACATATTAGGCTTGGACTGTAAATCGAGACCCTACAATAATAATAATAGTAATAATATTTCCTTCGTGCTTAGTGATACGCCCGACCAAAATGGTAATCTTCCATACAATGCAGGCCATTGACGACCTTAATAAAACCGTCCTGAGGGAAAAGGTCGTCGCTCAAAGACATGAACACTCGTTCCCACTATTCGCGGAGCCGTTACAAGACATTAATCAACCTTCAGACCGTTGGGAAGGGCAGCTCATCATTAACACCCTACAAGGGCGTTACCAGGCAAGATTAAAGCCTCCATCAAGACTCCACCAATGGCTAGAAGAAATCACCTGTAAGCACACATATATAAAGACTGAACCCCAAAAGGGGTGGGGTAAGAAAAATACTCTAACACATTGTTCTCATTGCTCTCCTTTGTCAATCTTTCTAACTTTGGCATCGGAGACCTTTTTGCAGGCACAACGCCGACGAACTACTTCCTTTCTTTCGTCCACGAATTGCAGAAGACCCGATTGGTGAGGGACGGCTTCCATCTGGACGATCATAATAAACTGACGATCAGTTCATCATCATTTTGGCGCCGTCTGTGGGGATGATGATTCAACACGTGATCTGTCCCCAGTCCAAATGGAATCCAGTACAAACCCAGATCCTACTGCGTTGGCCCTACAAATCCAATTGCTATCAGCAACCATGGAAGAACTTACAAGACAGAACCAAGAGATGAAGCAACGACTGCTGCAGGAAAGTAATCGTGCAGACAAGGGAGACGACGAAGACAGCAACAGAAGGCGAACCAGCACTCCGGAGGAAGCAAGCTCGGATCTTTTAAGAGAGATGAGGAAAGAGATGAACAAACTAAGAAATGCCATCAAAGGAAAGACGGACCAAAGCTTGGAGAGAATCGTCCGGAAGACGGATTCACCCTTTACCATAGCCGTCCAGGAGTGCCCTGTACCCTCCAAGTTTCGTCTACCCCAGCTGGAACCTTTTGACGGGCTGAAAGACCCCTTGGATCACCTGAACACCTTCAGGACGACCCTAGGTCTCCAACAGCCGCCTGACGAGATCTTGTGTCGCTCATTCCCTACGACACTCAAAGGAGCAGCCAGGAAATGGTTCAACAAGCTGCCTACATCATCCATTGACAATTTCGAGCAGTTGAGCAATTCCTTTGTCCGTCATTTCGTAGGCGGGCAACGACCAAAGAGAACTGCCGACCACCTGCCTACCATCAGACAAGGAGAGAAGGAACCACTGAGGTCTTACGTGACACGTTTTACCCGAGGAATGCTGGAAATAGACGAGACATATGACAAGGTACATCTCACGACCTTCAAAGCAGGATTGAAGTCCAAGGATTTTGTGGCATCCTTGGCAAAGAACCCCCCTAGGACGATGGCCGAGGCACTGTTGAAAGCTCAGAAGTATATGAACGCGGAAGAAGCCCTGGCAGCTATTGACGGAGCAGATAAGAGTAAGGAAAAGAAGAAAGAAAAGGAGGACGATCGAAGAGGGCTAAAACGAGATCGGGCTGACAGACGGAATGACGATGGAAATCGAAGGAGGGAGGACAAAAACCCTCGTCCATCAAAATTCACCCCACTGGTGATACCAGTCGATCAAATTCTAATAGAAATAAGGGACGAACCGTCCCTAAAGTGGCCAAAACCACTACATTCAGCACCTGGATTGCGCGATAAGAGGAAATACTGCCATTTCCACAAAGATCACATGCATTATACAGAGGACTGCAGGGACCTAAAAGAACAGATTGAGGAGCTCATCCGTAATGGGAAGCTACAACAGTATGTAAAAAGGGGGGATTTCGGCAGGTACGGACAGAAAAGCCAGCCAGTTAATACACGGAGAGACGAAGATCGCCCCCAACCTCGTCCACAAAGCGCACTAGGGGAAATAAAGACCATTGCTGGGGGACCAACCACCAGGGGATCATTCAAGTCTCTCAGGAAATCATACCAAAGATAGATAAACAGCGTCCACAGTGTACCTCCATCAAAGCAAAGATGCACCAGTGAGGACTTGCATTTCTCTGAGGAAGATGCCAGATGTGTGAAGCAGCCCCATGATGACCCACTCGTCATTATGATCATGATCGAGGGGTTCAACGCACGAAGAGTCCTGGTCGACAGCGGAAGTTCAGCAGACATAATCTATCTTCCTGCTTTCTAACAACTGAAGCTGGACCCAAAAAGGCTCCGTCCTTTTGAGTCTCCCCTTATCAGTTTTAGCGGAGACAAAGTATACCCCATAGGAATCGTGGCGTTGACAGTAATGGCCGGGTCATACCCCCTTCAGGTGACCAACCAGAACAATTTTCTGATCGTAGACTCACCCTCGTCCTACAATGTGATCATAGGGAGACCAATGCTTAATTGCTGGAAGGCTGCTATCTCCACCTACTGCTTAAAGGTGAAGTTCCCAACAGAACATGGTGTCGGGGAGATTAAAGGAGATCAAGTACTGGCAAAAGAATGCTACCATGCCGTCCTGGCCTCAAAAGAAAACCACACGTGGACGATTAAAGAGAAGACACCAGAGATTATGGAGAAACTTGAAACGGTAGAGCTGGCTGAAGGGAATCCTCCAAAGACGACCCATATAGGGACGAGCATGAGTCAAAAGACGAAAGGTGAAATCGTCAGCTTTCTGAAGAGCAACCTCGATATATTCGCCTAGAGCCACGAGGATATGCCAGGGATCCCAGCAAGCCTCATCTAGCATCACCTGAATGTTGATCCAGGGAAGAAACCTGTCCAGCAGAAAAGGAGAGTCTTTGCTCCCGAGCGGAACAAGGCAGTGATGGACGAGGTAAATAAGTTGCTTGCAGCAAAATTCATCCGAGAAGTCCACTACCCAGAGTGGTTGGCCAACGTAGTCATGGTCAAGAAAGCAAATGGGAAGTGGAGAATGTGTGTCGACTTCACAGACCTGAACCAAGCCTACCCAAAAGATAACTTCCCACTGCCTAGAATCGACCAGCTAGTGGACTCCACAGCAGGGCACAAACTTCTCACATTTATGGACACGTTTTCGGGATATAACCAGATACAAATGGCTGAAGAAGACCAAGAGAAGACCGCTTTTATCACCAGCCAGGGACTTTACTGCTACCAGGTCATGCCTTTTGGGCTCAAGAACGCAGGGGCCACCTATCAAAGATTGGTGAACCAGATGTTCGAGAAGCAAATCGGGAGAAATGTGGAGGTTTATGTTGACGATATGCTCATCAAGAGCAAGGAGGAAGAGAATCATCTGGACGACCTTAGAGAGACGTTCAATACCCTCAGGCGGTACAGCATGAAGCTCAATCCGTCCAAATGCGCCTTTGGAGTTTCCTCAGGAAAGTTTCTCGGGTTCGTAGTATCGTAGAGAGGGATTGAAGCAAACCCCGAGAAGGTTAGGGCCATCCTGGAAATGTCCTCACCCAGGACGGTCAAAGAAGTGCAGTCCCTCATAGGGAGAATTGCGGCCCTCAACAGGTTCGTCTCGAAGGCTACGGACAAATACCTTCCATTCTTCAAGACTTTGAAGAAGGCGTTTTCATGGACGGAGGAATGCGAAACGGCGTTCCAAGAGCTGAAACGTTATCTTAGCAACCCACCCCTCTTAAGCCCGTCCAAAGAAGGTGAAGATCTATTCCTGTACTTAGCTGTCTCGGTCACGGCTGTCAGCGCGGCATTGATTAGAGAAGATGATGGTTTGCAACTTCCCGTGTATTACGTTAGTCAGGCCTTCCAGGGTGCCGAGGCGCGGTACCCTCGTATAGAAAAGATCACCTTCACCCTGATTATGGCTTCGAGAAAACTTTGTCCATATTTTCAAGCCAATCCCATCATCGTGATGACGGATCAGCCTATAAAAAAAGCGATGAACAAGCCCGAAGCGGCAGGAAGAATGGTGCATTGGGCAATCGAGCTCAGCCAGTTCGACATAAAATATCGTCCAAGGATGGCGATAAAAGCACAGGCACTGGCCGATTTTATAGCGGAATTCACCATCCCCAGAAACATGGAGAATATCTGGACGGTTAATACAAACAGATCGTCCACTCAACGGGGAGGCGGAGCAGGCATCGTCCTCACTTCCCCAGAAAAAAATGTCCTCAAGTATGGAGTCCAACTTAAATTCCCTGTAACCAATAATGAAGCAGAGTATGAGGCCTTATTGGCGGGATTGAGAGTAGCCCGGGCACTAGGAGCTGAGAATGTTGTACTCAAAAGCGATTCTCAACTCATCATTGGGCAAGTAAGAGGGGAGTTCGAAGCAAAGGAAGCTAGGATGTAGAAATACCTCAAGTTGACGAACCAATTGATCAGCTCCCTTAATTACATAGAGTTCGTCCAGATCCCCAGGGATCAGAACGCAGAAGCTGATGAGGTGGCCCGAAGTGCCTCAACGGACAGCGAAAGTAAAAGGTTAGATTGGAAGACAGAAGAACAAAACTATCCTAGCATACAGAAACTTCAAATTTCCTCCGTCCACACAGACCATGGATGGACGAGCCCGATATTCACATTCCTTCAAGAAGGACGACTACCGAATGATCCAGAAGAAGCTAAAAAGGTAAGGAGACGAGCAGCCAGATTTACGATACTAAATGACGAACTCTACAAAAGGGGCTACTCCCAACCGTATTTGAGATGTCTTGAAAAGGAAGAAGCCAGGTACATCCTTGAAGAAGTACATGGGGGAATCTTCGAAGATCATGCGGGGGCAAAGTCCCTAGTCAGAAAGATCATGAGAGTAGGCTACTTTTGGCCAACAATGCAACGAGACGCAGTTGATTTCGTAAGGACGTGTGACAGTTGCCAAAGATATGGGAATGTTCAAAAAATCCCCAGGGAAAAGATGACCACAATATCATCTCCCTGGCCATTCGCACAGTGGGGGATCGACATCATGGGTCCCTTACCTCCGGGAAAGAGACAGGTGAAGTTCCTGCTCGTCGCCATCGACTACTTCACAAAATGGGTGGAGGCAGAAGCTCTGGCAACAATCACCGAAGCAAAGGTACAAAATTTTGTTTGGAAAAATATTGTTTGCAGGTTCGGGATACCAAGGACGATCATATCAGACAACGGTCGTCAGTTTGACAGCCAAAGCTTCAGGTCATTTTGCTCGAGCTTGGGCATAAAAAACAAGTACTCATCACCAGGTCATCCTCAGGCCAACGGACAGACGGAAGTAACCAACCGGACCCTGCTCAAGATCATCAAGTCCCGGTTGGTGGGGGCAAAAGGAATGTGGCCTGAAGAACTGCCAAGCGTCTTGTGGGCATACAAGACGACAGCGCGGACACCAACTGGAGAAACACCGTTCAGTCTGACATATGGCACAAAAGCAGTCATACCAGTCGAAGTTGGTCTCACAAGCCTAAGGAGAGAATTTTTTGACGAGCAAACCAATGACAACCAATTGAAAGAAAACTTAGACAGTCTGGACGAGATTAGAGGTCAGGCAGCTGAAAGAATGGCCAAGTACCAGCAGAAGATAGCCGAATATTATAATCAGAGAGTGAAGCTGAGAAGATTCAACATTGGTGACCTCGTCCTTAGAAAAGTCACACCTGCAACAAAGGATCCAGCACATGGCAAATTGGGACCGTCCTGGGAAGGTCCCTACAGAGTCGTCCATTATTCACGTCAGGGCAGTTACCACCTGGAGGACTCCGAAGGAAAAAGACTACCTCGTCCGTGGAACGTCGAACATCTAAAGAGGTATTACGAAAAGGAACCATAAACTTCATTGTAAAACCAATTTGATACTTCTATCTTATGTAAGCAATTATTCAAATCATAAGTATTATCCAGCATCTCTTAAGTGTTATTGAGCAAATCATGCGCCACAGTTTGCAAAGAAAAGCACAAACGATCGTCCAAAAAAGCCTAATGACGATAAAATTCCTTAAGTAGATGTACATCGTCCCCAAAAAGCTTAATGACGATAAAATTCCTTAAGTGAATGTATATCGTCCCCAAAAAGCTTAATGACGATAAAATTCCTTAAATGGATGTACATCGTCCCCAAAAAGCCTAATGACGATAAAATTCCTTAAGTGGATGTACATCGTCCCCAAAAAACTTAATGACAATAAAATTTCTTAAGTGGATGTAAATTGTCCCCAAAAAGCTTAATGACAGTAAAATTCCTTAAATGGAATTACATCGTCTCTAAAAAGCTTAATGACGACAAAAATTCCTTAAGTAGATGCACGTCGTCTCAAAAGCTAAAATTCCTTAGGCGGATATGCATCGCCCAAACTGATCATACAAAATGAGTTCGTCCATACAACAAAGCAAGAAGATCAAACTCCTGAAGTTGATCAACGTAACCTCGTCCATACAGGACGACCAAAAAGTCAGTAAATGGGGAAACCTTTCTAAAACCCCCAGGAAGAGACAAAAATCCTCACACAACTCATGCAATCATGAAAAGCAAAAATAAACACACAGACATTTATAGCCAAAAGTCAAACATAGAGTTAAATTGTTCTGAAGGCAAAAAAAGGGGGGGCCCCAAAAACAGGAGGGGCATCCAAACATCAACTGTTCTTAACTTAGTGCATAAAAAAAAAAAAAAGGTAAGAGAAGAAATTTTCTTTAAAGCAGAATCAAGCAGGAGGGGCAGCATCATCGTCCTGAGTAGCCTGGGATGGTTCAGCACTGGTAGACGCCACTGCCTGAGCCGCTTCGTCCTCTTCAATCTCCTTGTCGACGGCCTCAAAGTCTAAGTCGTCAAGATTCACGCCAGGACCATGCTTGATCAAATACCTCCGCAGCAGCTCAAACCCTTTGAAGTACCACTGGAAAATAATGGTGTTATATTCTTCCGTGGTCTGAAAGGCAGTGACGGCCTTGGCCACTGCAACCTTCATCTTTTGAGCGGCCGCCGCCAGGAGTTCGTCTTTCTGCTTCACAGATTGCCTCTCAACGTCTAGCTACTCCGTTAGTACACGAACCTGCTCCTTGGAAATGTTGAGAGAATCCATGGTCGTGATCAGGTCCTTCCGCAAGCCAGAGGCCTCAGCCTCCAAAGCTTCCACCTTCGAGTTGGCCACGACAACCTTCTCTTCGTTCGCTAAATACTGCGTGGTGATGTGCATGGTCTCCCCCAACACCTATGGACGAGAACAAAGTTAATAAAAATTAGTTCAATCAAAAGCAACAAAAACGATCAGGCAGTTAAAGACGAAGAAAAGGACAAGAAGTATGATGGATCACCTGCACGAGCTTATGAACGTGACGGCTCACCATCTTGTGCGAAGGAATGCTCGTGACTTCCCTCATCTCACCAGGGGTAAAAAGCTTAGTGGCACGATCCATAGCCGTCCCAGCGTCCGACCAAACGCTGGCACCGACTTTCTCTTTTCCCTTACTGGCTGCCTTCTGCTTCTTGAAAGGACGAGCCACCTCCTCAACCGAAATGCCAGGAGATGCAGCCACACCCTCGTCCAGATCAAGGGTAGGTGTGGACGACCCTCTCTCCACCACCTCTTTGTCTTTCTCCTTTTCTTTATCCGTGATTCTCAGCCTCTTTTGGCCTATACTAGAAAGGGGCTCATTCTTTTTGCCCTTAATTTTGTTGTACATCTCCTTGTTAAACTTCGACGTCATTTCTACACAAAACAGATCAAGGACGAATAAAAGGGGGGTAAGGACGAGTAAAAAGAATGAAGATAAACACGAAGAAAAGAGATGACTTGAAGTACAGCTTACGTTTTCTCTCTTCACGGTCGAGGGTACTGAGTACGTAAAGGGAAGGTTCTGGTCCGAGACAGTGACGAGCTAGGGTACGTGGATCGATCAGCTCACCAAAATCTTCAATCGTCCGAGCGTACTTGATCGCAGCCTGAACTCACTCTACAAATTTGGCCTCAAGTTCTAGACGATCTTTCACTGCAAAGGACGACATCAATAAAAATAAAAAAAAAAAATAAAAAAAAGAGGGCCAACAATATTGGGGTAAACGCACCAATCAAAGGGGTCTCCCATCGGCGCAGCAACCTAGGTACGTTCCCCCACAAATCATCAGGCAATGTTTCCCAACCGTCCCTAGATACAAAGAAGTATCTTGATTTCCAGTAGCGAAAGGACAACGGAAGGTCAGCTACTAGACGAGCCTTCTTATTCCAGGGTACAAACTCATAGTACCCAAATTCTCTGGACTCTTTCAGACGATACAGATGGACGAACTCATTAACTGAGATCATATCCCCGTCAGCAATGGTCGTCCAGATCACCATACAACTAATTACTATTCTCCAGGAGTTAGGCATAAGTTGCCCCGGTGCAAGGTTAAAATGGTAAAGAAGCTCCATTATGAACGGATGGACGGGAAATCGGAGGCCACACGAAAAAGTAGCCTCGTAAAAGCAAACTTCTCCGTGGGCAAAGGCGCAAGCCTTTTCACCCTTCCTGGGAAGACGAGCCTTGGTTCCCTCCGGAAACTGGAATCTGTCCTTAAATTTACTAAAAACCCCAACTTTCAAGGAACAATTTTCCTTGAGGGCATGAAATTGACGGACCGTCGCTGGAGCGGGAGAATGGGAGGACGAGGGAGCACGGGAAAGCGCGGTGGTCGTTGCATCGATCCCGGCCTCTTCCTTAACTACGTTAGAGGTCGAACCCCTCTCTAAATCACCTAACCCTTCCTCTAAACCCATACTTCCCTCTCTTAGGAGCCCTCTAATAGACCAAAACCAAGCTTGAGACTCTAACAATAAAGGGTATAAAACACCCAACGCCGAATCTAACCCGGTACCCTTACTAACAAATTCCTCAACTAGTGGGTACGAACCGGCAAGCGAAGGCGCACCCAATGGGTCACCGGAAAGCTCTACCAAGGAACCTAAGTGGGCGAGGAGAAAAGCTACGGAGGGGAAGTTACGCCTAACTTCGAAATTATCCACCATTAAAGAAAAAAAAAAAACTAACAGCACCACTCCGTAAGAAGAAAGGATAGTGTAGAGAGAAAAAGGAGCTTAAGTGACACAAATGCAAGGAGAAATCAAAAAGGAAAGAAAAGCGTAAATGGGGGTGGGCGTACCTGGAAGTTAGGGAGGAAACTGAGGAGGTGAGGAGCAAAATACGCGTAGGAGAGATCAACCGCACAGAGAATGGGGAAATGGAAAAAGGAAAAGCCAAAAAAAAATCAAAGGACTCTGCCTTGGAAAGTGCGGGAAAACTGAAAAGGCACTCACCGGAAACGAGACACTCCAACCAATAGAAGTCAAACACGTGGCACTGAGATGAGCCACAGCCGCCACTACGCAATCAATGCGGAGCAGAACTCCAAGCGCCATAACTAAAAAAAAAAATAATAATAAAAAAAAATGATAATCCTTTCATATTCCTATAATCGTCCAAGATATGGACGACCATGGAATAGGGGGGCAGCTGATACGCCCGACCAAAATGGTAATCGTCCATACAATGCAGGTCATTGACGACCTTAATAAAACCATCCTAAGGGAAAAGGTCGTCGCTCAAAGACATGAACACTCGTTCCCACTCTTCGCGGAGCCGTTACAAGACATTAGTCAACCTTTAGACCGTTGGGAAGGGCAGCTCATCATTAACACCCTACAAGGGCGTTACCAGGCAAGATTAAAGCCTCCATCAAGACTCCACCAACGGTTAGAAGAAATCACCTGTAAGCACACATATATAAAGACTGAACCCCAAAAGGGGTGGGGTAAGAAAAATACTCTAACACATTGTTCTCATTGCTCTCCTTTGTCAATCTTTCTAACTTTGGCATCGTAGACCTTTTTGCAGGCACAACGCCGGCGAACTACTTCCTTTCTTTCGTCCACGAATTGCAGAAGACCCGATTGGTGAGGGACGGCTTCCATCTGGACGATCATAATAAACTGACGATCAGTTCATCATCACTTAGAGGCTAGTATATTCTATAAGTTTTATCATAAAATCGTGCAACACATAATAAAACTAAGATTCTAAAGGTATCTAACTAATATATTTCAAGTGGTCATCCACTCTTTTATATTGCCGAAATATGCAAAAAAGGTTTTTGCTATTGAATAATTATATCTATCATTACAACAAAGTTTTCATATATATATATATATATATATATATATTATGGTCTTAGCAGGTCGGTTGGTTTTAGAAAATGTACTGAAACAATGAAATGTCATTAGAGGATTGATACGGCATTAAGGGCCAAGTTTTACTGCCAAAGGCCACATAATAAAACGCCAAAATTGGGAATTGTATTGCACTATATTTCGGCTGATACCTTTCCCAATTTATCTCTACTTCCAACAAAATAACAATTATTACAAATTTCAATTTTTACTCCTAAAATTTGGGAGTTTTTTCCCTCCATGCTCGTCTTTTTATTCCCTAAAATTTAGTTTTTTTTTATTATTATAATAAATGCAAATTATTAACCTTTATCCAAAAAAAAATAGAACAGCCTCTGATCTGAGCATGCACAATGTGCATGCTTAAAGGCTAACATATTCTATAAGTTTTATCATAAAATCATGCAATGCATAATAAAATTGAGATTCTAAAGGCATGTAACTAATATATTCCAAGTGGTCATCCACTCTTTTATATTGTCGAAAGATGCAAAAAAAGGTTTTTGCTATTGAATGGTTATATCTATCTTTACAACAAAGTTTTAATATATATAGTCTTAGGTTGGTTGGTTTTAGAAAATTTACTGAAACAATGAAATGTAATTGGAGGATTGATATGGCATTAAGGGCCAAATTTTATTGCTAAAGGCCGCATAATAAAATGCCAAAATTGGGAATTGTATTGCACTATATTTCAGCCGATACCTCTCCCAATTTATCTCCACTTCCAATTCCAAGAAAATAACAATATATACATGTAAGGTGACGAATTTGGGGTTCAGGCCCAACAGGTGGGAGATTCTGGCCCAAAAGTCCCTCAACAATGAATTTGTAGAGAGCAGGTTATAGAACTAGGTCTTTGACAGGTGAAACGAAGTTACGACCAAGCCATGCAACCAGTTGGACGTAGGGATATTCCTTCGAGCTTTTGGAGTAACGGTCCCTGAGGCTGTTCCTGCTACTTCTCTCTCTTT